>NC_088240.1:76235000-76835000 GCF_036934945.1 Oncorhynchus masou masou | reverse complement strand
GACACAGCAAATTTCAGGTCTGCAGTGCAGTGCGCAAACTTGAAAAGTCAGTGAAAGGTTAGTGCAACTTCCAGCACATGTTTTCTGTGAACACAGAGGCTGTACACGCTTTAAGTTACAGTTTTAACAGTGGCCAAGTAGGCTTCTGTGGCTATTTGTAGACCTACTAGAGTGGGCTACCATCAAAAACAATGGAGAAAATGCAACCCATAACATTGTTACATAGAAATAGCTCTTCTGTCATTAAGCCTACAGCAGCAACCAATGAGTGGTGTTCAATGTAGGCCTACATTCCATGAGACTTATGTTGTTGTGTTGTTTGATGCAAGAAACCACTTTACAAAATAAAATGTATTATTATTCCCATACCATTATTACAGAGAATCAGACAAATTATGCTACCCTCTGCCTATTAGCTACTTAGCTTATTCAACCCTGTCTCAAAACACAACACTGGTCCTTTAAGACAAAAAAGCTCTTTACCTGACTTGCTTGCAAAGATGCCTAGGAATGTGCACGTTTGTCCTCTTGTAGGAAGCAATCACTCCCCTATTGCTGACTACAAATGATCTAACAGGGATAAAAACTCACTAACTCGAAAAGGATATGAACTAAATGTGCACACGTGGCTACATGTAGCTCTTGTTTTGATCTCAAAACAAGGACATCTACTGAAGAGGGTTAAACCAAGGCCTCATACCTTTTAAAGGGTTAATAAATGATGTTATGATAAACTGTAAGGTCTCCTCTTCAGGAGACCTCTGTGTGTGTGTTAAAACCTGTTTTGCGTGTTGTGACCTTCAGACACTATCAGAAGGCGTCTACGTTCAGACTCCTCCTGTCTGGATCCCACTGTGGTTGTCTGATTTTCTGAGAACAGAAGGCTGCCACAGACCTGGTGAAACCAGCCACCTGTCAGAAGATGCTTACACTTGTTCACATTGTTATGACTCTATACTTGAGATGAAAGGTCAAGTTTCGGTCAAACCCACTTCTGAGCTTTTAATTGCTGATAATATGGTTTCTGCTGACAGGAGGATGTTAGATTTATTAAAATGTTGTTGCCAGGGAAACTCACGCAAGGAGGACTGGGAGAGGCTATATGAGTTACAGGATGTCTTAGACATTTTGCAGAACTTGGGGAGAACTATCATATACTGTTATATTGTACTCTGTATCAACTTCTGCCTAAAATTGTAATACTACAGGAGAATTTTAAAACTTAAAGAGTCTGTGTTTCCTTTCCGTTACTAATGTATGTTTGATAATTATATAGACCTGATCATTTGTTGAAGAAATTGACCAACACTGTTCGTGACCACTCATGCTATCTGTCAAGCCCTGACCTTAGAGATCCTTCTTATGTCTCTATTTTGGTTTGGTCAGGGTGTGAATTGGGGTGGGTATTCTATGTTCTATGTTGTGTAGTTCTATGTTTTGGCCGGGTAGGGTTCTCAATCAGGGACAGCTGTCTATCATTGTCTCTGATTGAGAACCATACTTCGGTTGCCCTTTTTCACACCTGTGTTTGTGGGAAGTTGACTTTTGTTTAGGGCACATAGCCTTTAGCGTCATGGTTTGATTTTGGAGTTTTGTTCGGCGTCTTTTTTCCAAATAAAGAGAGAATGTACGCTCACCACCCTGCACCTTGGTCCTCTTCTTTTAACGGCCGTGACACTATCAACACAGTCCAGTTCAGAGTAAATGGCACAGATCCATATACAGTTGAAGTCGGAAGTTTACATACACCTTAGCCAAATACATTTAAACTCAGTTTTTCGCAATTCCTGACATTTAACCCTAATAAAAATTCCCTGTCTTAAGGCAGTTAGGAGCACCACTTTATTTTAAGAATGTGCAATGTCAGAATAATAGTAGAGAGAATGATTTATTTAATATTTTATTTCTTTTATCACATTCCCAGTGGGTCAGAAGTTTACATACACTCAATTAGTATTTAGTAGCATTGCCTTTAAATTGTTTAACTTGGGCCAAATGTTTCGGGTAGCCTTCCACAAGTTTCCCACAATAAGTTGGGTGAACTTTGGCCCATTCCTCCTGACAGAGCTGGTGTAACTGAGTCAGGTTTGTAGGCCTCCTTGCTCGCTTTTACAGTTCTGCCCACAAACTTTCTATAGGATTGAGGTCAGGGCTTTCTGATGGCCACTCCAATACCTTGACTTTGTTGTCCTTAAGCCATTTCTCCACAACTTTGGAAGTAGGCTTGGGGTCATTGCCCATTTGGAAGACCCATTTGTGACAAATCTTTAACTTCCTGATGTCTTGATATGTTGCTTCAATATATCCACATAATTTTCCAACCTCATGATGCCATCTATTTTGTGAAGTGCACCAGTCCCTCCTGAAGCAAAGCACGCCCACAACATGATGCTGCCACCCCCGTGCTTCACGGTTGGGATGGTGACCTTCGGCTTGCAAGCCTCCCCCTTTTTCCTCCAAACATAACGATGGTCATTATGGACTATTTTCGTTTCATCAGACCAGAGGACATTTCTCCAAAAAGTACTATCTTTGTCCCCATGTGCAGTTGTAAACCGTAGTCTGACATTTTTATGCCGGTTTTGGAGCAGTGGCTTCTTCCTTGCTGAGTGGCCTTTCAGGTTATGTCAATATAGGACTTATTTTACTGTGGATATAGATACTTTTGTACCTGTTTCCTCCAGCATCTTCACAAGGTCCTTTGCTGTTGTTCTGGGATTGATTTGCACTTTTCGCACCAAAGTACATTCATCTCTAGGAGACAGAACGCATCTCCTTCCTGAGTGGTATGACGGCTGGTGGTCCAATGGTGTTTATTCTTGCGTACTATTGTTTGTACAGATAAACGTGGTACCTTCAGGCATTTGGTAATTGCTCCCAAGGATGAACCAAACTTGTGGAGGTTAACAATTCTTTTTCTGAGGTCTTGGCTGATTTCTTTAGATTTTCCCATGATGTCAAGCAAAGAGGCACTGCGTTTGAAGGTAGGCCTTGAAATACATCCACAGGTACACCTCCAATTGACTCAAATTATATTATTATCAGAAGCTTCTAAAGCCATGAGATCCTTTTCTGGATTTTTCAAAGCTGTTTAAATGCACAGTCAACTTAGTGTATGTAAACTTCTGACCCACTGGAATTGTGATGCAGGGAATTAGAAGTGAAATAATCTGTAAACAATTGTTGGAAAAATGACTTGTGTCATGCACAAAGTAGATGTCCTAACCGACTTGCCAAACTATAGTTTGT
Organism: Oncorhynchus masou masou; assembly: GCF_036934945.1. NCBI lineage: Eukaryota > Metazoa > Chordata > Actinopteri > Salmoniformes > Salmonidae > Oncorhynchus > Oncorhynchus masou. The sequence continues at coordinate 76,831,751 of NC_088240.1, read as the reverse complement.
TAACAAGACATTTGTGGAGTGGTTGAAAAACTAGTTTTAATGACTCCAACTCCAGGTGTTTGTAAACTTCCGATTTCAACTGTACATTGCCTTCGGACGGTTTTCAGAACACATGACTTTTCCCACATTTTGTTATGTTACAGCCTTATTCTAAAATTGATTCCCTTTTCCCTCAGCAATCTACACACAATACCCCATAATGACAAAGCAAAAACAGTTTTTTACACATTTTGTATTGACATAAGTATTCAGACCCTTTACTCAGTACTTTGTTGAAGCACCTTTGGCAGTAATTACAGCCTTGAGTCTTATTGCGTGTGATGCTACAAGCTTAGCACATTTGTATTTAGGGAGTTTCTCCTATTCTTCTCTGAGGATCCTCTCAAGCTATGTCAGGGTGGATGGGGAGCATTGGTGCACAGCTATTTTCAGGTCTTTCCAGAGATGTTCGATCGGGTTCAAGTCCGGGCTCTGGCTGGGCCACTCAAGTTCGGTCGGAAACTTGTCCCGAAGCCACTCCTGGCTGTGTGTTTAGGGTCGTTGTCTTGTTGGAAGTACAGTCCGGGCTCTGTTCTTTGTTCTGTTCATCTTTCCCTCAATCCTGACTAGTCTTCCAGTCCCTGCCATTGAAAAACATCCCCACAGCATGATGCTGCCACCACCGTGCTTCATCGTAGGGATGGTGCCAGGTTTCCTCTAGATATGACGCTTGGCATTCAGGCCAAAGAGTTCAGTCTTGGTTTCATCAGACCAGAGAATCTTGTTTCTCATGGTCAGAGTCCATTAGGTGCCTATTGGCAAACTCCAAGTTGGCTGTCATGTGCCTTACTGAGGAGGGGCATTCATCTGGCCACTCTACCATAAAGGCCTAATTGGTGGAGTGCTGCAGAAATGGTTGTCCTTCTGGAAGGTTCTTCCACCCCCAAAGAGGATCTCTGAGCTCTGTCAGAGTGACCCTTGGGTTCTTGGTCACCTCCCTGACCAAGGCCCTTCTCTCCCGATTGCTCAGTTTGATCTGGGCAGCCAGCTCTAGGAAGAGTCTTGGTGGTTCCAAACTTCTTCCATTTAAGAATGACAGAGGCCATTGTGTTAGTTGGGACTGTAACAATGTGTACTGAGAGTCGGGAAGCAAGTTCTGGGAGTGAATGTTTTAATAAATAAACACAACATAATACAAAATAAGAAACATGAACAACGCACAGACATGACACAGAAACAATAATGCCTGGGAAAGGAACCAAAGAGAGTGACATATTTAGGGAAGGTAGTCAGGAAAGTGATGGAGTCCAGGTGAGTCTGATGACGCGCAGGAGCACGTAATGATGGCGACAGGTGTGCGCCATAATGAGCAGCCTGGTGACCTAGAGGCCGGAGAGGGAGCACATGTGACAGTTCCCCCTCCCCAATGCACAGCTCCAGCCACAGGACACTGACCTAAATGATGATCCCGGGGATCAGGAGTGGACCGGTCACCTCTGCTGAGGCACGGGAAACCTGTCAGTCTGGCTGAGACGCGGGAGCATAGCGACCTAGAGCGCCGGAGAGATTATACATGACGGTAACCCCTCCCCGGGTGTTCGGCTTCAGCTGCAAGACGCCAACCAAAGAGACGATCTCGGGGATCATGAGCGGACCGGTCGTTGACTGGAGCGCGGAAACCTGACGAGCCGGTTGAAGCAGGGAGCTTGGCGATCCGGCTAAAGCATGAGAGCCTGACCAGCCGGCGGAAGCAGGGGAGCCTGGCGTTCTGTCTGAGGCATGAGAGCCTGTAGCGGCTCCCGGACCCAACGTCATTCCCACCGGGAAAAAAACACTCCCTGGGTGAGGCGTTATTCTATGGATCTACAGGTTCCCGCACCTTAGCAGAGGTGACCGGTCCGCTCCTGATCCCCGGGATCGTCATCTTGGTCCGCGTCCTGCAGATGGAGCCACGCGTCGGGGAGGGGGTACTGTCACTGTCACGTGTAATCCCCCTCCGACCTCTAGGTCACCATGCTGCTTGTTAGGGTGCACACCTGTCACCAGCGTTACACGCATAATGACACTCACCTGGACTCCATCAACTCTTTGATTACCTGCCCTTTATATGTCACTCCCTTTGGTTTCTTCCCCAGTCGTCATTGCTTTTCTTTCATGTCGGTGCGCGGTTTGTGTTTTTCTGTTTTGTTAATTTATTAATTAAATGTATTCACTCCCTGAACCGACTCTCAGCGTACATCGTTACAGGGACCTTCAATGCTGCAGAGTTTTTTTTGTACCCTTCCCCATATCTGTGCCTCGACAATCCTGTCTCGTAGCTCTACGGACAAATCCTTCCACCTCATGGCTTGGGTTTTGCTCTGACATGCACTGTCAACTGTGGGACTTTATATAGACAGGTGTGTGCCTTTCCAAATCATGTCCAATCAATTGAATTTACCACAGGTGGACTCCAGTCAAATTGTCGAAACTCCTGAGCTCAATTTCGAGTCTCATAGCAAAGGGTCTGAATACTTATGTAAATAAAATGTGCAAACATTTTGAAAAACAAGTTACCGCATTGTCATTGTGAGGTATTGTGTGTAGATCGATGAGGATTAAAAAAAATGTCATCCATTTTAGAATAAGGCTGTAATGTAACAAAATGTGGAAAAATCAAGGGGTCTGAATACTTTCCGAATGCACTGTATGTTCATAGTGTATCTATAAATACAACATATTTGGCTCCATTTGCACAATAAGGTCAATTATGTCATGCCATTTTAAGTATAATTTCTCACATCAATCAACAGTATTTGGGAAAACATGGATTTTTCACAATCAAAAATTCCTTGTGGACAGATGTGAGCTGTTTCCAGTTCATTCCTGAATCTCTGAATCTCTCACTCTCTTATTTCCTACAAATGACATGCCATCCTCTACTTCGTCTAAACATTAGATAACTGTTTATGTTAGTCTTCCATGATCTTCTTATCAATTGGTTGATTATTTACTGTAACAACGGATACAAATTCAACATTAATTTGATTAATATGTTTCCAACCACGCCCTCGCCATGGGAAAGCTGACTTGTATTCGCCCAGGAAAACGTCAATCCAAATTCTCCGAACTGCATTGGCTGTAATTCCACACAATGAATTTAGACCACTCCCACTACCATTTCCACACATTGCAGAGGCGCGGAAGTTGGTTTCGTAGGGTACGTTATGTTGTTAAATTGTGCGAAATAACTTCAAATACAGTTAGTTAAATCTGTTTTTAAGGACATGTGGTTTGGGAGCAGATGAACGCATTGAAAGTGTTCCGAATGTTTGAAATTCTCGAAAAAAATAACATCCCAACGTTAGCATGCCGATGTAACTGTGTTAAGCGAACCTGACTGGCTAACGTTAGTTATTTGCATATCTAAAGTTCAGTGTACACTGTTTTCTGAAATGCAACGATACTGACTGACATTTGCTTACAATGTAGTATTGTTCGGACGTCAAAGTGATGTCAACTTTTCCTTGACACATTCATTATTAGCTAGCTAACGCGTTAGCTGGAGACAGCTGGCTAACGTTACCTGACAGCCTTTGTAAGTATCTGCTGCTGAGTGTTACCAGACTTTGGAAAGAATAGGAGATATAACTACCAATTACTTTCTCGTATTCATCCAGACAGCTACTATAGCTAGCTAGTATAATGTTAGTTGTCTTACAGAAAGACACATTAAGCATCCTTACCACTCCGATTTAGAAAACAAGGTATGTTGAGCTATTATAATAGCTCGATACAATGCCAATGAGTAACGTTAATACGTTGTTGTTGAGAAGCTAGGCCTATATACCGCGCACGGTTTTGTAAGAATGTAAGTTGACAGTAAATGAAGCGTTTTCCTGTGTCTTGTCTCGTAGCAGAATGTTGGGGGAAGTCGGTATGCTGGAACGAGACAGAAGGGGGCTTCGTAAATGCTCTGTGACTCTCTGCAAAGATATGGTGGTGGACGAGCTGTTCATTCAGTCGCTGCAGACAGACGACATTCTCACCGACAGCATGGCAGAAAGCATCCTGGTATGTTGTGTTCACCATGTTAAATTGTGTAGTTCGATACTATTACCAGGTCAGGTGACTTATGACGCTATCAACGTCCAAAAAATGCATGCATTCATGGCCCAAATGTCTTATTGTTGATTTATGTCATTAACTTCAATCATGTAATCAAATATGAATGTTAGTGTAGATCAGGGTTTCCCAAACTCGGTCCTTGAAACTCGTCCTTGCCCCTTGTGTGCATGTTTAAAAATGTTTTGCCATAGCACTACACAGCTGATTGAAATAATCAAAGCTTGATGAATTGATCATTTGAATCATGTGTAGTGCTATGGCAAAAACCAAAAGATGCACCCGGTTTCAGAAACCCTGGTGTAGATTACCATGTCTTTCACTTTCTATTTTTTGTAATCTGGGTTGATATCCGTTGTTCCCCAGGTGGAGCCGAACTCCCACAAGCGGAGCTGGCGTCTGCTGTCCCTGCTCCCCAAGCGTGGTCCCAGAGCCTTTAGCAGCTTCTGCTCAGCACTGAGAGACACAGAGCAGCAGCACCTATGTGCCCTGCTCACAGAGTCACCAGAGAGGGATGGAGAGAGACAGGTGAGTGGGCACTGGGTGCCACACAAGATGTTGATCCAGACAGATGAGCAGAAGGACAAAGATAGAAAGGGAGAGGGGTGAGCGCCACAACCAACCTAAGCCTCAAACTGTGCCCCATACACAGTGTCCCCAGACAGCTAAAGTGAAAGACAGGGCTGAGGAGGTGATATCCACAGCATACCCAATCCAAGCTTCAGACAGCAACGCCCCATTCACAAAGACCCCAGTCAAAGACAGTGAGGAAGAGGGGGATAAAGAGAAAGAGGTGAGCTCTACCCAACACCTAAACCAAGCTACAGACTAAGTTGGAATATTTTCCTGGCATTTTACAAATGTTCCATCCCAAGAATAAAACAACTTTTCTCCAGAGTAACCCTGTATTTCAGTCTAAAACTGGAAGTGTCATTCAAAAACATTATAAAGCATATGTAATGAAAAATATTCAAACCTAATGCTACCTGAGTCTGATACATTTTACGAGGCCTACATTAAAGACATTTAATGAGCCCAAAGCCAAAATAATTGTTCCATTATCTATAGGATATAGGCTACTGCACATTACGCACGACAGGGAAGCATTACAACCCATAGATGTAGCTAGCTATATGCTCTTGGGTAAATAAATGAAACAAGCTCCAGTAGGCTAATCTTTTTGAGTGTGAACTGTATTACTCTATTGTATTATACTCTATTATATGAACTGGAATTACGCACAACGTTAAAACCATGATAAAGCAGAAGAGACCATGAAGATTGAATGGTTGTGGGTCTGAATAAATAACTGCATTAGCCTGCTGCCTTGGCACGCAATCACTGTTCTTTCAAACTACCCTTGAGTTCTGTTGGCTGCTGTATTTAACATTCAGCAACAACAACAAAAATTGCATCTCTCTTCGAATAGTCTATTGGTGTAAGAAATGCAAAAAAGATTGTCTAGCTTTTCCTGCATGGGATTCAGAGCTAAGGAGTGTTTTTTGTTTGAGTGGCCAGCGGAGCACAGGCGCTTGCGCATTGTGCAAGAGACAGAGGCTATAAGTTAGATGCTTATTATGCATTATCCATCATTAATTAGCTTAATATAAGGTTAATAATGTTTTACCTGAAAGAGGTAGGCCAGAACATCTATATATCTCAATTTAGAACAGGGTTATCTATTTTAGATGCAAATTGAATGGGGTTGATAGAGAGAGTGTGTTCACTGATTTAAAGCAATGATGTTAGAGTGATAGGCTGTTTTTAAAACTCTTGGACTGCAATAAAAAAAAATATATATTTACAAAACAAAATGTAAAAAGTTGACCCCTGAATGCCAGATGGAGATGGGTAAATTAGACGTGCATTCTGTCTATATTACTGTTGCATAGGCTATGCTGCAGTCAATGTAGGCCCACCTGTCACAAGAAAACATGTTACCATGATGAGATGATACAGGAAGCGGAGCTGCTGCTTTTGCAACAGCTAATGGGGATCCTAATAAAATACCAATACAGTGGGTATGCATTGTGAACTGCGCTCCATACTGAGATGGGCTGCCTGTCTCGCCCCTGAGCTTTGATTCATCATGCAGCGGCTGTAGAGAAACCAAATTTAGACATTGCATATCATTTTAACAGTTCCATTTCACTCCATGCTGTTCATATAAATCATTTATTGTAATTTACCGGTTTCTCGCAGTTATTTATCCCGGGAAAGGGGAGTGGTTTTGGACGGTAAATCTCGGAAACTTGGTTCCTGCCATTCAACCCTACTACAGACTGTCCCCCCCAGAGTCCCCAGATAGTCACTAGAGAAAGAAGTGACCACACCACTCCCAACCCAAGCTACAGACTGCTGTAACAGGGAGAAACATGGGAATAAGAAAAGAGGAGGAGAGATGTAGATTGGGAGAGAGGTGAGTCAGCCATCACTCCCAACCCAAGCTACAGACTGCTGTAACAGGGAGAAAGAGGAGGAGAGATGTAGATTGGGAGAGAGGTGAGTCAGCCATCACTCCCAACCCAAGCTACAGACTGCTGTAACAGGGAGAAAGAGGAGGAGAGATGTAGATTGGGAGAGAGGTGAGTCAGCCATCACTCCCAACCCAAGCTACAGACTGCTGTAACGGGGACAAAGAGGGGAATAAGAAAAGAGGAGGAGAGATGTAGATTGGGAGAGAGGTGAGTCAGCCATCACTCCCAACCCAAGCTACAGACTGCTTTAATGGGGACAAAGAGGGGAATAAGAAAAGAGGAGGAGAGATGTAGATTGGGAGAGAGGTGAGTCAGCCATCACTCCCAACCCAAGCTACAGACTGCTGTAACGGGGACAAAGAGGGGAATAAGAAAAGAGGAGGAGAGATGTAGATTGGGAGAGAGGTGAGTCAGCCATCACTCCCAACCCAAGCTACAGACTGCTGTAACGGGGACAAAGAGGAGGAGAGATGTAGATTGGGAGAGAGGTGAGTCAGCCATCACTCCCAACCCAAGCTACAGACTGCTGTAACGGGGACAAAGAGGGGAATAAGAAAAGAGGAGGAGAGATGTAGATTGGGAGAGAGGTGAGTCAGCCATCACTCCCAACCCAAGCTACAGACTGCTGTAACGGGGACAAAGAGGAGGAGAGATGTAGATTGGGAGAGAGGTGAGTCAGCCATCACTCCCAACCCAAGCTACAGACTGCTGTAACAGGGAGAAAGAGGAGGAGAGATGTAGATTGGGAGAGAGGTGAGTCAGCCATCACTCCCAACCCAAGCCTCCTCTGGATGTTTTGGTATTCACACTGCAGGCGAGAGAGAAAATCAGGAATGAACTGGTTTCACCTATAAATGTTTAGATTGTATTGATGTCGAAGGTATGTTAAAAGATGGTTAAATTCTCCTTTTCCTTTGTCCTTCAGAGATATGTGGACTCTCCCCTCCCACTTCCCACCCAGGAGGGGATTGTTCCAGCCAAGAGAGCCAGAACACAAGGTGAGTAGAGCAGTCATCTGAGGTGGGTGCATTCAAGATCACAGTTTTACAACTGTTTCATTCACAATATTTGCACTTTTCCAAGGAGATCGTGGGAGGGGTTGTTTGTGTGGTGTTTTGGAGAAGAAAAAAAAACAAATGTAATCATTCTGTTTGTTGGCTTGCAACTCAGTAAAAAAAAGCTTATTTTTAATAAACCCAATTAAACTAAATGAAAATGTCCCAATTGAGTCCAGTTGTATAATTTGATCAGTGTGGAAGCAGTGCTGTAGCCTTGGTATGGAGTGCCACTGCCCAGCCAGTCTCGCCACCTTCAGGCACTACGCCCGTGTGACTTGCTCACATAGCTGTAGTACAAAGGTTGTTACAACACCATTATATGTTGCTAACAGCTTCCCTTTCAAGGCAGAAACGTGACCTTGACTGGAACCCTGCTCTGATGGACATTATTGTAATTGTTTGTCTCCACTGGTGTATTTTCTGGAATGAAATACATGCAGGGTGTAATGTCATCCTAATATGTGTTTCAGAGTCAATGGAGATGTGTCTGGATGCAGACAGTCCCATCACCAGCTCTGTTCTTCCCTGTACACCAGACTTCTACCTAAAACACTGCCAACAGGTACAACGCTCACTGTTAATACAAACCAGTAAATCACCTGTCTGTACCTTGTCACTGCCAACAGGTACAACACTCACTGTTAATACAAACCAGTAAATCACCTGTCTGTACCTTGTCACTGCCAACAGGTACAACACTCACTGTTAATACAAACCAGTAAATCACCTGTCTGTTCCATGTCACTGCCAACAGGTACAACGCTCACTGTTAATACAAACCAGTAAATCACTGTCTGTACCATGTCACTGCCAACAGGTACAACACTCACTGTTAATACAAACCAGTAAATCACCTGTCTGTTCCATGTCACTGCCAACAGGTACAACACTCACTGTTAATACAAACCAGTAAATCACTGTCTGTACCATGTCACTGTCAACAGGTACAACGCTCACTGTTAATACAAACCAGTAAATCACCTGTCTGTACCATGTCACTGCCAACAGGTACAACACTCACTGTTAATACAAACCAGTAGATCACCTGTCTGTACCATGTCACTGCCAACAGGTACAACACTCACTGTTAATACAAACCAGTAAATCACCTGTCTGTACCATGTCACTACCAACAGGTACAACGCTCACTGTTAATACAAACCAGTAAATCACTGTCTGTTCCATGTCACTGCCAACAGGTACAACACAGTCTCTGTCTGGTATCTCTTACCTGAGACAATTAACGTTGTTAACTGCTGTGTATTTTTGGTTCTCATATTTGTCACTGCAAATACAATGCAACAAAATGCAATCCCCTAGGGAAGTTAGTTTCAAGGCAGCAGCCACTGCAACGTGCACCTTTGCAACAAACACATGCATGCACTTCTTGTGTCCAGAATGTGTTTCCAGATGCTGTTTAGCTGCATTGTTCCCCAAGGTATTTCTAGGGAGCAGGAGAGCAGATCTTCCTATTCATCCACCTCAACCTGTAACAGCGGTTGAAGTGTCTGCTCTAAACAGACAGCTATTAGACCTCTGCAGTATAGACAGAGTTAAGACAGTACCAGGACCAAGTCCCACTGGTCTGTAGAAGACAGTGTTTGTCTAGACCACAGTCAGTTTGACAGGAAAGAGACACGGGGAGAATTCCCCCAGCCCATGTGTTGAAGTCTCTGTAAACCTGCTCAGGTTGAGGATGATTCATCACTGAGCTCCACTGGGTTGTAAAACTGTCATTGAAGTACAGGGACAGAAACCACAACAAACACTACTGAGAACAGCAGCAACTGAAGCACATTATTATTTTCCTTCAGGTAAACCATGTCATTTTCTCACGCTGCATTTTTGTCTCTTGTCCCTCACTCTTTTTTCCTCCTTTCCCTTCTTCGCTTTCTTTCCTCCCTTTGCATCTCTCTCCTCCCCTCACACGTTCTCTCTTCCCCCTCTCCTCTCTTTCTCCTGCTCTCTCCCCTTCAGTCCTATAGTATGGTGTCCAGTCCTCGTGGCCTGGCCTTGGTGATCAGTAATGTCTCCTTTGACCCCTGTGCTGCTCCTGACCTGGACTCCAGGAAGGGAGGGGAGGTGGACGAGGAGATCCTCAGGAAGGTGTTCACTGAGCTGGACTACATGGTCACCGTCCGGAGAGACCTCACAGCTCCGGTAACAAAGACATACAGTTGAAGTCGGAAGTTAACATACACCTTAGCCAATTATATTTAAACTCAGTTTTTCATAATTCCTGACATTTAATCTAGTAAAAAATCCCTGTCTTAGATCATTTAGGATCACCACTTTATTTTAAGAATGTGAAATGTCAGAATAATAGTAGAGAGAATTATTTATTTCAGCTTTTATTTCTTTCATCACATTTCCAGTGGATCAGAAGTTTACATACACTCAATTAGTATTTGGTAGCATTGCCTTTAAATTGTTTAACTTGGGTCAAACGTCTCAGGTAGCCTTCCACAAGTTTCCCACAATAAGTTGGGTGAATTTTGGCCCATTCCTCCTGACAGAGCTGGTGTAACTAGGTCAGGTTTGTAGGCCTCCTTGCTCGCACACACTTTTTCAGTTCTGCCCACACATTTTCTATAGGATTGAGGTCAGGGCTTTGTGATGGCCACTCCAATGCCTTGACTTTGTTGTCCTTAAGCCACTTTGCCACAACTTTGGAAGTATGCTTGGGGTCATTGTCCATTTGGAAGACCCATTTGTGACCAAGCTTTGACTTCCTGACTGATGTCTGGAGATGTTGCTTCAATATATCCACATAATCTTCCAACCTCATGATGCCATCTATTTTGTGAAGTGCACCAGTCCCTCCTGCAGCAAAGCACCCCCACAACATGATGCTGCCACCCCTGTGCTTCACGTGACATACTTTCTTGGATTTTCCAAGCTGTTTAAAGGCACCGTCAACTTAGTGTATGTAAACTTCTGACCCACTGGAATTGTGTTGCAGTGAATTTTAAGTGAAATAATCTGTCTGTAAACATTTGTTGGAAAAAGTACGTGTCATGCACAAGTAGATGTCCTATCCGACTTGCCAAAACTATTGTTTGTTAACAAGAAATTTGTGGAGTGGTTGAAAAACAAGTTTTAATGACTCCAACCTAAGTGTATGTACAGTTCCGACTTCAACTGTACACACACACAGAGAGTAAGATAGTGGTGCCAAAGGTACAGCAGTGCTTCAACAACATGGACTGTATCGGTGGATCCCCCACTGGCTTCAATCAGTGGCACTCAGGCATTTGTTTGCCTTGATCTTCATAGACCTGTTGCTATTAGAGTCATGTTGTTAGCTAGTGGAGACAGCTGTGTGTAGCGTTGGTCTTTCCATGACCATGTTTAATGCAAAGAACAAAGGGTGAATTTACAGCTCTACACTTCCTCTCTGTATAACTAGTGGCGCTTGCACTTTGTGACAAAATGTACCAAAATAATTCTAAAAGTGCTATGTAATTACACTATAGTTTAATACTTGATTGATCTCTCTCTATGGCAGGGCATGCGGGAGTGCATTGAGCAGTTTGGCAGACAGCAGCAGCACCAGACCGTATCCAGCTGTGTGGTGTGTCTGCTGTCCCATGGAGTAGAGGGGGCTATCTACGGCACAGACGGACAGCTACTGGAGGTGTGTGTGACCTCATTCAGTTGAGAGTGAAACCCTTTCTGATGATAATAATCATATTAATTGAATCTCTGTCTCTCTCTCAGTTGGACTGGGTGTTTGAGGCATTTGACAACGCCCACTGTCCTCTACTGCAGAATAAACCCAAGATGTTCTTCATCCAGGCCTGCAGAGGAGGTGAGCTCACACACGATCTCTCTGCCCTCACTCTCCCTCCTTCCCTTTCCCCAACCCTCCCTTCCCTGTTCTCTTCTTCTAACCCGTCTTCTCTCTGTCTCTGTCTCCGTCCAGAGGAGATGGACTGTGGGGTGGAGCAGCCAGACGGTCCAGAGAGGACCCAGTCTCCTGGCTGTGAACAGAGGGATGCAGGAAGGGAGGGAGAGGGAGATGGAGACACCAGGCAGACGGAGGAGAGAGGCAGGCTCAGAGTCAAACTGCCCCAGCGCTCTGACATGATCTGCGGCTTCGCCTCCCTCAAAGGTGTGAGTGTGTGTAGGTTATGTGTGTTCTCTGAGTTGGTTTATGATGTGAATGTTGGAGTATTTGGTGGTATTTCTTTGTTATGTGTGTCTGTCGGGCCCTGCTAGGTCATGTAGTGTCTGTCGGCCCTGCTAGGTCATGTGGTGTCTGTCGGGCCCTGCTAGGTCATGTAGTGTCTGTCAGGCCCTGCTAGGTCATGTAGTGTCTGTCGGGCCCTGCTAGGTACTGCAGCCATGAGGAATACCAAGAGAGGATCCTGGTTCATCCAAGAGGTCAACTCAGCACTCCGCTTCAGAGCCAGAGACACACACCTATCAGACATACTGGTGCAGGTAAACACAAACACACACCACATATCACAGTCATAGTAAGTACATTTTCCCTCAATAAAGTAGTTATCAGCAAGTTCAGTGCTAGTAACCTTTTGTAACCTCTGTCCTCAGGTGAATGGTCGTATTAAAGACAGAGAAGGCTATGCTCCTGGCACCCCCCACCATCGCTGTAAGGAGATGTCTGAATTCACCAGCTCCCTCTGCAAAGACCTCTACCTGTTCCCCAAGTACCACCCTCAGTACTGACACGCACACATTTCTGCACCACACACATACCGCACCCACTACTGACACACACACACATGCTGTTACACACACTCACAGAGGATTAATTCATTCACATTTGCTGTGCAAATTCTCTCACAGACAAACTCTTGGAAAGAAAAATGGAACGAGTTGTTGTAAATCTATGTGCTTGGTAATGGGCATGAAGTATACATGACTGGTATGAAGCTGATGTGTGTACCTACCTATCAGGTAGGCTTGCTATATGTGTATCTGTGCCAGTTAGAAATGGGATTGAAATGTTTGAGGAAACATTTTTGTCTCGCTAACACACCAGAATATATTTAAATGTATTGCTTTTAATTTCTTACTAAACTAACTTTTGGGTTTCAAGTTTATTATTTTTTTAAACATGTATTTTGTATGCAGATCTATTTTTATCAATTTATTTTGTATCAAATTGTTTTTATGCTGTTTTTTTTGTAAGAATTTTAAAGCCCTCGTTTCCTTTTTGTATTCAAAACTTTATTATAAAATGCATAACATTATAAGCATTATAATAGGAAATCCCCCTGACCAAATGAAGGTGTGTATCTGTGTCCATCTGATGGGCAGACAGGTGGTGGTGTAGAGTTATTGGCTGAGGAGGCAGCATGGAGGGAGCTGCTTTTCAATACCTTCCTAGTAATCTGAGTCTTCCACTGAAGGATACTGGGACAAGTAGATGTGATATTGGGAGTTTCATGTTTGTTAGCAATGATTTGATGTGTTATTGAGGCAACAAGTATACTGCATTCCATTTGAATAGAATGGAGTCATGACCATTTCTCTCACAAACAACTGTCCTCCCCCTCCCATCTCTCAACCTCCATGGGGGCGTTACGGTCTAAGGCACTGCATCTCAGTGCAAGAGGCTTCACTACAGTCCCTGTTTCGAATCCAGGCTGTGTCACATCTGGTTGTGATTGGGAGTCCCATAGGGCGGCGCACAATTGGTCCAGCGTCGCGTCATCCAGGTTTGGCCAGGTTAGGCCGTCATTGTAAATAAGAATTTGTTCTTAACTGACTTGCCTAGTTAAATAAAACATTTAGGTTAATTAATGTTGTAACTACACTGGTAACCAGACTGTTATTACTTAGATGTGATGAAAGATGTCAACATTTTATTTAAATGAATTACATTTATATGTTACACCAATGAATTATATTAGAATTCTATGTAACTGCTTGTTATCTCTGGTCAACTTGAGACCTAAGTTACCTACTGTCAACGTTTCCTTGACCATTAAGGTTTCAGTTCACAAGATGGATGTACATGGATTTTTTAAAGATGGATGGATTGGTTTTAAAGCAGCTACAGTATTTTCCTTTTCAATTTGATATGCAATATTCCATAGCAATGTGTGCCATGTGAAATATGTGTTTAAGTATTGTCTTTAAAATACTTGGTTAATCATTTACATAGGACGATGCATTCCATTCAAGTGTATGAGCAGCAATATTGATGTTTCTCAGAATGAGCAGCAATGTGTTTGGTTCTAACAGTGTTGTAGGGAAGAGTGATATGACAGGAACAGTATGAATTGAGCTGTTGACCAACCAATCACAGAGACAATGCGTAGTGATCATCTTTATAAGGGACAGTTCCATAGAGATCCTGTTAAATTTGTATTCTAATTCTATGGACAATTCACCCCAAAATCAAAGTGCCAGATGTTAGACGTTTTCCATTCGGTTTGAACTAACTTAATGTGTACAATATATCATCTACACAACTGGTGTGGTGGAAAGTCATATTGTTTTGTAATTGTAAATGTTCCAAAGGTGGATTTTGTGGTGAAGTAGGTCATCCCTTGAAAGTGAAGTACTGAGGGCTGGGGTTCACTGCCATAAGCTAAGGAGCTGCTGGGGATGGGGGGAGATGATGACTGTATTCATGTCTAAAACAAAGACTGCCAAATGTTCAAGAAAATAAACAGCTTTTTGTTTTTCTATGAATTGACTTTCTATGAGTTGTGTTAACATGCGCTGTGTGTGTGTGTGTGTGTGTGTGAGAGAGCACTGTACATATATACACTATGCATGATATTATATTTTGATCTCTCCTTGTTGCTGTTTGTTTATATCGCAGTGTACATCCAGTCCCCCTCAATGTACTGGTATGGTATAACTCGCATAACCCTGTAGTAAGGACTGTATGATATGCGTCATGAGTCACACTGACCACCACCACTGTGATAATATTCTCTGTGTATCAGGTAGTGCCTCAGCCAGCTGTCCATAATCATTCTCCCTGACACACATCACACACTCGCCCACTGTCAGTGACACATTTCTCTCTGGCCACCACCATGCAGTGAGATTAGGTTGTAATGTGGTGGCGTGTGGTCTCCAAAGCAGAGAAGGGTTAAGGGATTGGTGGGGCTGGGCCATTCTCTCTCTCCCTCTCTTTGGGCGGGCCATGCTGTCTCATCCGGCTGACATGGAACAGGTGAGTTCAGATCAGTAAACATGACTTTAGTGAGAACCACTTCAGACCTTTGAGATAAATGCCTACAACCCAGACGGAAAACCATTATATCAGGAGGGATATATGGCAATGTGCGTTATGGTGACTGCTACATCTGGCCTAGTGAAGAGGTATGTTGATACAGCAGGGGGAATGAGGGCTTGGAGCATGTGAGGGGTTCGAAGGGATAGCCTTGTATCATTGGCTGCTGAGTTGATACCTGTCACGGGGGTGTTATGTGCACCCACCCTCACGTTGCAGAGGCAGCCCCGTGGGGGGTGGCATCACGCTCAACCCTGACTGTCCAAACAAGAACACTCCATCCAAAAACAAAGATCTAATGGCCCATGGGTCTAGCTGGCCTGCTCACGGAGACAAGAGGTGTGTATGCCAGTATCGGTGTCGTTAATGTGAGCCCTGCTGTGTGTTCTAATAAAGGAAAGCGCTGCGTCTGTCTCTGCCTGTGTGTGCGCACTGAACTGCTGTGTGTGTTCCAATGCATATGTAAGAAAGTGTGTACACTCTTGATGTGTGTGTTTGACTGAGAGTGTGCGGGTGGAAATGCTGAAGTGACCATCAGGGCTATTTTTGGGTCTGTGTCAGCGTGTCAATGGCTGCAGATGCATCGCAAAGGAAGGCTCTGAGATACCAACAGACCCTGGTAGGTCTCTGTCTGTCTTTCCATCAGTCTGTCCACTTCTCACTCTCTACCTGTCCGAGTGTCCGTCCGTCGCAGTCCATCTCTGTCTCTGCCCGTCTGTACACCTCTGTCTCTACCGTCTGTCCACCTCTCACTCTCTACCTGTCTGTCCATCTCTCACTCTCTACCCGTCTGTCCACCTCTCACTCTCTACTGTCTGTACACCTCTGTCTCTACCGTCAGTCCACCTCTCACTCTCTACCTGTCTGTCCACCTCTCACTCTCTACCCGTCTGTCCACTTCTCACTCTCTACCCGTCTGTCCACTTCTCACTCTCTACCTGTCTGAGTGTCCGTCCGTTGCAGTCCATCTCTGTCTCTGCCCGTCTGTACACCTCTCACTCTCTACCGTCTGTCCACCTCTCACTCTACCCGTCTGTCCACCTCTCACTCTCTACCCGTCTGTCCACCTCTCACTCTACCCGTCTGTCCACTTCTCACTCTCTACCTGTCCGAGTGTCCGTCCGTCGCAGTCCATCTCTGTCTCTGCCCGTCTGTCCACCTCTCACTCTCTACCCGTCTGTCCACCTCTCACTCTCTACCCGTCTGTCCACCTCTCACTCTCTGCCTGTCTGTCCACCTCTCACTCTCTGCCCACCTCACTCTCTACCCGTCTGTCCACCTCTCACTCTACCCGTCTGTCCACCTCTCACTCTCTACCCGTCTGTCCACCTCTCTCTCTACATGTCTGTCCACCTCTCACTCTACCCGTCTGTCCACCTCTCACTCTACCCGTCTGTCCACCTCTCACTCTACCCGTCTGTCCACCTCTCACACTCTATCCGTCTGTCCACCTCTCACTCTCCACCCGTCTGTCCACCTCTCACTCTACCCGTCTGTCCACCTCTCACTCTCTGCCCGTCTGTCCACCTCTCACTCTCTGCCCGTCTGTCCACCTCTCTCTCTCTACCCGTCTGCCCACCTCTCACTCTGCCCGTCTGTCTGTCCACCTCTCACTCTCTACCCGTCTGTCCACCTCTCACTCTCTGCCTGTCTGTCCACCTCTCACTCTCCACCCGTCTGCCCACCTCTTACTCTGCCCGTCTGTCCACCTCTCACTCTGCCCGTCTGTCCACCTCTCACTCTACCCGTCTGTCCACCTCTCACTCTCTACCCGTCTGTCCACCTCTCACTCTCTACCCGTCTGTCCACCTCTCACTCTACCAGTCTGTCCACCTCTCACTCTACCCGTCTGTCCACCTCTCACTCTCTACCCATCTGTCCACCTCTCACTCTCTACCAGTCTGTCCACCTCTCACTCTCTACCCGTCTGTCCACCTCTCACTCTCTACCCGTCTGTCCACCTCTCACTCTCTACCCGTCTGTCCACCTCTCACTCTCTACCCGTCTGTCCACCTCTCACTCTCTACCCGTCTGTCCACCTCTCACTCTCCGCCCGTCCACTTCTCTCATGTTCAAATCAGATGTTATTTGTCACATGCGCTGAATACAACTGGTGTAGACTTTACCATGAAATGTTTGCTTATGAGCCCTTCCCAACGATGCAGAGTAAAAAACGGAATAATATTAACACAAGGAATCAAATAAAATACAAGAATGGATCTATATCCATGGAGTACCAGTACCAGATCAATGTGGAGTGGTACGAGGTATTTGAGGTAGATACAGTTGAAGTCAGAAGTTTACATACACCTTAGCCAAATACATTTCAACTCAGTTTACACAATTCCTGACATTTAATCCTTGTAAAAATTCCCTGTCTTAGGTCAGATAGGATCACCACTGTTTCAAGAATGTGAAATGTCAGAATAACAGTAGAGAGAATGATTTATTTTGATTTTCCCATGATGTCAAACAAAGAGGCACTGAGTTTACATTTACATTACATTTAAGTCATTTAGCAGACGCTCTTATCCAGAGCGACTTACAAATTGGTGAATTCACCTTCTGACATCAGTGGAACAGCCACTTTACAATAGTGCATCTAAATCATTTAAGGGGGGGTGAGAAGGATTGCTTTATCCTATCCCAGGTATTCCTTGAAGAGGTGGGGTTTCAGGTGTCTCCGGAAGGTGGTGATTGACTCCGCTGTCCTGGCGTCGTGAGGGAGTTTGTTCCACCATTGGGGGGCCAGAGCAGCGAACAGTTTTGACTGGGCTGAGCGGGAACTGTACTTCCTCAGTGGTAGGGAGGCGAGCAGGCCAGAGGTGGATGAATGCAGTGCCCTTGTTTGGGTGTAGGGCCTGATCAGAGCCTGGAGGTACTGCAGTGCCGTTCCCCTCACAGCTCCGTAGGCAAGCACCATGGTCTTGTAGCGGATGCGAGCTTCAACTGGAAGCCAGTGGAGAGAGCGGAGGAGCGGGGTGATGTGAGAGAACTTGGGAAGGTTGAACACCAGACGGGCTGCGGCGTTCTGGATGAGTTGTAGGGGTTTAATGGCACAGGCAGGGAGCCCAGCCAACAGCGAGTTGCAGTAATCCAGACGGGAGATGACAAGTGCCTGGATTAGGACCTGCGCCGCTTCCTGTGTGAGGCAGGGGCGTACTCTGCGGATGTTGTAGCGCATGAACCTACAGGAACGGGCCACCGCCTTGATGTTAGTTGAGAACGACAGGGTGTTGTCCAGGATCACGCCAAGGTTCTTAGCGCTCTGGAAGGAGGAAACAATGGAGTTGTCAACCGTGATGGCGAGATCATGGAACGGGCAGTCCTTCCCCGGGAGGAAGAGCAGCTCCGTCTTGCCGAGGTTCAGCTTGAGGTGGTGATCCGTCATCCACACTGATATGTCTGCCAGACATGCAGAGATGCGATTCGCCACCTGGTCATCAGAAGGGGGAAAGGAGAAGATTAATTGTGTGTCGTCTGCATAGCAATGATAGGAGAGACCATGTGAGGTTATGACAGAGCCAAGTGACTTGGTGTATAGCGAGAATAGGAGAGGGCCTAGAATAGAGCCCTGGGGGACACCAGTGGTGAGAGCGCGTGGCGAGGAGACAGATTCTCGCCACGCCACCTGGTAGGAGCAACCTGTCAGGTAGGACGCAATCCAAGCGTGGGCCGCACCGGAGATGCCCAACTCAGAGAGGGTGGAGAGGAGGATCTGATGGTTCACAGTGTCGAAGGCAGCCGATAGGTCTAGAAGGATGAGAGCAGAGGAGAGAGAGTTAGCTTTAGCAGTGCGGAGCGCCTCCGTGATACAGAGAAGAGCAGTCTCAGTTGAATGACTAGTCTTGAAACCTGACTGATTTGGATCAAGAAGGTCATTCTGAGAGAGATAGCGGGAGAGCTGGCCAAGGACGGCACGTTCAAGAGTTTTGGAGAGAAAAGAAAGAAGGGATACTGGTCTGTAGTTGTTGACATCGGAGGGATCGAGTGTAGGTTTTTTCAGAAGGGGTGCAACTCTCGCTCTCTTGAAGACGGAAGGGACGTAGCCAGCGGTCAGGGATGAGTTGATGAGCGAGGTGAGGTAAGGGAGAAGGTCTCCGGAAATGGTCTGGAGAAGAGAGGAGGGGATAGGGTCAAGCGGGCAGGTTGTTGGGCGGCCGGCCGTCACAAGAAGCGAGATTTCATCTGGAGAGAGAGGGGAGAAAGAGGTCAGAGCACAGGGTAGGGCAGTGTGAGCAGAACCAGCGGTGTCGTTTGACTTAGCAAACGAGGAGCGGATGTCGTCGACCTTCTTTTCAAAATGGTTGACGAAGTCATCTGCAGAGAGGGAGGAGGGGGAGGAGGAGGATTCAGGAGGGAGGAGAAGGTGGCAAAGAGCTTCCTAGGGTTAGAGGCAGATGCTTGGAATTTAGAGTGGAAGAAAGTGGCTTTAGCAGCAGAGACAGAGGAGGAAAATGTAGAGAGGAGGGAGTGAAAGGATGCCAGGTCCGCAGGGAGGCGAGTTTTCCTCCATTTCCGCTCGGCTGCCCGGAGCACTGTTCTGTGAGCTCGCAATGAGTCGTCGAGCCACGGAGCGGGAGGGGAGGACCGAGCCGGCCTGGAGGATAGGGGACATAGAGAGTCAAAGGATGCAGAAAGGGAAGAGAGGAGGGTTGAGGAGGCAGAATCAGGAGATAGGTTGGAGAAGGTATGAGCAGAGGGAAGAGATGATAGGATGGAAGAGGAGAGAGTAGCGGGGGAGAGAGAGCGAAGGTTGGGACGGCGTGATACCATCCGAGTAGGGGCAGTGTGGGAAGTGTTGGATGAGAGCGAGAGGGAAAAGGATACAAGGTAGTGGTCGGAGACTTGGAGGGGAGTTGCAATGAGGTTAGTGGAAGAACAGCATCTAGTAAAGATGAGGTCGAGCGTATTGCCTGCCTTGTGAGTATGGGAGGAAGGTGAGAGGGTGAGGTCAAAAGAGGAGAGGAGTGGAAAGAAGGAGGCAGAGAGGAATGAGTCAAAGGTAGACGTGGGGAGGTTAAAGTCGCCCAGGACTGTGAGAGGTGAGCCGTCCTCAGGAAAGGAGCTTATCAAGGCATCAAGCTCATTGATGAACTCTCCGAGGGAACCTGGAGGGCGATAAATGATAAGGATGTTAAGCTTGAAAGGGCTGGTAACTGTGACAGCATGGAATTCAAAGGAGGCGATAGACAGATGGGTAAGGGGAGAAAGAGAGAATGACCACTTGGGAGAGATGAGGATCCCGGTGCCACCACCCCGCTGACCAGAAGCTCTCAGGGTGTGTGAGAACACGTGGGCGGACGAAGAGAGAGCAGTAGGAGTAGCAGTGTTGTCTGTGGTGATCCATGTTTCCGTCAGTGCCAAGAAGTCGAGGGACTGGAGGGAGGCATAGGCTGAGATGAACTCTGTTTGAAGGAAGGAAGGCATTGAAATACATCTACAGATACACCTCCAATTGACTCAAATTATGTCAATTAGCTTATCAGAAGCTTCTAAAACCATGACATAATTTTCTGGAATTTTCCAAGCTGTTTAAAGGCACAGTCAACTTAGTGTATGTACACTTCTGACCCACTGGAATTGTGATACAGTAAATTATAAATTAAATAATCTGTAAACAATTGTTGGGAAAATTACTTGTGTCATGCACAAAGTAGATGTCCTAACCGACTTGCCGAATCTATAGTTTATTAACAAGAGATTTGTGGAGTGGTTGACAAACAAGTTTTAATGACTCCAACCTCAGTGTATGTAAACGTCCAACTGTATGTACCTGAAGGCGGGGTAAAGTGACGGCTTCAGAATAGATAAGTGTAAACTAAAGAAGAGTAGTAGGAGCAAATGCCGTGTAACAGTGTGTGTAATGTGTATGTATGTGTTTTTGTGTTGTGTTGGTCTGCGTGTATGTGTGGGAGTGTCAATGTAATGTGTGTGAGTTCGTGTGTGCATATGTTTTGTATACAGTATATCACCTAGTGAGTGTGCGTTTGGTCAGTGCAAGATAGTCATTGCAGATAGTTTGGGTACTATTCACTGACTATTTAGTAGTCTGGCTATTTAGCAGTCTTATGGCTCACGGGTGGAAGCTGTCTCAAAGCCTATTGGCCCAGGAGCCAATGCTTCGGTACCATTTGCCGGACGGTAGCAGAGTGAACAGTCTATGGAATTGTTTCAGTTCTTCCGCTGACCCCGCCTGATATAGAGGTGCTGGATGGCAGGGAGCTCAGCCACAGTGATGTACTGGACTGACCGCACCACTCTTTTCCTGAGGCTGTGATGTGGGCACCAAGGAACTTGAAGCTCTCGACCTGCTCCACTACAGCCCTGTAAATGTGGATGGGGGCATGCTCTCCTCTTCCCCTGTAGTCCACATTCAGCTAATTGGTCTTTTTCCTCTGTACGTCTCGTTGTCTGTCTCTTCATCTGTCTCTTCCTTCCTTCCTCCCTCTCTCTCTATCTCTCTAACCTCAATAGTGTTCTGTGTTCAGGTGTTATGTGCTTGTCTGACCTGCTGGTGTGATGACATAAATATGTGACGCTGTAGAGAACCTAGTCCTCCCTCATTCTCTCCTTTATTCAACAAGATAATCTGAATGCCCGTTGCTTCTTCATGTACGAGATTGCATGGCCCACCACTCATCCATACACTGAGTATAGCAAACATTAGGAACACCATCCTAATATTGAGTTGGAACAGCCTCTATTTCTCTGATGTGGCAAGATGGCGCCGACAGACATGGCAGCTATGCTTCTAGCTCCTAAGCAACTTTGCAGTATTTCGTTTTTTGTGTTATTACATACAGCCGGAAATAACTTTTGGATATCAGAGCAACGGTAACTCATCAGCATTATGACCAGGAATACGACTTTCCCGAATTGGATCCTTTGTTCGTACCCCCCAGGGCAATTTAACCTATCCCAGATGCTGCTCCAAGACGCCACCAGCATAGAAGAGGTATTCGGAGTTGACTTCAAGTCCGACTCAGGAGGCATGCACATAATCCACCACTTCTGAGTATATTACTTGCTTATGTTCAGTCTCTGGACAATAAAATAAACGAGCTTAGGGCGAGGATCTCCTTCCAGCGAGACATCAGGGACTGTAACCTACTCTGTTTCACGGAATCATGGCTCTCTCGGGATATACTTTCCGTCCATACAGCCAGCTGGGTTCTCAGTACATTGCGCAGATAGGAATAAAGAGCTCTCCAGGAAGGAGAAGTGGGGTGGTGTATGTTTCATGATTAACTGCTCATGGTGTGATTGTGATAACATACAGAAACTCAAGTCCTTCTGTTCCCCAGAACTAGAATTCCTCACAATCAAATACAGACCGTATTACCTCCCAATAGAATTATCTTCGGTTATAGTCACAGCGATGTATTTTCCCCCTCAAGCCAATACCACCCAGATGGCATCCCTAGCCGCATCCTCAGAGCATGCACGGACCAGCTGGCTGGAGTGTTTATAGACATATTCAATCTCTCCCTATCCCGGTCTGCTGTCCCCACTTGCTTCAAGATGTCCACCATCATTCCTGTACCCAAGAAAGCAAAGGTAACTGAACTAAATGACTCCTGCCCCGTAGCACTCACTTCTGTCATCATGAAGTGCTTTGAGAGGTAAGTTAAGAATCATATCACTTCTAACTTACCTGACACCCTAGACCCACTTCAATTTGCTTAACGCCCCAATAGATCCACAGACAATGCAATCGCCATTGCACTGCACACTGCCCTATCCCATTTGGACGAGAGGAATACCTACGTAAGAATGCTGTTCATTGACTATAGCTCAGCATTCAACACCATAGTACCCTCCAACCTCATCATTAAGCTTGGGCCCTGGGTCTCGACCCTGCCATGTGCAACTGGGTCCTGGACTTCCTGACGGGCCTCTACCAGGTGGTGGAGGTAGGAAACAACACCTCCACCACACGGATCCTCAACACATGGGCCCCACAAGGGTGTGTGCTCAGCCCCCTCCTGTATTCCCTTTTCACCCATGACTGCGTGGCTATGCACGCCTTCAACTCAATCATCAAGTTTGCAGACGCAACAGTAGTAGGCCTGATTACCAACAATGACGAGACATCCTACAGGGACGAGGTGAGGGCCCTGGCAGTGTGGTGCCAGGAAAATAACCTCTCCCTCAACGTCAACAAAATTACATTGTGTGTACCCATGAGTTTACCAGTCAAATTTCCAGGGTTAGAGGTTCCAAGCCCGTTCTATTCATTGTATTTCTATGCTCTGTCTCCTCGGCTTTATCATTTTAAATCCTCAACAGTGGAGTCTGGTGGGAGGAGCTATAGGAGGATGGGCTCATTGTAATGACTGGAATGGTGGAAAGCTGCCTAAGGCTGCCTCAATTCCCCCTCTTCTCCCTCTCCCTCTCCTCCTCTCTCTTTTCTTCCTCTCTTTCCTATCCTCTCTTTCTTTCCCTTGGAGGTGCTAGGATAGAGTTGAGGTCTACCCAAGGAGGCCCGTCCCCTTCCTCTGCCCCCCTCCTCTTCTCTCCTGTGTCTTTCCCCTCTCCCTCTTCTCCTCCCTCTAACCGTCTTGGAGGTTGCAGAGACGTGGTGGCCTCTTGCCCAAGGCAAATCCTTAATCCCTGGCCATAGCAGAGTGTCTATGGGACCAGAGGTCAGATAAAAATAAGACATTTAAATTAGTCACACTATTTACAGGCTTAATATCCCCCCACTGGAGGTACCCACGTCTATCACACAGGGATGATCACTATGATGGGGCTGCGTGTGCGTGTGCGTGTGCGTGTGCGTGTGCGTGTGCGTGTGCGTGTGCGTGTGCGTGTGCGTGTGCGTGTGTGTGTGTGTGTGCGTGTGTGTGTGTGTGTGTGTGTGTGGGTTACAGAGGGGGAGAGAAACATGGGAGAAGGTTGTGTGGAGCTGTTGATACTGGTACACTATCTTTATACTGTTTATTTATTCAATGCCTTGACACGGCCGGGGATGATTTTCTACAATATTTTGAAGTAAGCTAGCTAAACCCCTTCTGATGATGGTGGACTGGGCTTATGTAGTGAGGTGTGTCCCATGTTGTAAGAGGAGCAGAATATCCATACAGGTTTTCACTTTCAGGTCACAAATACACACACACACAGAGGGAGAGACACACACAGAGAGAGAGAGACTCTCTGTTGGTGTGTGTCTGTCAGCACAGCCACAGCTCCAGAGGTCACATCCTCTCTCAGCCAGGCCAGGGGTCAACACAGCTGTGTGACCTGGAAGTAAATCACTTAATGTTCTCCACTAACACAACAACATCAGTCTGAATAGTTAGTCAGTAGGCTATGGTCAGTCAGTAGGCTGTAGTCTGGGTCAGTAGGACATAGTCTGGGTCAGTAGGCTATAGTCTGGGTCAATAGCATATAGTCAGTCAGTGGGCTGTAGTCTGGATCCTTAGGCTATAGTCAGGTAGTAGACTATAGTCTGGGCCAGTGGGCTATAGTCAGACAGTGGGCTGTAGTCTTGGTCAGTAGGCTACAGTCAGTCAGTAGCATATAGTCAGCAAGTATGCTATAGTCTGGGTCCTTAGGCTATAGTCAGTCAGCAGGCTACAGTCAGTAGACTAGAGTCTAGGTCCTTAGGCTATAGTCTGGGTTCTTAGGCTATAGTCAGACAAAAGGCTATAGTCTGGGTCAGTTGGCTATAGTCAGTCAGTAGGCAATAGTCAGTCAGTAGGCTATAGACATGGTCCTTAGGCTATAGTCAGTCAGTAGGATATAGTTAGTCAGTAGGCTACAGTCAGCCAGTATGCTGTTGTCTGGGTCCTTAGGCTACAGTCTGGGTCAGTAGACTATAGTCAGTCAGTGGGCTATAGTCAGTCAGTTGGATAAAGTCTGGGTCATTAGGTTACAGTCTGGGTCAGTAGGCTATAGTCAGTCAGTAGGCTATTGTCTGGGTAGGTAGGCTGTCGTCAGTCAGAAGACTATTGACATTCAGTAAGCTGTAGTCTGGGCTAATAGGCTATAGTCAGTAAGTAGGCAATAGTCAGTCAGAAGGCTATAGTCTGGGTACTTGGGCTATAATCTGGTGGGTCAGAAGGCTATAGTCTGGGCTAGTAGGCTATAGTCAGTCAGTAGGCTATAGTCAGTCAGTAGACTATAGTCAGTCAGTAGGCAATAGTCAGTCAGTAGGCTATAGTCTGGGTACTTGGGCTATAATCTGGTGGGTCAGAAGGCTATAGTCTGGGCTAGTAGGCTATAGTCAGTCAGTAGGCTATAGTCAGTAGATATGCTATAGTCTGGGTCAGTAGGCTATAGTCAGTCAGTAGGCTATTGTCAGTCAGTAGGCTATTGTCAGTAGTCTGGGTCAGTAGACTATAGTATGGGTAAGTAGGCTTTGGTCAGTCGGTAGGCTGTAGTCTGGGTCAGTAGACTGTAGTCTGGGTAGGTAGGCTGTCGTCAGTCAGTAGGCTATAGACAATCAGTAGGCTATAATATTATGTAGGCTGGGTGAGTAGGTTTTGGTCTGGGTCAGTAGGCTGTAGTCAGTCAGTAGACTGTAGTCTAGGTCAGAAGGCTGTAGTTTGGGTCAGTAGGCAGTAGTCTGGGTAGGTAGGCTGTAGTCAGTCAGTTGGCTATAGTCTGTGTCAGTAGCCTATAGTCAGTCAATAGGCTATAGTCTGGGTCAGTATGCTGTTGTCTGGGTCGGTAGGCTATGGTCTGGGTCAGTATGCTATAATCAGTAGGCTGTAGTCAGTCAGTCGGCTATTGTCAGTCAGTACACTCTGGTCTTGGTCAGTGGGCCAGTCTGTGTACTATAGTCTGGTTATAGTCTGGCTATAGTCTGGCTCAGTAAACTGTAGTCAGTCAGTAGGCTTTTCTCTGGGTCCCTAGGCTGTAGTCTGGGTCAGTAAACTGTAGTCAGTCAGTAGGCTTTTCTCTGGGTCCCTAAGGCTGTAGTCTGGGTCAGTAGGCTATAGTCTGGGTCAGTAGGCTATAATCAGTCAGTAGACTCTGGTCTTGGTCAGTGGGCCATTCTGTATACTATAGTCTGGGTCTTTGGGCTATAGTCTGGCTCAGTAAACTGTAGTCAGTCAGTAGGCTTTTCTCTGGGTCCCTAGGCTATAGTCTGGGTCAGTAGGCTATTATAGTCTGGGTCAGTAGACTATAGTCTGGGTATGTAGGCTATAGTCAGTCAGTAGACTATAGACATTCAGTTGGCTATAGTCAGCAAGTAGGCCATAGTCTGTCAGTAGGGTGTATTCTGGGTCAAAAGCCTATAGTCAGTCAGTAGACTATAGTTAGTCAGTAGGCTGTAGTCTGGGTCCTTAGGCTGTAGTCAGTGGGCTATGGTCTTGGTCAGTGTGCTATGGTCTTGGTCAGTAGGGTTTGGTCTGGGTCAGTAGGCTATAGTCAGTCAGTAGGCTGTAGTCTGGGTCAGTAGGCTATTGTCAGTCAGTAGACTATAGTCATTCAGTAGCCTATACTCTGGGTCAGTAGCCTATAGTCAGTCAGTACGCTGTAGTCAGTCAGTAGGCTATTGCCAGTCAGTAGGCTATAGTCTCGGTCAGTAGGCTAAGGTCTTGGTCAGTAGACTATAGTCAGTCAATATGCTATAGTCTGAGTCAGTAGGCTGGCATCTGGGTCATTAGGTTATAATCTGGGTCAGTAGGCTATAGTCAGTCAGTAGACTGTAGTCTGGGTCAGTAGGCTATAGTTAGTCAGTAGACTATGGTCTTGGTCTGTGGGCTATAGTCTCGGGTCAGTAGGCTGTACTCAGTCAGTAGGCTTTAGTCAGTCAGTAGGGTGTAGTCTGGGTCAGTAGACTATAGTCAGTCTATACTATAGTCTGGGTCAGTAGGATGTAGTCTGAGTCAGTAGGCTATTGTCTGTGTCAGTTAAGTGAGTCAGTAGGCTATATTCAGTTGGTAGCCTATTGTCTGGGTCAGTAGACTATGATTAGTCAGTAGGCTATAGTCAGTCAGTAGGCTTTGGTCAGTCGGTAGGCTATAGTCAATCAGTATGCTTTAGTCAGTCAGTAGGCTGTAGTCTGGGGGGTAGGCTGTAGTCAGTCAGTAGGCTATAGACAATCAGTAGGCTATAATATTCTGTAGGCTGGGTCAGTAGGCTGTCACCTGGGTGAGTAGGTTTTGGTCTGGTTCAGTAGGCTATAGTCAGTCAGTAGACTGTAGTCTAGGTCAGTAGGCTGTAGTCAGTCAGTAGGATGTAGTTTGGGTCAGTAGAATGAAGTCTGGGTCAGTAGGGAGTAGTCTGGGTCAGTAGACTATAGTATGGGTAAGTAGACTATAGTCAATCACTAGACTATTGTCTGAGTCAGTAGGCTTTAGTCTGGTTCAGTAGGCTGTAGTCTGGGTAGGTAGGCTGTAGTCAGTCAGTAGGCTATAGTCAGTCAGTTGGCTGTAGTCTGTGTCAGTAGGCTACAGTTAAGTGAGTCAGTAGGCTATATTCAGTCGGTAGCCTATTGTCTGGGTCAGTAGACTATGATCAGTCAGTAGGCTATAGTCAGTCAGTAGGCTATAGTCAGTAGGCTTTTGTCAGTTGGTAGACTATTGCTAGTCAGTAGGCTCTTCTCAGTCAGTAGGCTTTTGTCAGTCGGTAGGCTTTTGTCAGTCAGTAGGCTTTTGTCAGTCGGTAGGCTCTTGTCAGTCGGTAGGCTATTGTAAGTCAGTAGGCTATTGTAAGTCAGTAGGCTATTGTAAGTCAGTAGGCTCTTGTCAGTCGGTAGGCTTTTGTCAGTCGGTAGGCTTTTGTCAGTTGGTAGGCTTTTGTCAGTCAGTAGGCTATTGTAAGTCAGTAGGCTCTTGTCAGTCGGTAGGCTTTTGTCAGTCGGTAGGCTTTTGTCAGTCAGTAGGCTATAGTCAGTCAGTAGGCACTTGTCAGTCGGTAGGCTATAGTCAGTCAGTAGGCTCTTGTCAGTCGGTAGGCTATAGTCAGTCAGTAGGCACTTGTCAGTCGGTAGGCTATAGTCAGTCAGTAGGCTATTGTAAGTCAGTAAGCTATAGTTAGTCAGTTTGCTATAGTTTGAGAAGCCTGGTTTTAAGACATCACATCATGGGAGAGACAATCCATCCGACGTTTGGAATGTTTTGTCTTTTTCACCATGTAATATCTTGTTAAATACTATATTACTATCTGTACCAAATGGTCTAATTAGGTTGTTACACAGATCTGAGAGAGAGAGGTTTGCTGAGAAGTGTCTCAGTGAGCAATGAGTCTAAGATGGCTCTAAATTCACCCCAGAAGGCGATGGTTAAGGGATGGGCAGTGGACAGCGGAGGGGGATGGTGAGGGGGAAAGTTTGGGGGAGATGAAAGGGAGGAGGGGGAATAGGTCCGATTGTTTTGAGATATAGAGAGAACATCCCAATAGGTGTGTACGGTATTTTACCTTGTACATCTGTACCTTTGTATGCATATATTATATTTCCAGTACTGTCAGTCACAAATCCTAACTCAAATCAAATAATATCTTATGTTTTACAGAGACCTGGCTGAACGACAACACAGATAATATAGAGCTGGCTGGCTTGTCCGTGTTTTGTCAGGACAGAGCAGCTACGTCTGGTAAGAGGAGGGGCGGGGGTGTGGGTCTATTTGTCAATAACTGCTGGTGCGCGATGTCTAATATTAAAGAAATCTCAAGGTATTTCTTGCCTGAGGTAGATTACATCATGATAAGCTGTAGACCAGACTATCTACCAAGAGGGTTCTCATCTGTTTTTTTGGTAGCCGTCTATTTACCACCACAAATCGACGCTGGCTCTAAGACCACACTCAACCAGCTGTAGAAGGCCATACGCAAACAAGAACATGCTCAAAAGAGGTGCTGCTAGTGGCCAGGGACTTTAAGAGAAGCAAACTTAAATCCGTTTTACCTCATTTCTACTAGCATGTCACATGTGCAACCAGAGGAACCACTTGGAGTTCCAAGTGGTACTGGAGCATTAAGTCTAGGACCAAAATGCTCATTTACAGCTTCTATCCCCAAGTCATAAGACTGCTGAACAACTAATCAAATAGCCACCTGGACTATTTACATTGACCTCCCCCCTCTGTTTGTTTTTACACTGCTGCTACTCGCTGTTTATTATCAATGCATAGTCACTTTACAAATAACCTCGGCACACCTGTACCCCTGCACATTAACTCGGACCGGTACCCCCTATATATAGCCTCACTATTGTTATGTACATTTATTTTGTTACTTTTTGATTGATTAGCATTTGATTTGCTTTCGTTTATTAAGTAACTTTATTTCTTGAGCTGCATTGTTGGTTAAGGGCTTGTTAGTAAGCACTTCAAGGTAAGGTCTTGTTGTAATTCAGCATATTTAACAAATAACATTTGATTTGATATATTATATTTCCAGTACTGTCAGTCACAAATTAGTTTCCATATCTGACATTGTCAAAGTACAATATTAAATATGACTAATTATTATTATTTAAGAATATTATTCTTAAATATGATTAAATCACTACTACTTCCATTCCCTGCGAGGGGTCACTAGTTAGTTGTGTACATGTGTGGTCAGCCCTGACAATATAGCCCTGTCTTGGGACACAAGGTTAATAATATGATCTGACCCAGTCACTGACGGACAGACACAGATATTAGGACATGAGGCACCACACAGACACACACTCACCAGGGACCCAGGAATCTTTGGTTATTAGTATTTTTTAATTAACTCTGAATGTCACCCTGCCCTTCACTCTCTGAATCTGTTAGCAGCTCTCACTCACCCCTCTCACCCCTCTGTCTGTCTGTCTGTCTGTCTGTCTGTCTGTCTGTCTGTCTGTCTGTCTGTCTTTCTTTCTTTCTTTCTTTCTTTCTTTCAAGAGGAAGGTGTGGAATGTTCTGTCTTCCTGGGATCTCTTCCTCTGGCAATCTGGCTCCTGTCCAGCTTCCACTCAGGGAGGGATTTTTCCCGATCTCTTGGCCCGTTTTGTCTATTTCTGTTTTTTCCGATCTCTTGGCCCGTTTTGTCTATTTCTGGCCTGCGGCAGGGTATTCAGGTTGGTGTGTATCCCTTACAGATACGCCGCACATTCCCTCTCTACCTCGTTATCTCCAGCTATCCCACTGTGCCGGATTCAGTTTTCTCCACCACTCTGTTTTATGATCCCCCTTTTAATTTCCTCTGATTCTAGGGAGCCTCTTGGTAATGAAGAGAACTAGAAGGCTTTCTGGGTAATGAAGTCTGCTCTGTCCAGGAAATTGCAAGGGTTTCTGGGTAATATTATATAGTCTTTGCTCTATCTCTGGTAAGATCTATTGATCTTGGTAATTATATGTAGTATCCTGCTCTGTCCAGGTCCATGGGACAGCTGGGTATTATAATGTAGATTCAACATTGCTTCCTGGGTAATATAGTCTTTCCTCTGTCCAGCTCTACAGGGAGTACAGGGAACATCTCGGTTGTTCCCAGCCACACGGCTGCTGACAGAGAGACAATGGAGGAAGCAGAAAGCAGAAAACAACATGGTCAATGCCAGACGGGGGCGTGGCCAACAACACCTTCACTATGGAGTCATATCTCAGCCACACCTCCTCCACAAAGAAGCCCCGCCCCTACTCCAAATGCCACGGTGAGAGACAAGGACTAGTTCTAGCTACATCACTGTAAATAACCCCCGGTAAAAGTTATTTTGAGGCCTAAACACATACAGTAATATAACTTATTGTGTTGGTCCAGACTGTGTGACTCATATACAGTGGTACATCGTGACCAAGCTGGGGGAGGACTGGATCTTCCTGGTGCTGCTGGGCCTCACCATGGCCCTGGTCAGCTGGAGCATGGACTACACCAGTGCCAAGAGCTTACAAGGTACTTGACTACAGTCCCCATAATCCAATGTGGCTGTAGCAGACCAGGTTCCCTCACTCGATGGCCATACAAGACAGGATAAAAACAGATGAGCAATATCATGAGGTATTTGACATCAATTTAGGCCTACTACACAAGAGACGCAGAATACCACAGGTGTAGACTTCACAGTGTAATGCTTACTTACGAGCCCCTAACCAACAATACAGAGTTAAAAAGTAAGACACATATTTGCTGAATAAAAAAGGAAATAATAAGACAATGAGAACAATAACGAGGCGAACGTCATTAGGCAATCAGGATATATAATTAACAGAGTAGCAGCAGCGTATGTGAAGAGTGTGAAAGTGCATCTACGTGTGAGTGTGTGTGTGTGTGTGGTGTCAATATGTTTGTATGTGTGGGTTATGTAGCGTGTGTGTGTGGTGTCAATATGTTTGTATGTGTGGGTTATGTAGCGTGTGTGTGTGGTGTCAATATGTTTGTATGTGTGGGTTATGTAGCGTGTGTGTGTGCCTGGGTTGGAGTGTCAGTGTGGTGTGTGTGGGTAGAGTCTAGTGAGTGTACATTTAGCCAGTGCAAGAGTCATTGTAAAAGAAACAGTGTAAATAAATAATAAAGGGGTCCATGTAAATCGTCTGGGAAGCCATTTGATGATCTTCAGCGGTCTTATGACTTTCGGGTTAGAAGCTGTTCAGGAGCCTTTTGGTCCCAGACTTGGTGCTCCGGTACTGCTTGCCGTGCGGTAGCAGAGAGAACAGTCTATGACTTGGTGACTGGAGTCTTTGACAGTTTTTGGGGCCTTCGTCTGACACCATCTTGCATAGAGGTCCTGGATGGCAGGGAGTTCGCCGCCAGTAATGTACTGGGCCGTATGCATTACCCTCTGTAGTGCCTTGCGGTCAAAAGCTGAGCAGGTGCCATACCAAGTGGTGATGCAGCCAGTCAAGATGCTCTCAATGATGCAGCTGTAGAATTGTTTGAGGAACTGAGGGCCCATGCCAAATCTTTTCAGTCTCCTGAGGGGTAAGAGGCGATGTCGTGCCCTCTTCATGACTGTGTAGGTGCATTTGGGCCATGATAGGTCCTTAGTTATTTGGACACTGAGGAACTTGAAGCTCTTGACCCGCTCCACTACATGCATGTTCTGCCCTGTTTCCTGTAGTCCACGATAAGGTCCTTCGTCTTGGCCACATTGAGGGAGAGGTTGTTCTGCCAGGTCTCTGACCTCCTCCCTATAGGTTGTCTCATCGTCGTCAGTGATCAGGCCTACCACCATCGTATTATCGGCAAACTTAATGAGGGTGTTGTAGTCATACGTGGTCACTCAGTCATGAGTGAGCAGGGAGTACCGGAGGGGACTGAACACACACCCCTGAGAGGCCCCCATGTTGAGGGACAGCGTGGCGCATGTGTTGTTGCCTACCCTCACCACCTGGGGGTGGCCCATCTAGTAGGCTTGCGTCACTGGGCAGCTCTCGGCAGGGTTTACCTATGTAATCCGTGATAGTTTGCAAACCCTGCCACATCCGATGAGTGTCAGAGCCAGTGTAGTAGGATTCGATCTTAGGCCTGTATTGCCTGTTTGATGGTTCGTCGGAGGACGTAGTGGCATTTCTTCTAAGCATCTGGACTAGTGTCCCGCTCCTTGAAAGGGGCAGCTCTAGCCTTTAGCTCAGTGAGGATGTTGCCTGTAATCCATGGCTTCTGGTTGGGATAAGTACATGCGGTCACTGTGGGGATGATGTTGAAATGCATAGATGTACAGATGTTGACCTTCCCTGCTCTACACTCTTCCCTGCTCTACAGTCGTGGCCAAAAGTTTTGAGAATGACACAAATATACATATTCACAAAGTCTGCTGCATCAGTTTGTATGATGGCAATTTGCATATACACAATGTTATGAATTTTATGAAGAGTGATCGGATGAATTGCAATTAATTGCAAAGTCCCTCTTTGCCATGCAAATGAACTGAATCCCCCCAAAACATTTCCACTGCATTTCAGCCCTGCCACAAAAGGACCAGCTGACATCATGTCAGTGATTCTCTCGTTAACACAGGTGTGAGTGTTGAGGAGGACAAGGCTGGAGATCACTCTGTCATGCTGATTGAGTTTTAAAAACAGACTGGAAGCTTCAAAAGGAGGGTGGTGCTTGGAATCATTGTTCTTCCTCTGTCAATCATGGTTACCTGCAAGGAAACACGTGCCGTCATCATTGCTTTGCACAAAAAGGGCTTCACAGGCAATGATATTGCTGCTAGTATGATTGCACCTAAATCAACCATTTATCAGCTCATCAAGAACTTCAAGGAGAGCGGTTCAATTGTTGTGAAGAAGGCTTCAGGGCGCCCAAGAAAGTCCAGTAAGTGCCAGGACCGTCTCTTAAAGTAGATTCAGCTACGGGATTGGGGCACCACCAGTACAGAGCTTGCTCAGGAATGGCAGCAGTCATTTTCTCTGATGAATCCCCTTTCCGATTGTTAGGGGCATCCAGAAAAAAGCTTGTCCGAAGAAGACGGTGAGCGCTACTATCAGTCCTGTGTCATGCCAGAAAAAGTAAAGCATCCTGAGACCATTCATGTGTGGGGTTTTGCCTAAGAACAGAGTACTGAATAAAGAATGGCACCAACACATCCTCAGAGAGAAACTTCTCCCAACCATCCAGGAACGGTTTGGTGACGAACAATGCCTTTTTCAGCATGATGGAGTACCTTGCCATAAGGCAAAGGTGATAATTAAGTGGCTCGGGGAACAAAACATCGATATTTTGGGTCCATGGCCAGGAAACCCCCCAGACCTTTGTCCCATTGAGATCTTGTGGTCAATCCTCAAGAGGCGGGTGGACAAACAAAAACCCACAAATTATGACAAACTCCAAGCATTGATTACGCAAGAATGGGCTGCCATCAGTCAGGATGTGGCCAGAAGTTAATTGACAGCATGCCAGAGTGGATTGCAGAGGTCTTGAAAAAGAAGGGTCAACACTGCAAATATTGACTATTTGCATCAACTTCATGTAATTGTCAATAAATGCCTTTGACACTTATGAAATGCTTGTAATTATACTTTAGTGTTCCATAGTGACATCTGACAAAAATATCTAAAGACACTAAGGCAGCAGACTTTGTGGAAATTAATATTTGTATCATTCTCAAAACTTTTGGCCACGACTGTACACTCTTCCCTGCTCTTCCCTGCTCTACACTCTTCCCTCCTCTTCCTACTCTACACTCTTCCCTGCTCTACACACTTCCCTGCTTTTCCCTGCTCTACAGTCTTCCCTGCTGTACACTCTTCCCTGCCTTTCCCTGCTCTACACACTTCCCTGCTTTTCCCTGCTCTACAGTCTTCCCTGCTGTACACTCTTCCCTGCCGTTCCCTACTCTACAGTCTTCCCTGCTCTACACTCTTCCGTGCCTTTCCCTGCTCTACACTCTTCCCTGCTGTACACTCTTCCCTGCTTTTCCCTGCTCTACAGTCTTCCCTACTCTACAGTCTTCCCTACTCTACAGTCTTCCCTGCTCTACACTCTTCCCTGCCTTTCCCTGCTCTACAGTCTTCCCTGCTGTACACTCTTCCCTGCCTTTCCCTGCTCTACAGTCTTCCCTGCTCTACACTCTTCCCTGCCTTTCCCTGCTCTACAGTCTTCCCTGCTCTACACTCTACCCTGCCTTTCCCTGCTCTACACTCTACCCTGCCTTTTCCTGCTCTACACTCTACCCTGCCTTTCCCTGCTCTACACTCTACCCTGCATTTCCCTGCTCTACAGTCTTCCCTGCTCTACACTCTTCCCTGTCTTTCCCTGCTCTACAGTCTTCCCTGCTCTACACTCTTCCCTGCCTTTCCCTGCTCTACAGTCTTCCCTGCTCTACACTCTTCCCTGCCTTTCCCTGCTCTACAGTCTTCCCTGCTCTACACTCTTCCCTGCCTTTCCCTGCTCTACAGTCTTCCCTGCTCTACACTCTACCCTGCCTTTCCCTGCTCTACAGTCTTCCCTGCTCTACACTCTTCCCTGCCTTTCCCTGCTCTACACTCTTCCCTGCTCTACAGTCTTCCCTGCCTTTCCCTGCTCTACAGTCTTCCCTGCTCTACACTCTTCCCTGCCTTTCCCTGCTCTACAGTCTTCCCTGCTCTACACTCTACCCTGCCTTTCCCTGCTCTACAGTCTTCCCTGCTCTACACTCTTCCCTGCCTTTCCCTGCTCTACACTCTTCCCTGCTCTACAGTCTTCCCTGCTCTACACTCTTCCCTGCCTTTCCCTGCTCTACAGTCTTCCCTGCTCTACACTCTTCCCTGCCTTTCCCTGCTCTACAGTCTTCCCTGCTCTACACTCTTCCCTGCCTTTCCCTGCTCTACAGTCTTCCCTGCTCTACACTCTACCCTGCCTTTCCCTGCTCTACAGTCTTCCCTGCTGTACACTCTTCCCTGCTCTACAGTCTTCCCTGCTCTACACTCTTCCCTGCCTTTCCCTGCTCTACAGTCTTCCCTGCTCTACACTCTACCCTGCCTTTCCCTGCTCTACACTCTACCCTGCCTTTCCCTGCTCTACACTCTTCCCTGCCTTTCCCTGCTCTACACTCTACCCTGCATTTCCCTGCTCTACACTCTACCCTGCCTTTCCCTGCTCTACACTCTACCCTGCCTTTCCCTGCTCTACACTCTACCCTGCCTTTCCCTGCTCTACACTCTACCCTGCCTTTCCCTGCTCTACACTCTTCCCTGCCTTTCCCTGCTCTACACTCTACCCTGCCTTTCCCTGCTCTACACTCTACCCTGCCTTTCCCTGCTCTACACTCTACCCTGCCTTTCCCTGCTCTACACTCTACCCTGCCTTTCCCTGCTCTACACTCTACCCTGCCTTTCCCTGCTCTACACTCTACCCTGCCTTTCCCTGCTCTACACTCTACCTTGCCTTTCCCTGCGCTACACACAGAAAAAAGGCTTCCAAAAGGGTTCTTTGGCTGTCCCCATAGGAGAACCTTTTTTGGTTCCAGGTTGAACCCTTTTTGGTTTCAATTATAACCCTTTTGGTTCCATATAGAACCCTGTGTGGAAAGGGTTCTACTCTACCTGGACTCAAAAAGGGATCATCAAAGGGTTCTCCTATGGGGAAGCTGAAGAACTGTTTTAGGTTCTAGATATAACCTTTTTTTTCCTAAGAGTGTAACCCACTGCTCCACTCTCCCCTCTTCTTCCTCCTCCTCCTATGTCTCCTCTTCCTCCTTTCTCCCCTCTTCTTCCACTTCCTCCTATGTCCCCTCTTCCTCCTCTCTCCCCTCTTCCTCCTCCTCCTCCTACTCCTCTGTCCCCTCTTCCTCCTCTCTCCCCTCTTCCTCCTCCTCCTCCTACTCCTCTGTCCCCTCCTCCTACTCCTCTCTCCCCTCTTCTTCCTCCCCCTCCCATGTCTCCTCTTCCTCCTCTCTCCCCTCTTCCTCCTCCTCCTCCTCCTCTGTCCCCTCCTCCTACTCCTCTCTCCCCTCTTCCTCCTCCTCCTATGTCTCCTCTTCCTCCTCTCTCCCTTCTTCATCCTCCTCCTCCTCCTCCTCTGTCCCCTCCTCCTACTCCTCTCTCCCCTCTTCCTCCTCCTCCTATGTCTCCTCTTCCTCCTCTCTCCCCTCTTCATCCTCCTCCTCCTCTGTCCCCTCCTCCTACTCCTCTCTCCCCTCTTCCTCCTCCTCCTATGTCTCCTCTTCCTCCTCCTCCTCCTCTTCCTCCTCCTACTCCTCTGTCCTCTCCTCCTACTCCTCTCTCGCCTCTCCCAGCGTATAAGTGGATGCACTGGGAGCTGAGGGGGAATGTCCTGATCCAGTACCTGGCCTGGGTCTTCTACCCCATGGTCCTCATCATATTCACCTCCCTCTTCTGCAACATAGTCGCCCATCAGGCCATAGGTAGGTACTGAACATAGTGTTGCTCTCCTTATCTCCATCTATTTCTCCCACCCAGTTGCCCAAAAGTACATAAGTGGGATATAACTGCTCTGTTTCCAGGATCTACCTTTCGTTCAATCTTTTTCTCCAACATTCTCTCTGTTGTTCTGTCTCATGTAGGTTCTGGTATTCCTGAGCTGAAGACCATTCTGCGAGGGGTGGTGTTGAAGGAGTATCTAACTCTTAAAGCCTTTGTGGCCAAAGTCATCTGGCTGACCGCCGGCCTGGGCAGTGGCATGCCCGTGGGGAAAGAGGTGGGCCTACTCCTCTCCTCCAATTATTAGTATTATCTCTCTCTGACCTTGTTCTCTAACTCTTTCTCTGACCTCTCTCTCTAAGACCTCTTTCTCTAACTCTCTCTCTGACCTCTCTCTCTCTCTCTGACCTCTGACCTCTTTCTCTAACTCTTTCTCTGACCTCTCTCTCTAAGACCTCTTTCTCTAACTCTCTCTCTGTATCTATTCTCTCATCCTCTTTTTATCTCTCTGCTTCTTCACCTCCTCTTCCTCTCCTTCCTTCCTTTAGTCCCTTACTGTATCTTCCCTCTCCTCCTTTCTGTCTTCTTCTCTCCCAGTGAGTAGTATAATAAATCATCTTCTGTCATGTTTTTTCCTCCACCCCTTGTGGGACAGAAACAATTTACTCAACTCCTCAACAAATGTACTCAACTCCTCAACATTTTTCCTTTTCTGGAGGCTGGTCAACTGTCAAACATAGCAATTATAACATGATTAATCTTTGCTGATACAATGTGACCCATTTGAGAATTCAAGTCAGAGCAAATTGTCCATGTCTACGCAGATCATGTGTATGGTGGATCTACCTCTGTGCTCTTTGTCTCTGTGAGTAGCAGGGGATTTTCCCAGCCACTAATACAAGGTCAGGTATTTTCTCTGACTAGCATGACCTTTGACCTGAGTAATAAGTTTCACAACTCTTGTTCTTGTTGCTGTTATTACTCTCTCTCTCTCTCTCTCTCTCTCTCTCTCTCTCTCTCTCTCTCTCTCTCTCTCTCTCTCTCTCTCTCTCTCTCTCTCTCTCTCTCTCTCTCTCAATTCAATTCAATTCAAGGGGCTTTATTGGCATGGGTAACATGTGTTAACATTGCCAAAGCAAGTAAGGTAGATAATATATAAAGTGAAGTAAACAATAAAAATTAACAGTAGACATCACACATACAGAAGTTTCAAAACAATGAAGACATTACAAATGTCATATTATATATATATATACAATGTTTTTACAATGTACAAATGGTTAAGGACACAAGATAAAATAAATAAACATAGATATGGATTGTATTTACAATGGTGCGTGTTCTTCACTGGTTGCCCTTTTCTCGTGGCAACAGGTCACAAATCTTGCTGCTCTGATGGCACACTGTGGAATTTCACCCAGTAGATATGGGAGTTTTTCAAAATTGGATTTGTTTTCGAATTCTTTGTGGGTCTGTGTAATCTGAGGGAAATATGTCTCTCTAATATGGTCATACATTGGGCAGGAGGTTAGGAAGTGCAGCTCAGTTTCCACCTCATTTTGTGGGCAGTGAGCACATAGCCTGTCTTCTCTTGAGAGCCATGTCTGCCTACGGCGGCCTTTCTCAATAGCAAGGCTATGCTCGCTGAGTCTGTACATAGTCAAAGCTTTCCTTAATTTTGGGTCAGTCACAGTGGTCAGGTATTCTGCCGCTGTGTACTCTCTGTGTAGGGCCAAATAGCATTCTAGTTTGCTCTGTTTTTTTGTTAATTCTTTCCAATGTGTCAAGTAATTATCTTTTTGTTTTCTCATGATTTGGTTGGGTCTAATTGTGCTGCTGTCCTGGGGCTCTGTAGGATGTGTTTGTGTTTGTGAACAGAGCCCCAGGACCAGCTTGCTTAGGGGACTCTTCTCCAGGTTCATCTCTCTGTAGGTGATGGCTTTGTTGTGGAAGGTTTGGGAATCGCTTCCTTTTAGGTGGTTATAGAATTTAACGTCTCTTTTCTGGATTTTGATAATTTGTGGGTATCGACCTAATTCTGCTCTGCATGCATTATTTGGTGTTCTAAGTTGTACACGGAGGATATTTTTGCAGAATTCTGCGTGCAGAGTCTCAATTAGGTTTTTGTCCCATTTTGTGAAGTCTTGGTTGGTGAGCGGACCCCAGACCTCACAACCATAAAGGGCAATGGGCTCTAAGACTGATTCAAGTATTTTTATCCAAATCCTAATTGGTATGTTGAAATTTATGTTCCTTTTGATGGCATAGAATGCCCTTCTTGCCTTGTCTCTCAGATCGTTCACAGCTTTGTGGAAGTTACCTGTGGCACTGATGTTTAGGCCAAGGTATGTATAGTTTTTTTGTGTGCTCTAGGGCAACAGTGTCGAGATAGAATTTGTATTTGTGGTCCTGGTGACTGGACCTTTTTTGGAACACCATTATTTTGGTCTTACTGAGATTTACTGTCAAGGCCCAGGTCTGACAGAATCTGTGCATAAGATCTAGGTGCTGCTGTAGGCCCTCCTTGGTTGGTGACAGAAGTACCAGATCATCAGCAAACAGCAGACGTTTGACTTCAGATTCTAGTAGGGTGAGGCCGGGTGCTGCAGACTTTTCTAGTGCCCCAGAGTAGTGCCCATAACCAGGACCTGCTGGTATGTGCGTGTGCCATGGGAGTGGCCACCTGCTTCGCTGCCCCCGTGGGAGGCAAGTACCGCCAACATATCCCTACATGCACCTCTAGAGACCTGGAGGTTATGGAGCAGTAGGGTGCAATGCATAGAATGTTACAGATATAAATGTTTTGTATAGAATGGAAATAACTGTGTAATGAATAATGAATATTGCTAGGTGTAAGTAATTCTATCTGCAATGGCCTGAGCATTTTATCCTATTGACTAGACATCATGTTCTGTCTATCTGGTCTCCCTCTTTCTCTGTCTATTTTGATGATTTGTTCAGGGCTTGTGTGACTCTCTGGTGAGCTTGTTTGGTTTGGCGATTCTCTGCTGTGCTGTTCTGTATTTTCTACCTCTCTCTCGCCTCCCCTCCCTCCCTCTCCCCCTCTCTCCTCCCTCTCGTCTCTGTCAGTAGAACCCCTGTGGTTACACAGACATTCTGACAGTGGGCTGTGCCGTGGGGGTGGGCTGCTGTTTCGGCACTCCTCTAGGAGGTACTGTATAAAGCCCTAACCGCTGCACTATGACCTCTCTGCTGTACGTCACTACACCTCTCTGTATACCGCTAACACTCCTTCACTACACATCTCTGTATACCGCTAACACTCCTTCACTACACCTCTCTCTATACCACTATCACTCCTTCACTACACCTCTCTGTATACCGATAACACTCCTTCACTCCCTGTTGTAGAATCTCCTGTGGGTTCCTGACTCCCTGTCCCCTGTCTGTCTGTTGTAGGATCTCCTGTGGGTTCCTGACTCTCTGTCCCCTGTCTGTCTGTTGTAGGATCTCCTGTGGGTTCCTGACTCTCTGTCCCCTGTCTGTCCGTTGTAGGATCTCCTGTGGGTTCCTGACTCTCTGTCCCCTGTCTGTTGTAGAATCTCCTGTGGGTTCCTGACTCTCTGTCCCCTGTCTGTCTGTTGTAGAATCTCCTGTGGATTCCTGACTCCCTGTCCCCTGTCTGTCTGTTGTAGAATCTCCTGTGGGTTCCTGACTCTCTGTCCCCTGTCTGTCTGTTGTAGAATCTCCTGTGGATTCCTGACTCTCTGATCCCTGTCTGTCTGTTGTAGAATCTCCTGTGGGTTCCTGACTCTCTGTCCCCTGTCTGTCTGTTGTAGAATCTCCTGTGGATTCCTGACTCTCTGATCCCTGTCTGTCTGTTGTAGAATCTCCTGTCGGTTCCTGACTCTCTGTCCCCTGTCTGTCTGTTGTAGAATCTCCTGTGGATTCCTGACTCTCTGATCCCTGTCTGTCTGTTGT
Organism: Oncorhynchus masou masou; assembly: GCF_036934945.1. Taxonomy (NCBI): domain Eukaryota; kingdom Metazoa; phylum Chordata; class Actinopteri; order Salmoniformes; family Salmonidae; genus Oncorhynchus; species Oncorhynchus masou. The sequence continues at coordinate 76,791,238 of NC_088240.1, read as the reverse complement.
AGAATCTCCTGTCGGTTCCTGACTCTCTGTCCCCTGTCTGTCTGTTGTAGAATCTCCTGTGGATTCCTGACTCTCTGATCACTGTCTGTCTGTTGTAGAATCTCCTGTGGGTTCCTGACTCCCAGTCCCCTGTCTGTCTGTTGTAGAATCTCCTGTCGGTTCCTGACTCCCAGTACCCTGTCTGTCTGTTGTAGAATCTCCTGTGGGTTCCTGACTCCCAGTCCCCTGTCTGTCTGTTGTAGAATCTCCTGTGGATTTCTGACTCCCTGTCCCCTGTCTGTCTGTTGTAGAATCTCCTGTGGATTCCTGACTCTCTGTCCCCTGTCTGTCTGTTGTAGAATCTCCTGTGGATTCCTGACTCTCTGTCCCCTGTCTGTCTGTTGTAGAATCTCCTGTGGGTTCCTGACTCCCAGTCCCCTGTCTGTCTGTTGTAGAATCTCCTGTGGGTTCCTGACTCCCAGTCCCCTGTCTGTCTGTTGTAGAATCTCCTGTGGGTTCCTGAATCTCTGTCCCCTGTCTGTCTGTTGTAGAATCTCCTGTCGGTTCCTGACTCCCAGTCCCCTGTCTGTCTGTGTCTGTTGTAGAATCTCCTGTGGGTTCCTGACTCTCTGTCCCCTGTCTGTCTGTTGTAGAATCTCCTGTCGGTTCCTGACTCCCAGTCCCCTGTCTGTCTGTGTCTGTTGTAGAATCTCCTGTGGGTTCCTGACTCTCTGTCCCCTGTCTGTCTGTTGTAGAATCTCCTGTGGGTTCCTGACTCTCTGTCCCCTGTCTGTCTGTTGTAGAATCTCCTGTGGGTTCCTGACTCCCAGTCCCCTGTCTGTCTGTTGTAGAATCTCCTGTGGGTTCTTGACTCTCTGTCCCCTGTCTGTCTGTTGTAGAATATCCTGTGGGTTCCTGACTCCCAGTCCCCTGTCTGTCTGTTGTAGGATCTCCTGTGGGTTCCTGACTCTCTGTCCCCTGTCTGTCTGTTGTAGAATCTCCTGTGGATTCCTGACTCTCTGTCCCCTGTCTGTCTGTTGTAGAATCTCCTGTGGATTCCTGACTCTCTGTCCCCTGTCTGTTGTAGAATCTCCTGTTGGTTCCTGACTCTCTGTCCCCTGTCTGTCTGTTGTAGGATCTCCTGTGGGTTCCTGACTCTCTGTCCCCTGTCTGTCTGTTGTAGAATCTCCTGTGGGTTCCTGACTCTCTGTCCCCTGTCTGTCTGTTGTAGAATCTCCTGTGGATTCCTGACTCTCTGTCCCCTGTCTGTTGTAGAATCTCCTGTTGGTTCCTGACTCCCTGTCCCCTGTCTGTCTGTTGTAGAATCTCCTGTGGGTTCCTGACTCTCTGTCCCCTGTCTGTCTGTTGTAGAATCTCCTGTGGATTCCTGACTCTCTGTCCCCTGTCTGTCTGTTGTAGAATCTCCTGTGGGTTCCTGACTCCCTGTCCCCTGTCTGTCTGTTGTAGAATCTCCTGTGGATTCCTGACTCTCTGTCCCCTGTCTGTCTGTTGTAGAATCTCCTGTGGATTCCTGACTCTCTGTCCCCTGTCTGTCTGTTGTAGAATCTCCTGTGGATTCCTGACTCTCTGTCCCCTGTCTGTCTGTTGTAGAATCTCCTGTGGATTCCTGACTCTCTGTCCCCTGTCTGTCTGTTGTAGAATCTCCTGTGGGTTCCTGACTCTCTGTCCCCTGTCTGTCTGTTGTAGAATCTCCTGTGGGTTCCTGACTCCCTGTCCCCTGTCTGTCTGTTGTAGAATCTCCTGTGGATTCCTGACTCTCTGTCCCCTGTCTGTCTGTTGTAGAATCTCCTGTGGATTCCTGACTCTCTGATCCCTGTCTGTCTGTTGTAGAATCTCCTGTCGGTTCCTGACTCTCTGTCCCCTGTCTGTCTGTTGTAGAATCTCCTGTGGATTCCTGACTCTCTGATCCCTGTCTGTCTGTTGTAGAATCTCCTGTCGGTTCCTGACTCTCTGTCCCCTGTCTGTCTGTTGTAGAATCTCCTGTGGATTCCTGACTCTCTGATCACTGTCTGTCTGTTGTAGAATCTCCTGTGGGTTCCTGACTCCCAGTCCCCTGTCTGTCTGTTGTAGAATCTCCTGTCGTTTCCTGACTCCCAGTCCCCTGTCTGTCTGTTGTAGAATCTCCTGTGGGTTCCTGACTCCCAGTCCCCTGTCTGTCTGTTGTAGAATCTCCTGTGGATTCCTGACTCCCTGTCCCCTGTCTGTCTGTTGTAGAATCTCCTGTGGATTCCTGACTCTCTGTCCCCTGTCTGTCTGTTGTAGAATCTCCTGTGGATTCCTGACTCTCTGTCCCCTGTCTGTCTGTTGTAGAATCTCCTGTGGGTTCCTGACTCCCAGTCCCCTGTCTGTCTGTTGTAGAATCTCCTGTGGGTTCCTGACTCCCAGTCCCCTGTCTGTCTGTTGTAGAATCTCCTGTGGGTTCCTGAATCTCTGTCCCCTGTCTGTCTGTTGTAGAATCTCCTGTCGGTTCCTGACTCCCAGTCCCCTGTCTGTCTGTGTCTGTTGTAGAATCTCCTGTGGGTTCCTGACTCTCTGTCCCCTGTCTGTCTGTTGTAGAATCTCCTGTCGGTTCCTGACTCCCAGTCCCCTGTCTGTCTGTGTCTGTTGTAGAATCTCCTGTGGGTTCCTGACTCTCTGTCCCCTGTCTGTCTGTTGTAGAATCTCCTGTGGGTTCCTGACTCTCTGTCCCCTGTCTGTCTGTTGTAGAATCTCCTGTGGGTTCCTGACTCCCAGTCCCCTGTCTGTCTGTTGTAGAATCTCCTGTGGGTTCTTGACTCTCTGTCCCCTGTCTGTCTGTTGTAGAATATCCTGTGGGTTCCTGACTCCCAGTCCCCTGTCTGTCTGTTGTAGGATCTCCTGTGGGTTCCTGACTCCCAGTCCCCTGTCTGTCTGTTGTAGAATCTCCTGTGGATTCCTGACTCTCTGTCCCCTGTCTGTTGTAGAATCTCCTGTTGGTTCCTGACTCTCTGTCCCCTGTCTGTCTGTTGTAGGATCTCCTGTGGGTTCCTGACTCTCTGTCCCCTGTCTGTCTGTTGTAGAATCTCCTGTGGGTTCCTGACTCTCTGTCCCCTGTCTGTCTGTTGTAGAATCTCCTGTGGATTCCTGACTCTCTGTCCCCTGTCTGTCTGTTGTAGAATCTCCTGTGGATTCCTGACTCTCTGTCCCCTGTCTGTCTGTTGTAGAATCTCCTGTGGGTTCCTGACTCCCAGTCCCCTGTCTGTCTGTTGTAGAATCTCCTGTGGGTTCCTGACTCCCAGTCCCCTGTCTGTCTGTTGTAGAATCTCCTGTGGGTTCCTGAATCTCTGTCCCCTGTCTGTCTGTTGTAGAATCTCCTGTCGGTTCCTGACTCCCAGTCCCCTGTCTGTCTGTGTCTGTTGTAGAATCTCCTGTGGGTTCCTGACTCTCTGTCCCCTGTCTGTCTGTTGTAGAATCTCCTGTCGGTTCCTGACTCCCAGTCCCCTGTCTGTCTGTGTCTGTTGTAGAATCTCCTGTGGGTTCCTGACTCTCTGTCCCCTGTCTGTCTGTTGTAGAATCTCCTGTGGGTTCCTGACTCTCTGTCCCCTGTCTGTCTGTTGTAGAATCTCCTGTGGGTTCCTGACTCCCAGTCCCCTGTCTGTCTGTTGTAGAATCTCCTGTGGGTTCTTGACTCTATGTCCCCTGTCTGTCTGTTGTAGAATATCCTGTGGGTTCCTGACTCCCAGTCCCCTGTCTGTCTGTTGTAGGATCTCCTGTGGGTTCCTGACTCCCAGTCCCCTGTCTGTCTGTTGTAGAATCTCCTGTGGATTCCTGACTCTCTGTCCCCTGTCTGTTGTAGAATCTCCTGTTGGTTCCTGACTCTCTGTCCCCTGTCTGTCTGTTGTAGGATCTCCTGTGGGTTCCTGACTCTCTGTCCCCTGTCTGTCTGTTGTAGAATCTCCTGTGGGTTCCTGACTCTCTGTCCCCTGTCTGTCTGTTGTAGAATCTCCTGTGGATTCCTGACTCTCTGTCCCCTGTCTGTTGTAGAATCTCCTGTTGGTTCCTGACTCCCTGTCCCCTGTCTGTCTGTTGTAGAATCTCCTGTGGGTTCCTGACTCTCTGTCCCCTGTCTGTCTGTTGTAGAATCTCCTGTGGATTCCTGACTCTCTGTCCCCTGTCTGTCTGTTGTAGAATCTCCTGTGGGTTCCTGACTCCCTGTCCCCTGTCTGTCTGTTGTAGAATCTCCTGTGGATTCCTGACTCTCTGTCCCCTGTCTGTCTGTTGTAGAATCTCCTGTGGATTCCTGACTCTCTGTCCCCTGTCTGTCTGTTGTAGAATCTCCTGTGGATTCCTGACTCTCTGTCCCCTGTCTGTCTGTTGTAGAATCTCCTGTGGATTCCTGACTCTCTGTCCCCTGTCTGTCTGTTGTAGAATCTCCTGTGGGTTCCTGACTCTCTGTCCCCTGTCTGTCTGTTGTAGAATCTCCTGTGGGTTCCTGACTCCCTGTCCCCTGTCTGTCTGTTGTAGAATCTCCTGTGGATTCCTGACTCTCTGTCCCCTGTCTGTCTGTTGTAGAATCTCCTGTGGGTTCCTGACTCTCTGTCCCCTGTCTGTTGTAGAATCTCCTGTGGGTTCCTGACTCCCTGTCCCCTGTCTGTCTGTTGTAGAATCTCCTGTGGATTCCTGACTCTCTGTCCCCTGTCTGTCTGTTGTAGAATCTCCTGTGGATTCCTGACTCTCTGTCCCCTGTCTGTTGTAGAATCTCCTGTTGGTTCCTGACTCTATGTCCCCTGTCTGTCTGTTGTAGAATCTCCTGTGGATTCCTGACTCTCTGTCCCCTGTCTGTCTGTTGTAGAATCTCCTGTGGATTCCTGACTCTCTGTCCCCTGTCTGTTGTAGAATCTCCTGTGGATTCCTGACTCTCTGTCCCCTGTCTGTCTGTTGTAGAATCTCCTGTGGATTCCTGACTCTCTGTCCCCTGTCTGTCTGTTGTAGAATCTCCTGTGGGTTCCTGACTCTCTGTCCCCTGTCTGTCTGTTGTAAAATCTCCTGTGGGTTCCTGGGGGCCTTCTTTGTCTACCTGAACAGACAGGTGGTTCTAGTGTTGAGGAGACAGACGTCTCTCACGCGCTTTCTGACCAAGCAGTGAGACATCACTGATGCACGCACTCGCATACATACACACAGTACACACACACAGTACATTCACACAGTACATACACACAGTACACACACGGTTCACACACACAGTACACACACACAGTACGTACACACACAGTACACACACACACAGTACACACACACAGTACACACACACAGTACATACACACAGTACATACACAAAGTACACACACACACACACACACACACAGTACACACACACAGTACACACACACAGTACACACACACAGTACATACACACAGTACACACTCACACACACAGTACACACACACAGTACACACACACAGTACATACACACACACAGTACACACAGTACACACACACAGTACATACACACAGTACACACACACAGTACACACACACAGTACATACACACACACAGTACACACACACAGTACACACACACAGTACATACACACAGTACACACACACAGTACATACACACAGTACACACAAATAGTACATACACAGTACATACACACAGTACACACATACAGTACATAGACACAGTACATACACACAATACGTACACACAGTACAGACACACAGAACACACACACTGTTACACTCACTCAAATGTCTTCACAATTGTAATGCTTAGCAGACACTATTACCCAGATCCCTGACACTTTCTACATTCCATTCCAGATGAGTTTCATTTGGGTAGCCTCTTCTTCCAAAGTAATCTGTTACACGACCTTGACCCAGACAAGCAGGGCTTAACAGCCAGCCATTCACCCAGTTAGACACATTCACTTAGCCATTGACTCACCAGTCAAGGTACATTGAGCTCCCACATTAGGAGGGGCAGAGCAGTAGAGGTGTCCTGCCATGAGCTCAACAGCCTGACAGCCAGACAATGAACTGGGAGGAGATTCCTGACAATTTATGTCATTACCCTAAAATGTAAGTAATGGCATTGTGGTTTGTTATAACGGCTGAGTATCCCAGTTGTTTAATAATAGTGTGTGTTTGTGTGTGTGTCTTTGTGTTTGTGCGCATGCGTGCGTGTGTGTTCAGTCGGTTGATCTACCCAGGTGTAGTGACGTTTGTCATCGCCACCCTGACCTTTCCTCCTGGATTCGGCCAGTTCATGGATGGAGAGGTTAGAGAGCATTATTGAGCTTATTAGAGTTTATGTTCATGACTTATAGAATAACCTTTTATAAATCCATGTATTGCCTATAAATCCCTCTCCCCCAGGGGCAGCATTTGGGCGTCTGGTAGGGGAGATCATGGCCACTCTCTTCCCAAACGGTATCCTGTTTGATGGGATAGTTTATCGCATCCTCCCCGGGGGCTATGCTGTCATTGGTGAGTCTCCTCTGAAGTCTCATCTTGTCTTGCTGCTGTTGCAGGGCAGCCCAGCCCCAGAAGTGGCTCTTCTTATCAGCTGTATGCAAGAATTTGCTATGTGTTGTCTTCGGAATTCAGCATTCTCTGTGTTGGTCTTGCCAACCCCCATTGTCACACCTCTGAGAGGTTACATCGTGTAGGTCTGACATCTGATTGGAGGTTAACTTTACAGTAATACTATTGGTCAACAACTCAGGTTTTGAGTCCAAACAACTCAGATGTTTATTATTCATTGTCTATTAGTGTAACTCAACCATAGTCTCTTGCATATTGCTAATTATCTTTATGGAGACAGATAAACATTTTAATAGGCCAATTGCTTAGTCTTATTACGAGTATACACACTACCGTTCAAAAGTTTGGGATCACGTAGAAATGTTCTTGTTTTTTACAGAAAAGCACATTTTTTGTACGCCTATGTAGATATTCCATAAAAAAATCTGCCGTTTCCAGCTACAATAGTCATTTACAAGATTAACAATGTCTACACTGTGGGGTAGCCGAAAGGGTAGCCTAGTGGTTAGAGCGTTGGACTAGTATCCGAAAGGTTGCAAGTTCGAATCCCTGAGCTGACAAGGTACAAATCTGTCGTTCTGCCCCTGAACAGGCAGTTAACCCACTGTTCCTAGGCCATCATTGAAAATAAGAATTTGTTCTTAACTGACTTGCCTAGTAAAATAAAGGTACAATTTTTTAAAAATTAAATAGGCGTACAGAGGCCCATTATCAGCAACCATCACTCCTGTGTTCCAATGGTACGTTGTGTTAGCTAATCCAAGTTTATCATTTTAAAAGGCTATTTTTACATTTTATTTCACCTTTATTTAACCAGGTAAGCTAGTTGAGAACAAGTTCTCATTTGCAACTGCGACCTGGCCAAGATAAAGCATAGCAATTTGACACATACAACAACACAGAGTTACACACGGAATAAACAAAACATACAGTGAATAATACAGTAGAACAAAAGAAAACTAAAAGTCTATATACAGTGAGTGCAAATGAGGTAAGTTAAGGCAATAAATAGGCCATGGTGGCGAAGTAATTACAATATAGCAATTAAACACTGGAATGGTGCTGTAGATGTGCAGTAGATGATACTGGGGTGCAAAGGAGCAAGATAAATAAATACATAAATACAGGCCCATTCCTCCATGCAGATCTCTTCTAGAGCAGTGATGTTTTGGGGCTGTTGCTGGGCAACACGGACTTTAAACTCCCTCCAAAGATTTTCTATGGGGTTGAGATCTGGAGACTGGCTAGGCCACTCCAGGACCTTGAAATGCTTCTTACGAAGCCACTCCTTCGTTGCCCGGGCGGTGTGTTTGGGATCATTGTCATGCTGAAAGACCCAGCCATGTTTCATCTTCAATGTCCTTGCTGATAGAAGGAGGTTTTCACTCAAAATCTCACAATACATGGCCCCATTCATTCTTTCCTTTACACGGATCAGTCGTCCTGGTCCCTTTGCAGAAAAACAGCCCCAAAGTATGATGTTTCCACCACCATGCTTCACAGTAGGTATGGTGTTCTTTGGATGCAACTCAGCATTCTTTGTCCTCCAAACACGACGAGTTGAGTTTTTACCAAAAAGTTCTATTTTGGTTTCATCTGACCATATGACATTCTCCCAATCTTCTTCTGGATCATCCAAATGCTCTCTACAAACTTCAGACGGCCCTGGACATGTACTGGCTTAAGCAGGGGGACACGTCTGGCACTGCAGGATTTGAGTCCCTGGCGGCGTAGTGTGTTACTGATGGTAGGCTTTGTTACTTTGGTCCCAGCTCTCTGCAGGTCATTCACTAGGTCCCCCTGTGTGGTTCTGGGATTTTTGCTCACCGTTCTTGTGATCATTTTGACCCCACAGGGTGAGATCTTGCGTGGAGCCCCAGATCAAGGGAGATTATCAGTGGTCTTATATGTCTTCCATTTCCTAATAATTGCTCCTACAGTTGATTTCTTCAAACCAAGTACAGGTGCAGTGATCTGTGAGCTGCTCTGACAGCTGGTGCTTAAAGTTAGTGAGGGAGATGTGAATCTCCAGCTTCAGAGATTTTTGCAGTTCATTCCAGTCATTGGCCTACCTATTGCAGATTCAGTCTTCCCAGCCTGGTGCAGGTCTACAATTTTGTTTCTGGTGTCCTTTGACAGCTCTTTGGTCTTGGCCATAGTGGAGTTTGGAGTGTAACTGTTTGAGGTTGTGGACAGGTGTCTTTTATACTGATAACAAGTTCAAACAGGTGCCATTAATACAGGTAACAAGTGGAGGACAGAGGAGCCTCTTACAGAAGAAGTTACAGGTCTGTGAGAGCCAGAAATCTTGCTTGTTTGTAGGTGACCAAATACTTATTTTCCACCATAATTTGCAAATAAATTCATTAAAAATCCTGTGATTTTCTGGATTTTTTTCTCATTTTGTCTGTCATAGTTGAAGTGTACCTATGATGAAAATTACAGGCCTCTCTCATCTTTTTAAGTGGGAGTGCACAATTGGTGGCTGACTAAATACTTTTTTGCCCCACTGTACCTGCTGGAGCGCGTGCTACGAGTGGGTGCTGCTATGGTGACCAGTGAGCTGAGATAAGGCAGGGCTTTACCTAGCAGAGACTTGTAGATAACCTCTAGCCAGTGGGTTTGGCGGGTAGTGTATGGGTCTTTGGTGACAAAACGGATGGCACTGTAATAGACTGCATCCAGTTTGTTGAGTAGAGTGTTGGAGGCTATTTTATAGATGACATCACCGAAGTCGAGGATCGGTAGGATAGTCAGTTTTACGAGGGTATGTTTGGCAGCATGAGTGAAGGATGCTTTGTTGCAATATAGGAAGCCGATACATTTTGGATTGGAGATGCTTAATGTGAGTCTGTAAGGAGAGTTTACAGTCTAACCAGACACCCCGGTATTTGTAGTTGTCCACGTAGTCAGAGCTATCCAGAGTAGTGATGCTGGACGGGCAAGCAGGTGCGGGCAGTGATCAATTGAATAGCATGCATTTAGTTTTACTTGTGTTTAAGAGCAGTTGTAGGCCACAGAAGGAGAGTTGTATGGCATTGAAGCTCGTCTGGAGGTTAGTTAAAACACAGTGTCCAAAGAGGGGCCAGAAGTATACAGAATGGTGTCGTCTGCATAGAGGTGGATCAGTGAATCACCAGCAGCAAGAGCAACATCATTGATGTATACAGAGAAGAGAGTCGGCCCGAGAATTGAACCCTGTGGCACACCCATAGAGACTGCCAGAGGTCCGGACAACAGGCCCTCCGATTTGACACACTGAACTCTATCAGAGAAGTAGTTGGTGAACCAGGCGAGGCAATCATTTGAGAAACCAAGGCTGTTGAGTCTGCCAATAAGAATGTGGTGATTGACAGAGTCTAAAGCCTTGGCCAGGTTGATGAATACGGCTGCACAGTAATGTCTCTTATCGATGACGGTTATGATGTTGTTTAGGACCTTGAGCGTGGCTGAGGTGCACCCATGACCAGCTCTGAAACCAGATTGCATAGCAGAGAAGGTACGGTGGGATTTGAAATGGTCAGTCATCTGTTTGTTAACTTGGCTTTCGAAGACCTTAGAAAGACAGGGTAGGATAGATATAGGTCTGTAGCAGTTTGGGTCTAGAGTGTCACCCCCTTTGAAGAGAGGGATGACCGCGGCAGCTTTCCAATCTTTTGGAATCTCAGACGATACGAAAGAGAGGTTGAACAGGCTAGTAATAGGGGTTGCAACAATTTCGGCAGATAATTTTAGAAAGAAAGGGTCCAGATTGTCTAGCCCGGCTGATTTGTAGGGGTCCAGATTTTGCAGCTCTTTCAGAACATCAACTGAACGGATTTGGGTGAAGGAGAAATAGGGAAGGCTTGGGCGAGTTGCTGTGGGGGGTGCCGGGTAAGAGTAGCCAGTTGGAAAACATGGCCAGCAGTAGAGAAATGCTTATTGAAATTCTCAATTATAGTGGATTTATCGGAGGTAACAGTGTTTCCTAGCCTCAGAGCAGTGGGCAGCTGGGAGGAGGTGCTCTTATTCTCCACGGACTTTACAGTGTCCCAGAACTTTTTTGAGTTAGTACTACAGGATGCAAATTTCTGTTTGAAAAAGCTAGCCTTAGCTTTTCTAACTGCCTGTGTATATTTGTTCCTAACTTCCCTGAAAAGATGCAAATCACGGGGGCTATGCGATGCGAATGCAGAACGCCACAGGATGTTTTTGTGCTGGTCAAGGGCAGACAGGTCTGGAGTGAACCAAGGACTATATCTATTCCTAGTTCCTACATTTTTTGAATGGGGCATGCGTATTTAAGATGGTGAGGAAGGCACTTTTAAAGAATAGCCAGGCATCATCTACTGACGGGATGAGGTCAATGTCATTCCAGGAAAGCCCGGCCAGGTCGATTAGAAAGGCCTGCTCGCAGAAGTGTTTTAGGGAGCGTTTGACAGTGATGAGGGGTGGTCGTTTGGTCGCAGACCCATTACGGATGCAGGCAATGAGGCAGTGATCGCTGAGATCTTGATTAAAAAAAGCAGAGGTGTATTTGGAGGGCGAGTTAGTTAGGATGACATCTATGAGGGTGCCCTTGTTTACGCATTTGGGGTTGTACCTGGTAGGTTCATTGATAATTTGTGTGAGATTGAGGGCATCAAGCTTAGATTGTAGGATGGCCGGGGTGGTAAGCATGTCCCAGTTAAAGTCACCTAGTAGCACGAGCTCAGAAGATAGATGGGGGGCAATCAATTCACATATGGTATCGAGGACACAGCTGGGGGCAGAGGGAAGTCTATAGCAAGTGGAAACAGTGAAAGACTTGTTTCTGGAAAGGTGATGGATCATTAGAAAACCCTTTTGCAATTATTATTATGTTAGCTGAAAACTGTATTTCTGATTAAAGAAGCAATAAAACTGGCCTACTTTAGACTATTTCTGAAGCATCAGCATTTAGAGGTTCGATTACAGGCTTAAACTGGCCAGAAACATGGGCCTCCCACTCCTCTTTCTATTCTGGTTAGAGCCAGTTTGCGCTGTTCTGTGAAGGGAGTAGTACACAGCGTTGTACGAGATCTTCTGTTTCTTGGCAATTTCTTGCATGGAATAGCCTTCATTTCTCTGAACAAGAATAGACTGACAAGTTTCAGAAGAAAGTACTTTGTTTCTGGCCATTTTGAGCCTGTACTCAAACCCACAAATGCTGATGCTCCAGATACTCAACTGGTCTAAAGAAGGCCAGTTGTATTGCTTCTTTAATCAGCACAACAGTTTTGAGCTGTGCTAACATAATTGCAAAATGGTTTTATAATGATCAATTAGCCTTTTAAAATGATAAACTTGTATTAGCTAACACAATGTGTCATTAGTGCACAGGATTGATGGTTGCTGATAATGGGCCTCGATACGCCTATGTAGATATTCCATTAAAAATCAGTTGTTTCCTGCTACAATAGTCATTTACAACTTTAATAATGTCTACACTGTATTTCTGATCAATTTGATGTTATTTTAATGGATAAAAAAACTGCTTTTCTTTCAAAAACAAGGAAATTATTACTAAGTGACCCCAACTTTTGAACGGTATCAAAAATGACAGCCCACTACCCTGTCATACACAATTATGTAATTTAACACCATCTCTCCTTCCCTTTCTGCCTTGTCGTGACTCCTGATCTCTCATTCCCTCCCTCTATAATCTCTCTTCCTCTCTCCTTTCCCTCCTTCTCTCCTTCCTCTCTCCTTCCGCTCCCTCTCTCCTTCCCCTACCTCTCTCCCTCTCTCCTTCCCCTCCCTTTCTCTCTCCCGCCCTCCTTATCCCAGGTGCCGCGGCTCTGACCGGGGCAGTAACCCACACAGTATCCACGGATGTGATCTGTTTTGAGCTGACAGGCCAGATCTCCCACATCCTACCCATGATGGTGACGGTGATCCTGGCCAACATGGTGGCCCAGGGCCTGCAGCCCTCCCTCTACGACTCCATCATCCAGGTCAAGAAACTGCCATACCTCCCCGAGCTCAGCCTCGGACACATCCGGTACTGGAATGGTCGCCATTATGGCTCTAATAAGTGTTTATGCAGAGAACTGTATGTCATTGTGGCTCAAACAGTTCTAGTGTACATGCAACCTGGTGTGCTTTTAAGATTCGAGCAACCACTGTTCACATATATCCTCTCTCCTCTCAAAGTAAGTACAACATCTTTGTGGAGGACATGATGGTGCGGAAGGTGAACTTCCTATCCTCTCAGTCGACCTATCGGGAGCTGGGCTATCTGCTAGACTCCACCTCCCTTAAAACCATCCCTCTGGTCAACTCCAAAGGTGAGACATGTTATAGAAAGTTTGATGCCATGCACCGTAGATGTCACAAATCCATCCACTGAAATCCCTTTCATGTCTCTCTCTCTCTCCTCTCTCTCTCTCGCTCTCTCTCTCTACTCTCTTTCTCTCCCTGTTCCCTGTCTTTCCTCAGTGTCTATGATCCTATTGGGGTCTATAGAGAGGACAGAGCTGCAGGCCATCTCTGATTGGTGGCTTTTAGCCGAGAGGCGTATCTTTGAGAGGGGTCAGGGGTCACCGGGTCAGGGCTGGGAGTCCTTCACTTTAGTAGATGAGGAGGGAGGAGAGGTGAAAGGATGGATGGAAGGATGGATGGTTAGATGGAATGATTGAACGATAGCATCATATTTATTATACTTATTAAATTAATAAACATCAGTATACTTATAATGCCTTTATAATCACATTTATAATGCATTATAATTATCCACACCATCATGTAATACTTGGTTATCAACCTGGTTAGCCCTTTTGTCTGTTCTCTAGACCTCTCCTGTACAAGATGAACAGAATAGGCCACTCCCATCCCCCACACCACAGGAGCCCTCCACCAATCACACTTGCTCAGGTGACATGAATCACACAAAATGTCAGAATATGACATAGAATTGGGATGTACCCACTATTGCTATTTTCTTACCATGTATGTATTTATTATGGATCCCCATTAGCTGCTGCCAAGAAGCAGCTACTCTTCCTGGGGTCTAGCAACATTAAGGCAGTTATATACAATTTAAAATATTACATTACATAACACTTTTCACAACACATTAAGTGTGATCTCTTAGGCCACTACTCTACAACCAGATACTGTATCTACAATAAAACATCTCTGTGTACATATGGTAGTTGGCTTGTTGGTTTGCTGTTAGCGCTTCAAATTTTTATAAGCAATCAATATTAGACCTGCTGTTCTATCGATTGCTCATGGGGTTTGTTTCCAACAATTAACCAGCACCTTCTGTAGAAAAGTGTTTGAGTGAGAATGTGTTGGAGTGAGAATGTTTACCCAATGTACTCACTTCTAAATGTCTGTCCTGTCTTTCAGAGAAGCGTTCCCTCCAGTCTATGTGGGGAATATTTCAGCGCCTCTTCTCCTCTTCCTCAACCAGCCAGGCTGAAGCTCAGGTATCATTCCATATCAAGATAGAGGTTGGCTGTAACCACTGATACAGGGTCAGGTATATTAGAATATGTTTTTCATTCCCATAATGGTTGAGGTTTGGATTGGTGTTTAGGGCAACCTGATCCTGGATCTGTGGTTAAGGCCAACATCAACCTCAAGCGTTCCTCTGGTAGCTCAAAGAGGAGCAATATCACATTCTGTCCAGTAGGGGACACACGCTCACGTCAATGGCATGACCTTGCTATAATGCATCATATGATATGTAATGAGCAAGTTTGTCATTCTGTGTGATGGAGAAATAGCACCACAAGGGGGCATCTGATCTGACACTTTGTAAACCTGGAGGGAGAAAATAACTAAAATCTCTAAACCAACACCCCCCTCTGTCTCACACTCCTTCTTTTCTTTCTCTCTCTCTTTATCTCTCCCTCTCTTCCTCTCTATCTCTTCGTCTCTCTCTTCCTCTCTCCAGGAATCCACCCCAACTCCACTCACTGACACCATGTCCTCAGAGGAGGTAATGTGTCTCACTCACCCTGATCAACCTTTAACCCCTGATCCCTGACCTCTACACCCTGACCTGGGCACTTCATCTAGCACTAAAAGGATTCCACGAGTACGAGAGGATTCCACGATCAAATATCATAAATTATTACTCCCTCTTTATATTGTCAATCACCCTCTCTGCTCTCTGATTGGCTAATGCAGATCAAAGCCTGGGAAGAAGAAGAGTTGGATAAGCCAATCAGTATGGAGGAGATACGGATTGATCCCTCCCCCTTTCAGCTGGTGGAGAGAACCTCCTTACACAAGGTATCAACTGTAGCTAGCACCTTGTGCTCTTATGTAGCCACTTTAAGCCATTATAAACAATACATGCTGTAGGATATTGACAAATATGCCTCCCTCTCTCTCTCTGACAGACCCACACTTTGTTCTCCTTGCTGGGTCTCAGTCATGCCTATGTTACCAGCATTGGGAAACTGGTGGGAGTCGTAGGTGAGATCACACAAGCTCTCTCTCTCTCTCTATCTTTATCTCTCTCTCTCACTGTCTGTATGCCGAGTCTTTCCTTTTCTGCAGTGTAGAAGCATCAGACACACAGCTTGTCCATTTGTTCTGCCTCTCTGTCATCGTTCTCTGATGATGATCTCACAGTGTTACAGTAATTACATTGCCAAGATTAGCAAACTGAGGAATGCCATGCCAACAGCAAACTCTGAACCTACACATCCATGCATAACTGACCAAACTATGAAAGACAAGCATTGTCCTTTTTAATTCCGTAAAGTGAGTGTGGATGAGGTAAAAACATTATTGTTGTCTATCAACAATGACAAACCACCTGGGAATGACAACTTGGATGGAGAATTACTGAGGATGATAGCAGACTATATTGCCACTCTTATTTGTCATCTCTTTAAACTAATCCTACAGGAAAGCATGCGCCATCAGGCCTGGAGAGAAGCAAAAGTCATTCCGGTACCCAAGAATAGCAAAGCACCCTTTACTGGTTCAAACAGCCAACCAATCAGCCTGCTACCAACCCTTAGTAGACGTTTGAAAAAAACATTTGACCAGAGACAATGCTATATCACAGTAAACAAATTACTTTCAGCACGCTTATAGAGAAGGGCACTCAGCATGTACGGCACTTACACAAATTACTGATGATTGGCTGAGAGAAATTGATACTAAGAACACCAAGACGGCACACAAGGAACGTCATTGTACTCTAGGTACACTGGAAACTATATACCCAAAGGCTGCGTTTATTGTAGCTGGGGATTTTAACACAGCAAATTTGAGATCAATGTTACCTAAATCTTATCCGCATATTGATTGCACAACATGTAGGGCTAATACTCTCGACCACTGCTCCTCTAACCTCCACGATGCAGACAAAGACCTCCCCCGCCCTCCAAATCTGACCACGACGCCATCTTGCTCGTCCCGGCTTATAGACAGAAACTCAAACAGGATGTACCAATGACGAGAAACATTCAATGCTGGTCTGACCAATCAGAAGCAACGCTCCAAGATTGTTTTTATCATGCGGACTGGAATCCAATTTGTAAGTCGCTCTGGATAAGAGCGTCTGCTAAATGACTTAAATGTAAATGTAAATGTAATATGTTCCAGTCAGCGTCAGAGAATGACATTGGCGCTGACTGGATGAGTGTGTGTATAAATAAGTGCATTGGAGATGTCGTACCCAAACGACTACCGCCCCGTAGCACTCACTTCCATCATCATGAAGTGCTTTGAGAGACTAGTCAAGGACCATATCACCTCCACCCTACCTGACACCCTAGACCCACTCCAATTTGCTTACCGCCCAAATAGGTCCACAGACGATGCAATCTCCACCACACTGCACACTGCCCTAACCCATCTGGACAAGAGGAATACCTATGTGAGAATGCTGTTCATCGACTACAGCTCGGCATTTAACATCAAGCTCGAGACCCTGGGTCTCGACCCCGCCCTGTGCAACTGGGTACTGGACTTCCTGACGGGCCGCCCCCAGGTGGTGAGGGTAGGCAACAACATCTCCACCCTGTTGATCCTCAACACTGGGGCCCCACAAGGGTGCGTTCTGAGCCCTCTCCTGTACTCCCTGTTCACCCACGACTGTATGGCCACGCACGCCTCCAACTCAATCATCAAGTTTGCGGACGACACAACAGTGGTAGGCTTGATTACCAACAATGACGAGACGGCCTACAGGGAGGAGGTGAGGGCCCTCGGAGTGTGGTGTCAGGAAAACAACCTCACACTCAACGTCAACAAAACTAGGGGAGTGATTGTGGACTTCAGGAAACAGCAGAGGGAACACCCCCCTATCCACATCGATGGAACAGTAGTGGAGAGGGTAGTAAGTTTTAAGTTCCTCGGCATACACATCACGGACAAACTGAATTGGTCCACCCACACAGACAGCATCGTGAAGAAGGTGCAGCAGCGCCTCTTCAACCTCAGGAGGCTGAAGAAATTTGGCTTGTCACCAAAAGCACTCACAAACTTCTACAGATGCACAATCGAGAACATCCTGGCGGGCTGTATCACTGCCTGGTACGGCAACTGCTCCGCCCACAACCGTAAGGCTGTCCAGAGGGTAGTGAGGTCTGCACAACGCATCACCGGGGGCAAACTACCTGCCCTCCAGGACACCTACACCACCCGATGTCACAGGAAGGCCATAAAGATCATCAAGGACAACAACCACCCGAGCCACTGCCTGTTCACCCCGCTATCACCCAGAAGGCGAGGTCAGTACAGGTGCATCAAAGCTGGGATCGAGAGACTGAAAAACAGCTTCTATCTCAAGGCCATCAGGCTGTTAAACAGCCACCACTAACATTGAGTGGCTGCTGCCAACACACTGACACTGACTCAACTCCAGCCACTTTAATAATGGGAATTGATGGGAAATTATGTAAAATATATCACTAGCCACTTTAAACAATGCTACCTAATATAATGTTTACATACCCTACATTATTCATCTCATATGTATACGTATATACTGTACTCTATATCATCTACTGCATCTTTATGCAATACATGTATCACTAGCCACTTTAACTATGCCACTTTGTTTACATACTCATCTCATATGTATATACTGTACTCGATACCATCTACTGTATCTTGCCTATGCCGCTCTGTACCATCACTCATTCATGTATCTTTGTGTACATATTCTTTATCCCCTTACACTTGTGTGTATAAGACAGTAGTTTTGGAATTGTTAGTTAGATTACTTGTTGGTTATTACTGCATTGTCGGAACTCGAAGCACAAGCATTTCACTACACTCGCATTAACATCTGCTAACCATGTGTATGTGACAAATACAATTTGATTTGATTTGACTATTAAAACCTACCCTAACCAGAAACCGTGGACGGATGGCGGCATTTGCACAAAACTGAAAGAGCGAACCACCGCATTTAACCATGGAAAGAGGTCTGGTGATATGGCTGAATATAAACACTGTAGTTATTTCCTCCACAGGGCAATGAAACAAGCGAAATGCAGGTACAGGGACAAGGTGGAGTCGCAATTAAACGGCTCAGACACGAGACATATGTGGCAGGGTCTACAGGACATCACGGACTCCAAAACAACATCAGCAACGTCATGGATACTGATGTCACGTTTCCAGACAAACAAAAAACCTTCTTGGCCAGCTTTGAGGATAATACAGTGAAACCGTCGCGACTCGCTGACAAAGACTGCACCCCCCACCCCCCCCACCCCCCTCTCCTTCTCAGTGGCAGATGTGAGTAAAACTTTTAAACGTGTTAACCCTCTCAAGGCAGCAGGCCCAGATGGCATCCCTAGCCGCATCCTCAGAGCATGCACGGACCAGCTGGCTGGTGTGTTTACGAACATTTTCAATCTCTCCCTATCCCAGTCTGCTGTCCCCATATGCTTAAAGATGGCTACCATCGTTCCTGTACCCAAGAAGGCAAAGATAACTGAACTAAATGACTCCTGCCCTGTAGCACTCACTTCTGTCATCATGAAGTGCTTTGAGAGACTAGTCAAGGATCATATCACCGCTACCTTACCGGCCACCCTAGACCCACTTCAGTTTGCATACCCCCCCAGCAGGTCCACAGATGCAATCGCCATCGCACTGCGCACTGCCCTATCCCATCTGGACAAAAATAAGAAAGTAAGAATGCTGTTCATTGACTACAGCTCAGCATTCAACACCATAGTACCCTCCAAGCTCATCATCAAGCTGGAGGCCCTGGGTCTCAACCCTGCCCTATACAACTGGGTCCTGGACATTCTGACGGGCCGCCCCCAGGTGGTGGAGGTAGGAAACAACATCTCCACTTCACTGACCCTCAACACTGGGGCCCCACAAGGGTGTGTGCTCAGCCCTCTCCTGTACTCCCTGTTCACCCACAACTGTGTGGCCATGCACGCCTCCAACTCAATCATCAAGTTTGCAGACGACACAACAGTAGTGGGCTTGACTAAACTGCTTGGAGTAACCCTGGATTGTAAACTGTCATGGTCAAGACATATTGATGCAACGGTAGCTAAGATCTGCTTTCTTGACATCGCTATCAACAAAACAAGTCCTTACAGGCCCTAGTTGTGTCACACCTGGACTACTACCCAGTCATATGGTCAAGTGTCACATAGAAGAACATATGTACACAGAGAGCTAATATCATTAACATGCATGTCAATCTCTACTGGCTCAAAGTAGAGGAGAGATTGACTGCATCACTACATGTCTTTGTTAGAGGTATTGACATATTGAAATCACTGAGCTGTCTGTTAAAACGATTAGCACACAGCTCAGACACTCATTCATACCCCACACGCCTGTCCACCAGGGGTCTCTTCACAGTCCCCAAGTCCAGAACAGACGTGTGCAATACTACATAGGGAACAACGTGGACTGTGAAGAGACACATACGCAAACGCACACACACGCTAACACACACAGTTTACACACATGTACATTGTAAAATTATACATTTTGTATTGTAGATATGTAGTGGTAGAGTAGTGGTCTAGTAATGTGTTGTATGATGTACTGTTACATTTGTAGGTGATGTAATTGCCTTAATCTTGTTTGGACCTCAGGAAGAGTAGCTGCTGCCTTGGCAGGAACAAATGAGATCCATAATAAATACACATACAAATACATGGAGCCTGTTCAGTTGGCTGTTGCTTTGCTGTTCTGTTGTACTCGAATAGTGAGTCACACTATTACACCATCAACTGTGTTCGTCTCTGACTTATCACAGTGTCACAGTAAACCTGTATTAACATGCTTTGCTTGTGTTATGTCATGCTATGTTAAAACCACTTCTATTCACTCTTTCCCTTCCTCTCTCACCCTCCATCTCAATCTTTATTTCCCTCCCCTCTTTCTTTCTCTCTCTCTCCCCTTTTCCCTTCGCCATCCCTTTTCTCTTCTCCCCCTCTATATTTATCTCTCCCTTTTAATCTCTCCTTCTCTATCTCTCCCTCTCTCTTACCTCTCACAGTTGCAGAAGGCCATCGAGGGCTCCACCCTTAGTGGGGTGAGATTGCGCCCCCCTCTGGCCAGTTTCATAGATGCCAACCGTAAAGCCAAGAAGCACGAGGCTCCTCCCACCACCCCCTCCTCCCCCACCAGGGAGAAGGAGCTGTGGGGTGAGGGGGGGAAGAGGGAGGGAGAGGGTAGTAGGAAGGAAGGGGGCGAGGGGTTTAGGTGGGAGGTTAAGGAAGAAAAGGGTAAAGATGGAGAAAAGAGGGAGGAAGAGATGGAAAGGTGGAAGGGTGAGGTGGTTAGGACAGAGGGAAAGGGAAACATGGATGAGGCTCAGGAGGAACCCAGGGGGAACACAGGAGGAGCAGGTGGCTCCAGTGCAGGTGCAGAGTGTGATACCTCCACCCCCAACAGCGAAGGGACAGACTGTCTCCCTCAGGAGCCTTCCTCCCCCACCTCACCACCCTTCTCCTCCACTCGTGTCTTCATTGTGTCATCCCTTCCTACAGTGCCGGATACGGATGGAGATAGGGAGAACAAAGATTCTGAAGAGCCGATTTAGATGGGAATTATGTGGATTCTATTTCTTAAATGAAGACCTCTCTGGCCTCATTCAGTGAGAGGGTGTCAAGGTGCATCCTGGGTAATGGAGTTCTGTGCAGGCTCATTCGAGGCTCTGCAGATTTTCAGCTTTCAGGGAGCAGGAAGAGCAGGTGTACACAGTGCTTCTGGGACTTGTAGTTTTGGAATTTCTAGTAGCTAATAATACTTGTTGTACGATGGTAGCCTCTTTCCTTATTTTTCTGTGGATCTCAATCATTAAATTAAATTTCATTCATCATTAGATTTTTTTCTACTCAAGACAGAGCCTATTCCTTTTCACCATTTCAGTTTCTCAGGTCTCTCCGTGTCTTTCAAACTACAAAAATGGACAGATGTTCTAAGTTCTTCATCTGTACCTATCATTGTTGGTCTCCTTGTCCCCGTATTGTTGAATGTATGAATGTGTTTGTCGCTACATGGTAGTGTATGTCTGTATCACTGAACTCCATGTATCTTTATGACACTGTATATGACAGCAATGAAGTGTTTGATACTGAAATCACATCATTAATCATGACTCAATGTCTGTCAATGGACTGATTTATATTTGATCAAATCAATTGAACGTTTACTTATTAATGAATATACAGGCTTTAAATTATTACTGTAACCACTGTAAAGTAAATATTGAAATTGTTCATACCGTTGCCTATCTACTATTCTTATGGAATACAATAAATATTGTTTTCAGTAACATTTCATTGGACTTGCTCTAAAATAACCAGCAATGGAGCAGGGCAATAATCAGCTCCATCATAATACCAGAGATGCACTGTTCACTCCAGTCTCTTAAGTGTATAATACTAATCAGCTCCATCATAATACCAGAGATGCACTGTTCACTCCAGTCTCTTAAGTGTATAATACTAATCAGCTCCATCATAATACCAGAGATGCACTGTTCACTCCAGTCTCTTAAGTGTATAATAATAATCAGCTCCATCATAATACCAGAGATGCACTGTTCACTCCAGTCTCTTAAGTGTATAATAATAATCAGCTCCATCATAATACCAGAGATGCACTGTTCACTCCAGTCTCTTAAGTGTATAATAATAATCAGCTCCATCATAATACCAGAGATTCACTGTTCACTCCAGTCTCTTAAGTGTATAATACTAATCAGCTCCATCATAATACCAGAGATGCACTGTTCACTCCAGTCTCTTAAGTGTATAATACTAATCAGCTCCATCATAATACCAGAGATTCACTGTTCACTCCAGTCTCTTAAGTGTATAATACTAATCAGCTCCATCATAATACCAGAGATACACTGTTCACTCCAGTCTCTTAAGTGTATAATAATAATCAGCTCCATCATAATACCAGAGATGCACTGTTCACTCCAGTCTCTTAAGTGTATAATACTAATCAGCTCCATCATAATACCAGAGATGCACTGTTCACTCCAGTCTCTTAAGTGTATAATAATAATCAGCTCCATCATAATACCAGAGATGCACTGTTCACTATAGTCTCTTAAGTGTGTCTATAGAAAGGCTGTGGACGTATAAACACTTCCAGCTGAGAAGGTCAACAGTGTATTTTAGTCTCGCCACACACACACACACACGCACGCACGCACGCACGCACGCACGCACGCACGCACACACACACACACACACACACAAACAAACACAAACACAAACACAAACACACAAGAGAGGAGCCAGGAGAAACAAGTCTCTGGGAATTTGTTTGTCATGAACATTCTCCTGACATCATAATGGCTGACCGTGACAGACAGGGAGGTTTAACTGTAGGCTTCAACCATCGTTGCCAGTCCCCAGCAGGACTGTTTCTGTGATTGTCATGTTTGGCATGGCTTTGACAAAGAAGTTGGCTGAACAAGAAACAGATCTGGCTACCAGGCTGGGGCCCTATATCAGTACTTAAAGAAATCTATCCATCCTTTAAGTAATCCCTGATGTCTACCAACAAGTTTTCTACACTACCATACATGAAGGAAGGCAGGAAGGATGGATGCACTGTCAATAATTCAGGATGAAAGGCACCTAGAATGTGTGTTTGGGGTTGACAGGGAGGGAATGGAAACATGATAGAAGAACTGCGTCACAAAGCCCCAGCAGGCTTTGCATCTCCGTGTTCGCTGACCATAAAGAAAAGCACGCTTTCGGTGACATTCCCCATCCTCACAATATAAAAAACAATGTCCCTTCTCACTGTTCAAAGACGTCCACACACATACACATCAGGATTCTCTTTGTGAGTTTATTTTCTCTTTCTCCGCTGTTTTTCTTTTATTTGGGGAGGGGGGAGGAGGGGAGGAGAAAGAGAATGGAGTAGAGGAGAAAGGGATGGAAGAGGGTGTTCGCTCGTGCAGGGGAAAGAGAGAGGGGGAGGAAGAGAGAAAGATATAGGTTTACGGCCGAGGAGGAAGGGAGGGGAGACCACGTGGAAGAACCATCCTGTCACAACCTTCCCATTAGCATGCATAGGTACGGGCTTTAATATACTGGTCTTGCCAGTTTACATTGATCATCTCAAATTAAAACATTCAATCAACCCAATTGTATACAAGTGTATTTACCTCAGGTTTCTGTGCCACACAGTTCCAACTGACTACATCATTTTTTTTAAATGTCTGTTTGCCTCAAATCCACCTTTGGTCAATCTGTCAGATTTTTTAAGCAATGCTTTCTGGCAGTGATTCTTCCAACTATAAAACAGACAACTACATGGACAGACAGACTCGGACAGACAGAGACACAAATATACAGAACAGGTACAAAGAGAGAAAGCAAGGGGTAGAAAGGCAAGAAGACTGCCTGCAGACAAGTTACATATTGAAAGATGGCAGTAGAATCATACATAATAAGAAATCAACTGGAAATCAATCAATCAACAAAGACAATCAATAAACAGTAACATCAAGGAAATACATTTGGCTTCTTGTTATTAGTTTATTCAATTATTAAGTTCTTAATTATCCAAAAATCAATAAAATATCTTCGTTGAAGTAGTATCATTCTCTGGGTCCATGTTGGTGCTTTCAATGAAGCAGAACAATCTCTCTGGGGTCAAAGGTCTATCACTACAGAAAGTCCCAAGGACAACACACAGAACAATACTGCTTCAAAAAGACTTACCTACAATAAATAATAAACTATGTACAGGCTGTCATGTTATTCCTCCCCCCAAATAATCATGAAATAAATAAATGAATAAGAGTGGTTGGGTAAAGACATCCTGTAGGTTGTAGCTCTCAGAGCCAGTCTGAGACAGACAGGTGAAGGCTAATGCATAACACAAACTGAAGAACACCACAAGGTTGCAGCTCACCAGAACCATCTGTTAGAAGTAGGGGCGCTGAGTCTATCCTGGTCAGGTGACGTGGTCAGGATAGACTCCTAGCCTTGGTTAGTTCTAACACCAATATGCATCCTGCCTTGCAGACATGTCATACGTGTCATGACAGCTGATGGACACTTATGACTAGTAGCCTGAAGGAAGTTGTGTGGTTGAGGTTGCGTTGTCATTGCCTGGGTGATCTTGGCAGCTGTGGCATGAATATTCATGACTGGTTATGACTATATAAATGACATCATTGTGTGTTTCATGATGGACAGCTCCAGGGAAGAGGTGGGTAACCATAACCCTAACCCTTGTCCTAGAGGGATGCAGTCAGTGTGTGCAGGGTTTTGTTCCAGCCCAGCTTTAACACAACTGATTACAATGAATTGTGGCCACAATGAAGCCCTCCAGAAGTTTCCACCCTAGGTCATTATTATTATCACTGTCTGTTTGTCCGATCAGAGAGAGCCCCAACCAACAGGAAACTGCTCTACATCAACCACACATATTCTGTCTTATACTGGAGGGGGTGTCAATCATTCAGTAGAAAAATAAACATTGTCCCAACATTGCATAAATAATCAATCAATAAGTTCATGAATTCAAGTCAATAAACCTTTTTTCTATCTTAAAAGTTTTTTCACACAATCATCAGAGTGAAAGGAGGTTGTTCTCCGTCACATAATAATAATATTAATAATAATAATAATATTCATAATGATATGAATAAGAACACTAATAATAATAATAACTGCTATTGTTGTTGTTTTTATTAGTGACACATGCACAGATACTCCAGACCAGTATCTCCAAAATTCCACTATTCTATCATGTCTCTGAACTTCACTACCATTCCTCCGTTGGGATACACACTTTCCTCTTCAGGAAATACACACGCTAACTCAAACGTCACACTCGACTCAGGCAGAGTTCTGCTCCATCGCTGTAGTCACCATGAGCAGGAAGATACCGGTTCTGTTCGGTTCTAGTGTTTGGTTCTAGTATTCAGTTCTATTCCCTGATTGACTTCAATGATCTCCTTAGACCCAGTCAAAGTAGGTCCTTTGCATTATTTTACAACAGTATTCCGATATCCAATATTTGAATGATCACACTATTTACAATGTTGACATTCCACTATCCTTTTCCTTTTACTTGTGTGGTGATAGAAACAAATCTAAACGCAATCCGCTTAATTTGGGAGCTCAGAAAGATTCCCAAAGGAAAGAGTTGGGACTGAGACATGTAGAAAATAAAGAAACTGTTGCAGTGGGGACTGTGAGAGATGGTGTATATCCTCTCTCATTAGTATTTACATCTATATGACAGTAGTGGCCACAAGCCGTTAAGGAGACCTGTGTTTGGCTCCTCACTAATTAGTTACAATTTTGAAGATGTGTTTTTGCCCTTCTAAGAATCAGCACCCAATTCAAACAGCTCAAACCTATGCCTTTCAGAGAAACATTTGCTCCTCGTCTTTTCTCCACAAAGAAAAGCTTGGTATTGT
The DNA here is from genome assembly GCF_036934945.1 of Oncorhynchus masou masou. Lineage (NCBI taxonomy): Eukaryota > Metazoa > Chordata > Actinopteri > Salmoniformes > Salmonidae > Oncorhynchus > Oncorhynchus masou. The sequence goes on along the minus strand of NC_088240.1, from coordinate 76,765,862 downwards.
CCCCAAGAGCTGACATCAAAACAACAATCTGGGTTAAAACAGAAGCACATCTCAATCTAAATCCTCTTTCTGTTGGTACCAAAACACTCCAGAGCACTCCCTCTTCCTCCAGCCATCTCTAGTTTGGAACCTGGAACAACAGCTCAGAATCCATCTCGTCTAGTGGTTCTGTTTTGGTTCTTGGTGATGCTAAGAGCTCTTTCTGAACAGTAATCAAGGACATTGACGTGTGACAGAGGCCAAAGGCAGCCTCTGATCTGTTGGATGGCATCAGTGCAAAGGGATTCACTACTACAGCTCTGTCTCTTCACCATTCACTCCATGACACGGACCTGTCAGTCATGATGCACAGTCAAGCAGACTACAAGGAGCTCCATGCCCTGAGTCTTCTCTGGCCCAGCACCAGCCGTGTCCTAGGTTCAGTGCAAAGTCTATACAGTTCAATATAGGACAGGTACTCCATAGTATTCTGAAGAAACATACGGAAAGACAGAGTAGGAAGCGCACTATCTTACTGTACAGTACATTCCTTTAACTGTGCAGTGCTGTGTGTGTGGCCGACAGGCCTGCAGCCTTTATGTGCCTTGGACATCTGGAGACACAGCAACATAGTAACGTTGTTGTCTTTCTGACTGTGTTAGGAGGGTTCAAGTAGATTTCACTGTAGTGGTTATGTTGCAGAGAGCCAATTCGGATTTAAATCATTTTGGGGGATAATTGAATAGGTGTCATTTCTAGGGGGTTATGATGAACACAACCTACTAAAGTTGCTCTGTATTCGTGCAGTTAGTTCTATAAGTGTTGTGGATGCTGGATGTGAATGACATAAGAGGAGAGGGTATAACATGTGAGTGTTTCTGTTCTTCAAGTTATGGGGTTATTCTATATGATGTGTTGAGTGTAAGCTGTAAACAGAGTAGTTCTCCAATGGAGAGATAGTGTTGTAAAAACAGTGATTTTGATATATATTCTTTTATCATACACTTATACATAGATTTTTGTGTTGTCATGATTGTTTTCTTTGTTATAAAATCATTGTTGTCATGATAACGTTTTATTACTATAGATTTAATGATCATTATCATATTTGACGCTGGACTGGATAAAGTCGTTTGTTTAAAAAGCATGCATGTTTCAATTCCCTCCTCCTCCGTTTCCTCTTCCTGATACAAATGTCTCAATCTCAGCTGCTCCTCTTCTTTTTATCATCCCCTCATACCTCCTATTTCTCGCTCAGTCTTTTCTCCCTCCCTCTATTCATCCCTCCCTCCTCCTTCTCTCTGGGAATGTAAGGCTTCCAAAAACAAGTTGTCCATTGGACCAGCTGTTGTCACTGCGTGACTCTGTTTCCAAATCTTCCTCCTCTGCTCTTCAGTGGTCACAAGAGTTTATATCCCATCAAAAATGTGTTTGATACCTGAAAAGGAACATATTTATTGATAAATATTTAATTATTAGGCTCAGTCATTCCTGACGCCGAGGGTCAGTCTTTCACGTTTCTCAGGACGATCTGTCAATCAGTTGGTTGCCATGGCAGCAACAGTGGACCCCTGCTTCTCTTCCTTCTCCTCCAGCATCTGGATGGCTCCACAGCTGACATCAGAGGCCTTCCGCTCTGTGATTTGCTGTGCTGGTGGTTGCCCCGGACTACTGCGCCCCGGACTACGTTGCCCAGGACTACTGCCCCCGGAGGTGATGGCTTCATCTCTCTGTGTTAGAGTGGCAGACTCCGGCTCCATGCAGAGTGTCACCTCCTCGTCCTGTTCAGGGGACAGAGCAGGGGCTTGGTCAGATAGAAATGTTTAGAATATAACAGATACCACATGATTCTCTGACCACGGAGAGGAGAAAGCAAGGGTTTATTCATGAGTTCAGATGGAAATGTCTCCCTGTTGTACAGTACCAGTCAAAAGTTGACACACCTACTCATTCAAGGGTTTTTCTTAATTTTCACTATTTTCTACATTGTAGAATAATAGTGAAGACATTAAAACTACAAAATAACATATGGAATCATGTAGTATGACAGCTTTGCACACTCTTGGCATTCTCTCAACCAGCTTCACCTGGAATGCTTTTCGAACTGACTTGAAGGAGCTGCCACGTATGCTGAGTACTTGTTGGCTGCTTTTCCTTCACTCTGCTGTCCTACTCATCCCAAACCATCTCAACTGGGTTGAGGTCTGGTGATTGTGGAGGTCAGGTCATCTGATGAAGTACTCCATCACTCTCCTTGGTTAAATAGCATTTACACAGCCTGTAGGTGTGTTGGGTCATTGTCCTGTTGAAAAACAAATGATAATCCCACTAAACGCAAACCAGATGGGGTGGTGTATCACTGCAGAATGCTGTGGTAGCCATGCTGGTTAAGTGTGCCTTGAATTACAAGTAAATCACTGACAGTGTCACCAGCAAAGCACACCATCACACCTCCTCCTCCATGCTTCATGGTGGGAACCACACATGCAGAGATCATCCGTTCAACTACTCTGCGTCTCACAAAGACACAGCGGTTGGAATCAAAAATCTCAAATTTGGACTCATCAGACCAAAGGACAGATTTCCACCGGTCTAATTTCCATTGCTTATGTTTCTTGGCCCAAGCAAGTCTCTTCTTCTTATTGCTGTCCTTTTCTAGTGTTTCTACTGAAGGCCTGATTCACGCAGTCTACTCTGAATAGTTGATGTTGAGATGTGTCTGTTACTTGAACTCTGTGAAGCATTTATTTGGGCAGCAATTTCTGATGCTGGTAACTCTAATGACCTTATCCTCTGCAGCAGAGGTAACTCTGGGTCTTCCTTTCCTGTGGCGGTCCTCATGAGAGACAGTTTCATCATAGCACTTGTTGGTTTTTGCGACTGCAATTGAAGAAACTTTCAAAGATCTTGAAATTTTGACTGACCTTCATATCTTAAAGGAAAGATGGATGGTTGTTTCTTTTTGCTTATTTGAGCTGTTCTTGCCATAATATATATAATTTTTCCTTTATTTAACTAGGCAAGTCAGTTAAGAACAAATTCTTATTTTCAATGACAGCCTAGGAACAATGGGTTAACTGCCTGTTCAGGGGCAGAATGACAGATTTGTACCTTGTCAGCTCGGAGGTTTGAACTTGCAACCTTCCAGTTACTAGTCCAACGCTCTAACCACTAGGCTACCCGCCTCAGCAGGGCTTGGTCATTTACCAAATAGGGCTATCTTCTGTATACCCACCCTACCTTGTCACAACACAACTGGCTCAAACGCATTAAGAAGGAAAGAATTCCCACAAATTAACTTTCAACAAGGCACACCTGTTAATTGAAATGCATTCCAGGTGACTTCCTCATGAAGCTGATTGAGAGAATGACAAGAGTGTGCAAAGCTGTCATCAAGGCAAAGGGTGGCTACGTTAAAGAATCTGAAATATAAAATATATTTTGATTTGTTCAACACTTTTTGGTAACTACATGATTCCATATGTGTTATTTCATAATTTTGATGCTCTCACTATTATTCTACAATGTAGAAAATAGTTGTTGTTTTTTATAAAGCATCAAGGATGTACCTATCTGCACTGATATGACCTCAGAGGCCATTTAAAAAAAAATCTCTCTGGATTAAATGCATAGAAATATAATGAATATAATGTATCAATCATTGTCTTGAATGAGGACTCCCGTTCTATTCATTTTATTTCTATGCATTTAATCCTATCCGATAGACAAAATCCAGATAGATAACTTTTGAAAAACTGGGCCATGATGACCCTGTGACCTGATATGACCTCACCTTCAGTTCATCCTCCTCCTCCTGCTGCTCCAGCAGATGGGAATGGTCTGTCCCCGCCCCCTCATCCCCAGACGGAACATTCAGAGCCGCCTCCACCACCGCTGCCACGCCTATGTTGTACCCTCCAATATCCGCTTGATAGGACTCTGTCTGACCCGCCCCCCACAGGTCCACCAATGGGGCGTGGGTAGCAGGGGCCAGGCTGTGGATGGTGCTGTTGGGCGTGGCTTGCAACGAGTGGTTGGCGCTGTGCAGCCTTTGCTCCAGAGACTGTTGAGAGAAGGACAAGACAATGAGGAGACTTAGGTAGGTAGAGGTTCCCCTTCACCACTGATACAGGATCAGATATTTGTTTATCCCCCTAATGGTAAAGAATTTGGAAATATGATCCTAAATCTGTGGATAAGGGATGTTTCTTCCTTTAAGCGTAATGTTGGATTGAAAGGGACAGGGTCATTTTGTTGTCTAAGAAGGGAGATACAATAATGTATTGATGAATAATGTATTGATCAGTATTCTTGTCTCGTTCAAAATACCCCAGAGAAAAAAGAGAGAAACCCACGTCAGCCGCCAGACGACGCCATGAATGAATATTGTCTATCCATGGAAATAGGTTGTTATTACTTCCCTCTCATATTAGACTGTTGATTTTCCCTCACCTGTTGTTGCTGATACAGGAACTGCTGTTGCTGGTAGTGCTGTATCTGTTGTAGCTGCTGCAGCTGCTGGAGCTGACTCTGCTGCTGTAGGTTGAACTGCTGCTGCTGCTGCTGCTGCTGCAACGCGTTCCCATCATACCCATCACAGGAAGTCCCGCCCTGCTGCATCACGTAGGAGCCAGCAGCGGGAGAGGCCACTCCGGAGGGCTCGTTGCTGATTGGCTCCCAGGCGTCAGAGGAGGAGAGGCAGTAGAGGCCCTGGGCGACATAGGTGTTGGGCCACATGTCCGCAGAGGAGTGGTGCAATATCTGGTCTGAGAAGATGAAAAGAACGAGAAAATAGAAGCGGGATAAGTGGTAGATTGTCCTTGACGGATGCACTACATTGGACATCAAACGGCAAATAAATCTACAATGCTGACATCAGCCTTTTCCCGAAAGAGGAAACCTGAAGAGGAATCATGTGATATCCCTGGGGGACACCCCAACCCTCTCACACCCAAGTATATCCTTGAGAAAATGACTTTACTTGAACAATCCCCAGACAGACCCCAGGTGTAGCTACACGTATAGCCATTGGGGAGTCTGTCTGCGCTGCAATAAAACGACATATAATTCAGCCAATAGCACGGCTGATATGAATAAGAGTGAGTCATGGTAGTTTTTGCCATCTCATATTCCAATCTGGTTTTGTTACAGATGAACAAGGCAACTAATATCCCCCACTGACTGATAACAACATTAAAACGTTTGACGTATGGTAGCCATTTTGTGCGAAGGAGGAAAATAAATGGAAGAATATATCAGTTTATGTGTTGCCAATGCTGTTATGTACAAAAAAGGCTGTCAAACACAAAAGGATGAGGTAAATCACACTTATTCACAGAAATGTCTTTGGGACATTGGCCAAACAAGTTTCTGATAGAGGAATGGTGTATATAAACTCAGCAAAAAAAGAAACATCCATTTTTCAGGACCCTGTCTTTCAAAGATAATTAGTAAAAATCCGAATAACTTCACATATCTTCATTGTAAAGGGTTTAAACACTGTTTCCCATGCTTGTTCAATGAACCATAAACTATTAATGAACATGCACCTGTGGAACGGTCGTTAAGACACTAACAGCTTACAGACGGTATGCAGGGTCACAGTTATCGTCACAGTTAATGACCAACTTAGGACAGTAAAGAGGCCTTTCTACTGACTCTGAAAAAAACACCAAAAGAAAGATGCCCAGGGTCCGTGCTCATCTGCGTGAACGTGCCTTAGACATGCTGCAAAGAGGCATAAGGACTGCAGATGTGGCCAGGGAAATAAATGGCAATGTCCGTACTGTGAGATGCCTAAGACAGCACTACAGGGAGACAGGATGGACAGCTAATCATCCTCGCAGTGGCAGACCACGTGTAACAACACCTGGACAGGATCGGTACATCCAAACATCACACCCGAGAGACAGTTACAGGATGGAAACAACAACTGCCAGAGTTACACCAGGAACGCACAATCCCTCCATCAGTGCTCAGACTGTCCGCAATAGGCTGATAGAGGCTGGACTGAGGGCTTGTAGGCATCACTGGCAACAACGTCACCTATGGGTCAAACCCACCGTCGCTGGACCAGACAAAAAGTGCTCTTCACTGACGAGTCGAGGTTTTGTCTAACCAGGGGTGATGTCGGATTCACGCTTATTGTTGAAGGAATGAGCATTACACCGAGGCCTGGACTCTGGAGCGGGACCGATTTGGGGGTGGAGGGTCCGTCATGGTCTGGGGCGGTGTGTCGCAGCATCATCAGACTGTGCTTGTTGTCATTGCAGGCAATCTCAACACTGTGTATTACAGACATCCTCCTCCCTCATGTGGTACCCTTCCTGCAGGCTCATCCTGACATGACCCTCCAGCATGACAATGCCACCAGCCATACTGCTCGTTCTGTGAGTGATTTCCTGCAAGACAAGAATGTCAGTGTTCTGCCATGGCCAGCGAAGAGTCCGGATCTGGCCTGGTTTAGATCTTATCTGTCAGAAAGATATCAGTTTGTCTCTGTGAATGGTTTGTCCTCTGACAAATCAACTGTAAATTTTGGTGTTCCTCAAGGTTCCGTTTTAGGACCTCGTAGCCCACACACTACACTCCAGTTTTCACTATATATTTTACCTCTTGGGGATGTCATTCGAAAACATAATGTTAACTTTCACTGCTATGCGAATGACACACAGCTGTACATTTCAATGAGACATAGTGAAGCCCCAAAATTGCCCTCGCTAGAAGCCTGTGTTTCAGACATAAGGAAGTGGATGGCTGCAAACATTCTACTTTTAAACTCGGACAAAACAGAGATGCTTCTTCTAGGTCCCAAGAAACAAAGAGATCTTCTGTTGAATCTGACAATTCATCTTAATGGTTGTACAGTCGTCTCAAATAAAACTGTGAAGGACCTCTGCGTTACTCTGGACCCTGATCTCTCTTTTGACGAACATATCAAGACTGTTTCAAGACAGCTTTTTTCCATCTACGTAACATTGCAAAAATCAGAAACTTTCTGTCCAAAAATTATGCAGAAACATTAATCCATGCTTTTTTTACTTCTACGTTAGACTACTGCAATGCTCTACTTTCCGGCTACCCGGGATAAAGCACTAAATAAACTTCAGTTAGTGCTAAATACGGCTGCTAGAATCCTGACTAGAACCAAAAAATTTGATCATATTACTCCAGTGCTAGCCTCCCTACACTGGCTTCCTGTCAAGGCAAGACAGAATTTCTAAGCAAACAGCTGGAGACAGGGCTTTCTCCTAAAGAGCTCCATTTTTATGGAATGGTCTGCCTACCCATGTGAGAGACGCAAACTCAGTCTCAACCTTTAAGTCTTTACTGAAGACTCATCTCTTCAGTGGGTCATATGATTGAGTGTAGTCTGGCCCAGGAGTGGGAAGGTGAACGGAAAGGCTCTGGAGCAACGAACAGCCCTTGCTGTCTCTGCCTGGCCGGTTCCCTCCTTCCACTGGGATTCTCTGCCTCTGCCTATTACAGGGGCTGAGTCACTGGCTTACTGGTGCTCTTTCATGCCGTCCCTAGGAGGGGAGCGTCACTTGAGTGGGTTGAGTCACTGATGTGATCTTCCTTTCTGGGTTGGCGCCCCCCCTTGGGTTGTGCCGTGGCAGAGATCTTTGTGGGCTATACTCAGCCTTGTCTCAGGATGGTAAGTTGGTGGTTGAAGATATCCCTCTAGTGGTGTGGGGGCTGTGCTTTGGCAAAGTGGGTGGGGTTATATCCTTCCTGTTTGGCCCTGTCCGGGGGTATCATCGGATGGGGCCACAGTGTCTCCTGACCCCTCCTGTCTCAGCCTCCAGTATTTATGCTGCAGTGGTTTATGTGTCGGGGCCTGTTGGATTGGAGGGTGAGGGCTAGGGCCATTCCCCCCCAGAAATGTCTGGGAACTTGCAGGTGCCTTGGTGGAAGAGTGGGGTAACATCTCACAACAAGAACTGACAAATCTGATGCAGTCCATGAGGAGGAGATGCACTGCAATACTTAATGCAGCTGGTGGCCACCCCAGATACTCACTGTTACTTTTGATTTTGACCCTCCTTTGTTCAGGGACACATTATTTCATTTCTGTTAGTCACATGCCTGTGAAACTTGTTCAGTTAATGTCTCGGTTGTTGAATTTGTTCATACAAATATACACGTTAAGTTTGCTGAAAATAAATGCAGTTGACAGTGAGAGGACGTTTCTTTTTTTGCTGAGTTTACATAATCTGACAAAAGAGCCTCGTGGTGTGCTGAGTTGATATGGCGGTGCTAAGAGTTAGCAAGCATCATGCCGGCAACCTCACATGATATCACTTTAATGATGACTCAAAACTGTCAAAATAGAAGAGACAGCCTTTTAATAAGAACATTCTATGGTTATTTTACTTCAGGTAATATAATTACATTAAATAACTGGCCTGAAGTTGTGATTCAACCAATGATCATCCCACAGCCTCAAGGCCATTTGTTATCTCTCAATAACAAACCACAGGGAGAAAAAAACATTATGATTTCAACATGTCTCCATGTCTGAATGCCTCTTTGCATGAGAAGGAGAAATACAGGAGCACTGTAACGGACAGCACAGCGATGTGGAATAATAATGACCAAGTGGACTATTTATACAGTTGAAATCCCTGGTCTTGCATTCCCCCAGGCTGTGTTTGCGAATCTGAAATTAGCACAGAGTTAACCCTCCAGGCTGAGACGGAATAAGATGCCTTCGTTACTGAGCAAAATGGCACATAATGTAGCCCACACACTCCACTCCAGCTTTGCCTGATCTCAAGCCTGTGCATATGTGCATAAACGTGTTTGTCTGCACATTTTAGACAAGGTTCCGCAGTGCAGGATCCTATTGAGCTCCTTAAACTATCCCTTAAACTGTGTTGCCCTAGTTGATTGGTGCTACTGTAGTTTGTCAAGCATATTTGTAGTCCCTTACCTCGACTGACATGCTGGTTTAGAGGCTATATTTATAGTCCTTTACCTCAACTGACATGCTGGTTTAGAGGCCATATTTATAGTCCTTTACCTCAACTGACATGCTGGTTTAGAGGCCATATTTATAGTCCTTTACCTCAACTGACATGCTGGTTTAGAGGCCATATTTAAAGTTCTTTACCTCAACTGACATGCTGGTTTAGAGGCCATATTTATAGTCCTTTACCTCAACTGACATGCTGGTTTAGAGGCCATATTTATAGTCCTTTACCTCAACTGACATGCTGGTTTAGAGGCCATATTTATAGTCCTTTACCTCAACTGACATGCTGGTTTAGAGGCCATATTTAAAGTCCTTTACCTCAACTGACATGCTGGTTTAGAGGCCATATTTATAGTCCTTTACCTCAACTGACATGCTGGTTTAGAGGCCATATTTATAGTCCTTTACCTCAACTGACATGCTGGTTTAGAGGCCATATTTATAGTCCTTTACCTCAACTGACATGCTGGTTTAGAGGCCATATTTAAAGTCCTTTACCTCAACTGACATGCTGGTTTAGAGGCCATATTTATAGTCCTTTACCTCAACTGACATGCTGGTTTAGAGGCCATATTTATAGTCCTTTACCTCAACTGACATGCTGGTTTAGAGGCCATATTTGTAGTCCCTTACCTCGACTGACATGCTGGTTTAGAGGCTATATTTATAGTCCTTTACCTCAACTGACATATGGTTGTTTAGAGGTCATATTTGTCGTCCCTTACCTCGGCTGATACATGCTGGTTTAGAGGCCATATTTGTAGTCCCTTACCTCGGCTGGTGATGCTCTCCTGGTTAACCTCGCTTAGGTGGGCCACACTGCCCTGGTTGGACCCTGACCTCAGGCTCTCTCCATCCATGGAGGTCCAGGCCATGAGCGTTGCCTGGGAGATGGCAAACTGCTGCAGGATACCTGGAGTGCAGAGGGTAAGTCAGGGTCATTGTAACGGCTCAGTTGGCTGCTGCCTTCCCTCAGCACCTTAATGATTTAATATCTATGGCTAATTTAAATAAATATTTAATATGTAGTATATTTAATATCTATGGTTATGCTTTGCCTAGGCCAATATTGATATATTTGGCTGGTGTTATGCCATGCTGATTAGTTGACCTATAACCAGTCTGCTTATGATGTGGGGTTCAACACATGAGAACCCTTTTTCCCAAAGGCTTCATTTTGTGAGGGTTTTCTCTGAACACCACCCTGGTTGTATAGATCAGCATCAACCACTCATATTGCTTCTGTCTCCTCTCACAGTGACAAATTCCCCTCCCCCTCTGACCTGCGGCGAAGCGAGCCTCTTTCTCCCCGTCGCTGAGGTCGCTGTAGGCGTCGCTCTCCAACCGCCTCTCCATCTCCTGCTCTGCCGTGGACTTGCGTGGGACGGAGACGCCCCCCGGGCCCACTACAGACATGTCCCAGTTCTGCCACTCGATCATGTGTGCCATCCGGCCTTGGGCCATGGATGTAGGCTTGGTCACCTTGTCCTTCATGGAGCGATTCACACCTGGGGAGGGAGGGGGAGAAGAGAAGGGGGATGTAGGGATTGATGCGGGTATTGGGGAGGGTTAGAAGGGTGACAGTGGATGAGGGTTGGAGGGATATTAAGGGGTTTAGAGAAGGGGTGAATGTGGAGTTTGGGGGAGTTAGGAGACAGGCATCAGGTTGGAGAGAGAGGGGGAAGGAAACAGATGAGATATTGTGTTATTATTCCACATTTAGGTCTGTCTGATACTGTCAGTATTTAGCTGGTGCTGATAAGGGCCTCTGGATGAGTGGTTAAATGAGAGGCTTAATGAACATGCTTTAGATTCATGGCTAAATGAATAGGGAGGAGATGCTTATAATGTAGATGAGATGATGGGGCACAGGGAGGAGCAAATGGATACGTCTACTCTGGGAGAGGTGCATCATGGGACAGAGGAGGTTAATTGGGGTGAGATGGCCAGAGGGGTGTCAGTAATGAGAGGTTGGCTTGTTGACATGATAGCTTTCACACCTCTGCTAAGCTGCCTGCGCTGGCTAAGCAGAAACCCCACTCCCCCTGCAGTGTCTGTTAAGACATCCTCAGCTGATATAAACAGTGCACTGCGGAAGACACTCTACTTTAGAAATCATGTTCCGCCATGACGGTCTGTATTCTGTCTGCTGGTTACATTATGGCTTTGCTCAGTAATTAATGTGTCCAAGTCAATATATGATGAGTTAGCAGTTCTCTACATTCCAATACACTTCACTGCACATTACAACTGCACCACACTGCGCAGTGCACAATGCACATTAAACAGTTATATACACTATAACACACAGACACACAAACTCAGACTACACTCAGAGACAGTAGACACATGACACAGACACTAGAGTAGTTCAACGCTGCTTAACAACCACTTAACAGACAAACAACTACACCTCCCACTCACCTCTTGTTAACTCAACAAGCCACAAAACAATGTACTGTGGGTAGTGTATTTTTTTATAGGGTTATCGTTAGGTTTAAGTGTTATTCCACCAATGACTGGGGGTGTCAGCCATTGACGAGTATTATCATTATGGTGAGAGGAAGTGAATCAGGGGAACCCACTCTGGGGCCATGTTGGCTCCAGCGCCTGTCCAGGCGGGAGCTGACATGGGGTCAGTTTACCAGTTACAGGACAGACACACACCTGACACACCTGTCAGTGAGGACTTAGCCAGAGCACCGATCCCATAGTTATTGGAGTTGTTCCTCTTCAGACGAGGCAGGATGGACGTGGTGTCTTCCATAGACAGCTAGAGGAGCGAGGGAAGAGGATGATAGAGAGATGGAGGAAGAGATGTGTGCCACAGAAGCACACAGAGTTCAGAGGGTAGGTGAGAGGAGAAGTTAGGTAGATATTGGGTTAATACAGCGTCAAAAAGAAACAATGTCATCATTTGACAAAAACAAATCAACATTTCCCAAGGTCGTTGTTCGAACAACTTCCTGCTTGACAGTGCTGAAGTGCATTATGGGAAGTGTTGCGAGAGTTAACGATACGGTATAGAGAGAGTTAGATGGGAGGGGGAGTGAGGGGACGAAGTAGTAGGTTACCAAAGGTGAGTCAAATCAAGTAAATCAAAACAAATAGAGAAAGATAAGATAGAGAAATAAAGGTAGATGAAGGAATGATGTCACAACACTTACATTGATTCCTTCCCATGAAAAGTCTGAACATCCATGCTGAAGGAGAAAAATAGGAGGAGAGAGGGATGGGGAAAGAAGGAGCAGGAGAGAGGAAGAGAGTAGGAACAAGAGACAAGGAGAGAAAGACGTACACATGCATGGAAGAAATGGGAGGAGACAAAGAGGAGGACGAGAGTAGTGATAGTGACAGGGGTAGAGTAGTATAACCAACATGCAGAAATAGAAAGAAGGATAGGAGAGGGAAAGAGGGAGAAGAACGCCGAGAGACACATATAGGGTTTTAGAGGAGAGGAGTCAAAGACCAGAAAGACAGAGGTGGAGAAGAGTCAAAGACCAGAAAGACAGAGGAGAGGAGTCAAAGACCAGAAAGACAGAGGAGGAGAAGAGTCAAAGACCAGAAAGAAAGGGGTGGAGAAGAGTCAAAGACCAGAAAGACAGAGGAGGAGAAGAGTCAAAGACCAGAAAGACAGAGGAGGAGAGGAGACAAAGACCAGAAAGACAGAGGAGGAGAGGAGACAAAGACCAGAAAGACAGAGGAGGAGAGGAGACAAAGACCAGAAAGACAGAGGAGGAGAGGAGACAAAGACCAGAAAGACAGAGGAGGAGAGGAGACAAAGACCAGAAAGACAGAGGAGGAGAGGAGACAAAGACCAGAAAGACAGAGGAGGAGAGGAGACAAAGACAAGAAAGATAGAGGAGGAGAGGAGACAAAGACCAGAAAGATAGAGGAGAGGAGACAAAGACCAGAAAGATAGAGGAGACAAAGACCAGAATGATAGAGGAGACAAAGACCAGAAAGATAGAGGAGACAAAGACCAGAAAGATAGAGGAGAGGAGACAAAGACCAGAAAGATAGAGGATGAGGAGAGTCAAAGAGCAGAAAGACAGAGGAGGAGAGACAAAGACCAGAAAGATAGAGGAGAGGAGACAAAGACCAGAAAGATAGAGGAGAGGAGACAAAGACCAGAAAGACAGAGGAGGGGAGACAAAGACCAGAAAGACAGAGGAGAGGAGACAAAGACCAGAAAGATAGAGGAGATGAGACAAAGACCATAAAGACAGAAGAGGAGAGACAAAGACCAGAAAGATAGAGGAGACAAAGACCAGAAAGACAGAGGAGGAGAGACAAATACCAGAGAGACAGAGGAAAGGAGACAAAGACCAGAAAGATAGAGGATGAGGAGAGTCAAAGAGCAGAAAGAGAGAGGAGGAGAGACAAAGACCAGAAGGATAGAGGAGAGGAGACAAAGACCAGAAAGATAGAGGTGGAGAGACAAAGACCAGAGAGACAGAGGAGGAGAGAAAGACAGGAGAGACAAAGACCAGAGAGACAGAGGAGGAGAGACAAAGACCAGAGAGACAGAGGAGGAGAAGAGTCAAAGACCATAAAGATAGAGGAGGAGAAGAGTCAAAGACCATAAAGATAGAGGAGGAGAAGAGTCAAAGACCAGAAAGATGGAGGAGGAATAGATTCAAGGTCCAGAGCAACAGAGAGAAGGGAGGGGTTGAAAGGCTGATCAGTTCCATAGTACAGCAGAGTGAATATGTTATGACTGAATGATTCTCTCTCTCCTCTCATTTCCTCCTCTGGTTACGTCTGCCACACCAAGCACTGAGCCAAACACACATTCAAGCCAGTGGGGGGGCTGATACAGAAGTGTCTGTGTGCAAGCGTGTAGGCGTGTGTGTGAATGTGTGTGTGTGCAAGCGTGTAGGCGTGTGTGTGAATGTGCGTGTGTGTGAATGTGCGTGTGTGTGAATGCATGCACATGTGTTTATGTGTGCGCGTGTGTGTGTGCAATCTATGTGTGTGTGGGGGCGTGTGTGTGTGTGCGTGCTTGTGTTATAACTGATGTAAGCTGGCTGATGGTAGCAGTGTCAGTGTCCTCTCCGGTGAGATCTGTGTCTGCAGAGACAGACAGACAGACAGACAGACAGACAGACAGACAGACAGACAGACAGACAGACAGACAGACAGACACAGACAGACACAGACAGACACAGACAGACACAGACAGACACAGACAGACAGACAGACAGACAGACAGACAGACAGACAGACAGACAGACAGGGGGCTGAGGAACAGGCTAACAGAAGGGGGATGGTGACAGTCTAGATAAGCACCAGCGTCTGTCACACCACCTCTGAGTCTTGTATCAGCTGAATTGTTCCTGACAATACAAGAGCCGGGGCCTTAGAACCAGCAGGACGGCATGGTGCCATGTCCCCTTACAGATGTGTTCAGTCTCCAGAAAACCTAGCTCTCATGTTCTCTCTCTTATTGTTACACTCTGTCTGTCTGTCTGTCTGTCTGTCTGTCTGTCTGTCTGTCTGTGTCTGTCTGTCTGTGTCTGTCTGTCTGTCTGTCTGTCTGTGTCTGTCTGTGTCTGTCTGTGTCTGTCTGTCTGTCTGTCTGTGTCTGTCTGTCTGTGTCTGTCTGTGTCTGTCTGTCTGTCTGTCTGTCTGTCTGTCTGTCTGTGTCTGTCTGTGTCTGTCTGTGTCTGTCTGTGTCTGTCTGTGTCTGTCTGTCTGTGTCTGTCTGTGTCTGTCTGTGTCTGTCTGTCTGTGTCTGTCTGTGTCTGTCTGTGTCTGTCTGTGTCTGTCTGTCTGTGTCTGTCTGTCTGTGTCTGTCTGTCTGTGTCTGTCTCTCCTCTCTCTCGCTCTCTTTTTTTATTACATTTTTGAAGGGCAAGTTTGTCAGGAGAAACACATCATCGATCCACAGTACAGTACATTCGGTTTCAATTTAAATGGTCCTCTTTCTCCTGCCAGAAAATCATCCAAGAAGTGCTGAAGATCATTTTAGTAACAGTATCTCAAAAGGAAGGAGAGGAGAGAGGACTTGAAAGGAGAAGTGGAGTGGAAAGGATCTGAGAGGAGAGTAGTGAGGGATGGAGTGAGAGGAGGAGAGGTGGGTGATGCCCCTACTGTTCTACAGTGAGCCAGCACTGAGGCGTGACAGAGAAGCAGCAGACGTCATAGCAACAGCAACGAGCCAACCACAGAGGTTGGTTCTCCTTCTAGCTACAGCCGCCATTTTGAGTGTAGAGGAAGTTAGCAAACCAACAGCAACATGTGCGCTAGCTAGCTACTCTACAAGCAGATGCAGTAGCACTCATGGCTTCAGTAGTAGAGAGCTAAAATTGATGTTGGTCACAATCTTGGATCAAGATCCCCATTCATGGAATAGTGAGCACCCCACTGCTGGAGCCATTGGGTGTAACAGGGTGGCTGAGCTGTGTGAATTAAGAGTGATAATTAAAGTCCTGAATGTCAGGCTTACCTGTTCCCCATCCTTTACTGGCACTCCATCTGCCGCTAAAACAGAGAGAGAGAGGGAGGGAGGGAGGGAGGGAGAGAGAATAAATGAGGAGAGAGAGAAGAAGAACAAGAAGAAGAGAAGAGAGATACGTCGTTTGAATTTGATTTGTCAATGTAAATACAAGTTCCTTCACACTGCCAATGGAGAGAGAGGGAGAAGCATGGTCAGGGGGATAAGGTGTGACTTTGGCTGTAACACTAAACAGTCATAAAACAGTAGGCTAATCATTACTGTCTAACTGTGTTCGAGAGAAGAGCATCACTTCACTGACTGACCACAGGACACTGCCACTCAATATACACCTGCAAATAGAATCACACATAGGTTTACATACACTTAGGTTGGAGTCATTAAAACTTGTTTTTCAACCACTCCACAAATTTCTTGTTAACAAACTATAGTTTTGGCAAGTTGGTGGGGACATCTACTTTGTGCATGACACAAGTCATTTTTCCAACAATTGTTTACAGACAGATTATTTCACTGTATCACAATTCCAGTGGGTCAGAAGGTTACAAACACTACATTGACTGTGCCTTTAAACAGCTTGGAAAATTCCAGGAAATTATTTCATGGCATTAGAAGCTTCTGATAGGCTAATTGACATAATTTGAGTCAATTTGAGGTGTACCTGTGGATGTATTTCAAGGCATACCTTCAAACTCAGTGCCTCTTTGCTTGACATCATGGGAAATTAGCCAAGAAAAATAATTGTAGACCTCCACAAGTCTGGTTCTGTCACGTGGGACTGGGTGGGTGCAGGAATCAGTCGCAGAGAGTCACTGAGTTGAAGTGCTTTACTCTTGCACAACAAAATAATAAGCCCAACAAAATACAGGGCGCAGGACACTATACAAGACAACCCAAAAACCACAGGGGGTCTAGTAAAGAAAAGACAATCCACCACTACCTAACATGCACACACGTAACATAAAGACAATACACCACTACCTAATATGTACACACGTAACATAAAGACAATACACCACTACCTAATATGTACACACGTAACATAAAGACAATACACCACTACCTAACATGTACACACGTAACATAAAGACAATCCACCACTACCTAACATGCACACACGTAACATAAAGACAATACACCACTACCTAACATGCACACACGTAACATAAAGACAATACACCACTACCTAACATGTACACACGTAACATAAAGACAATACACCACGACCTAATATGCACACACGTAACATTAAGACAATACACCACAAAACAAGGGCGGGTCAAACTACTACATATAGGGAAGCTAATTAATCCAAAATAAACACAGGTGAAACTAATAAGACAAAACCAACAGACAAATGAAAAAGGGATCGGTAGCGGCTAGTAGGACGGCGATGACGACCGCCGAGCACCGCCCCAACAGGCAGGGGAGCCAACTTCTAGTAGGACGGCGATGACGACCGCTGAGCACCGCCCCAACAGGCAGGGGAGCCAACTTCGGCGGAAGACGTGACAGGCTCATCCTTGGGAGCAATTTCCATACACCTGAAGGTACCACGTTCATCAGTACAAATAATAGGACCACGTAGCCATCATACCGCTCAGGAAGGAGATGCCTTCTGTCTCCTAGAGATGAACGTACTTTGGTGCGATAAGTGCAAATCAATCCCAGAACAACAGCAAAGGACATTGTGAAGATGCTGGAGGAAATAGGTACAAAAGTATCTAAATCCACAGTAAAATGAGTCCAAAATTGAAAGGTTGCTCAGCAAGGAAGAAGCCACTGCTCCAAAACCGCCATAAAAAATCCAGACTACGGTTTGCAACTGCATATGGGGACAAAGATCGTACTTGGAGAAATGTCCTCTGAAATGTCTGATGAAACAAAAATAGAACTGTTTGGCCCTAATGACCATCGTTATGTTTGGAGGAAAAAGGGGGAGGCTTGCAAGCCGAAGAACCACATCCCAACCGTGATGCACGGGGGTGGCAGCATCATGTTGTGGGGATTCTTTGCTGCAGGAGGGACTGGTGCACTTCACAAACTAGATGGCATCATGAGAGAGGGAAATTATGTGAATATATTGAAGCAAAATCTCAAGACATCAGTCAGGATGTTAAAGCTTGGTCACAAATGTGTCTTCCAAATGGACAATGACTCCAAGCATACTTCCAAAGTTGTGGCAAAATGGTTTAAGGACAACAAAGTCAAGGTGGCCATCGCAAAGCCCTGACCTCAATCCTACAGACAATTTGTGGGCAAAACTGACAAAGCGTGTGCGCGCAAGGAGGTTTACAAACCTGACTCAGTTACACCAGCTCTGTCAGAAGGAATGGGCTAAAATTCACCCAACTTATTGTAGGAAGCTTGTGGAAGGCTACCCGACACGTTGGACCCAAGTTAACAATTTAAAGGCAATACTACCAAATTCTAATTGAGTGTATGTAAACTTCTGACCCACTGGGAATGTGATGAAAGAAATTAAAGCTGAAATAAATCAGTCTCTCTTCTATTATCTCTTCTATTATTCTGACATTTCACATTCTTAAAATAAAGTGGTGATCCTAACTGACCTAAGACAGAGAATTTTTACTGGGATTAAATGTAAGGAATTGTGAAAAACTGAGTTTAAATGTATTTGGCTAAGGTGTATGTAAACTTCTGACTTACACACACACTGTGAATCCTTCCAGGGGGTGACAAAGGGAACCTGAAGTACATTCCCAACGTTGTGTTGGATTAATGCATTGTATTATCCCTCCTCTTTTCCTGGCTGTCCAAATCCTAATTAAAACACAGGTTTAATTAGTGAGACATTGGTGGTAATGGAGTTTAAATACAGCAGCGGTCTCTGGGCGCTCGCTCTCTTTATCAGAGTCTGTGGCCTTGTCTCCCCCTTTTCTCTCTCTCTGGGGGGTTTGCTTCTCTGTGTGTGTACACTGAGTGTGTGTGTACAGTGTGTGTGTGTAATGCTGTATCTGTAGACTGTAGAAGTACTGAATCAAACCAGTCAGTTATCTGTCTCACTGAGGCGCTAATACACTGAGCTACTTGATGTCCAGTGACCCACCAGTAGAGTAGTGTTAGCTTTACAGAGAGGACATTCCAACACGCTGCCTACTCCTGTCTGTCTGCCCTGCCTCACTCCTCTACAGGGCTCTCAGCTGACTGAGTAGCTGTTAGCACCTGCCTCCTCCTGTCTGTCTGCCCTGCCTCACTCCTCTACAGGGCTCTCAGCTGACTGAGTAGCTGTTAGCACCTGCCTCCTCCTGTCTGTCTGCCCTGCCTCACTCCTCTATAGGGCTCTCAGCTGACTGAGTAGCTGTTAACACCTGCCTCCTCCTGTCTTCCCTGCCTCACTCCTCTACAGGGCTCTCAGCTGACTGAATAGCTGTTAACACCTGCCTCCTCCTGTCTGTCTGCCCTGCCTCACTCCTCTATAGGGCTCTCAGCTGACTGAGTAGCTGTTAACACCTGCCTCCTCCTGTCTGTCTGCACTGCCTGACTCCTCTACAGGGCTCTCAGCTGACTGAGTAGCTGTTAGCACCTGCCTCCTCCTGTCTGCGTTGCCTGACTCCTCTACAGGGCTCTCAGCTGACTGAGTAGCTGTTAACACCTGCCTCCTCCTGTCTGTCTGCCCTGCCTGACTCCTCTACAGGGCTCTCAGCTGACTGAGTAGCTGTTAACACCTGCCTCCACCTGTCTGTCTGCACTGCCTGACTCCTCTACAGGGCTCTCAGCTGACTGAGTAGCTGTTAACACCTGCCTCCTCCTGTCTGCATTGCCTGACTCCTCTACAGGGCTCACAGCTGACTGAATAGCTGTTAACACCTGCCTCCTCCTGTCTGCCCTGCCTGACTCCTCTACAGGGCTCTCAGCTGACTGAGTAGCTGTTAACACCTGCCTCCTCCTGTCTGCCCTGCCTGACTCCTCTACAGGGCTCTCAGCTGACTGAGTAGCTGTTATCACCTGCCTCCTCCTGTCTGCCCTGCCTGACTCCTCTACAGGGCTCTCAGCTGACTGAGTAACTGTTAACACCTGCCTCCTCCTGTCTGCGTTGCCTGACTCCTCTACAGGGCTCTCAGCTGACTGAATAGCTGTTAACACCTGCCTCCTCCTGTCTTCCCTGACTCACTCCTCTACAGGGCTCTCAGCTGACTGGGTAGCTGTTAACACCTGCCTCCACCTGTCTGTCTGCCCTGCCTCACTCATCCACAGGGCTCTCAGCGGACTGAGTAGCTGTTAGCACCAGCCTCCTCCTGTCTGTCTACCCTGCCTCACTCCTCTACAGGGCTCTCAGCTGACTGAGTAGCTGTAAACACCTTCCTCCTCCTGTCTGTCTGCCCTGCCTCACTCCTATACAGGGCTCTCAGCTGACTGAGTAGCTGTTAGCACCTGCCTCCTCCTGTCTGTCTGCCCTGCCTCACTCCTATACAGGGCTCTCAGCTGACTGAGTAGCTGTTAGCACCTGCCTCCTCCTGTCTGTCTGCCCTGCCTCACTCTTCTACAGGGCTCTCAGCTGACTGAGTAGCTGTAAACACCTTCCTCCTCCTGTCTGTCTGCCCTGCCTCACTCCTATACAGGGCTCTCAGCTGACTGAGTAGCTGTTAGCACCTGCCTCCTCCTGTCTGTCTGCCCTGCCTCACTCCTCTACAGGGCTCTCAGCTGACTGAGTAGCTGTTAGCACCTGCCTCCTCCTGTCTGTCTGCACCTGCCTGACTCCTCTACAGGGCTCTCAGCTGATTGAGTAGCTGTTGGCACCTTCCTCCTCCTGTCTGTCTGCCCTGCCTCACTCCTCTACAGGGCTCTCAGCTGACTGAGTAGCTGTTAGCACCTGCCTCCTCCTGTCTGTCTGCACCTGCCTGACTCCTCTACAGGGCTCTCAGCTGATTGAGTAGCTGTTGGCACCTTCCTCCTCCTGTCTGTCTGCCCTGCCTCACTCCTCTACAGGGCTCTCAGCTGACTGAATAGCTGTTAACACCTGCCTCCTCCTGTCTGTCTGTCCTGCCTCACTCCTCTATAGGGCTCTCAGCTGACTGAGTAACTGTAAACACCTTCCTCCTCCTGTCTGTCTGCCCTGCCTCACTCCTCTACAGGGCTCTCAGCTGACTGAGTAGCTGTTAGCACCTGCCTCCTCCTGTCTGTCTGCCCTGCCTCACTCCACTATAGGGCTCTCAGCTGACTGAGTATCTGTTAGCACCTGCCTCCTCCTGTCTGTCTGCCCTGCCTCACTCCTCTATAGGGCTCTCAGCTGACTGAGTAGCTGTTAGCACCTGCCTCCTCCTGTCTGTCTGCCCTGCCTCACTCCTCTACAGGGCTCTCAGCTGACTGAGTAGCTGTTAGCACCTGCCTCCTCCTGTCTGTCTGCCCTGCCTCACTCCTCTATAGGGCTCTCAGCTGACTGAGTATCTGTTAGCACCTGCCTCCTCCTGTCTGTCTGCCCTGCCTCACTCCTCTATAGGGCTCTCAGCTGACTGAGTATCTGTTAGCACCTGCCTCCACCTGTCTGTCTGCACGGCCTGACTCCTCTACAGGGCTCTCAGCTGACTGAGTAGCTGTTAACACCTGCCTCCTCCTGTCTGCCCTGCCTCACTCCTCTACAGGGCTCTCAGCTGACTGAGTAGCTGTAAACACCTGCCTCCTCCTGTCTGTCTGCCCTGCCTGACTCCTGTACAGGGCTCTCAGCTGACTGAGTAGCTGTTAACACCTGCCTCCACCTGTCTGTCTGCACTGCCTGACTCCTCTACAGGGCTCTCAGCTGACTGAGTAGCTGTTAACACCTGCCTCCTCCTGTCTGCCCTGCCTGACTCCTCTACAGGGCTCTCAGCTGACTGAGTAGCTGTTAACACCTGCCTCCTCCTGTCTGCCCTGCCTGACTCCTCTACAGGGCTCTCAGCTGACTGAGTAGCTGTTAACACCTGCCTCCTCCTGTCTGCGTTGCCTGACTCCTCTACAGGGCTCTCAGCTGACTGAGTAACTGTAAACACCTGCCTCCTCCTGTCTGCGTTGCCTCACTCCTCTACAGGGCTCTCAGCTGACTGAATAGCTGTTAACACCTGCCTCCTCCTGTCTGCGTTGCCTGACTCCTCTACAGGGCTCTCAGCTGACTGAGTAGCTGTTAACACCTGCCTCCTCCTGTCTTCCCTGACTCACTCCTCTACAGAGCTCTCAGCTGACTGAGTAGCTGTTAACACCTGCCTCCACCTGTCTGTCTGCACTGCCTGACTCCTCTACAGGGCTCTCAGCTGACTGAGTAGCTGTTAACACCTGCCTCCACCTGTCTGTCTGCACTGCCTGACTCCTCTACAGGGCTCTCAGCTGACTGAGTAGCTGTTAGCACCTGCCTCCTCCTGTCTGTCTGCCCTGCCTCACTCCTCTACAGGGCTCTCAGCTGACTGAGTAGCTGTTAGCACCTGCCTCCTCCTGTCTGTCTGCACCTGCCTGACTCCTCTACAGGGCTCTCAGCTGATTGAGTAGCTGTTGGCACCTGCCTCCTCCTGTCTGTCTGCCCTGCCTCACTCCTCTACAGGGCTCTCAGCTGACTGAGTAGCTGTTTAGCACCTGCCTCCTCCTGTCTGTCTGCCCTGCCTCACTCCTCTACAGGGCTCTCAGCTGACTGAGTAGCTGTTAGCACCTGCCTCCTCCTGTCTGTCTGCCCTGCCTCACTCCTCTACAGGGCTCTCAGCTGACTGAGTAGCTGTTTAGCACCTGCCTCCTCCTGTCTGTCTGCCCTGCCTGACTCCTCTACAGGACTCTCAGCTGACTGTGTAGCTGTTTAGCACATGCCTCCTCCTGTCTGTCTGCCCTGCCTCACTCCTCTACAGGGCTCTCAGCTGACTGAGTAGCTGTTTAGCACCTGCCTCCTCCTGTCTGTCTGCCCTGCCTGACTCCTCTACAGGGCTCTCAGCCGACTGAGTAGCTGTTAACACCTGCCTCCTCCTGTCTGTCTGCCCTGCCTGACTCCTCTAGAGGGCTCTCAGCTGACTGAGTAGCTGTTAACACCTGCCTCCTCCTGTCTGTCTGCCCTGCCTGACTCCTCTAGAGGGCTCTCAGCTGACTGAGTAGCTGTTAGCACCTGCCTCCTCCTGTCTGTCTGCCCTGCCTCACTCCTCTACAGGGCTCTCAGCTGACTGAGTAGCTGTTAGCACCTGCCTCCTCCTGTCTGTCTGCCCTGCCTCACTCCTCTACAGGGCTATCAGCTGACTGAGTAGCTGTTTAGCACCTGCCTCCTCCTGTCTGTCTGCCCTGCCTCACTCCTCTACAGGGCTCTCAGCTGACTGAGTAGCTGTTAGCACCTGCCTCCTCCTGTCTGTCTGCCCTGTCTCACTCCTCTATAGGGCTCTCAGCTGACTGAGTAGCTGTTAGCCCCTGCCTCCTCCTGTCTGTCTGCCCTGCCTGACTCCTATACAGGGCTCTCAGCTGACTGAGTAGCTGTTAGCACCTGCCTCCTCCTGTCTGTCTGCCCTGCCTCACTCCTCTACAGGGCTCTCAGCTGACTGGGTAGCTGTTAACACCTGCTTCTACCTGATTGCCGCCACACCATTTACACCCTTTCCATCTGGATAAATAAAGAGTTTCAGAGATTAAAGCTGACAGATAAAGTCAGGTCTGTCTGACCCCATAATGACCCTGTTAGTGTTTCCTGTAGTGTGAACTTTAATCCCCTGGTCTCCAGCTAGTCTGAGTGTCTTCCAGGCTGACCTTGTGGGGCTGACACAGCTGAGGTGAGACACACAGTTAGTCAGCCTGCCAGACTGGATCTCTCCATCTCTTTCTCTCTAGGGGGCACAAAGTGTCCCAGGTTTCCTCTGTGTGGCTAAAAGTCACAAACACACATAAACATGCACTAATACACACACACATAAACACACACCTCATGAATACGGCATCACAAATACACACACAAACATCAGATCAGCTAAGTGTCTTATTCTGAGGTCATATATTTCAAATCAGCGCAATATTCCTTGAACAACTGGCTTTGAAAGCTATTTTTAGTCAGCTACAAGATGCAAGGAAAGCAAACCAACACAACAGCTACTCGACAAACATAATGTTTTCTGATGAAGAGTAACCTCTGCAGCTATAGGAGCCTCAACAGCAATAACAAGAGAGCACATGACCAGAGCAGAGCGATGAGCCAGCTCTCTCCCCCATCACCATCCCAGCTCTCTCCCCCATACCCAGCTCTCTCGCC
This sequence comes from Oncorhynchus masou masou, assembly GCF_036934945.1. Lineage (NCBI taxonomy): Eukaryota > Metazoa > Chordata > Actinopteri > Salmoniformes > Salmonidae > Oncorhynchus > Oncorhynchus masou. The sequence continues at coordinate 76,742,249 of NC_088240.1, read as the reverse complement.
TATACCCAGCCCAGCTCTCTCCCCCATCACCATCACAGCTCTCTCCCCCATACCCAGCTCTCTCCCCTATACCCAGCCCAGCTCTCTCCCCCATCACCATCCCAGCTCTCTCCCCTATACCCAGCTCTCTCCCCCATCACCATCCCAGCTCTCTCCCCCATATCCAGCTCTCTCCCCCATCACCATCCCAGCTCTCTCCCCCATATCCAGCTCTCTCCCCTATACCCAGCTCTCTCCCCTATACCCAGCTCTCTCCCCTATACCCAGCCCAGGTCTCTCCCCCATCACCATCCCAGCCCTCTCCCCCATCCCCAGCCCAGCTCTCTCCCCCATCCCCAGCCCAGCTCTCTCTCTCTCCCATCCCCAGCCCAGCTCTCTCCCCCATCACCATCCCAGCCCTCTCCCCCATCCCCAGCCCAGCTCTCTCCCCCATCCCCAGCCCAGCTCTCTCTCTCTCCCATCCCCAGCCCAGCTCTCTCTCTCTCCCATCCCCAGCCCAGCTCTCTCTCTCTCCCATCCCCAGCCCAGCCCTCTCCTCCATCCCCAGCCCAGCTCTCTCCCCCATCCCCAGCCCAGGTCTCTCCCCCATCCCCAGCCCAGCCCTCTCCCCCATCCCCAGCCCAGCTCTCTCCCCCATCCCCAGCCCAGCTCTCTCTCTCCCATCCCCAGCCCAGCTCTCTCCCCCATCCCCAGCCCAGCTCTCTCTCTCTCCCATCCCCAGCCCAGCCCTCTCCTCCATCCCCAGCCCAGCTCTCTCCCCCATCCCCAGCCCAGGTCTCTCCCCCATCCCCAGCCCAGCCCTCTCCCCCATCCCCAGCCCAGCTCTCTCCCCCATCCCCAGCCCAGCTCTCTCTCTCTCCCATCCCCAGCCCAGCTCTCTCCCCCATCCCCAGCCCAGCTCTCTCTCTCTCCCATCCCCAGCCCAGCTCTCTCTCTCCCATCCCCAGCCCAGCCCTCTCCTCCATCCCCAGCCCAGCTCTCTCCCCCATCCCCAGCCCAGGTCTCTCCCCCATCCCCAGCCCAGCCCTCTCCCCCATCCCCAGCCCAGCTCTCTCCCCCATCCCCAGCCCAGCTCTCTCTCTCCCATCCCCAGCCCAGCTCTCTCCCCCATCCCCAGCCCAGCTCTCTCTCTCCCATCCCCAGCCCAGCCCTCTCCTCCATCCCCAGCCCAGCTCTCTCCCCCATCCCCAGCCCAGGTCTCTCCCCCATCCCCAGCCCAGCCCTCTCCCCCATCCCCAGCCCAGCTCTCTCCCCCATCCCCAGCCCAGCTCTCTCTCTCCCATCCCCAGCCCAGCTCTCTCCCCCATCCCCAGCCCAGCTCTCTCTCTCTCCCATCCCCAGCCCAGCCCTCTCCTCCATCCCCAGCCCAGCTCTCTCCCCCATCCCCAGCCCAGCTCTCTCTCTCCCATCCCCAGCCCAGCCCTCTCCTCCATCCCCAGTCCATCTCTCTCCCCCATCCCCAGCCCAGCTCTCTCCCCCATCCCCAGCCCAGCTCTCTCCCCTATACCCAGCCCAGCTCTCTTTCTAGATAGATATCCCCCTGCGGCAACGGAGGAGACGGGTCCAGCCAAGACGCAGCCACTCTGGAGAGTGAGAGGCAGTGAAGGGGATGAGCAAGAGAGGAGAAAGAGAGGAGGGGTGACAGAGCATGGCGGCCGTGCCAAACGAACAACCATAGATCTGCAGCGGCTGCCCTGTCAGCTAAGACTCCAGCGGCGACCTGACAAGTCCGACTGACATGGGAAGAAGCGCTTGAGCATCATCTGTCTTTTTATTTCAGAGGCCCTGCTGCAAACGAGCGATGCAGAGCTGGATATGAACGGGGGTCTCTGTTCTGGTTGGCTGGTGCTGGTGGTGACAGCTTTGGTGAGGCTAGTTGACACGGTGGGAGGCAGGCTGAACTTGTAGAGGGCTGGTGTGTGAGAGAGTTGGGCCGGGAAACAGCTGAGCACCAGAGCTCCAGATGGTACAGAGAGAGGGGAGGCTGTGGGTGAAAGGGTGAAAGGCTAAAAGAGTAAAAGCCTGTCAGATAAAGATACGGGTGGATGGCCTGTTCCTGAAAACATTTCCTCCCTCTGCTCCACCCTCTAATGGTACATACACCTGTCATGAGAGGGTAGGCCATGCCTCATTACTCCAGCTTAGTCATTAACCCCACCACCTGTAGGACCCTGCATGGGTTAACATGACTGACAGCCTGGGCTAAGAACTAAGTAGTGATCACCAACTTTTTTCTCCAGACCTACACTAGCCTGATTCATCTGATTCAAAGAATAAAGGCCTGTACGATCGGGTGATAAGTGGGGAAAGGTGTGAAACACGGTGCTCTGTAATAGTCCACCGTGCTTTATTTCTTCTATCTGTTGTTTGTGGTAATGATATAGACAATAGCAGTGTTGTGCACATACCAACACACACACACACACACACACACAATCTGTCAGCATTAAAGGTACGGTGGCGTGTCAGTGTCACGTTCTGACCATCATTCGTGTGTGTTTTCCTTGTTTTAGTGTTGGTCAGGACGTGAGCTGGGTGGGCATTCTATGTTGTGTGTCTGGTTTGTCTATTTCTATGTTTGGCCTGATATGGTTCTCAATCAGAGGCAGGTGTTAGTCATTGTCTCTGATTGGGAACCATATTTAGGTAGCCTGTTTTGTGTTGGGTTTTGTGGGTGATTGTTCCTGTCTTTGTGTTTGTGGCACCAGATAGGACTGTTTTGTTTTTTTCACGTTTCTTGTTTTGTAGATTGTTCATTGTTCATCTTGATTAAAGATGTACAAAACTAACCACGTTGCATTTTGGTCTGCCTCTCTTTCACCAGAAGAAAACCGTTACAGTCAGTTTCATAACTCACTCTCAGACTGAGTCACTGTGTTCACCAGCAAGGACTGTCACACTGCGCCCACACATGGCCACTCTAATAAACACACAGTCACACACACACACAAGTGCGTACGGGCACTCTCATACACATGCACACACACACATGCAGACACTCTCGTAATCACTGTCTATTTCTCCCAAACACACTGATCAAAGGGTTGTCACCCTACACTGTCACCGAGACACTCAAATAATTGAGCAACAGAATGATGACACACTGGCAAGGCCAGATGACACACACACACACACACACACACACACACACACACACACACACACACCCTTTCAATTAAGTAGTTCTTCACTGAGTCGTTCACCTTGACTGTGTTTATGTGTCAGTCGATTCAGTCCTCAGCCAATCAATGCTCCAATCACTGTTCTTGTGAAGAAAGGGTTCCAAAAGGGATCTTCAGCTGTCCCCATAGGAAAACCCTTTTTGGTTCCAGATAGAATGCTTTTGTGTTCCATGTATAATCCTCTGTGGAAAGAGTTCTACAAGGAACCAAAAGGGTTCTAATTGGAACCAAAGGGGTTCTACCTGAAACCAAAAAGGGCTCTTCAAAGGGTTCTTCTATGGGAACAGTCAAAGAACCCGTTAAAGTTCTAGATAGCATCTTTTCTTCTAAGTGTGTAGAGTGAATCGTATCTGTCTGTCTGTCTGTTTGCACTTTTAATCAACTCAATATCAGGGAATCCCTTTCAGTAACGAAATATCGTAAACAAAGCAGTGTAATGGAAAGCTAGCGGGCAGTCGAGCACACGCACACACACACACACACGCACACACACGCACACACTTTATAAATACACACTGTGTACGTACACATACAACACACACACTACAACACACACCTCAAAAAGAGGAGAGAGTATGCTCACACACACACATGGGTCATTCTCACGGAATGCAGGAATGTGTAATAGGGGTTTTATTCATCCCAATTTATCGCATGTCGTGTAAAAGCACAGGGACAAAGACCAAACAAACACGTAAACAAAACACAGGTATAGGAATCAACACCACTGGTAGTACATTATAGTGATGTGTTATAGGAATCAACACCACTGGTAGTACATTATATAGTGATGTGATATAGATATCAACACCACTGGTAGTACATTATAGTGATGTGATATAGATATCAACACCACTGGTAGTACATTATAGTGATGTGTTATAGGAATCAACACCACTGGTAGTATATTATAGTGATGTGTTATAGGAATCAACACCACTGGTAGTACATTATAGTGATGTGTTATAGGAATCAACACCACTGGTAGTACATTATAGTGATGTGTTATAGGAATCAACACCACTGGTAGTACATTATAGTGATATGTTATAGGAATCAACACCACTGGTAGTACATTATAGTGATGTGTTATAGGAATCAACACCCCTGGTGGTACATAATAGTGATGTGATATAGATATCAACACCACTGGTGGTATGGTACATAATAGTGATGTGATATAGATATCAACACCCCTGGTGGTACATAATAGTGATGTGATATAGGTATCAACACCCCTGGTGGTACATAATAGTGATGTGATATAGGTATCAACACCACTGGTGGTACATAATAGTGATGTGATATAGATATCAACACCCCTGGTGGTACATAATAGTGATGTGATATAGGAATCCACCCCTGGTGGTACATAATAGTGATGTGATATAGGAATCCACCCCTGGTGGTACATAATAGTGATGTGATATAGGAATCAACGCCACTGGTGGTGGAGCATAGTGATGTGATATAGGAATCAACACCACTGTTTGTACAGAATAGTGATGATATATACTGTAGGCATCAACACCACTTGCAGTACAGTATAGTATAGGAATTAACACCACTGGTGGTTAAAGTGATATAGGTATCAATACCACTGGTGGTACGGTATAGTTATGTGGTATTGGAATTAACACCACTGGTGGTAGAGAATAGTGATGTAGTATAGGAATCAACACCACTGTTGGTACAGAATAGTGATAATATATACTGTAGGCATCAACACCACTTGCAGTACAGTATAGTATAGGAATTAACACCACTGGTGGTAGAGAATAGTGATGTAGTATACTGCAGGTATCAACACCACTTTTGGTATAGTATAGGGATGTGGTAAACTGTAGTTATCAACACCACAGGTGGTGCAAAATAGTGAAGCATTTATATTTATCAGGTGCTTACTAAAGAACTGACATTGCATACAGACCTGCATGAGCCTTAGTCCAGTGTGTAGATACTCTAGTCTTACTCCAGTGTGTAGATACTCTAGTCTTACTCCAGTGTGTAGATACTCTAGCCTTACTCCAGTGTGTAGATACTCTAGCCTTCTCCAGTGTGTTGATACTCTAGTCTTACTCCAGTGTGTTGATACTCTAGTCTTACTCCAGTGTGTAGATACTCTAGTGTGTAGATACTCTAGTCTTACTCTTTTCAAACTAGAATCCATATATCCTGAGGCTGCATTCATTGTAGCTGGGGATTTTAACAAGGCCAATCTGAAAACAAGACTCCCTAAATTGTATCAGCATATCGATTGCGCAACCAGGGCTGGAAAAACCTTGGATCATTGCAATTCTAACTTCCGCGACGCATATAAGGCCCCACCCCGCTCTCCTTTCGGAAAAGCTGACCACGACTCCATTTTGTTGATCCCTGCCTACAGACAGAAACTAAAACAAGAAGCTCCCGCGCTGAGGTCTGTTCAATGCTGGTCCGACCAATCTGATTCCGCACTCCAAGACTGCTTCCATGACGTGGACTGGGATATGTTTCGTATTGCATCAAACAACAACATTGACGAATACGCTGATTCGGTGAGCGAGTTCATTAGAACGTGCATTGAAGATGTTGTTCCCATAGCAACGATTAAAACATTCCCAAACCAGAAACCGTGGATTGATGGCAGCATTTGCGTGAAACTGAAAGCGCGAACTACTGCTTTTAATCAGGGCAAGGTGACCGGAAACATGACCGAATACAAACAGTGTAGCTATTCCCTCCGCAAGGCAATCAAACAAGCTAAGCGTCAGTATAGAGACAAAGTAGAATCTCAATTCAACGGCTCAGACACAAGAGGTATGTGGCAGGGTCTACAGTCAATCACGGATTACAAAAAGAAAACCAGCCCCGTCACGGACCAGGATGTCTTGCTCCCAGGCAGACTAAATAACTTTTTTGCCCGCTTTGAGGACAATACAGTGCCACTGACACGGCCCGCAACCAAAACATGCGGACCCTCCTTCACTGCAGCCGACGTGAGGAAAACATTTAAACGTGTTAACCCTCACAAGGCTGCAGGCCCAGACGGCATCCCCAGCCGCGCCCTCAGAGCATGCGCAGACCAGCTGGCTGGTGTGTTAACGGACATATTCAATCAATCCCTATCCCAGTCTGTTGTTCCCACATGCTTCAAGAGGGCCACCATTGTTCCTGTTCCCAAGAAAGCTAAGGTAACTGAGCTAAACGACTACCGCCCCGTAGCACTCACTTCCGTCATCATGAAGTGCTTTGAGAGACTAGTCAAGGACCACATCACCTCCACCCTACCTGACACCCTAGACCCACTCCAATTTGCTTACCGCCCAAATAGGTCCACAGACGATGCAATCTCAACAACACTGCACACTGCCCTAACCCATCTGGACAAGAGGAATACCTATGTGAGAATGCTGTTCATCGACTACAGCTCGGCATTTAACACCATAGTGCCCTCCAAGCTCGTCATCAAGCTCGAGGCCCTGGGTCTCGACCCCGCCCTGTGCAACTGGGTACTGGACTTCCTGACGGGCCGCCCCAGGTGGTGAGGGTAGGCAACAACATCTCCTGTACTCCCTGTTCACCCACGACTACGTGGCCACGCACGCCTCCAACTCAATCATCAAGTTTGCGGACGACACAACAGTGGTAGGCTTGATTACCAACAACGACGAGATGGCCTACGGGAGGAGGTGAGGGCCCTCAGAGTGTGGTGTCAGGAAAACAACCTCACACTCAACGTCAACAAAACTAAGGAGATGATTGTGGACTTTAGGAAACAGCAGAGGGAACACCCCCCTATCCACATCGATGGAACAGTAGTGGAGAGGGTAGTAAGTTTTAAGTTCCTCGGCGTACACATCACAGACAAACTGAATTGGTCCACCCACACAGACAGCATCGTGAAGAAGGCGCAGCAGTGCCTCTTCAACCTCAGGAGGCTGAAGAAATTCGGCTTGTCACCAAAAGCACTCACAAACTTCTACAGATGCACAATTGAGAGCATCCTGGTGGGCTGTATCACTGCCTGGTACGGCAACTGCTCCGCCCACAACCGTAAGGCTCTCCAGAGGGTAGTGAGGTCTGCACAACGCATCACCGGGGGCAAACTACCTGCCCTCCAGGACACCTACACCACCCGATGTCACAGGAAGGCCATAATGATCATCAAGGACAACAACCACCCGAGCCACTGCCTGTTCACCCCGCTATCATCCAGAAGGCGAGGTCAGTACAAGTGCATCAAAGCTTGGACCGAGAGACTGAAAAACAGCTTCTATCTCAAGGCCATCAGACTGTTAAACAGCCACCACTAACATTGAGTGGCTGCTGCCAACACACTGATTCAACTCCAGCCACTTTAATAATGGGAATTGATGGGAAATGATGTAAAATATATCACTAGCCACTTTAAACAATGCTACCTAATATAATGTTTACATACCCTACATTATTCATCTCATATGTATACGTATATACTGTACTCTATATCATCTACTGCATCTTTATGTAATACATGTATCACTAGCCACTTTAACTATGCCACTTTGATTACATACTCATCTCATATGTATATACTCTACTCAATACCATCTACTGTATCTTGCCTATGCCGCTCTGTACCGTCACTCATTCATATATCTTTATGTACATATTCTTTATCCCCTTACACTTGTGTCTATAAGGTAGTAGTTTTGGAATTGTTAGCAAGATTACTTGTTGGTTATTACTGCATTGTCGGAACTAGAAGCACAAGCATTTCGCTACACTCACATTAACATCTGCTAACCATGTGTATGTGACAAATACAATTTGATTTGATTTGATTTGAGGTACTCTAGTCTTACTCCAGTGTGTAGATACTCTAGTCTTACTCCAGTGTGTAGATACTCTAGCCTTACTCCAGTGTGTAGATACTCTGGTCTTACTGCAGTATGTAGATTCTCTGGTCTTACTCCAGTGTGTAGATACTCTGGTCTTACTCCAGTGTGTAGATACTCTGGTCTTACTCCAGTGTGTAGATACTCTGGTCTTACTCCAGTGTGTAGATACTCTGGTCTTACTGCAGTATGTAGATTCTCTGGTCTTACTCCAGGGTGTAGATACTCTAGCCTTACTCCAGGGTGTAGATACTCTGGTCTTACTCCAGTGTGTAGATACTCTGGTCTTACTCCAGTGTGTAGATACTCTGGTCTTACTGCAGTATGTAGATTCTCTGGTCTTACTCCAGGGTGTAGATACTCTAGCCTTACTCCAGGGTGTAGATACTCTGGTCTTACTCCAGTGTGTAGATACTCTGGTCTTAGTCCAGTGTGTAGATACTCTAGTCTTACTCCAGGGTGTAGATACTCTGGTCTTAGTCCAGTGTGTAGATACTCTGGTCTTAGTCCAGTGTGTAGATACTCTAGTCTTACTCCAGGGTGTAGATACTCTGGTCTTACTCCAGGGTGTAGATACTCTAGTCTTACTCCAGTGTGTATATACTCTAGCCTTACTCCAGTGTGTAGATACTCTAGCCTTCTCCAGTGTGTTGATACTCTAGCCTTCTCCAGTGTGTTGATACTCTAGTCTTACTCCAGTGTGTAGATATTCTAATCTTACTCCAGTGTGTAGATACTCTAGCCTTACTCCAGTGTGTAGATACTCTGTCTTTCTCCAGTGTGTAGATACTCTAATCTTACTCCAGTGTGTAGATACTCTAGTCTTACTCCAGTGTGTAGATACTCTAGTCTTACTCCAGTGTGTAGATACTCTAGTGTGTAGATACTCTAGTCTTACTCTTTTCAAACTAGAATCCATATATCCTGAGGCTGCATTCATTGTAGCTGGGGATTTTAAGAAGGCCAATCTGAAAACAAGACTCCCTAAATTGTTTCAGCATATCGATTGCGCAACCAGGGCTGGAAAAACCTTGGATCATTGCAATTCTAACTTCCGCGACGCATATAAGGCCCCACCCCGCTCTCCTTTCGGAAAAGCTGACCACGACTCCATTTTGTTGATCCCTGCCTACAGACAGAAACTAAAACAAGAAGCTCCCGCGCTGAGGTCTGTTCAATGCTGGTCCGACCAATCTGATTCCGCACTCCAAGACTGCTTCCATGACGTGGACTGGGATATGTTTCGTATTGCATCAAACAACAACATTGACGAATACGCTGATTCGGTGAGCGAGTTCATTAGAACGTGCATTGAAGATGTTGTTCCCATAGCAACGATTAAAACATTCCCAAACCAGAAACCGTGGATTGATGGCAGCATTTGCGTGAAACTGAAAGCGCGAACTACTGCTTTTAATCAGGGCAAGGTGACCGGAAACATGACCGAATACAAACAGTGTAGCTATTCCCTCCGCAAGGCAATCAAACAAGCTAAGCGTCAGTATAGAGACAAAGTAGAATCTCAATTCAACGGCTCAGACACAAGAGGTATGTGGCAGGGTCTACAGTCAATCACGGATTACAAAAAGAAAACCAGCCCCGTCACGGACCAGGATGTCTTGCTCCCAGGCAGACTAAATAACTTTTTTGCCCGCTTTGAGGACAATACAGTGCCACTGACACGGCCCGCAACCAAAACATGCGGACCCTCCTTCACTGCAGCCGACGTGAGGAAAACATTTAAACGTGTTAACCCTCACAAGGCTGCAGGCCCAGACGGCATCCCCAGCCGCGCCCTCAGAGCATGCGCAGACCAGCTGGCTGGTGTGTTAACGGACATATTCAATCAATCCCTATCCCAGTCTGTTGTTCCCACATGCTTCAAGAGGGCCACCATTGTTCCTGTTCCCAAGAAAGCTAAGGTAACTGAGCTAAACGACTACCGCCCCGTAGCACTCACTTCCGTCATCATGAAGTGCTTTGAGAGACTAGTCAAGGACCACATCACCTCCACCCTACCTGACACCCTAGACCCACTCCAATTTGCTTACCGCCCAAATAGCTCCACAGACGATGCAATCTCAACAACACTGCACACTGCCCTAACCCATCTGGACAAGAGGAATACCTATGTGAGAATGCTGTTCATCGACTACAGCTCGGCATTTAACACCATAGTGCCCTCCAAGCTCGTCATCAAGCTCGAGGCCCTGGGTCTCGACCCCGCCCTGTGCAACTGGGTACTGGACTTCCTGACGGGCCGCCCCAGGTGGTGAGGGTAGGCAACAACATCTCCTGTACTCCCTGTTCACCCACGACTACGTGGCCACGCACGCTCCAACTCAATCATCAAGTTTGCGGACGACACAACAGTGGTAGGCTTGATTACCAACAACGACGAGATGGCCTACGGGAGGAGGTGAGGGCCCTCAGAGTGTGGTGTCAGGAAAACAACCTCACACTCAACGTCAACAAAACTAAGGAGATGATTGTGGACTTTAGGAAACAGCAGAGGGAACACCCCCCTATCCACATCGATGGAACAGTAGTGGAGAGGGTAGTAAGTTTTAAGTTCCTCGGCGTACACATCACAGACAAACTGAATTGGTCCACCCACACAGACAGCATCGTGAAGAAGGCGCAGCAGTGCCTCTTCAACCTCAGGAGGCTGAAGAAATTCGGCTTGTCACCAAAAGCACTCACAAACTTCTACAGATGCACAATTGAGAGCATCCTGGTGGGCTGTATCACTGCCTGGTACGGCAACTGCTCCGCCCACAACCGTAAGGCTCTCCAGAGGGTAGTGAGGTCTGCACAACGCATCACCGGGGGCAAACTACCTGCCCTCCAGGACACCTACACCACCCGATGTCACAGGAAGGCCATAATGATCATCAAGGACAACAACCACCCGAGCCACTGCCTGTTCACCCCGCTATCATCCAGAAGGCGAGGTCAGTACAAGTGCATCAAAGCTTGGACCGAGAGACTGAAAAACAGCTTCTATCTCAAGGCCATCAGACTGTTAAACAGCCACCACTAACATTGAGTGGCTGCTGCCAACACACTGATTCAACTCCAGCCACTTTAATAATGGGAATTGATGGGAAATGATGTAAAATATATCACTAGCCACTTTAAACAATGCTACCTAATATAATGTTTACATACCCTACATTATTCATCTCATATGTATACGTATATACTGTACTCTATATCATCTACTGCATCTTTATGTAATACATGTATCACTAGCCACTTTAACTATGCCACTTTGATTACATACTCATCTCATATGTATATACTCTACTCAATACCATCTACTGTATCTTGCCTATGCCGCTCTGTACCATCACTCATTCATATATCTTTATGTACATATTCTTTATCCCCTTACACTTGTGTCTATAAGGTAGTAGTTTTGGAATTGTTAGCAAGATTACTTGTTGGTTATTACTGCATTGTCGGAACTAGAAGCACAAGCATTTCGCTACACTCACATTAACATCTGCTAATCATGTGTATGTGACAAATACAATTTGATTTGATTTGATTTGAGGTACTCTAGTCTTACTCCAGTGTGTAGATACTCTAGTTTTACTCCAGTGTGTAGATACTCTAGCCTTACACCAGTGTGTAGATACTCTGGTCTTACTGCAGTATGTAGATTCTCTGGTCTTACTCCAGTGTGTAGATACTCTGGTCTTACTCCAGTGTGTAGATACTCTGGTCTTACTCCAGTGTGTAGATACTCTGGTCTTACTCCAGTGTGTAGATACTCTGGTCTTACTGCAGTATGTAGATTCTCTGGTCTTACTCCAGGGTGTAGATACTCTAGCCTTACTCCAGGGTGTAGATACTCTGGTCTTACTCCAGTGTGTAGATACTCTGGTCTTACTCCAGTGTGTAGATACTCTGGTCTTACTGCAGTATGTAGATTCTCTGGTCTTACTCCAGGGTGTAGATACTCTAGCCTTACTCCAGGGTGTAGATACTCTGGTCTTACTCCAGTGTGTAGATACTCTGGTCTTAGTCCAGTGTGTAGATACTCTAGTCTTACTCCAGGGTGTAGATACTCTGGTCTTAGTCCAGTGTGTAGATACTCTGGTCTTAGTCCAGTGTGTAGATACTCTAGTCTTACTCCAGGGTGTAGATACTCTGGTCTTACTCCAGGGTGTAGATACTCTGGTCTTACTCCAGGGTGTAGATATTCTGGTTTTAGTCCAATCTGTCGATGCTCTAGTCTTAGTCCAGTTTGTAGATACTCTGTTTTACTCCAGTGTGTAGATATTGTATTCCTCTGCCTCCTCCTGTTGATCTGTGGTTGGCAGGGAGGACTGCAGCTGAGGAGGCCAATCAATACTGGACACTAAACCCCTTCTCACCCAGGACAAACACTGCTGCCACACCCAGGCAGGCGGACTTACACACCACGCTGCTCTCTCCAGCTCTTTACACTGCAGTATCAGCAGCACACACTCACTTCTTCACTAAATCAAGTGTTAAACAACAGCTTAGAAGAACCCTAGCCTATATTCAGTCACCATGGTGGTCAAAATCGTTGGACAGAAACATTGCCATGGTTACAACATGCTTGACTTTTAAGAATAATTCTGTTTTAAGAATCAAACCATGAGGGACTGACTACTCACAGAAAGTACCACTCCAGTATGTATTTCTAACCTTTTATCTTCTCTTCAATTAAAATGCTCTGTAGGCTGTGGAACACATCAATATTCACCACCATGTCAAATTCACTCTTTTCCCCGTGTCTGCATGACATCTCACAGTAATAAGTAATAACACCATCCATTAGTTCACCCGAAGTCAGTGTGTGACTCACTGTCAGTGTGTGACTCGTGTCTAAACAGGTGCCCTGGCCTGTATATCCATGGAGATCCTATTCAATTACTAGTTAGTATTCTAACTCCTAATTCTATGTGTATAGCGCTAGTTTAACACAGTTATCATGGCTTCACTATTCACCTCACACCCGCTGCCAGCTGGTTTACATTCTAGACATCAACTCATTCTACAATGTCTTTCATCCTTTGGAAACTTCATGTGTTGTTATCTCTAGTTCGCAGTTATTTCTAAAGGGGGGGGCACCTCACTTACTCACCACCATGTCACATTGCTGACCTCAATACCACAGCTGGGGTCAATTCCATTTCAGTTCAGGCAGTTGAAATAATGATAATAATGGGCAGCTTTAAATTTGTTCACTGGATTTCAAGTAATGTTGTGCTGAAATTAAATGGAATTGATCCCATCCTTGTTCACCTCTAACCTACCTGTGTCCTTCAGCCATTTAAAACTACTAGGTACTGTACCTCAGTGCTGAGAAAGACTACTACAGTACTAATATATCTTCAAGCAAGTAGCCTCCACTGTGTCTCGAGGTTTTTGCTTAAAAGGGAAAATCCACTCAAAAACAACATTTTGCTGTTCTTTTCAGTAGTCCACTGTTGATACAGTCCGAGTTTTCAAGCGATTGGACTTTCAAGAAGCAACGTGTCACCAGCCACATCATCATGCTGTATTGAGTGTTCATGAATCAGTATGTATTGAATGTTCTTTTGCGGATGTACAAAGTGGATGACAAATATTTCACAATGCACTTTACGTAAGTACTTTCCTCCTGTTTTTCTGTAGCATATCACAATCCACTTGTTGTTGATGTTTCCTATTGAAGACTGTACTGTACATATTAATAATTACATATGCTTATTCTGTACATACATTATATGATTTCTGAGGTGTGTTTACCTTTAATCATATGCATTATTGTTTACTACCTCGCCCCCCCACCCCACCCTGACTCCTCAGCAGTCCTGACGTTGATTTACCTAAAGTGTCACAGATGGGTATTGTCCAGGACAATCCCAACCTGAATAGCCCTCCATGCAATCCCATACACTCTTTCCCTCACATATACCCCTCCCTCTCCATCTCAACCCCTCCCTCCATCTTCCCTCCTCTTTGCCTGCAATATAATTCAGCATGTCTTCCCTCTCTCTGCCTGCCTCTCTCCCTCCAGCCCACCTAATCTCTCTTTCGCTCTCTCTCTGCCTGCCTCTCTCCCTCCATCCCACCTCATCTCTCTTTCTCTCTCGCTGCATGCCTCTCTCCCTCCATCCCACCTCATCTCTCTTTCTCTCTCGCTGCCTGCCTCTCTCCCTCCAGCCCACCTCATCTCTCTTTCTCTCTTTCTGCCTGCCTCTCTCCTTCCAGCCCACCTCATCTTTCTTTCTCTCTCTCCCTCTCTCTCTCTATTTATACACGTAATACTATACTACACAATAGAATATTCCCCTATTTTCTCCCTCTCCTTCTCTTCCTTTATCTACCTCTCCCTCTCTGTGAACAACAACTATCATAGCATTTTCAATCTGCCTCCCCCGTCTCTTCCTCTCCATCCTTCTCTCGCTTTCCCTCCCACACACACATACACTCTGCCAGGCATCATCCTAAATCAAGGTAGGAGAAGAGGGAGGGAAGGAGGGGAAACGTACACACACAGCAGCACATTTAACACATATTGTCGCTGACATCTTGGCCAAACGTGAATTGTCAAGCCCCATCTAAACAGTGATTTGGTTACCATCCACCCCCTTCTTCATTCCCCGGTCCTCACAGCCTATTCACACACACACACACACACACACACACACACACACACACACACACACACACACACACACACACACACACACACACACACACACACACCGTACGGAACAGCAGCAAGCAGGACCCCTGTTCTCCCACCCAAGCCGCAGCCCCCAGCCCCAACCACAGCCCCCAGCCATAAGGGAAGAATAGCAGGTCTTACTGAGTCTCCGTGAGCCGATGCATCCCATGGTGTATTCACAAAGGCCCTGGATACAAGCAAGGAAGCGTTACCCTGACACCATACATTCTCTCTCTCTATCTCACGCTTCTCTCTCTTGCTCGCTTCGCTCTCACTCGCTCTCTTGCACACTGTCTCTCCCTCCCTCTCTGGCTCTCTCTCTCTTCTGCGCTTGCTCGCTCAGTCTTTCTCCCTCTCTCTTTACCAGTGCAGTGAGAGTCTTATACGATCCCGCTAGTAAGTTAGTATGACTGAGAGAGGCATCTTTTAGTTAAATATGGAAGAATGATATTATTATTATTATTATAATTGCTATAACTATAACTTGTATTATTACTATTATTATCATCAACATGTGTTGACATTGTGAACATAATTATTATTACCATAATCATATTATATCTGTATTATATCTGTAGTGAAATCCTAGAGATATGGTGAATAGGAAAGGGAAGCATCATATTATTGACAGGCAATACTCTTGTCCATTAGCCTGTGAAGGGCAGTGTGTTGAATGCTGTGGCTTGTAGCCATACCATTAGAGGTTCAATAGCAGAGGACTGAGTGGTGGGCTTTGTCATCGTTGTCATTGTTGTGGATATAACTGCACTGCTGTAATATTGGAGCTCTAAAACGGGGTTCTCTCTCTGTCTCCCTCTCCTGTTCACGAGCTGCCTAACAACACACTGCAGCGGTTTCCCAGCCCCTCTACCCATCCTACTCTCCCCCTCTCTCTGTCACACTCACACTCTCAAATAACACACACACACACACACAGGGTATTCCTTAAGCATCAAAGATCTCCAAAGCCTTTGCTCTGTGTCATCCCCCTCTCCATCGATCCTACTCTCTGTCATTGCTCTCTCTCATCTCTCTCTCTCATCTCCCTCCTTCTCTCTCTTTATTCTCTCTCTCCCCCTGTTTTCCCTCCCTCTCCTCCTCGTACCATCCCCCTCTCTCTCCCTCCCCCTCTTTCCTGGTTACAAAAACAATGAGAGGAGTGGCCTCATTATCTGCACCCATCTATCTCTCTCATCTCATCTGACCTGCATACACCTCCCACCAAATCTAATTCCCCTATCAATTCAATTTCAATTTTAGGGCTTTATTGGCATGGGAAACATACAGTTGAAGTTGGAAGTTTACATACACTTATGGATTCATTAAACTCGTTGTTCAACCACTCCACAAATGTCTTTTTAACAAACTATAGTTGTGGCAAGTCGGTTAAGACATCTACTTTGTGCATGACACAAGTCATTTTTCCAACAATTTTTTACAGACAGATTTCACTTCTAATTCACTGTATCACAATTCCAGTGGGTCAGAAGTTTACATACACTAAGTTGGCTGTGCCTTTAAACAGCTTGGGAAATTCCAGAAAATGATGTCATGGCTTTAGAAGCTTCTGATAGGCGAAATGACATCATTTAAGTCAATTGGAGGTTTACCTGTGGATCTATTTCAAGGCCGACTGTCACGGCTGGCTGAAAGACTGGACCAAGGGGCAGCATGGTAAGCGTACATTTTCTCTTTATTAAAAATGACACTGACAAAACAAAGAACAAAACCAAACCGTGATGCTTTGGGCTATGTGCCCTGAACAAAGACAAAGTTAACTTCCCACAAAACAGGTGGGGGAAAAGGGTACCTAAGTATGGTTCTCAATCAGAGACAACGATAGACAGCTGCCTCTGACTGAGAACCACACCCGGCCAAACACATAGAAATAGAAAATCATAGAACATAGACTGCCCACCCAAATCACACCCTGACCAAACCAAAATAGAGACATAAAATGCTCTGGCAGCTCCGGACGGGGGGAGACTCTGGCAGCTCCGGACGGGGGGGAGACTCTGGCAGCTCCGGGCGGGGGGGAGACTCTGGCAGCTCCGGACGGGGGGAGACTCTGGCAGCTCCGGACGGGGGAGACTCTGGCAGCTCCGGACGGGGGAGACTCTGGCAGCTCCGGACGGGGGAGACTCTGGCAACTCCGGGCGGGGGGAGACTCTGGCAACTCCGGACGGGAGGGGAGACTCTGGCAGCTCCGGACGGGGGGAGACTCTGGCAGCTCCGGACGGGGGGAGACTCTGGCAACTCCGGGCGGGGGGGGAGACTCTGGCAACTCCGGACGGGGGGGGGAGACTCTGGCAACTCCGGAAGGGGGGACCTCTGGCAGCTCCGGACGGTGGGGGGGGGACTCTGGCAGCTCCGGACGGGGGGGGAGACTCTGGCAGCTCCGGACGGGGAGGGGGAAGACTCTGGCAGCTCCGGACGGGGGGAGACTCTGGCAGCTCCGGACGGGGGGGAGACTCTGGCAGCTCCGGGGGAGGGAGACTCTGGCAGCTCCGGGGGCTCTGGCAGCTCCGGTCGGGGAGACTCTGGCAGCTCCGGACGGGGGGAGACTATGGCAACTCCGGACGGGGGGGAGACTCTGGCAACCCGGACGGGGGGAGACTCTGGAAACTCCGGACGGGGGGGGGGGACTCTGGCAACTCCGGACGGGGAGACTCTGGCAGCTCCGGACGGGGGGAGGCTCTGGCAGCTCCGGACGGGGGGAGACTCTGGCAGCTCCGGACGGGGAGGGAGACTCTGGCAGCTTCGGACGGGGGGAGACTCTGGCAGCTCCGGACGGGGGGACTCCGGCAGCTCCGGACGGGGGGGAGACTCTGGCAGCTCCGGACGGGGGAGGCTCTGGCAAGTCCGGACGGGGAGGGGGGATCTGGCAGCTCCGGACGGGGGGAATCTGGCAGCTCCGGACGGGGAGGGGGGATCTGGCAGCTCCGGATGGGGAGGGGGATCTGGCAGCTCCGGACGGGGGGAGACTCTGGCAACTCCGGACGGGGGGAGACTCTGGCAACTCCGGAAGGGGGGACCTCTGGCAGCTCCGGACGGTGGGGGGGACTCTGGCAGCTCCGGACGGGGGAGACTCTGGCAGCTCCGGACGGGGAGGGGGAAGACTCTGGCAGCTCCGGACGGGGAGACTCTGGCAGCTCCGGACGGGGGGAGACTCTGGCAGCTCCGGGGGAGGGAGACTCTGGCAGCTCCGGGGGCTCTGGCAGCTCCGGTCGGGGGAGACTCTGGCAGCTCCGGACGGGGGAGACTATGGCAACTCCGGACGGGGGGAGACTCTGGCAACTCCGGACGGGGGGAGACTCTGGAAACTCCGGACGGGGGGGGACTCTGGCAACTCCGGACGGGGAGACTCTGGCAGCTCCGGACGGGGGGAGGCTCTGGCAGCTCCGGACGGGGGGAGACTCTGGCAGCTCCGGACGGGGGAGGGAGACTCTGGCAGCTTCGGACGGGGGGAGACTCTGGCAGCTCCGGACGGGGGGGACTCCGGCAGCTCCGGACGGGGGGGGGGGAGACTCTGGCAGCTCCGGACGGGGGGAGGCTCTGGCAAGTCCGGACGGGGGGGGATCTGGCAGCTCCGGACGGGGGAATCTGGCAGCTCCGGACGGGGGGGATCTGGCAGCTCCGGATGGGGAGGGGGATCTGGCAGCTCCGGACGGGGGGACCTCTGGCAGCTCCGG
This sequence comes from Oncorhynchus masou masou, assembly GCF_036934945.1. Taxonomy (NCBI): domain Eukaryota; kingdom Metazoa; phylum Chordata; class Actinopteri; order Salmoniformes; family Salmonidae; genus Oncorhynchus; species Oncorhynchus masou. The sequence goes on along the minus strand of NC_088240.1, from coordinate 76,723,822 downwards.
ACGGGGGGGTTCTCTGGTAGGTCCGGACGGGGGGAGACTCTGGCAGCTCCGGACGTGGGTGGAGACTCTGGCAGCCCCGGAGGGGGGAGACTCTGGCAGCTCCGGATGGGGGGAGACTCCGGCAGCTCCGGACGGGGAGACTCTGGCAGCTCCGGGCGGGGGGAGACTCTGGCAGCTCCGGACGGGGGAGACTCTGGCAGCTCCGGACGGGGAGACTCTGGCAGCTCCGGACGGGGGAGACTCTGGCAGCTCCGGACGGGGAGACTCTGGCAACTCCGGACGGGGGGAGACTCTGGCAGCTCCGTACGGGGGAGACTCTGGCAGCTCCGGACGGGGGGAGACTCTGACAACTCCGGACGTGGGGGAGACTCTGGCAGCTCCGGACGGGGGGAGACTCTGACAGCTTCGGACGGGGGGAGACTCTGACAGCTCCGGACGGGGGGAGACTCTGGCAGCTCCGGACGGGGGAGACTCTGGCAGCTCTGGACGGGGGAGACTCTGGCAGCTCCGGACGGGGGGAGACTCTGGCAGCTCCAGGTGGGGGGAGACTCTGGCAGCTCCGGACGGGGGGAGACTCTGGCAACTCCGGACGGGGGGAGACTCTGGAAACTCCGGACGGGGGGGACTCTGGCAACTCCGGACGGGGAGACTCTGGCAGCTCCGGACGGGGGGAGGCTCTGGCAGCTCCGGACGGGGGGAGACTCTGGCAGCTCCGGACGGGGGGAGGGAGACTCTGGCAGCTTCGGACGGGGGGAGACTCTGGCAGCTCCGGACGGGGGGACTCCGGCAGCTCCGGACGGGGGGAGACTCTGGCAGCTCCGGACGGGGGGAGGCTCTGGCAAGTCCGGACGGGGAGGGGGGATCTGGCAGCTCCGGACGGGGGGAATCTGGCAGCTCCGGACGGGGGGATCTGGCAGCTCCGGATGGGGAGGGGGATCTGGCAGCTCCGGACGGGGGGGACCTCTGGCAGCTCCGGACGGGGGGTTCTCTGGTAGGTCCGGACGGGGGGAGACTCTGGCAGCTCCGGACGGGGTGGAGACTCTGGCAGCCCCGGAGGGGGGAGACTCTGGCAGCTCCGGATGGGGGGAGACTCCGGCAGCTCCGGACGGGGGGAGACTCTGGCAGCTCCGGGGGGGGGAGACTCTGGCAGCTCCGGACGGGGGAGACTCTGGCAGCTCCGGACGGGGAGACTCTGGCAGCTCCGGACGGGGAGACTCTGGCAGCTCCGGACGGGGAGACTCTGGCAACTCCGGACGGGGGGAGACTCTGGCAGCTCCGTACGGGGGAGACTCTGGCAGCTCCGGACGGGGGGAGACTCTGACAACTCCGGACGGGGGGAGACTCTGGCAGCTCCGGACGGGGGGAGACTCTGACAGCTTCGGACGGGGGAGACTCTGACAGCTCCGGACGGGGGGAGACTCTGGCAGCTCCGGACGGGGGGAGACTCTGGCAGCTCTGGACGGGGGGAGACTCTGGCAGCTCCGGACGGGGGGAGACTCTGGCAGCTCCAGGTGGGGGGAGACTCTGGCAGCTCCGGACGGGGGGGGGGGAGACTCTGGCAGCTCCGGACGGGGGGGAGACTCTGGCAGCTCCGGACGGGGGGGATACTCTGGCAGCTCCGGACGGGGGGAGGCACAGGACTCACCGGGCTTGGGAGACACACAGGAGACCTGGCTCTGGGAGCAGGCACAGGACTCACCAGGCTGGAGAGACATCCAGGAGGCCTCTTCCTTGGCCTAGGCACCGGATACACTGGGCCGTGGAGGCGCACTGGTGGTCTCGAGCGCAGAGTTGGCCCCATCCGTTCTGGCTGGATGCCAGCTTCCACCCGGCAAATGTGGGACGCTGGCACTGAGCACACCGACCTGTGAATGCTCGACACCGTGAGCATCACCCCATAGCACAGGGCCTGACCAGTCCCCTGCTCTCCACGGTAAGCACGGGGAGTTGGCTCAGGTCTGTTTCCTGACTCTGTCACACTTCCTGTGTGCGCCCCCCCAAGAAATGGGGGGGCTGTCTCTCGGGCTTCCTTGCCAGCCGTGTTCCCACATACCGCTGGTTCCTTTCTCCGCTGCCTCTGCTCTCCGAGCTGCCTCCACCTGTTCCCATGGAAGGCGATCCCTTCCCGCCAGGATCTCCTCCCGTGTAGACTCCCTTGCCGTCCAGAATGTCCTCCCATGTCCAGGAGTCCACCTTACCATGCTGCTTGGTCCGTTGGTGGGGGGAAGTTCTGTCACGGCCGGCTGAAGGACTGGACCAAGGTTGCAGCATGGTAAGCATACATTTTCTCTTTATTAAAAATGACACCGACAAAACAAAGAACAAAACCAAACCATGAAGCTTTTGGCTATGTGCCCTGAACAAAGTCAAAGTTAACTTCCCACAAAACAGGTGGGGGAAATGGGTACCTAAGTATGGTTCTCAATCAGAGAAAACGATAGACAGCTGCCTCTGATTGAGAACCACACCCGGCCAAACACATAGAAATAGAAAACCATAGAACAGACTGCCCACCCAAATCACACCCTGACCAAACCAAAATAGAGACATAAAACGCTCTCTACGGTCAGGGCGTGACACCTACCTTCAAACTAAGTGCCGCTTTGCTTGACAAATTGGGAAAATCAAAAGAAATCAGCCAAGACCTCAGGAAAAAAGCCTAGTTCATCCTTGGGAGCAATTTCCAAATGCCTAAAGGTACCACATTCATCTGTACAAACAATAGTACGCAAGTATAAACATCATGGGACCACGCAGCCATCATACCACTCAGGAAGGATACCACTCAGGAAGGAGACGCCTTCTGTCTCCTAGAGATGAATGTACTTTGGTGCGATAAGTGCAAATCAATCCCAGAACAACAGCAAAGGAACCTTGTGAAGTTGCTGAAGGAAACAGGTACAAAAGTATCTATATCCACAGTAAAACAAGACCTATATCGACATAACCTGAAAGTCCGCTCAGCAAGGGAGAAGCCACTGCTCCAAAACTGTCATAAAAAAGACAGATTATGGTTTGCAACTCCACATGGGGACAAAGATCGTACCTTTTGGAGAAATGTCCTCTGGTCTAATGAAACAGAAATAGAACTGTTTGGCCATAATGACCATCGTTATGTTTGGAGGAAAAAGGGGGAGGCTTGCAAGCCAAAGAACTCCATCCCAACCGGGAAGCATGGGGGTGGCAGCATCATGTTGTGGGGGGGGGGGGCTTTGCTGCAGGAGGGACTCGTGCACTTCGCAAAATAGATGGCATCATGAGGCTGGAAAATTATGTGGATATATTGAAGCAACATCTCAAGACATCAGTCAGGAAGTTAAAGCTTGGTGGCAAATGGATCTTCCAAATGGACAATAACCCCAAGCATACTTCCAAAGTTGTGGCAAAATGGCTTATGGACAACAAAGTCAAGGTATTCGAGTGGCCATCACAAAGCCCTGACCTCAATCTTATAGACAATTTGTGGGCAGAACTGAAAAAGCGTGTGCGAGCAAGGAGGCCTACAAACCTGACTCAGTTCCACCAGCTCTGTCAGGAGGAATGGGCCAAAATTCACCCAACTTATTGTGGAAAGCTTGTGGAAGGCTACCCGAAATGTTTGACCCAAGTTCAACAATTTAAAGGCAATGCTACCAAATACTAATTGAGTGTATGTAAACTTCTGACCAACTGGGAATGTGATTTAAAAAAAATACAAGCTGAAATAAATCGGTCTCTCTACTATTATTCTGACATTTCACATTCTCAAAATAAAGTGGTGATCTTAACTAACGTAAGACAGGGAATTGTTACTAGGATTAAATGTCAGGAATTGTGAAAAGCTGAGTTTAAATGTATTTGGCTAAGTTGTATGTAAACTTCTGACTTCAACTGTATGTTAACATTGCCAAAGCAAGTGAAGTAGAAAATAAACTAAAGTGAAATAAACAATACAAATGAACAGTAACAGTAACTCACAGAAGTTCCGAAAGAATGTCAAATGTCATATGTCTACATACAGTGTTGTAACGATGTGTGAATAGTTATTGTACAGAAGGGAAAATAAATAAACATAAATATGGGTTGTATTTACAATGGTGTTTGTTCTTCACTGGTTGCCCTTTTCTTGTGGCAACAGGTCACAAATCTTGCTGCTGTGATGGCACACTGTGGTATTTCACCCAGTAGATATGGGAGTTTATCAAAATTGGGTTTGTTTTCTAGTTCTTTGTGGATCTGTGCAATCTCAGAGAAATACGTGTCTCTAGTATGGTCATACATTTGGCAGGAGGTTAGGAAGTGCAGCTCAGTTTCCACCTAATTTTGTGGTCAATGTGCACATAGCCTGTCTTCTCTTGAGAAGCAGATCTGCCTACGGTGGCCTATCTCAATAGCAAGGCTATGCTCACTGAGTCTATACGTAGTCAAAGTTTTCCTTAAGTTTGGGTCAGTCACAGTGGTCAGGTATTCTGCTTAGGGCCAAATAGCATTCTAGTTTGCTCTGTTTTGTTAATTCTTTCCAATGTGTCAAGTAATTATATTTTAGTTTTCTCATGATTTGGTTGGGTCTAATTGTGTTGCTGTCCTGGGGCTCTGTGGGGGGTGTTTGTGTTTGGGTCATGTGGAGCGGAACAGGTGAACCCAAGAGCAGACTCAGACGAGGAGACTGGGATGAGGTAACCAAGTTATTTATCGAAACACGGGGGAGATTGAGTGCAGGCCAGGGGAAGCTCGTTCGGGTTGCTGGAAACCAGGTGAAATTTATGTTCCTTTTGATGGCACAGAAGGTCCTTCTTGCTTTGTCTCTCAGCTCGTTCACAGCTTTGTGGAATCTGTGCAGAATCCGGCTTTAAACTTCTTCACAACAGTATCTTGGACCTGCCTGGTGTGCTCCTTATTCTTCATGATGCTCTCTGCGCTTTTAACGGACCTCTGAGACTATCACAGTGCAGGTGCATTTATACGGAGACTTGATTACACACAGGTGGATTGTATTTATCATCATTAGTCATTTAGGTCGACATTGGATCATTCAGAGATCCTCACTGAACTTCTGGAGAGAGTTTGCTGCACTGAAAGTAAAGGGGCTGAATAATTTTGCACGCCCAATTTTTCAGTTTTTGATTTGTTAAAAAAGTTTGAAATATCCAATAAATGTCGTTCCACTTCATGATTGTGTCTCACTTGTTGTTGATTCTTCACAAAAAAATACAGTTTTATATCTTTATGCTTGAAGCCTGAAATGTGGCAAAAGGTCGCAAAGTTCAAGGGGGCCGAATACTTTCGCAAGGCACTGTATATACTTTTTTCTATTGTGTTATTGACTGTATGTTTGTTTACTCCATGTGTAACTCTGTGTTGTTGTTTGTGTCGCACTGCTTTGCTTTATCTTGGCCAGATTGCAGTTGTAAATGAGAACTGGTTCTCAACTAGCCTACCTGGTGAAATAAAAAATAAATTGTTTTAGTGATTCACCATAGTCAAGGTGTAGACTCAGGTTTTCTGAGTATCTATGTTTTTGGTTGGATAGGTTTCTCAATTTCTTTCTTAGGTTTTTGCATTCTTCATCAAACCATTTGTCATTGTTGTTAATTTTCTTCTTGTTTTATGTTTGACATTTTTAGATGTGATAGGGAAACTGAGAGGTCAAATATACTGTTTAGGTTTTCTACTGCCAAGTTTATACCTTCACTATTACAGTGGAACGCTTTGTCCAGGAAATTGTCTGAAAGGAATTTAATTTGTTATTGCCTAATTGTTTTTTGGTATATTTCCACACTACATTCCTTCCATCTAAAGCATTTCTTAATAGTATTCAATTCCTTTGGCTTTGATGCCTCATGCTTGATTATTGCTCTGTTCAAATAGACTGTGATTTTGCTGTGATCTGATAGGGGTGTCAGTAGGCTGACTGTGAACGCTCTAAGAGACTCTGGGTTGAGGTCAGTAATAAAGTAGTCTACAGTACTACTGACAAGAGATGAGCTATAGGTGTACCTACTCTCTCCCACCCTCCACCTCTCCCTCCCTTTCCATCTCTCTCTCTCCCTCTCACCACTTCTCTCTCCTACCCTCCACCTCTCCCTCTCCTTCCCTCTCTCTCCATCTCTCCGTCCCTCCCTCTCTCTCCATCCCTTCATCTCTCTCTCTCTTTATTTCTATCTACCCAGGCTAACCTCCTGTCCCTCTCTAGAGGGAATATATATTTATGATGGGCTGTTTCTGTTTCTATAAGTGTTTGTCTGCCAAATGACGCAGGGCTGGCACAAGCAGCATGCATGGTCAATCATGTTTCCTTGAGTTCACACACACTGAGGAAGGCAGACAGAGGGAGGAAAGAGAGGGGGAGGGACAGATGGAGACAGAGAGCATGAGGGAGGCAGACAGAGGAGGGAGAGAGAGGGGGAGGGACAGATGGAGACAGAGAGCATGAGGGAGGCAGACAGAGGAGGGAGAGAGGGGGAGGGACAGATGGAGACAGAGAGCATGAGGGAGGCAGATGGGGAGGAGGTAGTGAAAAAGAGCGGGGGGGTGCTTTGAGTCATGGAAGGCTGAGCAGAGGTGAAGACGAGACACTCAAATTAGTATTCCAGGAGGGACGGAGAGAGGGATGGAGGGAGAGAGGGAAGGAGAGAGGGAAGGAAAGAGGGAGGGAGAGAGAGGGAAGGAGAGAGGGAGGGAGGGAGAGAGGGAAGGAGAGAGGGAGGGAGGGAGAGGGGGAAGGAAAGAGGGAGGGAAGGAGAGAGGGAAGGAGAGAGGGAGGGAAGGAGAGAGGGAAGGAGAGAGGGAGAGGGAAGGAGAGAGAGGGAAGGAGGGAGGGAGGGAGGGAGGGAGGGAGGGAGGGAGGGAGGGAGGGAGGGAGGGAGGGAGGGAGGGAGGGAGGGAGGGAGGGGGAGGGAGGGAGGGAGGGAGGGAGGGAGGGAGGGAGGGAGGGAGGGAAGGAGGGAGGGAAGGAGAGAGGGAAGGAGAGAGGGAAGGAGAGAGGGAAGGAGAGAGGGAAGGAAAGAGGGAGGGAAGGAGAGAGGGAAGGAGAGAGGGAAAGAGAGAGGGAGGGAAGGAGAGAGAAAGAGAGATGGAGGAAGAGAGGACAGGGAATTGGAAGGGGGAAGGGAGAGATTTAGAGGAGGGGAGAGAGATGGAGGGGGGGGTAGTTAAATCTGTATACAATAACTGGCCAGACATTTCAGTTCAGTTATACTCTGTCCAATCCTGGTATTGTTGCTATATATAGACCATTGGCTCCCCCTCTCAGCTCGTTGTGTGTGTGTGTGTGTGTGTTTGTGTGTGTGTGCATATACACTGAGTGTACAAAACATTAGGAACACCTTCCTAATATTGAGTTGCACCCCCTTTTGCCCTCAGAACAGGCTCAATTCGTCAGGGCATGGACTCTACAAGGTGTCGAAAGCATTCGACAGGGATGCTGGCCCATGTTGACTCCAATGTTTCCCACAGTTGTGTCAAGTTGGCTGGATGTCCTTTGGGTGGTGGCCCATTCTTGATACATACGGGAAACTGTTGAGTGTGATAAACCCACTAGCATTGCTGTTCTTGAAAAACTCAAACCAGTCCGCCTGGCACCTACTACCATACCCATTGAAAGGCACTTAAATATTTTTTCTTGTCATTCACCCTCTGAATGGCACAATGTCTTTATTGTTTCAAGTCTTAAAAACCCTTCTTTATCCCGTCTTCGCCCCTTCATCTACACGGACTGAAGTGGATTTAACAGGTGACATCAATAAGGGATCATAGTTAAATATGGAAGATTCACCTGGTCAGTTCATGTCATGGAAAGACATTGTCTAATGTTTTGTACACTCAGTGAATAATGAAAGGGGACATTTATTTTGTGCGTTAAACGTGTGTTAAGTGTGTGTGTTTGTGTACAGTGAAACCAACCAATTTACAGTACAGGGTAATGTGAACTGCTAGATGGAGGAAGTTTGGGGTTAGATGTGATGTCACAAGGTGACCACCAGGGGGTGAATAAGGTAGGAGTTAAATGTGATGTCACAAGGTGACCACCAGGGGGTGAATAAGGTAGGAGTTAAATGTGATGTCACAAGGTGACCACCAGGGGGTGAATAAGGTAGGAGTTAAATGTGATGTCACAAGGTGACCACCAGGGGTGAATAAGGTAGGAGTTAAATGTGATGTCACAAGGTGACCACCAGGGGGTGAATAAGGTAGGAGTTAAATGTGATGTCACAAGGTGACCACCAGGGTTTTTTGTGTGTTTTTTTTCCACCTTTATTTAACTTGGTAGGCTAGTTGAGAACAAGTTCTCATTTACAACTGCGACCTGGCCAAGATAAAGCATAGCAGTGTGAACAGACAACAACACAAAGTTTCACATGGAGTAAACAATTAACAAGTCAATAACACAGTAGAAAAAAAGAAAAAAAGAGTCTATATACATTGTGTGCAAAAGGCATGAGGAGGTAGGCGGATAATTACAATTTGGCAGATTAACACTGGAGTGATAAATTATCAAGTAAATGTGCAGGTAGAGATACTGGTGTGCAAAAGAGTAGAAAAGTAAATAAATAAAAACAGTATGGGGATGAGGTAGGTAAATTGGGTGGGCTATTTACCGATGGACTATGTACAGCTGCAGCAATCGGTTAGCTGCTCAGATAGCAGATGTTTAAAGTTGGCGAGGGAGATAAGGGTCTCCAACTTCAGCGATTTTTGCAATTCGTTCCAGTCACAGGCAGCAGAGAACTGGAAGGAAAGGTGGCCAAATGAGGTGTTGGCTTTAGGGATGGTCAGTGAGATACACCTGGTGGAGCGCGTGCTACGGGTGGGTGTTGCCATCGTGACCAGTGAACTGAGATAAGGCGGAGCTTTACCTAGCATGGACTTGTAGATGACCTGGAGCCAGTGGGTCTGGCGACGAATATGTAGCGAGGACCAGCCGACTAGAGCATACAGGTCGCAGTGGTGGGTGGTATAAGGTGCTTTAGTAACAAAACGGATGCCACTGTGATAAACTGCATCCAGTTTGCTGAGTAGAGTATTGGAAGCTATTTTGTAGATGACATCGCCGAAGTCGAGGATCGGTAGGATAGTCAGTTTTACTAGGGTAAGTTTGGCAGCGTGAGTGAAGGAGGGGTGAATGTGATGTCACAAGGTGACCACCAAGGGGTGAATAAGGTAGGAGTTAGACGTGATGTCCCTCTCTCTCGCTCTCAATTCAATTCAAAGGGCTTCATTGGCATGGGAAACATATGCTTACATTGCCATAGCAAGTGAAATAGATAATAAACAAAAGTTAAATAAACAATAAAAAAATAACAGTAAACATTACACATTTCAAATGTTATAATATTGGCTAAGTACAGTGTTGTAACAATGTGCAAGTAGTTGAAGTATGAAAGGGAAAATAAATAAATAGATAAATATAGGTTGTATTTACAAAGGTGTTTGTGCTCCTCTGGTTGCCCTTTTCTTATGGCAACGGGCCACAAATCTTGCTGCTGTGATTGCGCACTGTGGAATTTCACCTAACATATGGGAGTTTATTCATGTTTGATTTGTTTTCAAATTCTTTACGGGTCTGTTTGACCTGTGGGAAATATGCGTCTTTAATGTGGTCATACAGTTGGCAGGAGGTTAGGAAGTGTAGCTCAGTTTCCACCTCATTTTGTGGGACTTGGGCACATAGCCTGTCTTTTCTCGAGAGCCAGGTGTGCCTATGGCGGCCTCCCTCAATAGCAAGGCTATGCTTACTGGTTGGTGAGTGGACCCCAGACCTCACAACCATAGAGGGCAATGGGTTCGATAACTGATTGAAGTATTGGGATGTTTTATGTTCCTTTTGATGGCATAGAAGGCCTTCTGGCCTTGTCTTTTAAGATCATTCACAGCCTTGTGGAAGTTACCTGTGGTGTTGATGTTTAGGCCAAGGTAGGTGTAATTCTTTGTGTCCTCTAGGGCAAGTGTCTAGACAGAATTTGTATTTGTTGTCTTGGCTACTGGACCTTTTTGGAACACCATTATTTTAGTCTTAGATTTCTGAGATTTACTGTCAGGGCCCAAGTCTGACAGAATCTGTGCAGAAGATCTAGGTGCTACTGTAGGCCCTCCTTGGTTGGGGACAGAAGCACCAGATCATCTGCAAACAGTAGACAGTAGACAGTAGATGCCAATTAGACATTTGCTCAGGATACTGTTGTCACTGAGGAAATGTTGGAATCCAGTGGGTTCTGGTAGTCTTTAATAGCTGATTCTAAGTTTAGTAAATGATCATGTATATGTTTTTGCTCTTGGTTCTTTGTTATCCTCTTTGGCCAAGGAGGCGACCCACCTTGACAACATCCGGTGAAAGTGCAGAGTGCCAAATTCAAATAACAGAAATAGTAATACTAAACATTCATGAAAAATACAGGTGTTATACATCGGTTAACAGATGAACTTCAGGGCCTCCCAGGTGGAGCAGTGGTTGAGGGTGCTGCACTGCAGTGCCAGCTGTGCCACCAGAGACTCTGGGTTCGCGCCCATGCTCAGTCGCAACCGGCCTCGACCGGGAGGTCCGTGGGGCGATGCACAATTGGCCTAGTGTCGTCCGGGTTAGGGAGGGTTTGGCCAGTAGGGATATCCTTGTCTCATCGCGCACCAGCGACTCCTGTGGCGTGCCAGGCGCACGCTAACCAAGGTTGCCAGGTGCACAGTGTTTCCTCCAACACATTGGTGTGGCTGGCTTCTGGGTTGGATGCACGCTGTGTTAAGAAGCAGTGCGGCTTGGTTGGGTTGTGTATCGGAGGATGCATGACTTTCGACCTTCGTGTCTGTACAGGAGTTGTAGCGATGAGACAAGATAGTAGCTACTAACAATTGGATACCACAAAAAAGGGGGTAAAAAATCAAATTAAAAAAGATGAACTTCTTGTTAATCCAACCGTCAGATTTCAAAAAGGCTTTACAGAGAAAGCATACCATGCGATTATCTGAGGACAGCGCCCCGCTTACAAAAGCATACAAACATTTTCCAACCAAGTAGAGGAGTCACGAAAGTCGGAAATAGTGATACAATAAATCACTTACTTTTGAAGATCTTCATCTGGTTGCAATCACAAGGGTCCCCGCTACACAATAAATGGTTGTTTTGTTCGATAACGTCCCTCTTCATATCCCAAAAACTCAGTTTTGTTTGCGCGTTTTGTTCAGTAATCCACTGGCTCAAAGAAGGTCAAAACATGCAGACGAATAGATCCTAATAGTACCGGTAAAGTTTGTCGAAACATGTCAAACGATGTTTATAATTAATCCTCAGGTTGTCAATTATCTAAATAATCTATAATATTTCAACCGGACAATAGCGTATTCAATAGAAAGGAAAAACAATGAAGAGTGCGCACACAGTCACGCTTGTAAACCAGTACTGCATGATTACATAGTCCCCTGACCAAAAGGTCTAATTTTTCTTAATTTTTCAGAAAACCATCCTGAAACCATGTCTAAAGACTGTTGACATCTAGTGGAAGCCATAGGAACTGCAATCTGGGCCCTAACCACTCACATTAAAAACAATCCCATTTCCTGGATGGATTTTCCTCGGGTTTTCACCTGCCATTTCAGCTCTGTTATATTAACATACATTATTTTAACAGTTCTAGAAACTTCAGAGTGTTTTCTATCCAGATCTACCAATTATATGCATATCCTAGCTTCTGGGCCTGAGTAACATGTAGTTTACTTTGGACACATTTGTCAAACCTCAAAATACTGCCCCCTAGCGCAAAGAAGTTTTAAATGACTGAAAAGGTTGGAGAAGTGGTTTATCCATACATCTCCATTTTTGATAGATAGCTCTTCGTGTTGTTGTTTGTTTAGTGTGTTCCAATTTTTCCAGAAGTGATTTGATTCCATGGATTTTTCAATGAGCTGATTTCTGAACTGCTGTTCCTTCTTTTTCTTAGTGTATATCTTGATTGTTTTAGTGTTTCACCATAGTGTTTGTCTCTCTCTCTCTCTCGCTCTGTCTGTCCATCACTGTCTCTCTTTGTTTGTAAGATAGTGTTTCTGACTCTTCCTCTCTGTCAGTCTCTTTCCTTTTCCCTCCAGGGCACACCTCTGAGACCTTCATCCTCTCTTTATCTCCCGTTATCTCTCCATCAGTCTGTGTCTCTTTGTCGATAAGTGCATGTGACTCTTTTCCTTTATACCTCCATCTTGTTCTCTCACTCTCTCAATGTAGGATATATCATGTGTTTAACCCTGCAGGTGGCGGAACATGCACCCAAACATTGCTGTGACAGTGCTGTGATCTACAGTACGACATGGCTGCTGTCTCGTGAGGCAAGGTCAGCCACAGAGGGAACAAAGACTTGACAATAATCTCACCTGTGATGCATTTGCCCATGCCAAAATGGCCATCACACACACACACACACGCACACACACACACACACACACACAAACACACACACACACACAAACACAAACACACACACACACACACACACACACACAGTGATGAGATATTCCACCTGCATGGTTAACACAGCGAATGTTAAAACACACTGAGTGACACTGCAACTGGCTCTGCAACATCCAACACAGATGACTTCCACATACCTGTCAGTCTTATTGAGCCTGTGTGGAGCGAAAGTTGTAACAGTCTTTCAGCGTGATTCCTGTTTAGAGCAGTGTGCAACATGCTTCTAATCATTGATTGCCATGTTCCTGTAAATCTGACTGTCATGTTCCTGTCAATCTGACTGTCATGTTCCTGTCAATCTGACTGTCATGTTCCTGTCAATCTGACTGTCATGTTCCTGTCAATCTGACTGTCATGTTCCTGTCAATCTGACTGTCATGTTCCTGTCAATCTGTCATGTTCCTGTCAATCTGACTGTCATGTTCCTGTCAATCTGACTGTCATGTTCCTGTCAATCTGACTGTCATGTTCCTGTCAATCTGACTGTCATGTTCCTGTCAATCTGACTGTTATATGTGCTTTTTGTGATGTTGCTGATGTTGAATGATAATGGATTGCATTTGAGTGCTGCGTATTTCTTTCATCCAAACCAAATCACTCACGTATCTCGCTGTCTCTCTCCATCAACTGATGGAAGGGGATGTTCTTGAATGCTTTCATGTTTTAAGACAATGTGTTCATTCGTTTTAGATATGACTTGTTGAAATCAAAGATTAACAGTACAATGGGAATACAAGGCTTCAAAATCTGTCTTGTCTTCTGACTGCATAGTAAATTATCTCCCTCTCTGTTTCAGTCTTTCTCACTTCACTTTCTCTCCATCACCATTCCTTACTCTCTCTCCTTCTCTCTATCACTATCCCTTACTCTCTCTCCTTCTCTCTATCACTATCCCTTACTCTCTCTCCTTCTCTCTATCACTATCCCTTACTCTCTCTCCTTCTCTCTATCACTATCCCTTACTCTCTCTATCACTATCCCTTACTCTCTCTCCTTCTCTCTATCACTATCCCTTACTCTCTCTCCTTCTCTCTATCACTATCCCTTACTCTCTCTCCTTCTCTCTATCACTATCCCTTACTCTCTCTATCACTATCCCTTACTCTCTCTATCACTATCCCTTACTCTCTCTCCTTCTCTCTATCACTATCCCTTACTCTCTCTATCACTATCCCTTACTCTCTCCTTCTCTCTATCACTATCCCTTACTCTCTCTCCTTCTCTCTATCACTATTCCTTACTCTCTATCCGTCTCTCTATCACTATTCCTTACTCTCTCTCCTTCTCTCTTTCACTATCCCTTACTCTCTATCCTTCTCTCTATCACTATCCCTTACTCTCTCTCCTTCTCTCTATCACTATCCCTTACTCTCTCTCCTTCTCTCTATCACTATCCCTTACTCTCTATCCTTCTCTCTATCACTATCCCTTAATCTCTCCTTCTCTCTATCACTATCCCTTACTCTCTATCCTTCTCTCTATCACTATCCCTTACTCTCTATCCTTCTCTCTATCACTATCCCTTACTCTCTATCCTTCTCTCTATCACTATCCCTTACTCTCTCCTTCTCTCTATCACTATCCCTTACTCTCTATCTGTCTCTCTATCACTATCCCTTACTCTCTCCTTCTCTCTATCACTATCCCTTACTCTCTATCCTTCTCTCTATCACTATCCCTTACTCTCTCTCCTTCTCTCTATCACTATCCCTTACTCTCTCTCCTTCTCTCTATCACTATCCCTTACTCTCTATCCGTCTCTCTATCACTATCCCTTACTCTCTCTCCTTCTCTCTATCACTATCCCTTACTCTCTCTATCACTATCCCTTACTCTCTCTATCACTATCCCTTACTCTCTCTCCTTCTCTCTATCACTATCCCTTACTCTCTATCCTTCTCTCTATCACTATCCCTTACTCTCTATCCGTCTCTCTATCACTATCCCTTACGCTCTCTCCTTCTCTCTATCACTATCCCTTACTCTCTCTCCTTCTCTCTATCACTATCCCTTACTCTCTATCCTTCTCTCTATCACTATCCCTTACTCTCTATCCTTCTCTCTATCACTATCCCTTAATCTCTCCTTCTCTCTATCACTATCCCTTACTCTCTATCCTTCTCTCTATCACTATCCCTTACTCTCTATCCTTCTCTCTATCACTATCCCTTACTCTCTATCCTTCTCTCTATCACTATCCCTTACTCTCTCCTTCTCTCTATCACTATCCCTTACTCTCTATCTGTCTCTCTATCACTATCCCTTACTCTCTCCTTCTCTCTATCACTATCCCTTACTCTCTATCCTTCTCTCTATCACTATCCCTTACTCTCTCTCCTTCTCTCTATCACTATCCCTTACTCTCTCTCCTTCTCTCTATCACTATCCCTTACTCTCTATCCGTCTCTCTATCACTATCCCTTACTCTCTCTCCTTCTCTCTATCACTATCCCTTACTCTCTCTATCACTATCCCTTACTCTCTCTATCACTATCCCTTACTCTCTCTCCTTCTCTCTATCACTATCCCTTACTCTCTATCCTTCTCTCTATCACTATCCCTTACTCTCTATCCGTCTCTCTATCACTATCCCTTACTCTCTCTCCTTCTCTCTATCACTATCCCTTACTCTCTCTCCTTCTCTCTATCACTATCCCTTACTCTCTCTCCTTCTCTCTATCACTATCCCTTACTCTCTCTATCACTATCCCTTACTCTCTCTCCTCTCTATCACTATCCCTTACTCTCGCTCCTTCTCTCTATCACTATCCCTTACTCTCTCTCCTTCTCTCTATTACTATGCTTTACTCTCGCTCCTTCTCTCTATCACTATCCCTTACTCTCTCTATCACTATGCCTTACTCTCGCTCCTTCTCTCTATCACTATCCCTTACTCTCTCTCCTTCTCTCTATCACTATCCCTTACTCTCTCCTTCTCTCTATCACTATCCCTTACTCTCTATCTGTCTCTCTATCACTATCCCTTACTCTCTCTCCTTCTCTCTATCACTATCCCTTACTCTCTCTATCACTATCCCTTACTCTCTCTATCACTATCCCTTACTCTCTCTCCTTCTCTCTTTCACTATCCCTTACTCTCTCTATCACTATCCCTTACTCTCTCTCCTTCTCTCTATCACTATCCCTTACTCTCTATCCTTCTCTCTATCACTATCCCTTACTCTCTCTCATTCTCTCTATCACTATCCCTTACTCTCTTCATCACCATTCCTTACTCTCTCTCCTTCTCTCTATCACTATTCCTTACTCTCTCTCCTTCTCTCTATCACTATTCCTTACTCTCTCTCCTTCTCTCTATCACTATCCCTTACTCTCTCTCCTTCTCCCTATCACTATGCCTTACTCTCGCTCCTTCTCTCTATCACTATCCCTTACTCTCTCTCCTTCTCCCTATCACTATGCCTTACTCTCGCTCCTTCTCTCTATCACTATCTCTTACTCTCTCTCCTTCTCTCTATCACTATCCCTTACTCTCTCCCCTTCTCTCTATCACTATCCCTTACTCTCTCTCCTTCTCTCTATCACTATCCCTTACCCTCTCTCCTTCTCTCTATCACTATCCCTTACAATTCAATTCAATTCAATTCAATTCAAGGGCTTTATTGGCATGGGAAACATGTGTTAACATTGCCAAAGCAAGTAAGGTAGATAATATATGAAGTGAAATAAACAAAAATTAACAGTAGACATCACACATACAGAAGTTTCAAAACAATAAAGACATTACAAATGTCATATTATATATATATATATATATACAGTGTTTTTACAATGTACAAATGGTAAAGGACACAAGATAAGATAAATAAGCATAGATATGGGTTGTATTTACAATGGTGCGTGTTCTTCACTGGTTGCCCTTTTCTCGTGGCAACAGGTCACAAATCTTGCTGCTGTGATGGCACACTGTGGAATTTCACCCAGTAGATATGGGAGTTTTTCAAAATTGGATTTGTTTTCGAATTCTTTGTGGATCTGTGTAATCTGAGGGAAATATGTCTCTCTAATATGGTCATACATTGGGCAGGAGGTTAGGAAGTGCAGCTCAGTTTCCACCTCATTTTGTGGGCAATGAGCACATAGCCTGTCTTCTCTTGAGAGCCATGTCTGCCTACGTCGGCCTTTCTCAATAGCAAGGCTATGCCCGCTGAGTCTGTACAAAGTCAAAGCTTTCCTTAATTTTGGGTCAGTCACGGTGGTCAGGTATTCTGCCGCTGTGTACTCTCTGTGTAGGGCCAAATAGCATTCTAGTTTGCTCTGTTTTTTTGTTAATTCTTTCCAATGTGTCAAGTAATTATCTTTTTGTTTTCTCATGATTTGGTTGGGTCTAATTGTGCTGCTGTCCTGGGGCTCTGTAGGGTGTGTTTGTGAACAGAGCCCCAGGACCAGCTTGCTTAGGGGACTCTTCTCCAGGTTAATTTCTCTGTAGGTGATGGCTTTGTTGTGGAAGGTTTGGGAATCGCTTCCTTTTAGGTGATTATAGAATTTAACAGCTCTTTTCTGGATTTTGATAATTAGTGGGTATCGGCCTAATTCTGCTCTGTATGCATTATTTGGTGTTCTACGTTGTACACGGAGGATATTTTTGCAGAATTCTGCGTGCAGAGTCTCAATTTTGTGTTTGTCCCATTTTGTGAAGTCTTGGTTGGTGAGCGGACCCCAGACCTCACAACCATAAAGGGCTCTATGACTGATTCAAGTATTTTTAGCCAAATCCTAATTGGTATGATGAAATTTATGTTCCTTTTGATGGCATAGAATGCCCTTCTTGCCTTGTCTCTCAGATCGTTCACAGCTTTGTGGAAGTTACCTGTGGCGCTGATGTTTAGGCCAAGGTATGTATAGTTTTTTGTGTGCTCTAGGGCAACAGTGTCTAGATGGAATTTGTATTTGTGGTCCTGGTGACTGGACCTTTTTTGGAACACCATTATTTTGGTCTTACTGAGATTTACTGTCAGGGCCCAGGTCTGACAGAATCTGTGCATAAGATCTAGGTGCTGCTGTAGGCCCTCCTTGGTTGGTGACAGAAGTACCAGATCATCAGCAAACGGCAGACATTTGACTTCGGATTATAGTAGGGTGAGGCCGGGTGCCGCAGACTTTTCTAGTGCCCGCGCCAGTTCATTGATATATATGTTGAAGAGGGTGGGGCTTAAGCTGCATCCCTGTCTAACCCCACGACCCTGTGTGAAGAAATCTGTGTGTTTTTTGCCAATTTTAACCGCACACTTGTTGTTTGTGTACATGGATTTTATGATGTCGTATGTTTTACCCCCAACACCACTTTCCATCAGTTTATATAGCAGACCCTCATGCCAAATTGAGTCAAAGGCTTTTTTGAAATCAACAAAGCATGAGAAGACTTTGCCTTTGTTTTGGTTTGTTTGGTTGTCAATTAGGGTGTGCATGGTGAATACATGGTCTGTTGTACGGTAATTTGGTAAAAAGCCAATTTGACATTTGCTCAGTACATTGTTTTCATTGAGGAAGTGTACGAGTCTGCTGTTAATGATAATGCAGAGGATTTTCCCAAGGTTACTGTTGACGCATATTCCACGGTAGTTATTCGGGGTCAAATTTGTCTCCATTTTTGTGGATTGGGGTGATCAGTCCTTGGTTCCAAATATTGGGGAAGATGCCAGAGCTAAGGATGATGTTAAAGAGTTTTAGTATAGCCAATTGGAATTTGTTGTCTTTATATTTGTCTGTATATTTGTTGTTGCCTTCCAGTTGAAGCTCGCATCCGCTACAAGACCATGGTGCTTGCCTACGGAGCTGTGAGGAGAACGGCACCGCAGTACCTCCAGGCTCTGATCAGGCCCTACACCCAAACAAGGGCACTGCGTTCATCCACCTCTGGCCTGCTCGCCTCCCTACCACTGAGGAAGTACAGTTCCCGCTCAGCCCAGTCAAAACTGTTCGCTGCTCTGGCCCCCCAATGGTGGAACAAACTCCCTCACGACGCCAGGACAGCGGAGTCAATCACCACCTTCCGGAGACACCTGAAACCCCACCTCTTCAAGGAATACCTAGGATAGGATAAAGTAATCCTTCTCACCCCCCCCCTTAAATGATTTAGATGCACTATTGTAAAGTGGCTGTTCCACTGATGTCAGAAGGTGAATTCACCAATTTGTAAGTCGCTCTGGATAAGAGCGTCTGCTAAATGACTTAAATGTAAATGTAAATGTTATATTTGATCATTTCATTGAGGATACCATCAACACCACAGGCCTTTTTGGGTTGGAGGGTTTTTATTTTGTCCTGTAACTCATTCAATGTAATTGGAGAATCCAGTGGGTTCTGGTAGTCTTTAATAGTTGATTCTCAGATCTGTATTTGATCATGTATATGTTTTTGCTCTTTATTCTTTGTTATAGAGCCAAAAAGATTGGAGAAGTGGTTTCCCATACATCTCCATTTTGGATAGATAATTCTTCGTGTTGTTGTTTGTTTAGTGTTTTCCAATTTTCCCAGAAGTGGTTAGAGTCTATGGATTCTTCAATTACATTGAGCTGATTTCTGACATGCTGTTCCTTCTTTTTCCGTAGTGTATGTCTGTATTGTTTTAGTGATTCACCATAGTGAAGGCGTAGACTCAGGTTTTCCGGGTCTCTATGTTTTTGGTTGGACAGGTTTCTCAATTTCTTTCTTAGATTTTTGCATTCTTCATCAAACCATTTGTCATTGTTGTTAATTTTCTTCGGTTTTCTATTTGAGATTTTTAGATTTGATAGGGAAGCTCAGAGGTCAAATATACTGTTAAGATTTTCTACTGCCAAGTTTACACCTTCACTATTACAGTGGAACGTTTTACCCAGGAAATTGTCTAAAGGGGATTGAATTTGTTGTTGCCTAATTGTTTTTTGGTAGGTTTCCAAACTGCATTCCTTCCATCTATAGCATTTCTTAATGTTACTCAGTTCCTTTGGCTTTGATGCCTCATGATTGAGTATTGCTCTGTTTAAGTAGACTGTGATTTTGCTGTGGTCTGATAGGGGTGTCAGTGGGCTGACTGTGAACGCTCTGAGAGAATCTGGGTTGAGGTCAGTGATAAAGTAGTCTACAGTACTACTGCCAAGAGATGAGCTATAGGTGTACCTACCATAGGAGTCCCCTCGAAGCCTACCATTGACTATGTACATACCCAGCGTGCGACAGAGCTGCAGGAGTTGTGACCCGTTTTTGTTGGTTACGTTGTCATAGTTGTGCCTAGGGGGGCATATGTGGGAGGGAATGCTGTCACCTCCAGGCAGGTGTTTGTCCCCCTGTGTGCTGAGAGTGTCAGGTTCTTGTCCGGTTCTGGCATTTAGGTCGCCACAGACGAGTACATGTCCCTGGGCCTGGAAATTATTGATTTCCCCCTCCAGGATGGAGAAGCTGTCTTCATTAAAATATGGGGATTCTAGTGGGGGGATATAGGTAGCACACAGGAGGACATTTTTCTCTGTTAGGATAATTTCCTTTTGAATTTCTAGCCAAATGTAGAATGTTCCTGTTTTGATTAATTTAATGGAGTGAGTTAGGTCTGCTCTATACCAAATTAGCATACCCCCTGAGTCCCTTCCCTGTTTCACACCTGGTAGTTTGGTGGATGGGACTACCAGCTCTCTGTAACCTAGAGGGCAACCAGTGGGTCTGTCTCCTCTATACCAGGTTTCTTGCAGGATGACAATGTCTGTATTACCGATTTCTTTGGTGAAGTCCGGGTTTCTGCTCTTCAGGCCAAAGGCAGATGACCTCAGGCCTTGGATATTCCAGGATGAAATAGTAAAGGCTTTTTGTTCCATAAAGGGTCCAATGTGGTTGGTCGTGGTTTGGCCTCAGGCCAGTAAGTGTGAGCAGAGCCTGCTGAGCATCTGGTACATGCCATTGGCTTGGGCGTGTGTGAGAGTGGGGGTTGGGACTGTTTGCCCGCTCACTCCCTGGGCGTATGTGTGGCTTCCATGTTGAGGCCCTCTTTGCGGGGGTGGGGTGCATGGGGTGGGCAGGAGTGGCATAGGTCTGATCTGAGGGGGCCTAAATGGGGTGTGGGCATGGTTGACGTGGGGGGGTGTTGATTGGTTGGGGTGGGGGTGTGGATGTGCGGTGGTCTGGATGTAATTCCTCTTGGCGTGGGTCCTCTATATGTAGGTCCAGGGGGGGGTCCTGCAGGTCTGGGTGGGGTGTCTCGCTGGTCTGGGTGGGGTGTCTATTGATCTGTTGCTCCTGTGTGAAGTGTTGGGGATACGTTTGAGAGCGATGTCCTTTAGAGTTCGGGCAAAGGTGGGCACTGCTGCCTTGTAGAGGTGGACCTGGTCATAGAGGCTGTTCAAGTCCAGGGTGGAGTGGTGGGCCAGGAAAACGTTTGGTTTTGAGGCACAGTCATGGGAAATACTTGCGTTTACCCACTGTATTGTGGCAGGGTGGAAGTCTTTTCGTGGTAGCAGGGTGGATATAACCACTTGTGCGTTGGGGAAAGTAGAAGAAGCCTTTTCAATCACTCCCTTCAGCGCTGTGGCCACTCTTTCCTGCTGTGCTCTCAGGTCGTTTGTGCCTGTGTGTATTATTATGTGGCTGGGTGAACCTAGTTGGTCCTCAGACAAAAGGTCGAGGGCGCGCTGGGTGTTCGGACACCAGAGTTTAGACACACTGTGTTTGGGAAAAAGTTTTTTTTCTTCTATATATTTCCCATTTGAGTCCATAAGTAGTACAATATGTGTCTTGTGTTTGTCCTCAGTGGGTGTGGGGGGGTTGCCAGAAGGGCTATCAGGGTGGCTGACAGGGGGGGTGCTCAGAGGGGGTGAGAGCCGCTGGGCTTGGGGTTCTTCATTTGTCTGTTCTGCTGTGATGTCGACTCTATGGTCAGGGTCTGGTGTGGACTGTTCTGCTGTGGTGTCGAGACTTTTGTTGGGTGCTGAGGTGGGCTGTTCTGCTGGCTTCTCTGTGGGGGTGGCCACCTCTCTAGTGGGTTGTTCTCTGTCACAAGCCGTCCCCCTCAACCTCTCCTCCATCCCCCTCAACCTCTCCTCCATCCCCCTCACCCTCTCCTCCATCCCCCTCACCGTCTCCTCCATCCCCCTCAACCTCTCCTCCACCAGCAGTCTGATACTCTCCTCTAGTGCTCTGTTCTGCTCCTCTTTCTCCTGTTGTATTTGTCTCACCACTGTCCAAAGTGCAGATATGTCTCTGTCCACCTCCAGCTCTCCGGGTCTGGTTAAGGGGCTGTTGTTGTGCTGGGCTGTTGTCTGGGTCTGTGCTGACTGAAGTGTAATCACCTGCTGTTCCAGCTCCACCTGCCTTATCTCCAGCTGGGTGAATTTGTCCTTCATTTCAATGAGGGAGTGGTAATCTGTGCTGGGAGGTTGACTCTCCGCTGGGGGTTGCTCATCTGTGGGGTTACATAATGAAGAGGTCTGGTCTGACCCGCTCGGTGTGGGGGTATCTTTATCAAGGGAGAGCTTCTCCTGCTGGGCTAATTCTTTGATTAGGTGAAAGTCCAGCTGAAACTGTTTGGGGTTATTCTGTACCATTACTGTTCCGGACTTATAGATATTTATATTACTTGACTCAGAGTCCTCGTTATCAAGTATTCTGAGTTTCCACCCCTCGTTAACCCCCCCTCTCTTAACAAAGGGGTAGTGTGCTAATATAGCACTGTGCCATGCCAGGGGATGGTTTGTGTGGAAGATAAGGTTGCTGATGTTCCCATTTTTGTAATAGTCAGCAAAAAGTGTCACTTGATTTTCCATAAGGAGCTTCATTTTGTAATCTTTTCTTGCCTTATCATTCTTTACATGCAAAGGGTACTGTATTTTAATTACCTTATTTTAACCCCCCCTCTCTTAACAAAGGGGTAGTGTGCTAATATAGCACTGTGCCATGCCA
Source organism: Oncorhynchus masou masou (assembly GCF_036934945.1). NCBI lineage: Eukaryota > Metazoa > Chordata > Actinopteri > Salmoniformes > Salmonidae > Oncorhynchus > Oncorhynchus masou. Next base: position 76,701,510 of record NC_088240.1, on the reverse strand, counting down.
GGGGATGGTTTGTGTGGAAGATAAGGTTGCTGATGTTCCCATTTTTGTAATAGTCAGCAAAAATGTGTCTCTTGATTTTCCATAAGGAGCTTCATTTTGTAATCTTTTCTTGCCTTATCATTCTTTACATGCAAAGGGTACTGTATTTTAATTACCTCTGAACAGCGGGAGGGAGCTTCTAAGGCCTCTCCATTTGGTTGGGGTAGACTGTGTGACTCTCCTGCCATTGTTGGGCTAATGGGCTTTGACACCTCTCACTTAACACGTCAGTGCTAGTTGAAGCTGTATCAAGCTTGGCAGAATTATGCTAGAATTCAGTCCTTATAAAGTAATGTTGTGTATTTTCCTTCTTGGCTTTTGGAGATAAAATATAGTTTTGGACTAAGCATTACTCACTCAGTTCCAGGTTGGATGGTGTTTTCAGGTTTCTGTTGTTTTCCAGAGAATTTGCTGTATAGAGAAATAAATCTTGGTAGTTGTGAACCTTCCAGGTGATTCCGTAATTCCGTCCAAAATCAGGTTGTAGGTTTTAAGTTTTGATTTGAAGTGGGGGTTATGTTGTAGAGGGTAGAATCCAGTATGTGTTCCTGACAAAATATCAAAGTTTATCTAACTCCTAATCTAACTTTTTTAAAGAAAATGCTGAAAAATGCAGGATCGTGACCTCTGGTCGTGACCTCTGGAACTCGCCTTCTCTCTATCACTATCCCTTACTCTCTCTTCTTCTCTTTATCACTATCCTTACTCTCTTTCCTTCTCTCTATCACTATCCCTTACTCTCTCTCCTTCTCTCTATCACTATCCCTTACTCTCTCTCTCCTCTCTATCACTATCCCTTACTCTCTCTCCTTCTCTCTATCACTATCCCTTACTCTCTCTCATTCTCTCTATCACTATCCCTTACTCTCTCTCCTTCTCTCTATCACTATCCCTTACTATCTCTCCTTCTTTCTATCACTATCCCTTACTCTCTCTCCTCTCTATCACTATCCCTTAGTCTCTCTCCTTCTCTCTATCACTATCCCTTTCTCTCTCTCCTTCTCTCTATCACTATCCCTTACTCTCTCTCCTCTCTATCACTATCCCTTACTCTCTCTCATTCTCTCTATCCCTTAGTCTCTCTCTCCATCTTATCTCCCTGTTCTCGCTCACTGTATGTGTCCTGAGGACAGAGTGAGTGAGTGTGTGTGTGTCACATGTGGTGCTGGTGGTGGGAGGTTTGTCATTAGGCTCTGATGTATCCAGAGGAGGCTGGTGGGGGGAGCTATAGGAGGATGGCTTAATTGTAATGGCTGGAAAGGAATTAGTGGAACCGAGTCAAACGTGTGGTTTCCATATGTTTGATATCGTTCCATCGATTCCAATACAGCCATTACAATGAGCCCGTCACACCAAAGCTCCTCCAACCAGCCTCCTCTGGATTTAACCTCACACCACCATTTGGAGAGGGAAAAGAAGGACGAAAACAGCCCTTGGGAGGGAGAGAGGAAGATGGAAGGGGAAGGAGAACTTGTAGTAGGGTCAGAAGGGAAGGTGAGAGAGAGAGAGAGAGAGAGAGAGAGAGAGAGAGAGATAGAGAGAGGAAGGAGGACAGCGAGAGAAAGAGGGGAAGCTGTTGTGTTATTGAGGAAAGAGGCGTTTATGTCTGATAAGCTGTTCTGTTTTGCCTGGCTATGCTAATGGAAATATGATTGTATGAGTCTGGGTGCAATGTAATCTATGTAATGTTTCTAGAATTTATATCATGTACTGGTATCTGTAATATTTGGGGTTGGTTTTCACCTCGTAAATGTGGAATGTTTGAGTGTGATGAATGTGATTCATGTAAATGTCAATGTGGGCATGCAGTATGTGTGATGTGTGTAAAGGTCTCCGAGGAGATATATTAAACAGGCTGGCCCACACCAGACAGCTCTAATAGACAGCACACATGGCAGTGGGCGGAAATCACACATAACTCATGTCACGTGAGAAAGTCTCAAGGTCTCTGTGTGTGTGTTAAGAGATCCCAGTTCTCTTCTATAATTCAGTATTATTTTCTCTCTCTCTCCATGTACTCTTACCCTCATCTCTCTCTCTTTACTCTTACCCTCATCTCTCTCTCCCTCTCTGCTCTTACCCTCATCTCTCTCTCCCTCTCTGCTCTTACCCTCATCTCTCTCTCTTTACTCTTACCCTCATTCTCTCTCTCTCTTTACTCTTACCCTCATCTCTCTCTCCCTCTCTGCTCTTACCCTCATCTCTCTCTCCCTCTGCTCTTACCCTCATCTCTCTCTCCCTCTCTGCTCTTACCCTCATCTCTCTCTCTCCTCTTTCCCTCATTCTCTCTCTCTCTCCTCTTACCCTCATTCTCCCTCTCTTTACTCTTAACCTCATTCTCTCTCTCTTGACTCTTACCCTCATCTCTCTCTCCCTCCCTACTCTTACCCTCATCTCTCTCTCTCCTCTTACCCTCATTCTCTCTCTCCTCTTACCCTCATTCTCTCTCTCTCCTCTTACCCTCATTCTCTCTCTCTACTCTTACCCTCATTCTCTCTCTCCCTCTACTCTTACCCTCATTATCTCTCTACTCTTACCCTCACTCTCTCTCTACTTTTACCCTCATTCTCTCTCTCTACTCTTACCCTCATTCTCTCTCTCCCTCTACTCTTACCCTCATTCTCCCTCCCTACTCTTACCCTCATTCTCTTTCTCCCTCTACTCTTACCCTCATTCTCTCTCTCCCTCTACTCTTACCCTCATTCTCTCTCTCCCTCTCTACCCCTACCCTATATTTTCTCTCTCTCTCCCTCTCTACTCCTACCCTCATTATCTCGCTCTCTCTTTACTTTTACCCTCATCTCTCTCTCTCTCTCTACTATTACCCTCATCTCTCTCTCTCCCTACTCTTACCCTCATCTCTCTCTCTCTCTCCCTACTCTTACCCTCATCTCTCTCTCTATTTACTCTTACCTTATTCTCTCTCTCTCTCTCTTTACTCTTAACCTCATTCTCTCTCTCTTTACTCTTACCTCATTCTCTCTCTCTCTCTTTACACTTACCTCATTCTCTCTCTCTCTTTACCTCTCTCTCTCTTTACTCTTAACCTCATTCTCTCTCTCTCTTTACTCTTACCTCATTCTCTCTCTCTTTATTCTTACCTCATTCTCTCTCTCTCTCTCTCTCTTTACACTTACCTCATTCTCTCTCTCTCTTTACCTCTCTCTCTCTTTACTCTTAACCTCATTCTCTCTCTCTCTCTTTACTCTTACCTCATTCTCTCTCTCTCTTTACTCTTACCTCATTCTCTCTCTCTCTCTTTACTCTTACCTCATTCTCTCTCTTTACTCTTAACCTCATTCTCTCTCTCTCTCTTTACTCTTACCTCATTCTCTCTCTCTATTTACTCATACCTTATTCTCTCTCTCTCTCTCTCTCTTTACTCTTAACCTCATTCTCTCTCTCTCTCTCTTTACTCTTAACCTCATTCTCTCTCTCTCTCTTTACTCTTAACCTCATTCTCGCTCTCCCTCTCTACTCTTACCCTCATTCTCTCTCTCCCTCTCTACTCTTTCCCTCATTCTCTCTCTCCCTCCCTCTCTGCTCTTACCCTCACTCTCTCTCTCTCTCTACTCTTACCCTCATTCTCTCTCTTTACTCTTACCCTCATTCTCTCTCTTGACTCTTACCCTCATTCTCTCTCTCCCTCTCTGCTCTTACCCTCATTCTCTCTCTCTCTACTCTTTCCCTCATTCTCTCTCTATTTACTCTTACCTCATTCTCTCTCTCTCTCTTTACTCTTACCTCATTCTCTCTCTACTCTTAACCTCATTCTCTCTCTCTCTCTCTCTCTCTCTCTCTCTTTACTCTTACCTCATTCTCTCTCTCTCTCTCTCTCTTTACCTCATTCTCTCTCTCTCTTTACTCTTACCTCATTCTCTCTCTCTTTACTCTTACCTCATTCTCTCTCTCTCTTTACTCTTACCTCATTCTCTCTCTCTCTTTACTCTTACCTCATTCTCTCTCTCTTTACTCTTACCTCATTCTCTCTCTCTCTCTTTACTCTTAACCTCATTCTCTCTCTCTCTCTTTACTCTTAACCTCATTCTCTCTCTCTCTCTCTCTCTCTCTCTCTCTCTCTCTCTCTCTTTACTCTTAACCTCATTCTCTCTCTCTCTCTTTACTCTTACCTCATTCTCTCTCTCTCTTTACACTTACCTCATTCTCTCTCTCTCTCTTTACCTCTCTCTCTTTACTCTTAACCTCATTCTCTCTCTCTCTCTTTACTCTTAACCTCATTCTCTCTCTCTCTCTCTTTACTCTTAACCTCATTCTCTCTCTCTCTCTTTACTCTTAACCTCATTCTCTCTCTCTCTCTCTCTTTACTCTTAACCTCATTCTCTCTCTCTCTTTACTCTTACCTCATTCTCTCTCTCTCTTTACACTTACCTCATTCTCTCTCTCTCTTTACCTCTCTCTCTTTACTCTTAACCTCATTCTCTCTCTCTCTCTTTACTCTTACCTCATTCTCTCTCTCTCTCTTTACACTTACCTCATTCTCTCTCTCTCTTTACCTCTCTCTCTTTACTCTTAACCTCATTCTCTCTCTCTCTCTTTACTCTTAACCTCATTCTCTCTCTCGCTCTTTACTCTTAACCTCATTCTCTCTCTCTCTTTACTCTTAACCTCATTCTCTCTCTCTCTCTTTACTCTTAACCTCATTCTCTCTCTCTCTTTACTCTTAACCTCATTCTCTCTCTCTCTTTACTCTTAACCTCATTCTCTCTCTCGCTCTTTACTCTTAACCTCATTCTCTCTCTCTCTCTTTACTCTTAACCTCATTCTCTCTCTCTCTCTCTTTACTCTTAACCTCATTCTCTCTCTCTCTCTTTACTCTTACCTCATTCTCTCTCTCTCTTTACACTTACCTCATTCTCTCTCTCTCTCTTTACTCTTACCTCATTCTCTCTCTTTACTCTTAACCTCATTCTCTCTCTCTCTTTACTCTTACCTCATTCTCTCTCTCTCTTTACTCTTACCTCATTCTCTCTCTTTACTCTTAACCTCATTCTCTCTCTTTACTCTTAACCTCATTCTCTCTCTCTCTCTCTCTTTACTCTTAACCTCATTCTCTCTCTCCCTCTCTACTCTTACCCTCATTCTCTCTCTCCCTCTCTACTCTTACCCTCATTCTCTCTCTCCCTCTCTGCTCTTACCCTCATTCTCTCTCTCTCTACTCTTACCCTCATTCTCTCTCTTTACTCTTACCCTCATTCTCTCTCTTGACTCTTACCCTCATTCTCTCTCTCCCTCTCTGCTCTTACCCTCATTCTATCTCTCTACTCTTACCCTCATTCTCTCTCTATTTACTCTTACCTCATTCTCTCTCTCTCTTTACTCTTACCTCATTCTCTCTCTCTACTCTTAACCTCATTCTCTCTCTCTCTTTACTCTTAACCTCATTCTCTCTCTCTCTCTCTCTCTCTCTCTCTCTCTTTACTCTTACCTCATTCTCTCTCTCTCTCTTTACTCTTACCTCATTCTCTCTCTCTCTCTTTACTCTTACCTCATTCTCTCTCTCTTTACTCTTACCTCATTCTCTCTCTCTTTACTCTTACCTCATTCTCTCTCTCTCTTTACTCTTACCTCATTCTCTCTCTCTCTTTACTCTTACCTCTCTCTCTCTCTTTACTCTTACCTCATTCTCTCTCTCTCTCTTTACTCTTAACCTCATTCTCTCTCTCTCTCTTTACTCTTAACCTCATTCTCTCTCTCTCTCTCTTTACTCTTAACCTCATTCTCTCTCTCTCTCTCGACTCTCACCCTCATTCTCTCTCTCTACTCTCATTCTCACTCTTTCTCTTTACTCTTAACCTCATTCTCTCTCTCCCTCTCTACTCTTACCCTCATTCTCTCTCTTTACTCTTACCCTCATTCTCTCTCTCCCTCTCTGCTCTTACCCTCATTCTCTCTCTCTACTCTTACCCTCATTCTCTCTCTCCCTCTCTACTCTTACCCTCATTCTCTCTCTTTACTCGTACCCTCATTCTCTCTCTCCCTCTCTGCTCTTACCCTCATTCTCTCTCTACTCTTCCCTCACTCTCTCCCTCCCTCTCTACTCTTCCCTCATTCTCTCTCTCCCTCCCTCTCTACTCTTCCCTCATTCTCTCTCTTCCTCCCTTTCTACTCTTACCATACATTCTCGCTCCATCCCTCTCTAGAAACTGAAGATCTCGTACAACGCTGTGTACTACTCCCTTCACAGAACAGCGCAAACTGGCTCTAACCAGAATAGACAGAGGAGATGGAGGCCCCGGTGCACAACTGAGCAAGAGGACAAGTGCATTAGAGTGTCTAGTTTGAGAAACAGACGCCTCACAATCCTCAACTGGCAGCTTCCTTAAATAGTACCTGCAAAACACCAGTCTCAACATCAACAGTGAAGAGGCGTCTCCGGGATGCTGGCCTTCTAGGCAGAGTTGCAAAGAAAAAGCTGTCACACCCTGATCTGTTTCACCTGTCCTCGTTATTGTCTCCAACCCCTCCAGGTGTCGCTGATTTTCCCCAGTGTATTTATCACTGTGCTTCCTATCTCTCTGTGCCAGTTCATCTTATATGTTTCCAAGTCAACCAGCGGTTTTCCTGTTCTCCTGCTTTTTGCATCCTCCTTTTTCTAGTCCTCCCGATTTTGAACCTTGCCTGTTTCTGGACTTTTGTACCCACCTGCCTGACCAGTCTGCCTGCCTTGACCACGAGTCTGTCTGCCACTCTGTACCTCCTGGACTCTGAACTGGTTTTGACCTTTTTGCCTGTCCACGACCATTCTCTTGCCTACCCCTTTGGATTAATAAACATTGTAAGACTCCAACCATCTGCCTCCAGTGTCTGCATCTGGGTCTCGCCTTGTGTCATGATAGTACGAACTGGCCATGACAGACCCAGCAGATTTGGACCAGCTCTTTCACGCTGTCTCCCTGCAGGGAGCCACAATTGGGAGACATGAGGAGTTGGTACAGGGCCTTTTGGAAGGGCTCAGGTCCTTGACGGTACGCCACAACCATGGGTTAAAGGCTATTATTGAGCAAATCAGGGAGTTAGCTCAGAGGCTGCCTGCCACCTCTGGAAAAACCCAAATCACCCAGGAATTTTTTCCCTATCTGTGGTGAGATTGTACAGCCTATCCCGGCTCCCAGAGAACCCCGCTTACCTCCTCCGGAGCAATATTCGGGGAATCCTGGTACCTGCTCTTCCGAGAGGAGTCGAAGCCACAAGAACTCTCTCGTGAATCTACGGACGGGTGAGTTGGATACTCCTGAGCCTATGCAGTTGGGAAGAACTAGGCTATCAGTTTGGGAGCGCTCACAGAGGATGAATAATAACTATTGTCTGTACTGTAGCGGGGCAGGACATTGTATAGCTACCTGCCCTAGTAGGAAACCCCTGTCTCTAGTGGGTACCAGTACTATGGTGAGTCAGACTGGGAGTTCCCTAATTCCCATCACCCGCACACACCTTTTTGCTCTTGTGCTGTGGGGAGACCAATCTAAGTCTCTCCTAGTGCTCATTGACTCTGGGCTGATGAAAATCTTATGGATGCCACGATAGCTTGGTATTCCAACTCAGCCTCTCTCTGTGCCCATGGATGTAGTGGGCCGTCCGTCTGTCTGCATCTCCTGCTGGCACAGGGTTTTTCTTTGTGGAGAAGAAGGACAAGACCCTGCGTCCGTGCATTGACTACCCGGGACTTAATGACAATACTGTCAAGAATCGTTACCCAATACCTCTCCTCTGCGTTTGAACCTCTCCAGGTGGCCACCGTATTTTCCAAGTTGGACCTTCGAAATGCCTACCACCTGGTTCGGATACGCGAGGGGGATGAGTGGAAGACAACCTTCAACACAGCCAATGGACATTATGAGTACCAGGTCAAGCCGTTTGGACTCACCGGCGCCCCTGTTTTCCAGGCTTTGGTTAACGATGTGCTCTGGGACATGCTTAACCGGTTTGTGTTTGTCTACCTTGACAACATCCTGTTTTTTTCCCGATCTGCACAAGAACATGTTCTTCATGTCAGACAGGTCCTTCAGCGCCTCCTGGAGAACCAACTGTTTGTGAAAGCCGAGTTCCACCGCTCTACCATTACCTTTCTGGGAGATGTCATTGCTGAGGGCAATGTTCGTCTTGTATGTTTCCAAGTGAACCAGTGGTTTTTCCGTTCTACAGATTTTTGCATTCTCCTTTTTCTAGTCCTCCCGGTTTTGACCCTTGCCTGTTTCTGGACTTTGTACCCACCAGCCATGACCCCGAGCATGTCTGCCACTCTGTACCTCCTGGACTCTAATCGGGTTTGACCTTTTTTCCTGTCCACGACCATTCTCTTGCCTACCCCTTTGGATTAATAAACATTGTAAGACTCCAACCATCTGCATCTGGGTCTCACCTTGATAGAGGTGTCTGTTTCAAACTAGACACTCTAATGTACTTGTCCTCTTGCTCAGTTGTGCACCGGGGCCTCCCACTTTTTCTATTCTGGTTAGAACCAGTTTGAGCTGTTCTGTGAAGGGAGTAGTACACAGCGTTGTACAAGATCTTCAGTTTCTTGGCAATTTTTCGCATGGAATAGCCTTCATTTGTCAAAACAAGAATAGACTGATGAGTTTCAGAAGAAAGTATTTTTTTTCTGGCCATTTTGAGCCTGTAAACGAACCCACAAATTCTGATGCTCCAGATACTTTTGTTGCTTCTTTAATGAGAACAAACGTTTTCAGCTGTGCTAACATAATTGCAAAAGGGTTTTATAATGATAAATTAGCCTTTTAAAATGATAAACTTGGATTAGCTAACACAACGTGCCATTGGAACACAGGAGTGATGGTTGCTGATAATGGGCCTCTGTAAGCCTATGTAGATATTCCATAAAACAATCTGCCGTTTCCAGCTGCAATAGTCATTTACATTAACAATGTCTACACTGTATTTCTGATCAATTTGATGCTATTTTAATTGACTTTTTTTTGTTGCCTTTCTTTCAAAAACAAGGACATTTCTAAGTGACCCCAAACTTTAGAATGGTAGTGCATATACTATAGATGTTTTGAAATCACAGAGAGTTCATTGAACATTGTGTAGAAATGGCTCTGTAGACTTACGGTGAATTTGAGATGGTCTGTGTTGGTGCCAGGAAGGTAGAAATACAGTGTTTGAGTAATATAGAATGTTGGCTCCCTCACTCAGTTCAGTGTGTGTGTGTACGTGTGTGTGTGTACGTGTGTGTGTGTGTGTGTGTGTGCCTCTTTCATCACATCATGAATCAGCCCTGGATGCAGAGCAGGATCAGGATATTAACTCTGCACCAAGATAGGAACAGGTAATGACTCACTGTAACAGAGGAAGGGAGAGAGGGAGGAGCAGAGAGAGAGGTAGAGGGTGGGAGAAGGTGGGGAAGAGAGAAGGAGTAATTGAAGGAGGAGGAAGAAAGAAAGACAGAAACTAAGTGGTAGAATATAGAGATTTGTGAAAAGAGTTAATAATTGAATGAGAGGGAGAAGGAAAAAGAGTGAGTGTGAGAAAAAGGAAGGGAAGAGAGAGAAAAAAACGAGAGGGGTAGACTTTTCATACAGGGTTTGGCGACATTCCAGCCTGTCTGGCTGTGATTCTGACACTCTTCTGTGGTTTTAGGCTCACCTCCATGCAGGCTGCAGGACCCCACAGCTGCCCTACCACTGCCTGACTCCAACTACAACCTCCTTGTGAGCCCAGAGATATTTCTGACCTAGATAAACTGGGGCCTACATACAGTGCCTTGCGAAAGTATTCGGCCCCCTTGAACTTTGCGACCTTTTGCCACATTTCAGGCTTCAAACATAAAGATATAAAACTGTATTTTTTGTGAAGAATCAACAACAAGTGGGACACAGTCATGAAGTGGAACGACATTTATTGGATATTTCAAACTTTTTTAACAAATCAAAAACTGAAAAATTGGGCGTGCAAAATTATTCAGCCCCTTTACTTTCAGTGCAGCAAACTCTCTCCAGAAGTTCAGTGAGGATCTCTGAATGATCCAATGTTGACCTCAATGACTAATGATGATAAATACAATCCACCTGTGTGTAATCAAGTCTCCATATAAATGCACCTGCACTGTGATAGTCTCAGAGGTCCGTTAAAAGCGCAGAGAGCATCATGAAGAACAAGGAACACACCAGGCAGGTCCGAGATACTGTTGTGAAGAAGTTTAAAGCCAGATTTGGATACTAAAAGATTTCCCAAGCTTTAAACATCCCAAGGAGCACTGTGCAAGCGATAATATTGAAATGGAAGGAGTATCAGACCACTGCAAATTTACCAAGACCTGGCCGTCCCTCTAAACTTTCAGCTCATACAAGGAGAAGACTGATCAGAGATGCAGCCAAGAGGCCCATGATCACTCTGGATGAACTGCAGAGATCTACAGCTGAGGTGGGAGACTCTGTCCATAGGACAACAATCAGTCGTATATTGCACAAATCTGGCCTTTATGGAAGAGTGGCAAGAAGAAAGCCATTTCTTTAAGATATCCATAAAAAGTGTTGTTTAAAGTTTGCCACAAGCCACCTGGGAGACACACCAAACATGTGGAAGAAGGTGCTCTGGTCAGATGAAACCAAAATTGAACTTTTTGGCAACAATGCAAAACGTTATGTTTGGCGTAAAAGCAACACAGCTCATCACAATAAACACACCATCCCCACTGTCAAACATGGTGGTGGCAGCATCATGGTTTGGGCCTGCTTATCTTCAGCAGGGACAGGGAAGATGGTTAAAATTGATGAGAAGATGGATGGAGCCAAATACAGGACCATTCTGGAAGAAAACCTGATGGAGTCTGCAAAAGACCTGAGACTGGGACGGAGATTTGTCTTCCAACAAGACAATGATCCAAAACATAAAGCAAAATCTACAATGGAATGGTTCAACATATCCAGGTGTTAGAATGGCCAAGTCAAAGTCCAGACCTGAATCCAATCGAGAATCTGTGGAAAGAACTGAAAACTGCTGTTCACAAATGCTCTCCATCCAACCTCACTGAGCTCAAGCTGTTTTGCAAGGAGGAATGGGAAAAAATTTCAGTCTCTCGATGTGCAAAACTGATAGAGACATACCCCAAGCGACTTACAGCTGTAATCGCAGCAAAAGGTGGCGCTACAAAGTATTAACTTAAGGGGGCTGAATAATTTTGCACGCCCAATTTTTCAGTTTTTGATTTGTTAAAAGTTTGAAATATCCAATAAATGTCGTTCCACTTCATGATTGTGTCCCACTTGTTGTTGATTCTTCACAAAAAAATACACTTTTATATCTTTATGTTTGAAGCCTGAAATGTGGCAAAAGGTCGCAAAGTTCAAGGGGGCCGAATACTTTTGCAAGGCACTGTATAGGCAATAGGAATTGTTCCTGGTCAGGTCACATGGTAAGAAAAACAAACTACACATGAGACCAGGATGTCTCTATCTAGCCATGCTGGAGAGTATGGCTAGCGGTGTATAACTACAAACAGGATTGCATGACCTGTCCCTAACCTTAAATAACGATCAAATAGCTCACATGCTTCTTTCTGGCATGACCATCTAGTGATACGCTGGGAGGGACAGATTTCTCAGGCCTGCACCAGTGGAATGCTATGTATGGAAACACTGCATTATTTTCCTAATGGAAGTGAGGAGGGCCTGGAAAGTTTCCATAAGGGACAATAGGCAATCCCATGACCACACCCTCTGGTTCATGGATTAGCCCTAAGAGTGGTGGGTTACACAACATAACACTTTACAACACAGCAGAACACTACAATGTATAACACAACAGCATACATTATCATCCCGCCACATACTACTATATAAAATAACACAAGTTAAAGTGCTGCTTTTTGACTTGTCACACTGGATTCTTGGAAGATTAGCCCTATTGTTGGCTAAAAGAGAATCACACTTCCTAGCCCCTAGTGTGTGACAGACAGCAAAGAGCACCTCAGTGATAATAGAACAAGGAACTACTATAAGGTGTACAACGCATTCCTGTACCAGCTGTAAAACACACCTGAGAGCACGATAACTAAGACGCTGGAAGGTGAGGTCAAAAGGTGTGTGTGTGTATTGGTTCTTCTTGTGGGGATCTAAAATCCCCCACAAGGACAGTAAAACAAGGAAAAGTCTACCTTATGGGGACATTTCGCATGTCCCCATGAGGACAACGGCTATTTTAAGCTTAGGAGTTAGGTTTGGGTTAGTGGTTAGGTTTGGGTAAGGGGTTAGTTGTTAGGTTTAGGAGTTAGCTTTGGGTAAGGGGTTAGTGGTTAGGGATAGGAGTTAGGTTTAGGGTTTGGGTAAGGGGTTAGTGGTTAGGTTTAGTAGTTAGGTTTGGGTAAGGGGTTAGTGGTTAGGGATAGGGTTTGGGTAAGTGGTTAGGTTTAGGGTTATGGGTTAAGGTTTATGGTTAGGGAAAATATGATTTTGAATGAAAATGAATTTTAGGTCCCCACGAGCATAGAAAACATAACGTGTGTGTGTGTGATAGGGAAGCTGTGTCAGAGGTAGCAGATGTGCAGGATGGGAGGGGTCATTCTCCGTGGTTGTGATATTACTGTGGGTTAGGGTTTGGCTCACATCCTCATGTCAGTAGGAACAGTTAGGGTCTATGAGGTACCATGTCCTTTTTTGCTGTAACAGAGTCACAGCAATGTATTACTTTATATTTCAAGGAAATAATGGTTATGCATGTATGTGATACCTGAACCAAACTGCATGGAAATGCCTTTTACACCTGGACATGAACAGGGCTTTCAGCGAGTGCAACAGCACTATGTGATGTGGCCTTTCTCTTTCCCTTGTGTCCCCCAACCATTTTAGTGTCTGTACCTAATCAAGCATCTACCTCCATTATCTCTCCCCTCCCTCTCTCTCATTCCCTCTCTCTCTGACCTTACAAGGAAATGCAGGCAGCGTTGATGTCATAGAATGAAGAATGTTGCAGGAATCCAGAGAGAGTGAGACAGGGAGAAACAGAGAGGAAAGACAGGGGCTACTGCCTCACAGCAGTTTCTGAACATACAGAATGAGAAAGAGAGAGGTGGTGTTTACATAGTAATATACACATCCTGAGAGAAAGTCCAACGAGAAAGAACTTGTTTGGAAGGATGGTGTCATTCCTTTTCCATGGAGTGGGGGAGGAGAGAGAGAGAGGAGGCGAGAGAGCTAGGGAGAGAGAGAGAGAGAGGGGGATCTAACAGCTGTAGGGGAACTGAGAGAGGGGGGTAGAGGAAAGTTAACAAGCACACTTTCTTTCTGTGTCGGTTTGGATCTACAGCTAGGGAAAAGGAGAAGGAAGAGATACTGTAGGGGAGGGTAATAGTTTGCTCTCCCAACTGCACACATAGGTAAGAACAGATGTTACACTGATTATGAGTTATTAAATATTTTGTAGCCTTATCATTTCAGTCTAAGCAATGCTATAATCAGATTATGTGATATAAAGTTTTGGTGCATTGCAGAGTTTCAACAGTTAAGAAGATGTATGAAAGAACAATAGCAAAGTGCCTGGTATGATTATTACTCATCTACCGGGGCGGGTGTTCCGCTTTTTAGTCCACTGAGCAGTCCTTGTGCAAGGGGCGCATTTACACTTTTACAGCTTTTGATAGATTCCCGCTCGCTCACGACAAAGAAAAATTCAGAGGCTGTAACCGGAAGTACAGTTTAGGAGGAATAGTTAGCTGGCTGATTAGCCAGACAGAAATCTCACATTCCTTTAAAAATAGACTAGGAAAGGGTGATGGCAACATCCATTTAGGGTACAGATAGACCTGCCGTTGAAGAATAAATAGAAAGGGGTCGGTTGATAACGATAAACCGTGTCATCGAAGTAGAGAGGCGAGGAAGTAACGTTAGCCCTCTACAACCTCTGGCTCGCTACCAACTGTAGGGAGGCTGCTAGCCAGCAAAAATATAGGTGAGTGGACAAACTAACTAGCCAGCATGTCTAGACAGATTGCGCTTTTATATGTAGCTATTATATACATTTGCCGTTTTGAAGTTATTTCAACACTGGGTTGTATGCAGGTGAATGCTAGACCAGGGCTAGCAATACGGATTGACACACACTGCAATTCTCTTGAATCAGGGTTAGATAGACTTTACCTAGCTATGACTACATGGATGATTCATTGATGATCTTCGGATATTTTGTATATTATGTGTTCTTAGCTGTCTTGAGCTTAGCAGACCTACCATAGCTAATCATTTACATGCTAAAAGGTGGGTGGGGCGCTAATGCAATACAGTGGATCATGGTTATCCATCAAGTTCCTACCAGCTGTTATTTCATCCAAAATGGGATTCCATAGTTTCACAAGATGGTTGTTCTCAAGCAAACCCACTGACTAAAATGTAAAGAGAGAATATAGATTTAAAACTGAGTGCTGTGGTAGTTTTCCAGCCCCATAGACAAAAGTGCAATTAAAGGGGAACCCCCCCATTAGTCCACTGTTTTCATTAGTCCAAATGTTATGCATGTCAGCAGTCAAGTGTTCAAGATATCGGACTTTCAAGAAGCAAAGTGTCACTGGCCAAATCAAATGTTATTCATCACATGCTTCATAAACAGCAGCTGTAGACTGACAGTGAAATGGGTGATTAACATTTGTGTAACATTCCTACAGGAATCTGTTCCAAAAACGTTGTAAAGTACAAGGTTGCCAACAAACAACGCATAAAAAGTAGCATGATCAATTAACCTACTGCCGAATAGGCATCAACTCACCACGCGTGTCTGTGCTGAAACTCAGGGACAACGATGGAGCTTTAGCAACTGTAGGGTAGTCAATAGATGGCCATGCTAGAGAGGACAACACTGGCGTCAGAGCTGATGAGCTAGTAGGGAAGTATTTTTGTTGTTGATTTAGGGCTAGGCCCTAGCCCTAAATCAACAACAAAAATACTTCCCTACTAGAAAAAGGGAGACCAACAACACTGTTCCCACTGAAATGGTGAGTTTTTCTGCTGTGTTGTGAAAAAAATGCATATGGAAAGTTTGGAAGTGCGTCTTTTAATTAAGAGCAATGCGCATTTACGCACAGCAGCGGTACAGTAGCTTAATTAACACGCCGCACATCGCTCTTAATTTAAATTTAAATTTTCAGCTGATATTTAATACAGCCTATGTCTGTGTGCTTGGCAACGATACACGTGTACTGTTTGCGCGTGAAGGCGAGGGCGTCCGTGGCGAGTTTGTAGAGCGCGCGGTCAGGACAATCCATCCATGATTTTGCGGAGTTTAACACAAGTAGATATTATTGAGCTTGAGTATTTCGTTGTGTAATAATATGTTTTGAATGTTGAAAGTGATTCCATTTTTCAATAAATGTTGATTTCTTTAACTTTGCACCTTCGATTGAAACTTATTAAAAACAGACGCAATCTTGATAAATCACATTTGCGTATGTTATTTTAATCTATTTACATTTCCTCCTCCCAGTATCTCCGAAATAGTATGTAAATGCCATATCTTGCATATTCCTTGAGACAAATTTATTAACTGATAAGGGCTATTTTTCACATTTGAAAGACAGTTAATAAATTGGGTTGTAGTGTTCTTACTGTGATATGAGGTTTGCACACACTACATTTAATGCTTTAGTATATCCGGCCCAAACACTCCCTCCAAATGCTCATGGCCCGGCCCCTCTGTCAAATTCTAGAACCCATTGTGGCCCGCGAGTCAAAAAGTTTGCCCACCTCTGGGCTAGGGTCATGGTAACGATAGGGTTAGGTGTTAAAGGGCCAAGATTGTGTGTGTGTGGTGGTGGGGTGGTTGATACAGTTATATATCGGGATATTATTTTTGGCAATGTATCGTTTTAACTATCGCGATTTTATCAAATAATATTTTTTCCTTCATAGCTTGTACTTTAAATAAGGAGCCAATTTGTTTTCAGCACTTTTATTTCCATGACTGATCAAAACTTGTTTTCTCATGACTCTCTCTTGTCCTCCTGCAGCAGATGTATGGTGAGCAGCATGTTTGGCACATTGAGTCGCAATAAAATCACAGTATCGCATCGTGATACATATAGAATCGTGCGAATCGCAATACATATAGTATCGCCACCTAATTATTGTGATAATATCGTATCGTGACGTCCCTGGCAATTCTCAGCCCTAGTTCAAGAGTGGCTTTCAGAATCAAGTGCTTCTGCTTGTTTTATACTCCTCATCTGGACTCCAAAGCGATCGCCCCCAAGCAGCGTGTTGGCTTGTCACTAGTGTTCTTATTGGTCTGGCACAGTATCTATTGTTGGTGTTGTTTCTCTCAGGTGAACACTTACAGACGAACAGCCAGTGGTAAAACAACAGTGTACTGTAAGTGTTTAGTGTTATAGTCCCATCCATCCGCATCCAACACAGAAAGATGCTTCAATCGATGTCTGGGCCTTGATACCATCTCAAATATCATCTCCTCTACCAAATGAATTGTCTTCTAATCCTCCTTTGTAGACCGACGACCAATCGACCATGTGGAAATCATAACGTACTCGATAAGCTAAGAGCTATTATTTACAGTAGACAGTTTGCATGAGTTTAGCGCTCTCTCTGCACACATGATGTCGCCTCACAGCCAAGCTCTAAAACCAGTTAAGATGATGAAATACAGGCCGTGGTGATGTCATCCAACTGAAATGAGAGGAGGGAGCTTTGGGGGGGGGGGGTGTTGAGGTAGGAGTGATTTAGGGAGTGAAAGGGGGAGCAGATTGGAGACGAAGGGAAAGGAAAAAGCAGACCATGGTGTTGATGATGTCATTCAACTGAAGTGCCAAACGTTCTCACCATGGTTCTCATCATCTCTGGATCCAATTTCACAATGGTTTACTTTAGTTAGGCTTAGGGGACTGTCCGGGAGGAGCCTGCAGCTGACCTCACCATATAAAACCATTAGCCAGGTCTACAGCCACATGGAATCTGTGGGGAATGTTTTTTGTCAATGCCTTTTGACTGCTGGCTGAGTAGTGAATTAAATAATACATCATAAAAAATCACTTGACTTATGTAGGATGATGTTTACAGCGGTATTTGTTTTTTTAATTCCTCAAATCGGGTGGTCTATTTCCAGGGGCACCATGAGGAACGTTTGCCCCTAGCATGTTTCAGTCCCGTGACCATCTCATGCATTATCCCCAGGGCTTTTCTACAGTAGGCTAATATAATGAGACACTTTTAAATGAGCACTAGAACCAATAAGCCTAGCTCTCTGCCTCCACTTAGTGTAGAGCGCTGGCTCTCTAGAAAGATAGAAAGCCTTTAGATCAAAGCCTCGTAACATTTCCCTCACAACTGAACAGTCTGCTGGTATCCAATGCACTGGCCCTCATTAGCAGAGGTTTCAACAGGGTTCTATTGGCCAAGGAGAGCAGGTTTCTGTCTGACTGAGGATATTACAGGGGAGGTCTGCTCTGCTTGTTGCAGGCTCTTTCATCACAGAGAGGAGCCAATGCTTTGTCAGTGGAGCGTTGGACTCTTACTAGGTTGGACTTTTACAGACAGTTTCCAAGACTGCTTTGTGTGGTCTTGGAAATATAAGACAGCTAGCTAGCCTACAGGCTGGAGCAAGCTGTGCTAGGGTGGGCAACCAGATTGGTTGATGTCCCCTTTGGTCATTTGCCTTTAATATTTCACCCTGCTCTTCTCTGCATTATTTAACAGTAAATCCATTTTGAAAATAGAAAAGTTTTTAACAGTTTGTGGCTTTTTGTTGCTCACTTTGAAGGGGCTTGTGAGTGCAAATATGATATCTTCTCTCTTTGGCTTCCTGTCAGCATTTTAACTGTTAATGTATGAAGTTATGAGTGAAATGTTGAAACCGCTGTGTTTTACAGAGGATCCTAACAAACAAAGTAAGCTTACTTACGCTGTTTTTTTCTTCATACTGTGTTGAGGCCTGAGTCAGCATTTCAGGAATACTTTATCTTGTCAGAACTTGTGTCAAGGCCCCCAAGTCACAGCTACATGCAATGTGGAAACCTCAATTTCAAACTGAAACTATTTAAGAAATGTGTCTTAAGGTAACTGTCAAGTTTAAATCTCACTTTTCAAAGTTCATATTATGTTAACTCGTCCTGTACTCGTATTTGCGACCAAAGCATGAATTGGAGAAAAAACAGTTTAAAAAACCTACCAACCAACTTGTATCACACAGACCCTTTAAAAAGGTGCCTGCTATTTACTCCTAGAACATGATGTCATGTTGGCTGATTGGCTGAGCTTGAGAGTCGGCCGTCTACTTGCCTTAATATTTTTAATGAACCGTATACACCACCCACACCATTCTGTCCTTGGGGTACACCCACACCATTCTGTCCTTGGGATACACCCACACCATTCTGTCCTTGGGGTACATCCACACCATTCTGTCCTTGGGGTACACCCACACCATTCTGTCCTTGGGGTACACCCACACCATTCTGTCGCTGGGGTACACCCACACCATTCTGTCCTTGGGGTACACCCACACCATTCTGTCCTTGGGGTACACCCACACCATTCTGTCGCTGGGGTACACCCATACCATTCTGTCGCTGGGGTACACCCATACCATTCTGTCCTTGGGGTACACCCATACCATTCTGTCCTTGGGGTACACCCATACCATTCTGTCGCTGGGGTACACCCATACCATTCTGTCGCTGGGGTACACCCATACCATTCTGTCCTTGGGGTACACCCATACCATTCTGTCCTTGGGGTACACCCATACCATTCTGTCGCTGGGGTACACCCATACCATTCTGTCGCTGGGGTACACCCACACCATTCTGTCCTTGGGGTACACCCACACCATTCTGTCCTTGGGGTACACCCACACCATTCTGTCCTTGGGGTACACCCACACCATTCTGTCCTTGGGGTACACCCACACCATTCTGTCGCTGGGGTACACCCATACCATTCCAACACAGAAAAGCTGCTTTTTAACCTACTTAATACAAATTAAATAACTTTCACTCATATAATTAATTATAGGTCATATTTCACAGAAATCTGGTAACCCTGGGAAGGAAGTTACGTAAAGTTTCTCATGAAACTGACATGGCGTAACATAGTCAAGCCTGGGTGGTAAATGATTCCCTGTCTAAAGGCTGATTCTGATCATAGAGAAAGAAATGAGTCACCCGCATCACAAACCCACATCGGAGCATGTACAAGGCTAGTTCTGGGGCATTGCTTTTTCTTCCAAAACAAACAAGGCCTGAGGAAACCCATTTATATTATCACTATGGCAATGGTTCTGAAATATGTTGTTGCTCTTACAAAAGCATTTCACATGATGGACAAAAGCATGTTTCTAGACATTTTAATTTTACCTTTATTTAACCAGGCAAGTCAGTTAAGAACACATTCTTATTTTCAATGACGGCCTGGGAACAGTGGGTTAACTGCCTGTTCAGGGGCAGAACGACAGATTTGTACTTTGTCAGCTTGGGGGTTTGAACTCACAACCTTCCGGTTACTAGTCCAACGCTCTAACCACTAGGCTACCCTGCCGCCCCCCATTAGGCTTGTTAATGATCCAATGGTGAGACACTGACTAGGACCCATCAATGTCGTTATATACAGTGCATTCTAAAAGTATTCAGACACTTTGACTTTTTCCACATTTTGTTAAATTACAGCCTTATTCTAAAATGTATTTCATTGTTTTTTTCCCCCATCAATCTACACACAATATCCCATAATGACAACACTAAATCAGATTTTTATTTTAAATAAATTAGCAAACATTTCTAAAAATCAGTTATCACATTTACATAAGCATTCAGACCCTTAAGTCAGTACTTTGTTGAAGCAACTTTATCAGCAATTACAGCCTCGAGTCTTCTTGGGTATGACGCTACACACTTGGCACACCTATATTTGGAAAGTTTCTCCCATTCTTCTCTGCAGATCCTCTCAAGCTCTGTCAGGTTGGAGGGGAACGTCACTGCACAGCTATTTTCAGGCCTCTCCAGAGATGTTCGATCGGGTTCAAGTCCGGACTCTGGCTGGGACACTCAAGAACATTTAGAAACTTGTCCTGAAGCCACTCCTGCGTTGTCTTGGCTGTGTGCTTAGGGTCGTTGTCCTGTTGAAAGTTAAACCTCTGCCCCAGTCTGAGGTCCTGAGCGCTCTGGAGCAGGTTTTCATCAAGGATCTCTCTGTACTTTACTCTGTTCATCTTTCCCTCAATCCTGACTAGTCTCCCAGTCCCTGCCACTGAAATACATCCTCACAACATGAGGCAAGCATTCTTAACCATAGCGATGTTGCCAGGTTTCCTCCAGGCGTGACGCTTGGCATTCATGCCAAAGACTTCAATCTTGGTTTTATCAGAATAGAGAATCTTGTTTGTCATGGTCAGAGTCCTTTAGGTGCCTTTTGGCAAACTCCAAGAGGGCTGTCATGTGCCTTTTTACTGAGGAGTGGCTTCCATCTGGCCACTCTACCATAAAGGCCTGATTGGTGGAGTGTTGCAGAGATGTTTGTCCTTCTGATGGTTCTCCCTCCCTGACCAAGGCCCTTCTCCCCCAATTGCTCAGTTTGGCTGGGCGGCCAGCTCTAGGAAGAGTCTTGGTGGTTCCAAACTTCTTCTATTTAAGAATGATGGAGGCCACTGTTCTTGGGGACCTTCAATGCTGCAGAAATGTTTTGGTACCCTTCCCCTGATCTGTGCCTCGACTCAATCCTGTCTCGGAGCTCTATGGACAATTCCTTCGACCTCATGACTTGGTGTTTGCTCTGACATGCACTGTCAGCTGTGGGCCCTTATGTAGACAGGTGTGTGCCTTTCCAAATCATATCCAATCAACTGAATTTACCACAGGTGGACTGCAATCAAGTTGTAGAAACATCTTAAGGATGATCAATGGAAACAGGATACATCTGAGCTCAATTTGGAGTCTCATAGCAAACGGTGTGAATGCTTATTTACACAAGGTATGTCTTTAAAAAAAAAATATATATATATGCAAAAAAACAGTTTTCCTTTGTAATTATGGGGTACTGATTGGATTGATGAGGGGGGGGGGAATTATTTAATCAATTTTAGAATAAGGCTGTAACTTTTAGAATAAGGCTGTAACTTAACAAACTGTTGAACAAGGGAATCCGAATGCACTGTATACTCTGTAGGGCACGATAACAGCCTAGCGTCTAGCTGAAAGTATCGTTAAGACAGGTACTAAGAGAGAGGGCCCACGTCTCTGTTTAACCAGGGGTCACCTACAGGCCCACGTCTCTGTTTAACCAGGGGTCACCTACAGGCCCACGTCTCTGTTTAACCAGGGGTCACCTACAGGGCCCACGTCTCTGTTTAACCAGGGGTCACCTACAGGCCCACGTCTCTGTTTAACCAGGGGTCACCTACAGGCCCACGTCTCTGTTTAACCAGGGGTCACCTACAGGGCCCACGTCTCTGTTTAACCAGGGGTCACCTACAGGGCCCACGTCTCTGTTTAACCAGGGGTCACCTACAGGGCCCACGTCTCTGTTTAACCAGGGGTCACCTACAGGGCCCACGTCTCTGTTTAACCAGGGGTCACCTACAGGGCCCACGTCTCTGTTTAACCAGGGGTCACCTACAGGGCCCACGTCTCTGTTTAACCAGGGGTCACCTACAGGGCCCACGTCTCTGTTTAACCAGGGGTCACCTACAGGGCCCACGTCTCTGTTTAACCAGGGGTCACCTACAGGGCCCACGTCTCTGTTTAACCAGGGGTCACCTACAGGGCCCACGTCTCTGTTTAACCAGGGGTCACCTACAGGGCCCACGTCTCTGTTTAACCAGGGGTCACCTACAGGGCCCACGTCTCTGTTTAACCAGGGGTCACCTACAGGGCCCACGTCTCTGTTTAACCAGGGGTCACCTACAGGGCCCACGTCTCTGTTTAACCAGGGGTCACCTACAGGGCCACAGGCGTTTGGGGAATCTGAGATAGAGCCACTGTGGTAACGTCAGCATTTTTAACCACAAACACGTGAGGTAAATATTTGCGCTAACCCGTTGAATGACCCTCTCCTTGACGTAGCTCACATGAACATGTTATGGTGGTTTTACCTGTCTCAGGTCCGACCCGGTCAGCCCTATAGTAAACCATGCTGTAGTTCTCAACTGTTTTTATTACAATGAACGGTTTCATACTGAGAGTTGACCTTGAAGCAGCTGTAAGTGCTGCTATGGTTACGGTATGCCTCTCCTTACTGAGCCTAAGGAGTGGCTAGTGTGTATTTACAATCTGGGGTGAGGTACTGTATAAAGCAATCAAGATCTATCAGGTGTGTGTGTGTGTGTGTGTGTGTGTGTGTGTGTGTGTGTGTGTGTGTGTGTGTGTTTCTGTGCATGCATGCTTTGGATGTTCTCTCCTGTAGTTAGGCCACAGGGTTGTTAGATCCTTTGTTGATGTGTCCCCACTAATTCACCAAGGAGAAATATTCCCCTACTGTTTCAAAAGCTCTGTGTGCTCACCTCATAAGCCAATGCTCGATGGTTCATTTCTATATCAAAGGTTTATTTTATCTTCTCTGCTATCCTTTCTACAGCTGGCCTCCAGGTTTGCTAGACCTCCTCTGTAACACAGCCATCTCTTTAACAGTTGGCAGACTCCCTACCGCTCATTTGAGTTTGTGTTGATTTGGATGGATTGTGTTTGTCCTCTTCTAAACCGTTGTAATAAACCAATATGGTCATAAACAACAGCTGTCCTCCTCTTCTCTCCTCAGACAGTAAAAGACAACATGGCTGACTCCAGTGGCAGTAAACCCTTCATGGTGACTTCCTCCATCAACCTCAAAGTCACCACCCCCTCCTTCTACAACCAGCCAAAGAAGTTTGCCTCGGTCAACCCGCCGCGACCCAAAAGCCAGTCCGACCCGTCGCCTCCCCCGGGCTCAACTCCTCCCACAGGTCCCTCTCCTCCCCCCAGTCTGGTGTCCTCAACACGCGGTGTCGGCACAGCTGTCATTGGTCGAGTTGGAGTGATGCCTCCACCCCCACCATCGCTCTGCGAAGGTGATTGGCCGTTTTCGTTTGTCATTTTGTAAACATTTATCCCATGCATCTAGTTGTCTGGTTCAATGTGACACCTAACTCCTTCACTTAATCTCTTTCCCTTCATAGTGCAGATGTGAAGTAACTGGATAGGTGTAAAAATATGGTGGTAGAGGTTAGGGGAAGTGGCTAGGGGTTGTTTTAGGACCAGACTTATCTCGCAACAGAAGCATCAAGCATGTTATTATTTAGTTACAAGTATTTGTCTTTGTTTCCGATAAAACAAGGATGTTGGATCCCAGAGTTTGAGCCTGGTGTTGGCAACCCAACAGATTGGTAGACTGCAACATTGCCTTTATCCCGTCAATGAAACTCACCTTTCCTGTTTCTCACACACTCTAATTACTGCATTTAAAGGGATACTGCGAGATTCTGGCAATTAAGCTGTTTTTCTACTTACCCACATACTTATCCCTTCAAGTCTATTTTCTTGACAGGATCATTTCACTGTCTCTGTGTGTAGAAACGGTATTGTCATCGAGTTCCCTTGAATGAGTGTCTGGGTGGGTGCAGTGAATAGATGACAGGTTTTGAATGAGTGTCTGGGGGGGTGCAGTGAATAGATGACAGGTTTTGAATGAGTGTCTGGGGGGGTGCAGTGAATAGATGACAGGTTTTGAATGAGTGTCAGGGTGGGTGCAGTGAATAGATGACAGGTTTTGAATGAGTGTCTGGGGGGGTGCAGTGAATAGATGACAGGTTTTGAATGAGTGTCTGGGGGGTGCAGTGAATAGATGACAGGTTTTGAATGAGTGTCTGGGGGTGCAGTGAATAGATGACAGGTTTTGAATGAGTGTCTGGGGGGGTGCAGTGAATAGATGACAGGTTTTGAATGAGTGTCTGGGTGGGTGCAGTGAATAGATGACAGGTTTTGAATGAGTGTCAGGGTGGGTGCAGTGAATAGATGACAGGTTTTGAATGAGTGTCAGGGTGGGTGCAGTGAATAGATGACAGGTTTTGAATGAGTGTCTGGGTGGGTGCAGTGAATAGATGACAGGTTTTGAATGAGTGTCAGGGTGGGTGCAGTGAATAGATGACAGGTTTTGAATGAGTGTCTGGGTGGGTGCAGTGAATAGATGACATGTTTTGAATGAGTGTCTGGGGGGGTGCAGTGAATAGATGACAGGTTTTGAATGAGTGTCTGGGTGGGTGCAGTGAATAGATGACAGGTTTGGATGAGTGTCAGGGTGGGTGCAGTGAATAGATGACAGGTTTTGAATGAGTGTCTGGGGGGGTGCAGTGAATAGATGACAGGTTTTGAATGAGTGTCTGGGTGGGTGCAGTGAATAGATGACAGGTTTTGAATGAGTGTCAGGGTGGGTGCAGTGAATAGATGACAGGTTTTGAATGAGTGTCAGGGTGGGTGCAGTGAATAGATGACAGGTTTTGAATGAGTGTCTGGGTGGGTGCAGTGAATAGATGACAGGTTTTGAATGAGTGTCAGGGTGGGTGCAGTGAATAGATGACAGGTTTTGAATGAGTGTCTGGGTGGGTGCAGTGAATAGATGACAGGTTTTGAATGAGTGTCAGGGTGGGTGCAGTGAATAGATGACAGGTTTTGAATGAGTGTCTGGGGGGGGTGCAGTGAATAGATGACAGGTTTTGAATGAGTGTCTGGGTGGGTGCAGTGAATAGATGACAGGTTTTGAATGAGTGTCTGGGTGGGTGCAGTGAATAGATGACATGTTTTGAATGAGTGTCAGGGTGGGTGCAGTGAATAGATGACAGGTTTTGAATGAGTGTCTGGGTGGGTGCAGTGAATAGATGACAGGTTTTGAATGAGTGTCAGGGTGGGTGCAGTGAATAGATGACAGGTTTTGAATGAGTGTCAGGGTGGGTGCAGTGAATAGATGACAGGTTTTGAATGAGTGTCTGGGTGGGTGCAGTGAATAGATGACAGGTTTTGAATGAGTGTCAGGGTGGGTGCAGTGAATAGATGACAGGTTTTGAATGAGTGTCTGGGTGGGTGCAGTGAATAGATGACAGGTTTTGAATGAGTGTCTGGGTGGGTGCAGTGAATAGATGACAGGTTTTGAATGAGTGTCAGGGTGGGTGCAGTGAATAGATGACAGGTTTTGAATGAGTGTCTGGGTGGGTGCAGTGAATAGATGACAGGTTTTGAATGAGTGTCTGGGTGGGTGCAGTGAATAGATGACAGGTTTTGAATGAGTGTCTGGGTGGGTGCAGTGAATAGATGACAGGTTTTGAACGAGTGTCTGGGTGGGTATAGTGAATAGATGACAGGTTTTGAATGAATTATAGAACGTTTAGAAACCATTGGATTGCCATGCCTTTGATTTAACCAATCAACCCTCCCCGTTTCTATTAGACTTCCCGCCCCCTCCTCCTCCGTTGGACGATGAGCTGCCAGCCCCTCCCCCCAACTGTGCAACCACACCCCCAGCCTCTGATGCCCCTCCCCCCGCCTTCCCTCCCCCTCCCGCGGTGGATGACCTGCCCCTCCCTCCCGCCCCGCTTGAGGAGAATGCCTGTCTCCCCCGTTCCCTGTCTCCCCCTCCTCCACCACCCCCTCCCCCTCTCCCAGTCTCTGGTCCCAGCAGTGTCCCCAGTGCTGGGGAGAACTTTCAGGTGAGTCAGGGTTAATAATCATAAGAATGGAATGCTTTCTATATTATAAACTGGGTGGTTTGAGCCCTGAATGCTGATTGGCTAACAGCTCTGGTATATGAGATCGTATAACACGGGTATGACAACATGTATTTTTACTGCTCTAATTATGTTGGTTACCAGTTTATAATAGCAATAAGGCACCTCGGGGGTTTGTGGTATATGGCCAATATACCATGGCTAAGGTCTGTCCAGGCATTCTGCATTGCGTCGTGGATAAGAACAGCCCTTAGCGTTGGTATATTGGCAATATACCACACCCCCTCGTGCCTTATTGCTTAAATATAGAACTTTCCATAAGGTCCCAAAGCACATTGTATTGGTGTAGTTGTGTTGGATGACAGCCAGAACTCTCATCCACACATCTACTACCATGGTGGATGTCCCCAGTAAACAGATGTGGAAGTCTATTGCCTAACGTGATGTGAGTGCTTAAGTTCTGATCCATGCAAATCAGTTACATTCTGTTCTATCAGTACACTTCTGTGCACATTCCCCATTGACACAAGTGTATGATTTAGGTGGCAGTTGTAGCAAACTCCATTTTTCAAGTCAAGATTCAGCCTGTTGATCAACCATCCCCCCCCCCCCCCACAGCGTCTGGCAAAGCAGACTAGTTTTGACAAACAGCTGGATTCTCTGACTGACCTGCTGTCTGAGATGGAGACCAGAGGACCCTTCAACCCCAAGGTACAGAGAAGGACAAGGGGGAGGAGGGAAAGTATTTCATATACTGTAGAGCGTCGTATACTGTAGAGCGTCGTATACTGTAGAGCGTCGTATACTGTAGAGCGTCGTATACTGTAGAGCGTCGTATACTGTAGAGCGTCGTATACTGTAGAGCGTCGTATACTGTAGAGCGTCGTATACTGTAGAGCTTCATAGAAGCACACAACGTAGACATAGTATGATACAGAGAGAGTAGGAAAGACTTGGGACTGAGAAGATGGAGGGAAATAAAGATGCGATGTGGAGGGGAATAAATGGAGGAGTAGGGAGGGGGAATAAATGGAGGAGTAGGGAGGGGGAATAAATGGAGGAGTAGGGAGGGGGAATAAATGGAGGAGTAGTGAGGGGGAATAAATGGAGGAGTAGGGAGGGGGAATAAATGGAGGAGTAGGGAGGGGGAATAAATGGAGGTGTAGGGAGGGGGAATAAATGGAGGAGTAGGGAGGGGGAATAAATGGAGGAGTAGGGAGGGGGAATAAATGGAGGAGTAGGGAGGGGGAATGAATGGAGGGGTAGGGAGGGGGAATGAATGGAGGGGTAGGGAGGGGGAATGAATGGAGGGGTAGGGAGGGGGAATGAATGGAGGGGTAGGGAGGGGGAATGAATGGAGGGGTAGGGAGGGGGACTGAATGGAGGGGTAGGGGAGGGGGACTGAATGGAGGGGTAGGAATGAATGGAGGAGTAGGGAGGGGGAATGAATGGAGGAGTAGGAATGAATGGAGGAGTAGGGAGGGGGACTGAATGGAGGAGTAGGGAGGGGGACTGAATGGAGGAGTAGGGAGGGGGAATAAATGGAGGCGTAGGGGAGGGGGACTGAATGGAGGAGTAGGAATGAATGGAGGAGTAGGGATGGGGACTGAATGGAGGAGTAGGAATGAATGGAGGAGTAGGAATGAATGGAGGAGTAGGGAGGGGGACTGAATGGAGGAGTAGGAATGAATGGAGGAGTAAGGAGGGGGACTGAATGGAGGAGTAGGGGACTAAATGGAGGAGTAGGGGGGGACTGAATGGAGGAGTAGGGAGGGGGACTGAATGGAGGAGTAGTGGACTAAATGGAGGAGTAGGGAGGGGGACTGAATGGAGGAGTAGGAATGAATGGAGGAGTAAGGAGGGGGACTGAATGGAGGAGTAGGGGACTAAATGGAGGAGTAGGGAGGGGGGAATAAATGGAGGCGTAGGGGAGGGGGACTGAATGGAGGAGTAGGAATGAATGGAGGAGTAGGGATGGGGACTGAATGGAGGAGTAGGAATGAATGGAGGAGTAGGGAGGGGGACTGAATGGAGGAGGGGGACTGAATGGAGGAGTAGGGGACTAAATGGAGGAGTAGGGGGGGGGGGTGAATGGAGGAGTAGGGAGGGGGACTGAATGGAGGGGTAGTGGACTAAATGGAGGAGTAGGGAGGGGGACTGAATGGAGGAGTAGGAATGAATGGAGGAGTAAGGAGGGGGACTGAATGGAGGAGTAGGGGACTAAATGGAGGAGTAGGGAGGGGGGAATGAATGGAGGAGTAGGGAGGTGGGGAATGAATGGAGGAGTAGGGAGGTGGGGAATGAATGGAGGAATAGGGAGGGGGGAATGAATGGAGGAATAGGGAGGGGGAATGAATGGAGGAGTGGGGGGGAGGGAATGAATGGAGGAGTAGGGAGGGGGAATGAATGGAGGAGTAGGCAGGGGGAATGAATGGAGGAGTAGGCAGGGGGAATGAATGGAGGAGTAGGGGAGGGGGACAGAATGGAGGAGTAGGGGAGGGGGACTGAATGGAGGAGTAGGGGGGGCGAATGGATGAGTAGGGGGAGGGGGAATGGAGGAGTAGGGGAGGGGGTGGAGGAGTAGGGAATGAATGGAGCAGTAGTGGGGGTGGAGGAGTAGGGAGGGGGAATGAATGGAGGAGTAGGGGGAGGGGGAATGAATGGAGGAGTAGGGAGGGGGTGGAGGAGTAGGGAATGAATGGAGGAGTAGGGGGGTGGAGGAGTAGGGAGGGGGAATGAATGGAGGAGTAGGGGGGAGGGGGAATGGAGGAGTAGGGGGGTGGAGGAGTAGGGAGGGGGAATGAATGGAGGAGTAGGGAGGGGTGGAGGAGTAGGGAGGGGGAATGAATAGAGGAGTAGGGAGGGGGAATGAATGGATGAGTAGGGAGGGGGTGGAGGAGTAGGGAAGGGGTGGAGGAGTAGGGAGGGGGAATAAATGGAGGAGTTGGTAGGGGGTGGAGGAGTAGGGAGGGGGAATAAATGGAGGAGTTGGGAGGGGGTGGAGGAGTAGGGGGGAAAAGAGGAGACGTTGACTCAGAAGTTTGAATAAAGGGGCCTCCAAGGTAACGAGAAAGAGGGGAGAGAGCAGGTCAGGAGAAACCGTTTGGCCAGATGCCAGGCTGTTTTGTGTCTGTTCAGGCTGATGGCTCTAGGATGAATAAGCTGTTCGTTACTGTACACAGACAGACAATGAAAGAGTGATGTACAAAAACAGAGGAAGTGAGTGATGCAGAGAAACTCACACTGAATGATGTATATAAAGAAAGATGGCGATGCAAATAGAAAGAGGGACCAAGCAAGACCGAGGGAGACGTGGTACACAATGCGTTGTGATCAGGCCTGTGTGTGTGGGGCCAAGCCAGCGCTCTGGGGAAACAGCCATAAATGGAGAGTGTTTTTATCCTCCTGGGAGGAACTGGATCAGAACAGAGAAATGTTGGCACAAGCTGTTGATAAGAATGTCAGAGACAGATTACTACTGATGAGCTCATGTTCCTCTGTATGACTCAGAGCCTGTGCTTTGTGGAAGTTGAACATTTGATACGATAGAAAATCACTACCTGCAACCTTTTAAAATGTTTGAATTCTGTACTTGAATGATACTAATAGCGGTTTTCACCGTTCCTAAAAACACAGCCGGCTTGTTAAGGAGGGTGGATTGTTTAGAATGTTTCAAATAGTACTGTATAGAACATTGTATTTTCAACTGGAAAACTTCCAAAATAGCTGAAGGGGCACTCAGTTCCTAATGCTTTTAGTGTAAAAGTAGGTTTGAGTTCAATACAACAGCTTGTTGTCTCATAGTTCTCTTCAACTCTTCAGTACATATAGCCTGTAATGTTTTCTTGTCTGATCTTGTCTCCCCAGTTGCCCAGTCAGTACTCAGCTCCTCCTCCTCCTGCCCCCAAGCCTGCAGGTCCTCCCCCCACTGCTCCCAAGCCCAACCTCTCCTTCCTCCCCCCTCCAGAGATGGGAGACAAGCCCCCTCCCGCTCCCTGGGCCGAGGAGCTCAAACTACGGACGACACACAGACAAGCCAATAACCCTATATCCGCCCCAGTTCCTGCTCCTGCCCCACAGCCATTTGCTAAAGCCCCAGTCGTGGCTCCTAAGGCTTTTGGGGGCATGAAAACGGGGACGTCCGTGTCTCCTGTGGGGCTGAAGAACCAGAACCACGCCCCGGCTCCATTTGGTGTTGCTCCTAAACCTTCCCCTGCAGCCAGCTCCTTCCCTCCTCCTCCTGCCGCTCCTCCCGCCCCACCAGCCAGCTCCTTCCCTCCTCCTCCTGCCGCTCCTCCCGCCCCACCAGCCTTCAATCACTCAAAGCCCTCTTCCATTGACTCTCAGATGACTGTGAGCCTGCCCCCTCCTGCTCCCGTGCCTCCTCCTCAGCCCAAAGCGATGACATCACCACCTTCTTCTTTCAGCCAGCCAATGAAATCTCCCCCTTCATCAAAGGTATGTTAGGAGACCCTTTGGGGTGAGTGTGTGTGTGTGTGTGTGTGTTTAGTACTCCCCCTGTTAAATGTGTGTTTTCTATCCCCCAGCCCTCGCCTCCTGGGCCTGTCTCTGTCCCAGGTGGAGGTGTTCCTCTCTCCATGAGGGAGGTGGAGGAGCTGGAGAGAATGACCAATGCATTCATCAAAGACATGGACACACACGCTCCCGTCATCACCTCAGCACCTACAGGTACACACACAACCTCCGTTCAGCACCTACAGGTACACACACACCCTCTGTTCATCACCTCAGCACCAACAGGTACACACACACCCTCCGTTCATCACCTCAGCACCTACAGGTACACACACACCCTCCGTTCAGCACCTACAGGTACACACACACACCCTCCGTTCAGCACCTACAGGTACACACACCCTCCGTTCAGCACCTACAGGTACACACACACCCTCCGTTCATCACCTCAGCACCAACAGGTACACACACAACCTCCGTTCAGCACCTACAGGTACACACACACCCTGTGTTCATCACCTCAGCACCAACAGGTACACACACACCCTCCGTTCATCACCTCAGCACCAACAGGTACACACACACCCTCCGTTCAGCACCTACAGGTACACACACACCCTCCGTTCATCACCTCAGCACCTACAGGTACACACACACACCCTCCGTTCAGCACCTACAGGTACACACACACACCCTCCGTTCAGCACCGACAGGTACACACACACACCCTCCGTTCAGCACCTACAAGTACACACACACCCTCCGTTCATCACCTCAGCACCTACAGGTACACACACAACCTCCGTTCAGCACCTACAGGTACACACACACCCTCTGTTCATCACCTCAGCACCAACAGGTACACACACACCCTCCGTTCATCACCTCAGCACCTACAGGTACACACACACCCTCCGTTCAGCACCTACAGGTACACACACACCCTCCGTTCAGCACCTACAGGTACACACACACACCCTCCGTTCAGCACCTACAGGTACACACACACACCCTCCGTTCAGCACCGACAGGTACACACACACCCTCCGTTCAGCACCTACAGGTACACACACACACCCTCCGTTCAGCACCTACAGGTACACACACACACCCTCCGTTCAGCACCTACAGGTACACACACACACCCTCCGTTCAGCACCTACAAGTACACACACACCCTCCGTTCGTCACCTCAGCACCTACAGGTACACACACACCCTCCGTTCATCACCTCAGCACCAACAGGTACACACACACCCTCCGTTCAGCACCTACAGGTACACACACACCCTCCATTCATCAACTCAGCACCTACAGGTACACACACACCCTCCGTTCAGCACCTACAGGTACACACACACACCCTCCGTTCAGCACCTACAGGTACACACACACACCCTCCGTTCAGCACCTACAGGTACACACACACACCCTCCGTTCAGCACCTACAAGTACACACACACCCTCCGTTCATCACCTCAGCACCTACAGGTACACACACAACCTCCATCCAGTACCTACAGGTACACACACACCCTCCATTCATCAACTCAGCACCTACAGGTACACACACACCCTCCGTTCAGCACCTACAGGTACACACACACACCCTCCGTTCAGCACCTACAGGTACACACACAACCTCCGTTCAGCACCTACAGGTACACACACACACCCTCCGTTCAGCACCTACAGGTACACACACAACCTCCGTTCAGCACCTACAAGTACACACACACCCTCCGTTCATCACCTCAGCACCTACAGGTACACACACAACCTCCGTTCCGCACCTACAGGTACACACACACCCTCTGTTCATCACCTCAGCACCAATAGGTACACACACACCCTCCGTTCAGCACCTACAGGTACACACACACCCTCCGTTCAGCACCTACAGGTACACACACACACCCTCCGTTCAGCACCTACAGGTACACACACACACCCTCCGTTCAGCACCGACAGGTACACACACACCCTCCGTTCAGCACCTACAAGTACACACACACCCTCCGTTCGTCACCTCAGCACCTACAGGTACACACACAACCTCCGTTCAGCACCTACAGGTACACACACACCCTCTGTTCATCACCTCAGCACCAACAGGTACACACACACCCTCCGTTCATCACCTCAGCACCTACAGGTACACACACACCCTCCGTTCAGCACCTACAGGTACACACACACAACCTCCGTTCAGCACCGACAGGTACACACACACCCTCCGTTCAGCACCTACAGGTACACACACACACCCTCCGTTCAGCACCTACAGGTACACACACACACCCTCCGTTCAGCACCTACAAGTACACACACACCCTCCGTTCGTCACCTCAGCACCTACAGGTACACACACAACCTCTGTTCATCACCTCAGCACCAACAGGTACACACACACCCTCCGTTCATCACCTCAGCACCTACAGGTACACACACACCCTCCGTTCAGCACCTACAGGTACACACACACCCTCCGTTCAGCACCTACAGGTACACACACACAACCTCCGTTCAGCACCTACAGGTACACACACACACCCTCCGTTCAGCACCTACAGGTACACACACACACCCTCCGTTCAGCACCTACAGGTACACACACACACCCTCCGTTCAGCACCTACAAGTACACACACACCCTCCGTTCGTCACCTCAGCACCTACAGGTACACACACACCCTCCGTTCATCACCTCAGCACCAACAGGTACACACACAACCTCCGTTCATCACCTCAGCACCAACAGGTACACACACACCCTCCGTTCAGCACCTACAGGTACACACACACCCTCCATTCATCAACTCAGCACCTACAGGTACACACACACCCTCCGTTCAGCACCTACAGGTACACACACACACCCTCCGTTCAGCACCTACAGGTACACACACACACCCTCCGTTCAGCACCTACAGGTACACACACACCCTCTGTTCATCACCTCAGCACCAATAGGTACACACACACCCTCCGTTCAGCACCTACAGGTACACACACACACCCTCCGTTCAGCACCTACAGGTACACACACACACCCTCCGTTCAGCACCTACAGGTACACACACACACCCTCCGTTCAGCACCTACAGGTACACACACACACCCTCCGTTCAGCACCTACAGGTACACACACACACCCTCCGTTCAGCACCTACAAGTACACACACACCCTCCGTTCGTCACCTCAGCACCTACAGGTACACACACAACCTCCGTTCAGCACCTACAGGTACACACACACCCTCTGTTCATCACCTCAGCACCAACAGGTACACACACACCCTCCGTTCATCACCTCAGCACCTACAGGTACACACACACCCTCCGTTCAGCACCTACAGGTACACACACACAACCTCCGTTCAGCACCGACAGGTACACACACACCCTCCGTTCAGCACCTACAGGTACACACACACACCCTCCGTTCAGCACCTACAGGTACACACACACACCCTCCGTTCAGCACCTACAAGTACACACACACCCTCCGTTCGTCACCTCAGCACCTACAGGTACACACACAACCTCCGTTCAGCACCTACAGGTACACACAAACCCTCTGTTCATCACCTCAGCACCAACAGGTACACACACACCCTCCGTTCATCACCTCAGCACCAACAGGTACACACACACCCTCCGTTCAGCACCTACAGGTACACACACACACCCTCCGTTCAGCACCTACAGGTACACACACACACCCTCCGTTCAGCACCTACAGGTACACACACACACCCTCCGTTCAGCACCGACAGGTACACACACACCCTCCGTTCAGCACCTACAGGTACACACACACACCCTCCGTTCAGCACCTACAGGTACACACACACACCCTCCGTTCAGCACCGACAGGTACACACACACCCTCCGTTCAGCACCGACAGGTACACACACACCCTCCGTTCAGCACCTACAGGTACACACACACACCCTCCGTTCAGCACCTACAGGTACACACACACCCTCCGTTCGTCACCTCAGCACCTACAGGTACACACAAGACCTCCGTTCAGCACCTACAGGTACACACACACCCTCCGTTCATCACCTCAGCACCAACAGGTACACACACACCCTCCGTTCATCAACTCAGCACCTACAGGTACACACACACCCTCCGTTCATCACCTCAGCACCTACAGGTACACACACACCCTCCGTTCAGCACCTACAGGTACACACACACATCCTCCGTTCAGCACCTACAGGTACACACACACACACCCTCCGTTCATCACCTCAGCACCGACTGGTACACACACACCCTCCGTTCAGCACCTACAGGTACACACACACACCCTCCGTTCAGCACCTACAGGTACACACACACACCCTCCGTTCAGCACCTACAGGTACACACACACACCCTCCGTTCAGCACCTACAGGTACACACACACACCCTCCGTTCAGCACCTACAGGTACACACACACACCCTCCGTTCAGCACCTACAGGTACACACACACACCCTCCGTTCAGCACCTACAGGTACACACACACACGCTCCGTTCATCACCTACAGGTACACACACACACGCTCCGTTTACTCACCTACAGGTACACACACACACCCTCCGTTCAGCACCTCAGCACCGACAGGTACACACACACCCTCCGTTCAGCACCTACAGGTACACACACACCCTCCGTTCAGCACCTACAGGTACACACACACACGCTCCGTTCATCACCTACAGGTACACACACACACCCTCCGTTCAGCACCTCAGCACCGACAGGTACACACACACCCTCCGTTCAGCACCTACAGGTACACACACACCCTCCGTTCAGCACCTACAGGTACACACACACCCTCCGTTCAGCACCTACAGTTACACACACACCCTCCGTTCATCACCTACAGGTACACACACACACCCTCTGTTCAGCACCTACAGGTACACACACACACCCTCCGTTCAGCACCTACAGGTACACACACACCCTCTGTTCATCACCTCAGCACCAACAGGTACACACACACAACCTCCGTTCAGCACCTACAGGTACACACACACCCTCTGTTCATCACCTCAGCACCAACAGGTACACACACACCCTCCGTTCATCACCTCAGCACCAACAGGTACACACACACCCTCCGTTCATCACCTCAGCACCAACAGGTACACACACACCCTCCGTTCATCACCTCAGCACCTACAGGTACACACACACCCTCCGTTCATCACCTCAGCACCTACAGGTACACACACACCCTCCGTTCAGCACCTCAGCACCAACAGGTACACACACACAACCTCCGTTCAGCACCTACAGGTACACACACACCCTCTGTTCATCACCTCAGCACCAACAGGTACACACACACCCTCCGTTCATCACCTCAGCACCAACAGGTACACACACACCCTCCGTTCATCACCTCAGCACCAACAGGTACACACACACCCTCCGTTCATCACCTCAGCACCAACAGGTACACACACACCCTCCGTTCATCACCTCAGCACCTACAGGTACACACACACCCTCCGTTCATCACCTCAGCACCAACAGGTACACACACACCCTCCGTTCATCACCTCAGCACCAACAGGTACACACACACCCTCCGTTCATCACCTCAGCACCTACAGGTACACACACACCCTCCGTTCATCACCTCAGCACCTACAGGTACACACACACCCTCCGTTCAGCACCTACAGGTACACACACACGCTCTGTTCATCACCTACAGGTACACACACACACGCTCCATTCATCACCTACAGGTACACACACACACCCTCCGTTCATCACCTCAGCACCGACAGGTACACACACACCCTCCGTTCAGCACCTACAGGTACACACACACGCTCTGTTCATCACCTACAGGTACACACACACACGCTCCATTCATCACCTACAGGTACACACACACACCCTCCGTTCATCACCTCAGCACCGACAGGTACACACACACCCTCCGTTCAGCACCTACAGGTACACACACACACGCTCCGTTCATCACCTACAGGTACACACACACACCCTCCGTTCAGCACCTACAGGTACACACACACACCCTCCGTTCAGCACCGACAGGTACACACACACCCTCCGTCAGCACCTACAGGTACACACACACACCCTCCGTTCAGCACCTACAGGTACACACACACCCTCCGTTCAGCACCTACAGGTACACACACACCCTCCGTTCAGCACCTACAGGTACACACACACGCTCCGTTCATCACCTACAGGTACACACACACACCCTCCGTTCAGCACCTACAGGTACACACACACCCTCCGTTCGTCACCTCAGCCCCTACAGGTACACACAGAACCTCCGTTCAGCACCGACAGGTACACACACACACCCTCCGTTCAGCACCTACAGGTACACACACACGCTCCGTTCATCACCTACAGGTACACACAGAACCTCCGTTCAGCACCGACAGGTACACACACACACCCTCCGTTCAGCACCTACAGGTACACACACATGCTCCGTTCATCACCTACAGGTACACACACACACGCTCCGTTCATCACCTACAGGTACACACACACACACCCTCCGTTCATCACCTCAGCACCTACAGGTACACACACACCCTCCGTTCATCACCTACAGGTACACACACACACGCTCCGTTCATCACCTACAGGTACACACACACACGCTCCATTCATCACCTACAGGTACACACACACGCTCCATTCATCACCTACAGGTACACACACATGCTCCATTCATCACCTACAGGTACACACACCCGCTCCATTCATCACCTACAGGTACACACACACCCGCTCCATTCATCACCTACAGGTACACACACACACCCTCCGTTCAGCACCTACAGGTACACACACACCCGCTCCATTCATCACCTACAGGTACACACACACCCGCTCCATTCAGCACCTACAGGTACACACACACACCCTCCGTTCAGCACCTACAGGTACACACACACACCCTCCGTTCAGCACCTACAGGTACACACACACACCCTCCGTTCAGCACCTACAGGTACACACACACCCGCTCCGTTCATCACCTACAGGTACACACACACCCGCTCCATTCATCACCTACAGGTACACACACACCCGCTCCATTCATCACCTACAGGTACACACACACCCGCTCCGTTCAGCACCTACAGGTACACACACACCCGCTCCATTCAGCACCTACAGGTACACACACACCCGCTCCATTCATCACCTACACTAGTTAATTGTTTCATACTACCATACCCATCGTTTCAGAACGAAATCTATTATCAGAGCGCCATTATCTTGTCCAGTTCCTGCCTGACAACACTCTCAGTATGCTATTGGTTCTGATTGATTGGGCTGTAGTTCTAGTCGACTGGGCTGTAGTTCTAGGCGACTGGGCTGTAGTTCTAGTCGACTGGGCTGTAGTTCTAGTCGACTGGGCTGTAGTTCGAGTAGACTGGGCAGGGGTGCTGATGGGCTGGGGTGCTGATTGGCCTTTCATCAAAATTATTGATCAGGGTAATTAGGCAGTAAGGAGCCTCCTCCCTCCTCTCTCTCATTGGTGCTAGACCAGTATGTCTGTGGTAATGACTTAATGACTGTGTGGAATAGGATTGACTTGGCTCTGCCTCTGTTAGCGTCAACCAACTATTATCCCCTCTCTCTTCGTCCTCTCTGTTTGTCCCCTCTCCCTGTCTATCTCTCTCTCCTCATCTCTCTTCCTCTCATCTCTCTTCCTCTCATCTCTCCCTCTCATCTCTCCCTCTCCACTCCCTCTCTCTCTCTCTCTCTCTCTCTCTCTCTCTCTCTCTCCTCATCTCTCTCTCCCTCTCCTCATCTCTCTCTTTCAGAGATATGTGGTAAGTGTGGTGAGGCTCTGTCTCGTTCCCAGCCTGCAGTGAGAGCCATGAACAAACTCTTCCACTCTGACTGTTTCTGCTGTATGAGCTGCCATCGCCCCCTGCAGGGCATGCAGTTCTACGACAAGGATGGGACGCCACAGTGTGATGACTGCTACACTGTGAGTACACACATGTACACACACAGAAATTGCATGCACAAAAAGCTTCCAGTAATTCATTCACACTCTCACACACAAAGACATGTAACGTGTTTGCTCTCTCTCCCACCCTCCTGTCTGTGTGTCTCTACAGAGTTCTCTGGCGGTGTGTTCTCGGTGTGGGGAGCGTATTACAGACCGTGTGTTGAA
This sequence comes from Oncorhynchus masou masou, assembly GCF_036934945.1. Taxonomy (NCBI): domain Eukaryota; kingdom Metazoa; phylum Chordata; class Actinopteri; order Salmoniformes; family Salmonidae; genus Oncorhynchus; species Oncorhynchus masou. Next base: position 76,663,133 of record NC_088240.1, on the reverse strand, counting down.
GGCGGTGGGCCAGTGTTTCCATGCCCATTGTTTCCGCTGCTGCACCTGCGCCTGCAGCCTGGAGGGGGCGCCCTTCATCACTGACGACAACAACAACCCATACTGTGTCCCAGACTACCACAGGTACGGCCTCTCATCTCCTTGTCTTTCTCTCTGTCTCTCTCAGGTATTGTCCTCTGTGTGTGTGTGTGGTACAGGTCTAATGTCCTCTCTGTCCCCCTGCCTGCAGGTGTTTCTCTCCCCTGTGTGTGTGGTACAGGTCTAATGTCCTCTCTGTCCCCCTGCCTGTAGGTGTTTCTCTCCCCTGTGTGTGTGGTACAGGTCTAATGTCCTCTCTGTCCCCCTGCCTGTAGGCATTTCTCTCCCCTGTGTGTGTGGTACAGGTCTAATGTCCTCTCTGTCCCCCTGCCTGTAGGCGTTTGTCTCCCCTGTGTGTGTGGTACAGGTCTAATGTCCTCTCTGTCCCCCTGCCTGCAGGCGTTTCTCTCCCCTGTGTGTGTGGTACAGGTCTAATGTCTTCTCTGTCCCCCTGCCTGTAGGTGTTTCTCTCCCCTGTGTGTGTGGTACAGTCTAATGTCCTCTCTGTCCCCCTGCCTGTAGGCATTTCTCTCCCCTGTGTGTGTGGTACAGGTCTAATGTCCTCTCTGTCCCCCTGCCTGTAGGCATTTCTCTCCCCTGTGTGTGTGGTACAGTCTAATGTCCTCTCTGTCCCCCTGCCTGTAGGCGTTTCTCTCCCCTGTGTGTGTGGTACAGTCTAATGTCCTCTCTGTCCCCCTGCCTGTAGGCGTTTGTCTCCCCTGTGTGTGTGGTACAGTCTAATGTCCTCTCTGTCCCCCTGCCTGTAGGCATTTCTCTCCCCTGTGTGTGTGGTACAGGTCTAATGTCCTCTCTGTCCCCCTGCCTGTAGGCATTTCTCTCCCCTGTGTGTGTGGTACAGGTCTAATGTCCTCTCTGTCCCCCTGCCTGTAGGCGTTTCTCTCCCCTGTGTGTGTGGTACAGTCTAATGTCCTCTCTGTCCCCCTGCCTGTAGGCGTTTGTCTCCCCTGTGTGTGTGGTACAGGTCTAATGTCCTCTCTGTCCCCCTGCCTGTAGGCGTTTGTCTCCCCTGTGTGTGTGGTACAGTCTAATGTCCTCTCTGTCCCCCTGCCTGTAGGCGTTTGTCTCCCCTGTGTGTGTGGTACAGTCTAATGTCCTCTCTGTCCCCCTGCCTGTAGGCGTTTCTCTCCCCTGTGTGTGTGGTACAGTCTAATGTCCTCTCTGTCCCCCTGCCTGTAGGCGTTTCTCTCCCCTGTGTGTGTGGTACAGTCTAATGTCCTCTCTGTCCCCCTGCCTGTAGGCATTTCTCTCCCCTGTGTGTGTGGTACAGTCTAATGTCCTCTCTGTCCCCCTGCATGTAGGCGTTTCTCTCCCCTGTGTCTGTGTGGTACAGTCTAATGTCCTCTCTGTCCCCCTGCATGTAGGCGTTTCTCTCCCCTGTGTCTGTGTGGTACAGTCTAATGTCCTCTCTGTCCCCCTGCCTGTAGGCGTTTCTCTCCCCTGTGTGTGTGGTACAGTCTAATGTCCTCTCTGTCCCCCTGCCTGTAGGCGTTTGTCTCCCCTGTGTGTGTGGTACAGTCTAATGTCCTCTCTGTCCCCCTGCCTGTAGGCGTTTCTCTCCCCTGTGTGTGTGGTACAGTCTAATGTCCTCTCTGTCCCCCTGCCTGTAGGCGTTTCTCTCCCCTGTGTCTGTGTGGTACAGTCTAATGTCCTCTCTGTCCCCCTGCCTGTAGGCGTTTCTCTCCCCTGTGTGTGAGCTGTAATGAGCCCATAGTTCCTGACGCCGGCAGTCAAGAGACCGTCAGAGTCGTGGCCCTCGACAAGAACTTCCACCTCAAGTGCTACCGCTGTGAGGTAAGGACAACAGACCTGCTACATCTAAAGTACTACCGCTGGGAGGTAAGGAAAACAGACCTGCTACATCTAAAGTACTACCGCTGTGAGGTAAGGACAACAGACCTGCTACATCTAAAGTACTACCGCTGTGAGGTAAGGACAACAGACCTGCTACATCTAAAGTACTACCGCTGTGAGGTAAGGACAACAGACCTGCTACATCTAAAGTACTACCGCTGTGAGGAAAGGACAACAGACCTGCTACATCTAAAGTACTACCGCTGTGAGGTAAGGACAACAGACCTGCTAAATCTAAAGTACTACCGCTGTGAGGTAAGGACAACAGACCTGCTACATCTAAAGTACTACCGCTGTGAGGTAAGGACAACAGACCTGCTACATCTAAAGTACTACCGCTGGGAGGTAAGGACAACAGACCTGCTACATCTAAAGTAGTACTGCTGTGAGGTAGGGTAGCCTAGTGGTTAGAGCGTTGGACTAGTAACCGGAAGGTTGTGAGTTCAAACCCCCGAGCCGACAAGGTACAAATCTGTCGTTCTGCCCCTGAACAGGCAGTTAACCCACTGTTCCCAGGCCGTCATTGAATAAGAATAAGAATGTGTTCTTAACTGACTTGCCTGGTTAAATAAAGGTAAAAATTAACTTGTAAGTCGCTCTGGATAAGAGCGTCTGCTAAATGACTTAAATGTAATGTAAATGTAAGGTAAGGACAACAGACCTGCTACATCTAAAGTACTACCGCTGTGAGGTAAGGAAAACAGACCTGCTACATCTAAAGTACTACCGCTGGGAGGTAAGGACAACAGACCTGCTACATCGAAAGTACTACCGCTGGGAGGTAAGGACAACAGACCTGCTACATCTAAAGTAGTACTGCTGGGAGGTAAGGACAACGGACCTGCTACATCTAAAGTAGTACTGCTGTGAGGTAAGGACAACAGACCTGCTACATCTAAAGTAGTACCGCTGTGAGGTAAGGACAACAGACCTGCTACATCTAAAATAGTACTATTCACCCCCTTACCCCATTTTCCTATTTTGTTGCCTTACCTGGAATTAAAGTTGTATAATTTGATTTACACAACATGCCTACCACTTTGAAGATGCAAGAAATACGACAAAAAAAACAGAACTTGAGTGTGCATAACTATTCACCCCCCCAAAGTCAATACTTTGTAGAGCCACCTTTTGCAGGAATTACAGCTGCAAGTCTCTTGGGGTATGTCTCTAAAAGCTTGGCACATCTAGCCACTGGGATTTTTGCCCATTCTTCAAGGCAAAACTGCCCCAGCTCCTTCAAGTTGGATGGGTTCTGCTGGTGTACATCAATCTTTGTCATACCACATATTTCCAATTGGATTGAGCTCTGGGCTTTGACTAGACCATTCCAAGACATTTAAATGTTTCTCCTTGAACATCTGGAGTGTTGCTTTAGCAGTATGCTTAGGGTCATTGTCCTGCTGGAAGGTGAACCTCTGTCCCAGTCTCAAATCTCTGAAAGACTGAAACAGATTTCCCTCAAGAATTTCCCTTTAGTACCATCCATCATTCCTTCAATTATGACCAATTTCCCAGTCCCTGCCGATGGAAAAACATCCCCACAGCATGATGCTGCCACCACCATGCTTCACTGTGGGGATAGGGTTCTCGGGGTGATGAGCGTTCTCGGGGTGATGAGCGTTCTCGGGGTGATGAGCGTTCTCGGGGTGATGAGCGTTCTCGGGGTGATGAGCGTTCTCGGGGTGATGAGAGTTGTTGGGTTTGTGCCAGACATACCATTTATCTTGATGGCCAAAAAGCTCAATTTTAGTCTCATCTGACCAGAGTACCTTCTTCCATATGTTTGGGGAGTCTCCCAAATGCTTTTTGGCGAACACTTTAAGCAATGGCTTTTCTGGCCACTCTTCTGTAAAGCCCAGCTCTGTGGAGTGTACGGCTTAAAGTGGTCCTATGGACAGATACTCCAATCTCCGCTGTGGAGCTTTGCAGCTCCTTCAGGCTAATCTTTGGTCTCTTTGTTGCCTCTCTGATTAATGCCCTCCTTGCCTGGTCCATGAGTTTTGGTGGGCGGCCCTCACTTGGCAGGTTTGTTATAGTGCCATATACTTTCCATTTTTTTAATAATGGATTTACTGGTGCTCTGTGGGATGTTCAAAGTTTCGGATATTTTTTTATAACCCAACCCTGATCTGTACTTCTCCACAACTTTGTCCCTGACTTGTTTGGAGAGCTCCTTGGTCTTCATAGTGCTGCTTGCTTGGTGGTGCCCCTTGCTTACTGGTGTTGCACACTCTGGGGCCTTTCAGTGTATGTGTATATCTATCTATCGATCATGTGACTGATCACGTGACACTTAAAGTCCACCTGTGTGCAATCTATTTCACTAATTATGTGACTTCTGAAGGTAATTGGTTGCACCAGATCTTATTTAGGGGCTTCATAGCGAAGGGGGTGAATACAAATGCATGCAACGCTTTTCAGTTTTTTATTTTATAGAATTTTTTGAAACAAGTAATTTTTCTGGGGACTATTTTGTGTATGTCCATTACATGAAATCCAAATAAAAATCCATTTAAATTACAGGTTGTAATGCAACAAAATAGGAAAAACGCCACGGGGGATGAATACATTTGCAAGGCACTGTACAGAAAGTGCCAGATGTAAAGATGAATTATGAAGAGATGGTTAAATATCTTAACAGTTGGAATGGTGCCCCGAGTGTTTTGGATGTAAATGTTTTCCAGTGACCTTCTGCACAGCCTGAAGTCTCTCTTCCTGGTTGCAGGATTGTTCCCGCCCCCTCTCCATAGAGGCGGACGCAGACGGCTGCTACCCATTGGACGGCAGGATCCTGTGCATGAAGTGCCACACCCAGCGGGCCAAGGCTATGCAGTGATTGGTGGACACATCTGTTTTCAAGTCTAACTTTGAACCAAATCCAAGACGGGATCCATTCAGCTTCCACCATTCTGTCTTTGCAACAGGGCTTTACTTGTGAGTGAGTGAGTGAGTGAGTGAAAGCGAGTATGTTTGCATGCAGATGTCGTTATGTCTCTCTCCTCTTTCTGCTTATTCCCCCTCTCAGTCCAGAGGTAATGTACTGCACTGAGAGACTCCATTCCTCCTTCCCTTCTCCCCTTGTGTTAATGCCAGTGTTATCAAGGCCATTTTTTGTTTATGATTAAATTCCCAGCATGACTTGCACAAGTATAGCTTAGTCATGGGCTGTGTCCCAACAGTCAAAGATGGTTTCCTCTCCTCTTCTCTCTCCACTGATAGGAAAACATGTTGAGAAGGTTTCAGCTGTAAAACTTTGATTTGTCTATCACTTTTCAGTGGTACGGCAGGAAAAGAGTGGAAGTATTTCAGAGTGAGACATAGTAACAGTAAGATGAAGTTGACCCTAAATGCTGATCTTGGGTCAGTCTTGCAATCCCCCCCTTACTGATAATGGTTAGATCTTAGATCTGTGCCTACTGGCAACTTTTCCCAGAAGTTTAGTGTAACCCCCTGACCCTAGTGCACGAGTAGTTGAACAAACGTTTAAGGTGGACTAATTCATGTTCCCCTGCACCTCCCATAGGGCTGAGCTCTGGTGGGCTGGTGGCACATGAAGCACTTTGGAGTGCCTGCAAACATACAAGTTACTTAACTGCCTTTAGAGAGTGCTTTCTAGAGAACTACATATCCCACCAGACACAATGTAGCAGAGCAGTGTGCTGTGGGAAATGTAGTTCCTCTTGGGCTAAAAAACAACAAAAATATGTGAATGTCGCTCTTGTTTGTTTTTGTTGTGTGTGTTTGTTGCTTTATAGGCATGAATAGCTACAGATCACTGTCAGTTACTCTCACTTGTTTGTCAAGAACAGAATGAGGGTACAATACGATCAAAATGACCATTTATTTCTTTATCAAAAGAAAAGAAGATTTAAGATCATGATTAGAGACACTACCTAGAACAAAGGTCAAAAGTTAGCCCAGCACAGATTCCATTCCTATGATCTCCTCATGTTAAATAGAGTGCTGTAGTTTAAAGAGGAGCACATGGCTTAAAACAGATTCTACGCTACAGGCAGAAGTTGCTCTTAACCGCCTGGATCATATTACCCTACCTCCTCCCTAATCTTAATTTAAAGGGGATGGAGGGAAAACATTGGATCCTGCATCAGTAGTTAGGGGCAACTTCCAGGACCTACACTATAATCCTATCATCCTCAATGACGCGCTCTTGAACGCATACTTATGTAGTGTGTAGGCGAGTTAAGATCTAATGAGTAACATAGAGATATTACCTCTCATTAATTCAATTCACCTAAAGGTAAACTCATGGATTTTTGCACTATACACCTGCATTTACAAATGCTTAGTATTTTGGGCATTTGCAGCTCTCTGAATAACATAATAGAACTGGCTCTGAATCAGGGTTTTAAGTATTATAAACATGCAGCAGATCAAATGGCCAGTCTGTTTTCCAGTAGAGTGTAGTAGGTCATTGACTGTAGCAGTAGCATGTAGATCAAACAAATACAGTTCAAGGTGATGGTAACCCGTCACTCAAACGCATCACACTTTAAATTCACTGCCTTTGTTTTTGTGGAATTCACTTCAAGTTTTAATTATGTTTTTTGTGTTTTACACAGTACATTGTTCCTCTTCCTTTCTCATAATACTCCAATGACTACCACTGTTTCCATTATTCCGCTTAGTGTTCTTTTATGTCTCGATATCAGTTATATTTACTCTGCTTGTAATCTTACCATACTGTATTTCATTAAGTACTTATTTTCAGTGATTTTTCAGTGAAACTTTGAGTTGCCATTTCCACCCTAGTATTCCTATCTCTCTTGTTCAGACTGGTTTGGCACCGAACACCCATCCTTATTACAATCCTCAGTCTGGCATGGCAACACAACCCTATTGACCAAACTAACATCCTAAACCATATGGCCAAACAGACTCCATATGCATGTTATCTGGGTCGTCGGTATCATCTTTAGTATTCTCCGTTTTTCATTTTTTTATTTGCACAAATGATTCCACCTTTGTGACCATGCCTTTGTCTTCGCTGTCAGACCATTGGTGTGTGATGATGCCTTCAAAAACACCACGTTGCTCATTTATTTAATGATGATTGCCTTGTTCTTTTCATATAGTTTTTATATAAATTCCTCTTATATTTGTGTGTTTACGGTTCCAAACTTGCCAACATTAATTACCTGTACATGTCATTATTTTTCTTCTTTAATGTTACTGTACTTAAAATAAAACTGCTAATAGCCTAAATCCTGTGTGGTTTTATTGTGCCTGTTTGGCATTTGCAATAATTAAAGGTCTTTACCCCTGGAAGTTATTGTTCAGTATTCTCCTCATTCTCTCACATCAAATATAGTATTTCTCTCTCTCAAATCAAATGTTATTTGTCACATGCGCCAAATACAACAGGTGTAGACATTACACTGAAATGCTTACTTAGAAGCCCTTAACCGACGATGCAGTTTTAAGAAAATATCTGTTTTTTAAATAAAGAAGAAAGTCAGAAAAAATCATTAAGAGCAGCAGTGAATAACAATAGCAGGGCTATATACAGGGGGTACCGGTGTCGAGGTAATTGAGATAATTATGTACATGCAGGTAGGGTTGTTAAAGTGGCTATGCATCAATAATAACAGTAGTAGCAGCGTGGGGGGTGCAAAGTAGAAGCTGTTTAGAAGCTTCTTGGACCTAGATTTGGTGCTCCAGTACCACTTGCTGTGTGGTAGCAGAGAGAACAGTATATGACTATGGGACCTTCATCTGACATTGCCTGGTATAGAGGTCCTGGATGGCAGGAAGCTTGGCCCCGGTGATGTACTGGGCTGTATGCATTACCATCAGTAGTGCCTTGCGGTCGGAGGCCGAGCAATTGCCATACCAGGCAGTGATGCGCTCAATGGTGCAGCTGTAAAATCTTTTGAGGATCTGAGGACCCATGCCAAATCTTTTCAGTCTCCTTAGGGGGAATAGGTTATGTCGTGCCCTCTTTACAACTGTCTTTGTGTGCTTGGACCATGTTAGTTTGTTGATGTGGACGCCAAGGAACATGAAGCTCTCAACCTGCTCCACTACAGCCCCGTCGATGAGAATGGGGGCGTGCTCGATCCTCTATTTCCTGTAGTCCACAATCATCTCCTTTGTCTTGATCACATTGAGGGAGAGGTTGTTGTCCTTGCACCACATGGTCAGGTCTGTGACCTCCCTATAGGCTGTCTCATTGTTGTCAGTGATCAGACCTGCCACTGTTGTGTCATCAGCAAACTTAATGATGGTGTTGGAGTTGTGCCTGGCCGTGCAGTCATGAGTGAACAGGGAGTACAGGAGGGGACTGAGCACGCACCCCTAAGGGGCCCCCATGTTGAGGATCAGCATGGTGGATGTGGTGTTACCTACCCTTACCACCTGGGGGCAGCCCGTCAGGATGTCTAGGATCCAGTTGCAGAGGGAGGTGTTTGGTCCCAGGGTCCTTAGCTGAGTGATGAGTTTTGAGGGCACTATGGTGTTGAACGCTGAGCTGTAGTCGATGAATAGCATTCTCATGTAGGTGTTCCTTTTGTCCAGGTGGAAAAGGGCAGTGTGGAGTGCAATAGAGATGGCATCACCTGTGGATCTGTTGGTGCGGTATGCAAATTGGAGTGGGTCTAGGGTTTCTGGGATAGCAGTGTTGGTGTGAGCCATTACCAGCCTTTCAAAGCATTTCATGACTACAGACGTGAGTGCTCAGGGTCGGTAGTCATTTAGGCAGGTTACCTTAGTGTTCATTGGCACAGATACATGTTGGTATTACAGACTGACAGGGAGAGGTTGAAAATGTCAGTGAAGACACTTGCCAGTTGGTCAGCGCACGCTCGCAGTACACGTCCTGGTAATCCGTCTGGCCCAGCGGCCTTGTGACGTGTCCTCCACTATGCTATCAGTGACGTGTTCCATTGCCAGATGACCTCTAGAACACCCTCGCTCTCTCTATCAATTCATACCAGACCCTCGGCTGCACTGATAGTGACGCGGGTAGACAGCTGTGTGTGCACTGTTTTTGCATTTGAGAAAATGTTTGTCCTCTCGATGCAGGGTAACAATGTGTCCTCTTAACGTTTTGACTTTTTCTGTGTTTCAAAGTTGGGCGGATTTTATTGGCTCTGTACCGACCTGTTGCTTAGGGACATTATGTTCTCATTACATTTGAGTTAAAACTCAGTCATTTTAGGGTTGAAGAGGATTCCTCCTACACATCAAACACACCCATGTGCATGTCACAGTCTAAATGGATCCACAGTGCCACCTGATAATGTAGCAGAGAGAGAGGTAGGCTGCCAGGTCAACTCTGTTTATCAGAACGTCGGAGGAGGAGGAGGAGGAGAGCAGTGAGTGATGAAAGAAGATAGAGAGCTGAGATGACAGCTGGCTGATGGAGGGAGAGATAGAGGTCTGGAGGTTACGTGTGAGGGAGAGATAGAGGTCTGGAGGTTACGTGTGAGGGAGAAATGAGAAACGTCAGTGGCTGCAACAAGCTAAACCCAGACAGACAGAACAAGACACAACAGAGTATGGCAGAAACCCCAGCAGAGCCTCAGGTAAAACCTGTAGAATGACTTTTAATTATTTAATGAAATGTTATTATGAAGTTTATGCTGATCCTAGGTGATGTCAAATCAATGTTGGCCTGCCACAGGCAGAACACTTTCTACTTATTGCATCAGTTGTTTTTAGGGGAGGGGGTGTTGGAGCAAGCTCTCAATTTTTCTGCGCCTCATACTGTACATTTCAAGTTGTATTCCTGATTTTAATGCGGTATTAATTAAATGTATATAGAGGACAAGATAGGTTATAAGCCTGTCGTGTCAAATTAGTCTTAAATGAAGTAGAAATGTGTAACATGATAATCCTGATATGAAACTGACTATCATTCAATGTTGTTTAGATTGACTGTGAGCTGCAGCCCCCATCTAATACCCTTTCTGAGCCTCAGCTCCAGTACCAACTACATCCTCTCTCTGAGCCCCAGCCACTACCCCAGCCTGATACCCTTCCCCAGCCACTACCCCAGCCTGATACCCTTCCCCAGCCACTACCCCAGCCTGATACCCTTCCCCAGCCACTACCCCAGCCTGATACCCTTCCCCAGCCTTGGCCCCTGCCCCAGCCTCAGCCGGATAGCCTTCCTGGGCCCCAGCCACTACCCCAGCCTGATACCCTCCCTGAGCCCCAGCCCCCGTCTGAAGAGGAGGTGAAGCCCTGGGTGTGGACACGTCACTGCGTACTCCTTCTCTTCCTCTTGGCATCCTCCTTCTGTGCCTCCATAGTGGGCCTGGCCTACTACTCCCAGCAGCACCTCCCACCAGAGAGCACACCGCCAGCCTCTCCTCCATGTACCTCCCCGGCTTGTCAAAGGGCTACCGCCCGTCTTTCCATCTCAGTCGACCCCTTCTCTCAGCCCTGTGACTACTTCCTGTTTCCCTGTGGGTCTGAAGGGGCGTCTCTGTCCAACAGGGGGAGACAGAGGGGCAAGGGCATCCCCCTACACCCACAGGGCCACAAGCGCAGGGCAGCACAGGCAGAGAAAGAGAGAGAAAGAGGGAGGAAGGAGAGAGAGACAGGCACGGACATAATAGAAAAGGCTCCAGCAGACAGACTGCCAGACAGACAGACTGCACTACTGCTGACAATGAGGGAGATTTTGGGTGAGAATCAAAAAATGTGTTTATCCTCTGTAGATTTTGTACCTGTTCTTTGGGACAACCATTTAAATAGAACTCTGCTGAAACCGTTTCCATAACAGGACCTTTTATCCTCACAATGAAACTTTGATTTAATGTTCCTCTGTCAGAAGCTGAGGACCGCTCCAGCCCGGGTAACTCAGCTCGGAAGAAGGCCTGTATGTTCTACCGTTCCTGTATGGACACTGGCCCCACAGAGTCCGCCGGGCCAGAACCTTTCCTCAGGCTAGTCCACAAGGTCAGATCCCTGGAATAGATTGGTGGGGAATGGTGACTGATTACACCTTCTCTACTGTTATGGTAAAAACTATTTCCCTCTCCCTCTCTCTCTCTACCCCCCCCCCCTAAGCTGGGTGGCTGGGCTGTATCAGGCCGGTGGAACCAGACAGATTTCAACTCCACTCTGTCTCTACTGATGAGAGACTATGGCACCTTCCCATTCTTTAGTGTTTATGTGGGCAAGGATCCTAATGACACTCAAGGAGACAAGCGATACATACAGGTCAGTTAGACTGGGGTTCTGGGGCAGTGAAATACCTAATGGGTGTTCTACAGTATATACAGTAATGGATTATATGAACTTTTCACTGGAGCTTTACATAAAGGGTAACTTCCCCATCCACTATACATTTATAGCATATACTTTTTTACTATAGATTGATCAGCCGGATTTTCAGATACCTACTGAATGGAGCAGCAAGACTCAGAAGTCCAAAGCTAACACCCAGGTACACTAAGTCTATATCGGTTCTATAGTATATCATCTATCTGCTCATGTCAACATTTGGCATTATGTCTCTCATCCCCTCTGCTCCCGCTCTTTATTTCTCTCTTTTCCCCCCAGATCCTGCGTCTGTTCCTGGCCTCGTATCAGAGGTTGCTGGCCCTGTTGGGCTCTCCCTCCAGCAGCACCATTCTCCATATAGGCCTGTTCATCTCTCTGTCCTCTGAACTGGCTGTAGCTGCCTCTCCTCTGCCGCATCGCCTGCAACAGGGGCTGCTGTACCAGCGCATCACCATCAAAGAGCTACAGGTGCGGGGGTGTGTGTATGTACTTATGTGTGAGTGTGTGTGTGTCTAGTTCTCTCTCCCTTTACCCTAACCTTCACTAACTCATAGAGCTATTGTATATGTGTATCTGTATTTTCCTATACAGAATGCATCTTTCTTATTTTGTGAACAGACCCTGGCCCCTGCCATTGATTGGCAGGGCTGTCTACAGACCACCTTCCATCCCCACCCTGTTAGCCAATCGGATCACGTCCTCCTGCACAACCTCCCTTACATAGTCCACATGTCCCGCATCATCGGCAAATGGCTGAACAAGCATGAATTGAGTGGCAGGTACTTTATATCAATCAAAAATATCATGCAAAAGACAGTAACCAATATAACAAGGTTTCTCATCACACAAGCTACCTCTGTTACTTACAGCATGGTGTATAGTAATCAGTACACGTTTGTTTGGTGCCTGTCCATCTTTATGTTTAGTGGCCCTCTTCACACCTTCATGGTCCTCAGTCTCCTCCACACTGTCATACCCGCGCTGGACTCCAGGTTCACTCAGACAGAGAGGAATTTCTCCTTAGCTCTGGGGACTACAGTGGAGGTAACTGAATATGGACTACATTTCCCAGCTTGCTCTTGTGGTTGAATAACACTGGCTTGGAGTGATTATATTGTCTGGGACTTAGTAGTTCATTGCTACTTGCCTCTCTCAGGATGTCCCTCGCTGGAGGCAGTGTGTTCTGCAGACTGAGAAAGGGTTTGACACGGTACTAAAACACATACTGAGAGAGACCACCGCATACACAGAGGTGAGAGGCACTGTGTGTTTGTGTGTCTGTGTGTGTTTCTGTGTGTGTGTGCATAGAGAAAGCAAAGACAGAAGAGGATGTAGTGTGTGAAATGTGTGATGAAGAATAGCAGCAACAAAATATAAATAGAAAAAGTTAATTGTGGACTAGGCCTAATTGTCACGAGGAAGAGTTTAGAACACCTTTTAGTGGAAGGGGGAGACCTAGTCAGTTGTCCAACTGAATGTATTCAACTGAAATGTGTCTTCCGCATTTAATCCAACCCCTCTGAACTGCTACAGAACTAAAGAAATATGGGTTCTGATGAGAAGTATGTTTTTGATGTATGTATAAGTCTTTCAGGGTGTCTTCGATACTCACATTGATGACATTACTAAAGAATTAAGGTGAACAGTAACATTTGGAAGACAAGATGCATTATGACTATAAAAAAATATTTTGATCGAATACAATTTATATTAAAAAAAAAATCAAAACATAACTAAAATAAACAAGATGGACTCCAAAAACTCCCATAGGCTATTACATTTGTAAATCATGTTATGTAATTATGAACTCAAATGTATTGATGAATTGTATTTATGTGAACTACAGTATTTATGATTTTCAAATGTGAAAATCTTCAAGAAATTTTATTTTTAGCAACAAAATACAAGATAACTACTTCATAAATGTGTTATTACATTATAAGTGTGTTGAAATTGTATTATCTGTTTCCTCTAGGCAGAGGAGCTGATTCAGAATGTCTATTCCTCCATCAAGTCCAAATTATCTGATCTCAGGTGGAGAGATGAGGAGTCTCGCATGTCTGTTTTGAATAAGGTAAAAAGTCAACAGTAGATGTAATTGACTGGAATCCTTATTTAAAAACAACTGTGTATTCATTGTCCACTTGAAATGTACAATCTGTGTTTTCCCAGATTCAGTCTTTAACTCCAAGACTTTCAACTAAAAACAACATTTTCAGTGAAGCTGAACTCAACCAACTGTATTCAAAGGTAGAGTATTTTATTGTAGTGGAACTAGTCTACATTGCCAATAAGATATAGGATTTCTTAATCAATATCCCTAATGAATCATATTACCAGTGATGATAATACATTGTACTATATACATACTGGTAGTTAATTTTCCCCCATTTATTTAATTAATAGGTGACAATTGACGAACACATGTATTTCTCCAACTACATCCAGTCTCTCTCCCTCCAGCGCCAGAGACCAAGCAAACTCTTTTCCCAGGCTGAAGGAGATGATATGTGAGAGCCCAGTTGTCATGAAAAGTCTATGTGATTTGGTTTGGGTAGATATGTGTTATTAACATGTGAATATGAGAATTGAGGATTCTCTCCATCTTCTCCTCCAGTTGGTCCCTCACTCCATTTATCTCCGGCAATGAGCTAGTCTTTCCCATAGGGATGTTTGTCCAGCCTCTCTTCCACCCTACCTATCCCAGGTAACCCAAACTCATATTTTTACTATCACATAAAAAAATATGAATAACCAAGTAGTCTTATTGAGATAAATAATCAAATCCCTCAAAGGCGTGTTTTGTTGAGTATTTGCATGTTTTTGTGTCAGGGCCATCAACTTTGGGGTTTTGGGATCTTTGATGGCCAAAGATATTCTCCATCTCCTTCTACCCAACAGTAAGGCAAATAGTCTCAATGAATTACTCTATGATTGTAATGCAGTTAATGAAATTATGTGCAGAGTTTGCATTTTGCACATGTTTATTTGTGTGTATGCATGTGTGTGTAGGTTTATACATGATCCATGTGTGTGTAGGTTTATACATGATCCATGTGTGTGTAGGTTTATACATGATCCATGTGTGTGTAGGTTTATATATGATCCATGTGTGTGTAGGTCTATACATGATCCATGTGTGTGTAGGTTTATACATGATCCATGCGTGTGCCCTGACTGTTTATCCTGTGCTTTAGTCCATTCTCAGAGTGTGTCTCCCAGGTCCATAGCAGAGTGTGTGTGCCCTGACTGTTCACCCTGTCCTTTAGTCCATTCTCAGAGTGTGTCTCCCAGGTCCATAGCAGAGTGTGTGTGCCCTGACTGTTTATCCTGTGCTTTAGTCCATTCTCAGAGTGTGTCTCCCAGGTCCATAGCAGAGTGTGTGCGATACCAGTACCTGAGTATGACAGAGGGACCAGGGAGAGAGGGGGCGTTCTCGCTGTCACCAGCACAGCAGCAGGAGATGTGGGTGCAGTACTCTGCTCTGCAGATTGCACTACAGGTCAGTTTTTGGGATGCCAAATCTATTCTAGGGGATCTAGGCTATTTCGATTTCAGCACCTTAGTTGTTTTGGTTGATATCAGAGGCATACTATGTTTTGGTTGATATCAGAGACATACTATGTTTTGGTTGGTATCAGAGACATACTATGTTTTGGTTTATATCAGAGACATACTATGTTGTGGTTGGTATCAGAGGCATACTATGTTGTGGTTGGTATCAGAGACATACTATGTTGTGGTTGGTATCAGAGACATACTATGTTTTGGTTTATATCAGAGACATACTATGTTGTGGTTGGTATCAGAGGCATACTATGTTGTGGTTGGTATCAGAGACATACTATGTTTTGGTTGATATCAGAGACATACTATGTTGTGGTTGGTATCAGAGACATACTATGTTGTGGTTGGTATCAGAGACATACTATGTTGTGGTTGGTATCAGAGACATACTATGTTGTGGTTGATATCAGAGACATACTATGTTGTGGTTGGTATCAGAGACATACTATGTTGTGGTTGGTATCAGAGACGTACTATGTTGTGGTTTATATCAGAGACATGCTATGTTGTGGTTGGTATCAGAGACATACTATGTTGTGGTTGGTATCAGAGACATACTATGTTGTGGTTGGTATCAGAGACATACTATGTTGTGGTTGGTATCAGAGACATACTATGTTGTGGTTGTTATCAGAGACATACTATGTTTTGGTTGGTATCAGAGGCATACTATGTTGTGGTTGGTATCAGAGACATACTATGTTGTGGTTGGTATCAGAGACATACTATGTTGTGGTTGGTATCAGAGACATACTATGTTGTGGTTGGTATCAGAGACATACTATGTTGTGGTTGGTATCAGAGACATACTATGTTGTGGTTGGTATCAGAGACATACTATGTTGTGGTTGGTATCAGAGACATACTATGTTGTGGTTGGTATCAGAGACATACTATGTTTTGGTTGATATCAGAGACATACTATGTTGTGGTTGGTATCAGAGACATACTATGTTGTGGTTGGTATCAGAGACATACTATGTTGTGGTTGATATCAGAGACATACTATGTTGTGGTTGGTATCAGAGACATACTATGTTGTGGTTGATATCAGAGACATACTATGTTGTGGTTGGTATCAGAGACATACTATGTTGTGGTTGGTATCAGAGACATACTATGTTGTGGTTGGTATCAGAGACATACTATGTTGTGGTTGGTATCAGAGACATACTATGTTGTGGTTGATATCAGAGACATACTATGTTTTGGTTGATATCAGAGACATACTATGTTGTGGTTGGTATCAGAGACATACTATGTTGTGGTTGGTATCAGAGACATACTATGTTGTGGTTGATATCAGAGACATACTATGTTGTGGTTGGTATCAGAGACATACTATGTTGTGGTTGGTATCAGAGACATACTATGTTGTGGTTGGTATCAGAGACATACTATGTTTTGGTTGATATCAGAGACATACTATGTTGTGGTTGGTATCAGAGACATACTATGTTGTGGTTGGTATCAGAGACATACTATGTTGTGGTTTATACCAGAGACATACTATATTGTGGTTTATATCAGAGACATACTATGTTGTGGTTGATATCAGAGACATACTATGTTGTGGTTGGTATCAGAGACATACTATGTTGTGGTTGGTATCAGAGACATACTATGTTGTGGTTGGTATCAGAGACATACTATGTTGTGGTTGGTATCAGAGACATACTATGTTGTGGTTGGTATCAGAGGCATACTATGTTGTGGTTGATATCAGAGACATACTATGTTTTGGTTGATATCAGAGACATACTATGTTGTGGTTGGTATCAGAGACATACTATGTTGTGGTTGGTATCAGAGACATACTATGTTGTGGTTGGTATCAGAGGCATACTATGTTGTGGTTGATATCAGAGACATACTATGTTTTGGTTGATATCAGAGACATACTATGTTGTGGTTGGTATCAGAGACATACTATGTTGTGGTTGGTATCAGAGACATACTATGTTGTGGTTGGTATCAGAGACATACTATGTTGTGGTTGGTATCAGAGACATACTATGTTGTGGTTGGTATCAGAGACATACTATGTTGTGGTTGATATCAGAGACATACTATGTTGTGGTTGGTATCAGAGACATACTATGTTGTGGTTGGTATCAGAGACATACTATGTTGTGGTTTGTATCAGAGACATACTATGTTGTGGTTGATATCAGAGACATACTATGTTGTGGTTGGTATCAGAGACATACTATGTTTGTCAAAGCTTTATCTAATTATTTCTCCCTCTTTATCCTTTACTCTCTGTGTCTCAGGCTTACAATCAGAGTTTGAAGAAGTATCCTGGCGACTCCTCTCTCTCAGGCCTCTCTCACACTCATCTGTTCCTTACTTCATTCACTCAGGTAAGGATAACAACAGTAACAGAACAATAATTGCAGATGTCTGAAAGGTTCACTTTAACATGCATATGAAGGTCCTACGAATGGATATTTTCCTTCCTATAATTGTATTGATTCTATCTTCTTTCAGATCAACTGCGACTCTGACCCGTACCACGAGTTCATGCCCTTTGAACCTTCCTTTCTGGTTACTGTCATCTGTGGGTACTCTAACCTCTGCCCTACAACCCTCTCCTGCCCCAACAAACCCCAGCAGCAACTCTTAGGGACATGCTGACCTATAGATCTACAGTAACATCTCCTACCAAACAAAAAATGCAGAGCCATTGATGAACACACAAGACTGTGATTTAAACAGATCAGTGTGTCTTTCCCCTCCCCCCACCCCCACCCCCGCGGGACGGTTGAGCTAATGTAGGCTAATATCATTAGCATGAGGTTGTAAGCAACAACAACAACAAAAATTCAGGACATAAACATATCTGACATGGGCAGAAGGCTTCAATTCTTAACTGTCCTGTCCAATTTACAATAGCTATTACAGTGAAATAATACCTTACTATTGTTTGAGAAGAGTGCACAATTATGAACTTGAAAATGTTTTAATAAACCAATTAGGCACATTTGGACAGTCTTGAAACAACATTTTGAACAGATATGCAATGGTTCATTGGATCAGTCTAACACTTTTCACATACACTGCTGCCATCTAGTGGCCAAAATCAAAATTGCGCCTGTGCTGGAATAATACATTATGGCCTTTCTCTTGCATTTCAAAGATGATGGTACAAAAAAAATCATGTTTTTTTCTTTGTATTATCTTTTACCAGATCTAATGTGTTATATTCTCCTACATTAATTGAACATTTCCACAAACTTTGAAGTGTTTCCTTTCAAATGGTATGAAGAATATGCATATCTTTGCTTCAGGTCCTGAGCTACAGGCAGTTAGATTTGGGTATGCCATTTTAGGCAAACATTTTTTTTTTTTAAGGGTCAGATCTTTAAGAAGGCAATAGAACAGAACAGTAAATCCAAATGCAACTGACAGGAGAGATGATTATTCATTAGGCCCATCCATCCAGTCTCTTGTGACATCCTGTGCATGGGAGATTTGTTTCTGGGTTCTGAGATAAAACTATCCATATTGTCTGTGTTTTATTTAAAACTGCAGTATGTAACAAGCACCTTGTTATCCATAAGGATACTATTAGTTATGTTTGGAGGTTCTGGTCTGCTTACCTTTGTTAAATGTATGGGAGAGTGTGTCTGCCAGTTTAGATGGTGCCAAAGACACAAACAGTGTTGAAAAAGTGTGGATGAAGTGTGTGGATGTAAATAAATATGGAAAGGGGGATATTTATTCAGTTTTACAACTGAATGCGTTCAACTGAAATGTGTCTTGCGCATTTAACCCTATCCCTCTGAATCAGAGGTGCGCTCATAGATATAGGGCTGATAATTCTACAAAATAAAGTTGATTTTTTTAATGTGAAGGGAGTTGTATTTCTTATTGCGTAATAACGTATACGTGTAATATGTGATTGTTATACAACATGTTTCTAATAGCTAGGTCAAAACCGTGGACAGGTAAGCGGGTAGGACTAGTGATTGGGCGCTATTTAGTGTAGGCTATTTGATCGGAGTAACCTAATGTAAAACGTTTCCTTCTAATTACATTGTCATACATTTGATCTCCGGCCTGAAAGCTACAGAAAAGGCCACATACTCTTTCTACCATATGCTATATCTGCTACATGATTTACGTTAGATTCGTGTTTTGACTGAATGTTGGTGGAGCTCTGCAGCGATACGTCTCTCCAACAGCACCCTGGAGAGGCGGCTGGGACTGGACATGATAAATAGTTTTGTGGGCACTGCTTATCACAGGGCGGCATCAGCGCTCACCTAAAAAGCCCATATGCCACTGGTTGAGATAAACTGTCGTTGATTTTCGGCAGAATTATGTGAGCTTTTATCTGTTGTTAGAGGTACGTCTTTGTCAGTTTAGCTCAGAAAATGCAGTCTTCGTCAATCTGCCGCCATAGACGGCCGCCTGCTGCCTAATTATTCAAATGAGGGGTAGAACCTTGGCAAAACTCCATCAGTATGACGCGTTTTTCCGGCGACTACCATCCCGAAGCAACATGGAACCCCACAGTTGTGACAAGCGTGGTCTTGAGCATTTAGACGAATATGAACCCAAACCAGCAAAACATATGCGTAGCCTGCACGATCGTATGGTGGAAAGGCGACTAGTAGTTATTTTAGAGGGGGCAACGCTGGAAACAGTGAAGGTAAAGACGAGTATTTTGCTATTCACCTCCGCCACCCAACTGCTGTGTTGGGAAACTAACGTTAAAGCTAATGTTAGCTGCGTCTCTTACTTCCTGCGTTATTGGATATAAACCATTTAGATAGCTTCCTGTTCAACCAGACTTGCCTGGTAGTTTTGTGATATGAATATTGTATTCTGCACGATAACTGTGTTTTGTGACTGAATGAAACTATTTGTTATTAGTTAGCACCTGCCTGCAGGCCCACTGATGCATGTCCTAAAGCAGGGTTTCCCAAACTCGGTCCTGGCCCACCCCTGTGTACACGTTTTGGTTTTTGTCCTAGCACTACACAGCTGATTCAAATAACCAACTCATCATCAAGCTTTAATTATTTGAATCAGCTGTGTAGTGCTAGGGCAAAAACCAAAACGTGCCCCCAGGACCAAGTTTGGAAAACCCTGTTCTAAATGGTGGGCATGGAAGTTGCACCATAATCAAAGAAGGATGTTAATCATGTTCTACTCTTTCCCCTCAGGTTGGCAAGACATTTGAACTGCTGAACTGTGACCAACACAAGGGCATGATCATCAAAAGTGGACGGGACCCAGGGAAGATTCGACCTGACATTACACATCAGGTAAGCTGTCATTTTCAGTTCAACCCTGGAATACCAGTCATCTTTCTTCTTCGCTCCTCTAACAGCCATATCCTGTAATTGTTCCCCCCCCAGTGTTTGTTGATGCTGATGGACAGTCCATTGAACAGGGCAGGTCTCCTGCAGGTTTACATCCACACAGAGAGGAACGCCCTGATTGAGATCAACCCACAGACACGCATCCCCCGAACCTTCAACCGCTTCTGTGGCCTCATGGGTAAGCCTGCTAGGTTCTGCTGAAATTCTCTAAATACCTTCTCTCCTACCATCCTCCTCTCCTACCCCTCTATTGTACTGTATTTCTCCCTCTCTCATTTCATCCCACTTGTATTTATTTCTCCTCCTAGTCCAGCTCCTGCACAAGCTGAGTGTGAGGGCGGCTGACGGCCCCCAGCGCTTGCTGAAGCTCATCAAGAACCCTGTGTCAGACCACCTGCCCCCTGGCTGCCCCCGTATTTGTACCTCCTTCTCCTCTGGGGAGGCAGTGGGCGCCCGCACCGTGGTACCAGAGGAGGGGCCCGCCACTGTGGTGGTCGGAGCATTTGCACACGGAGCGGTGAGTTTAGCTTAAGGCTCTAGGTTAATGGCCCGTGTGCACCGATCCAGGATCAGCTTCACTTACCCTCCCTGATTACAGACCTTAGATCAGTGTTATGGGTCATCTTCATCCTACTTCTCTGGGGCAGAAGCTGATTTAGGTACTGTTGATGTAGGTAGTGTGTGTTAGAAATGTAGATGTTGGGGGTTGATTTTATTCTCTACCAATTAAAAAATGAGCTGGAATTTGGTAAATGACTATGTGCTGCTGCTCCAGTTTGAACTGTTCTGCCTGCGGCTATGTTTTCAACTCTCTGGTAGAGATACTCTGAATGATTGGCTATGAAAAGCCAACTGACATTTACTCCTGAGGTGCTGACTTGCTGCACCCTTGACAACCACTGTGATTATTATTATTTGAACATTTTGGCCATGTTCTGTTATAATCTCCACCCAGCACAGCCAGAAGAGGACTGGCCACCCCACATATCCTGGTTCCTCTCTAGGTTTCGGCCTTTCTAGGGAGTTTTTCCTAGCCACCGTGCTTCTACATCTGCATTGCTTGCTGTTTTGGGATTTTAGACTGGGTTTCTATACAGAACTTTGTGACATCAGCTGATGTAAGAATGGCTTTATAAATATATTTGATTGATTATGCATTGGTTTGAGCTCTGCTTGTCCTCTCCTGTCTTAGGTGAATGTGGACTACACAGAGAAGACTGTTTCCATCAGTAACTACCCTCTCTCTGCTGCCCTCACCTGTGCCAAGATGTGCTCTGCCTTTGAGGAGGTCTGGGGCGTGTTGTGATGAAGTTGACAGCGCACTGCTGCTCCAGCTAAAAAGGTTGTCAACATGAACATTGTCTTACAGGGACTAGAAATGGATTGGACAGTCACGTTCAGTGAAGGAACATTGTACAGAAACGGTCCATTTCACCAATTACCTCCTGTGGATTTGTACGATACTATGGGTGTATGTATTGTGTGTAAAATATGGTATTTTACATGTCTTAATTAAGGTAGTTTCAATATGAAATGAATACTGTTTTGAATACACCATCTGTAAGGACTTGGCACCAAATATGGTCTTCCTACTATTTTTTGTACATGTATCCAGTGCATCATTGTTCCCATGGTTATACAGTGGAAATAATCTATGGTTTGTCCTCTGGTTTCTGTTGTTCCTTGTCAAAGAGACTGTAGGGAACAAAACAATTTAACACATGATGGGGACAAAAATCATGTTTTCATGTAATATTGGTCAAATAATCACTCAATATACACTACTGTTCAAAACTTTGGGGTCACTTAAATGTCTTTGTTTTTGAAAGAAAAGCAAATGTTTTGTCCATTTTAAATAAAATAACATCAAATTGATCAGAAATATAGGTTACTATATCCGTGGCTTTGTATTGCGGGTTACAACCATTTTACGAGTTTTCTGATTGGCTGCTTTCAAGGACTTCCCTGCAGGTTTCGGGAATTTGTAGCCTGTTTTTTGGACCTTGGCTGGTGATTTTGATGCTTGTCCTGCTGGTTTGTGGCTTTTGCCTATTTGTTTTGGTCTATCTCCTATTTCCCTTTGACCTTTTCCTACAACTGTTTTGTTCTTGTCTGCTGGTTGAGCTGTTTTTCTTGCTGGTTTAGTTGTTTTTGTTCCTGGTTTCAGAGCTTTTCCTGCTGGTTTAGTAGTTTTTGCTCCTGGTTTCTGGCCTTTTCCTGTTGGTTTCAAGGCCTTTCCTTTCTCTGCTGCTGGCTTCAAAATTCCTTTTTTCTGCTTGGCCCTCTCAGCTGCTGCACGGTCTCTCTGCTTGGCCCTCTCAGCTGCTGCACGGTCTCTCATGGCTCTTGTCTTAACTCTCTTCTCATACGTCAGTTTCTGTAGTTTTTAGAACAGGAGACGAGAGAGAAACATCTGCATAATTCAAAATTCCCAAATAACAGCTTGTGGTTTGACAATGACAACTTGAGAACCTTTTATCAATGAAGTATGCATCATGGTGCAATTTGCTTCCTACTCAGGTGAAATGAGCCAGTGGAAAATCAAACTGCCAAAGAGCTAAAACAAAAAAAACATAGACAAAAATGTATTACTTAAACAGTTACCTTGTTGAGTTTAAATGACCCAGATGCACCAACTCCAGTAGTCTGCACCAGTGTCTCCTTCCTCACCAGGCCTTTCACAGCTAAGTTCACACGGGTATTGTTCTTGGTGACATCATAGCCACCAGCAGCCAGGGCATGCTTGAGGTCCACCATGGAGATGCCACCCCGGTGCTTGCACTGGGAGACTACCCGAAGGATGAGCTGGGAGACCCGGGTAGCCACACGCCTTGCATCGTTGGTTTTGGGTGCAGATGCAGCCTCTGCCTGGTACTTGAACAGGCGAACTGGGGTCGCTGGACATAGATTGAGATGAAGATGGGGATACACTCATTAGTTATTCAATATTTTATTTGACACAAACATCACATACTTCAAAATTGCTTTTTGAAAATCATTAAGATATTGCAGTGACCTTAACCCAACACCTAGCGACCTGGTCAAGAGCTTTGGATGTCTTGGCGCACCAGGTGTGTTGGGTTGACAGTCCTGGGTTCAAGACCCATTTGTGACTACCCCCTGACTTTGCTGCATTGGTGTTAGAAATTAGATATCCCCTGGTTGCAGTCATCAAGAGTGCAGGCGCCGCAATTAACTGTAGTGAAGCACAAGAATGTGCTCTCTGAATGATGGGGGTAGTGTAGCAACCTTGACCTAAAACCAAGTGACCTCGTCAAAATGTTCCGATCTCTTCGTGTAACAGCTAGGAGTTGACAAGATGCCATCCTGGCCCCGGTTCCCAGGTAACGTTAGCATCCACCTCTAGCCCACACCGGCCAGAGGTTTGTTTAAAGACAAAACTCTTGTGGGTTTGTGCTACCTGGGAATCGGGGCAACCCCCTGAATTTGCTGCAATATGATGCGCAAGCAAATATTGAACAAGCTAAAGAAATTGGCTAGCTAGATCACTCACTTGGCAAAGGCACTTTTTCGTAACCTGTAACATTCTTCTTCTCTTGGATTGCACGCTTCAATAGCTGACCCAAACGTCTAGCCCCTGCTTTCCCAAGTCCCCGACCACCTGGGTTTTTTACTGGCTTCGTTTGCTGCTTCACGGGCGACTTGACCGGTGGTTTTACTGGCGGTTTACGTTTAACTTTCTCTTGTCCTCGGTTGATTACTGTAACTGTTCCCTTTGATTCTATGTTAACTTTCCCTTTTCTCTCTTGTTTAACATTTTCCTTTTTGCGGGCGTTTCTAGGCATATTGTTGATTACAAGTTGTAGTCGAGCAAATCACAAAGTAAAGATAGCTAGCTAACGTTACTATATTTGGTTAAACAGTGAGTTGGGAAAGTGAGATACGTTAGCGAACGAAATGATGACGTTTTATCAATTTCAATTTACAAAAAACAACAATATCAGTTTTCAAACGGTCGTTCGAAAAAAATGTTTTTTAAACGGTCGTTCGATAATTATATTGAACTCGGTCACCAGAAGCAAGAAAATCAACAACAAGCCAGCAACCAACATACACTGTAGGTTTGAGCTAGCTCCTCACTGCAAGCAAAGCTTAGGTGTGTGCGTGTACTGGTTGGTGGCGCTTATTTGCGTATAATAAAACTACCGTCTGTGAGTGTCATTGAAGGAGAACGAAACGTCTCCTCAATAAAGTCGTGTGGTGCTTGGTTGGTATTTGTTGTTCTTTGTAACTGTTAATTCACACTTTGAAAAATAATTTACATTTTGAGACATTCGTTTTTCTACATTATTTTCGCTCCCTTGAACACGGAACATGCAACAGTTTAAAATATTTTAGTTACAGTTCATGTAAGGAAATCAGTCAATTGAAATAAAATCATTAGGCCCTAATCTATGGATTTCATATAACTGTGAATACAGATATGCATCGGTTGGTCACAGATACTTTAAAAAAAGGTAGGAGGCTGGATCTGAAAACGAGTCAGTATCTGGTAGAGTTGATCAGGCTGTTGGTTGTGGCCTGTTGAATGTTGTCCCACTCCTCTTCAATGGCTGTGCGAAGTTGCTGGATGTTGGTGGGAACTGGAACATGTTGTACATGTCGATCCAGAGCATCCCAAACATGCTCAATGGGTGACATGTTTGGTGAGTATGCAGGCAGACCAAGGAAGTACAGGGACATTTTCAGCTTGATGTGATGACTGCGGATGAATGGCAGGACATTGGGCCTCAGGATCTCGTCACGGTACCTCTGCATTCAAATTGCAATTGATTAAATACAATTGTGTTCACTGTCTGTAGCTTATGCCTGCCCATACCATAACCCCACACCACCAAGGGGCACTGTTCACAACGTTGCTGTCTGCCATCTGCCCGGTACAATTGAAACCGGGATTCATCCATGAAGAGCACACTTCTCCAGCGTGCCAGTGGACATCAAAGGTGAGTATTCGCCCACTGAAGTTGGTTGCGATGCTGAACTGCAGGACTATGAGCACGCAGAAGAGCTTCCCTGAGATGTTTTCTGACAGTTTGTGCAGAAATTCCCCTTTGATCAGCTGTCCGTGTGGCTAGTCTCAGACCATCCCGCAGGTGAAGAAGCCAGATGTGAAAGTCCTGGGTTGGCATGGTTACGTGTGGTCTGCGGTTGTGAGGCCTGTTGGACATTCTGATTCTCTAAAACCACTATGGACCTGGCTTATGATAGAGAAATTAACATTAAATTCTCTGGCAACAGCTCAGGTTGACATTCCTGCAGTCAGCATGCCAATTGCTCCCTCGACTTGAGTCATCTATGGCATTGTGTTATGTAACAAAACTGCACATTTTAGTGGACTTTTATTGTCCCCAGCACAAGGTGCACCTGTGTAATGGCCATGCTATTTAATCAGCTTCTTGATATGCCACACCTGTCAGATGGATGGATTATCGTGGCAAAGTAGAAATGCTCACTAACAGGGATGTAAATCAATTTATGCACAACATTTGAGATAAATACTATTTTTGTGCATATGGAACATTTCCGGGATCTTTTATTTCAGTTTCAAAATGTTCAAATTATATATTTTTTCATCCTAATTTAATATTGTATGTGTATGTATATTACAGTAAATATTGATCACATATTTTGATCCATTGAATGTTAATATTGTGAACCTATGTTGTACATTTTTTACCACCTGTTTTAGGAACTTATGTCACTGAGTACTACCCCTATATATGTAGGACCTTCCACCCCCACCTGGGATATGTATGCCTGATGAAGACTTAAGGGTCGAAACGTTGTTATAAATATCACCTGGGAGCATGAGCAGCAGTGTGTAGCGTTTTATCTGTTTTCCATTAGCTCATGAAGAATCGGACCAACACTTTACATGTTGCGTTTCTATTTTTGTTCAGTATACAATCGATTTTTTTTTATTATTCTCTCTGATTGTCAATGTCCCAGGGAATTAACATATTATTAATCGGGACAACGCATCCAACTGAAAAATTGTCACGTAGGTCTACACGAAACGAAATGAGCATTTTGCCTTCGTATATCACATGCGCCGGAAACGCATGGTTGTTTCTTCCGGGAATCAACGTGTGCGAGGAAAAAAAACACATGTGCGTAAATTTGATCTGTTAACTGGAATCAAGGATCGAATAAATACATTATACTTTAACTATTGCAAAGGTGAGTTTTGGAGAGTTGTCGTAAAGATAAATGCCGTGATTGTTTGTGCCATACACAAGTGAATGAACAAGTCATGGTGACGGACTTGCACTGCGTATGTGATATCAAATTCCAACTAACATTCTTTACCACTCATAGCAGCCTCATGAGATGAATGTTGGGTTGTCTCGTCTCTAGAATGCAACTCGTCTGTTTTTAAAAGAAGTCAACGTGTCGTTAGCTAATTACCGGCACATCATCATACTTGAATATAGGGGGATACCATTGATGGATAACGTTAGCATGCGTGGAAAAGTGTACTAACATTAGCAGTTGTCAACTAGTTAGCTTGATAGCTACCTAACATTCTTATGACGAGTGCCGATTTGTCATGTGAAAAGGACGTTCCACGTATTATAATAACTAACGTTACATGTTACACCGTGATGTTAGAGACAACTTTGTTCTATTTCACATAGCTTTTTATTTCTCCACGTCAGTGCTGGTCAGAGTTAGGTGGTGTTCTCAGGAGCATTTTCAGTAAACACTTTAAGTTAAGCTGATTTGTCGCCATTTACCATTTTGTTATTTGCAACATTCTTGGAACAGATTCTGAGCAACATGTTACTGAGAATATATGATGTTAGAGCGTTGGGCTAGTAACCGGAAGGTTGCAAGTTCAAACCCCCGAGCTGACAAGGTACAAATCTGTCGTTCTGCCCCTGAACAGGCAGTTAACCCACTGTTCCTAGGCCGTCATTGAAAATAAGAATTTGTTCTTAACTGACTTGCCTAGTTAAATAAAAGGTAAAAAAAAAAAAAAAAAATAGCTAGCTACCATCTTTCAAAGCTGCCATCAGTGCATAGTTAGTGACTACTTTAATCCCATTCTGATCCTATGCCTGAGTGTTTAAATCCAACATGATCATGAGCTATATCTTCTCTCCAGACTACCTGTGTAGGTGTCAGTCATGGGCAGGAAGTTGGATCCCACCACTTATGTGAAGAAGGGGCCGGGGCGGAAGTCCAGGAAGCAGAAAGGAGCAGAGACTGAGCTGGCCAAGTTCTTAACGGATGGTGAGCGGGATGCTATTATAACATACAGCTTCTAAAAAGCTGAAGACATGCTCAGTATTCCTTCACTTGCTGGGAGTACAGTGGCACTAAAGCAAAGATGCATGACTGGGAATGAGACATGAAGCTTTAGAGGTTGATGCTCACTTACTATGCTTGTCATTTGCAGAGGATACTGCACCAAAACGACTGTCAAGTAGGTCCAGGAAAAGGTCAGTTTGTAATCTTTTGGATGTTATGTCGTCAGTCCCTTTTTTAAACCACTATGTAATGTCACACACTTTTGCTGAAGATGATGATGTTTTGTAGAGCTGGGAAGCGAGCTCAAGTGACCAAAAAGCCCAAGGAAAGCATTGAGAAAGAGGAGCCAAAAAAGGGTAAGTTACTGTTAATTCGTAAGCTTTTAGGGGGGTAAGTCACCCCAGTCCATGTGGATCCAGAGTCAGACAGCCCCATCCATTCACTGTGTTCTCAATACAATAGCCATGAATGTCTATGGGGATTTAATTGGTTTGTTTCCCCTGTTCTCAAGGATTCACAGATGAAAACAGTGAATGGCTGAAGCCAGCAAAGAGAAAGCGTGAGGTCGGCCAATCAGAGGATGACAGTGACAGCCAATGGGAGCAGGAAGAGGAGGAGGGACAAGAGGGAGGGGAGAACGATAAAGGGAAAAAAATGATAATTGAGGGAGATGGTGATGATGACCTGGTTGATGACTACGGTGCATTGGAGGACAGCAGTGAAGGAGAGGGAGAAGTAGACGGTGATGGAGAGGAGGTATGTGAAATTATTCACTGAATTTGTGTCCAGGACATGTTCTAAATAGCAAAACAATGTTCGTCCTTCAAAGTTATTACTGTTCTTCAGCAAGGTGCTGAATCTTTGTCTGTTGAATCATCTGTTCCATACTCCTCTTTTCATCCCTCGTTCAGCTGCTCCCCATCGAGCGAGCTGCAAGGAAGCAGAAGAAGCTGCAGGAAGCAATGGGCCAGGAGAGTAGTGATGATGATGATGATGATGATAATAAGGGGAAGAGTGGAGATGAAGACATGGATGAAGATGACACGGTACAGGCTAATTTAGATGATATGGACAAATTCATACTACCTGGAGCAGAGGAGATAGCAAAAGAGGGTCAGTTTAAAGCTTAGATTTGTACGTTTTTTAGATTTGACAGTTCTGCTTTTTGTTATGCCAGTTTACACTTGCTACATGTTCTTCATCAGTGCCTGTGGACTCCATCTGTAGTGAGTTTCTTTCTCTCAACTGTGATTGCAGGTGTTTTGCTTGTAGACCTGCAGACCATCCACCAGAGAATAAAGGACAACGTGGATGTTCTCTCTCACTTTGCAACCAAGAGGGAGGAGGGGAAAGAGAGAACAGAGTACCTCTCTCTCCTCAAAAAGGATCTTTCCACTTACTACAGCTACAACAATTTCCTCATAGACAAACTGCTGGATATCTTCCCAGTGTCAGAGGTATGTGTCATTGCTTTCTTCTCCCAAATGTCATAGAAACACAAAATGCACAGGAATCTATGCAAGGTTACGTTTTGTTGTAACGGTTTTGTCATCATGCTGAACTAAGGCTTCCCTCGTTTTATGTGCTTTGTAGCTGATTGATTTCCTGGAGGCCAATGAAATTCAGCGACCTGTCACCATTCGGACCAATACACTGAAGACAAGGAGGAGGGACTTGGCTCAGGTAACAAATCTATTTCAAGTTGGATCAAATAAAGGTGCACCAAATCCACCCCTACCCCCTAGGCATTTGTGTATCTGAAAGGATTAAGACTGAAGGTCCATTTGGAATTGACCAAAGGATAATTGGATGCTATTAGTAATGCCTGTTCCTCTGTCAGACTGACCAAGTGACATGTATGTTTGTCCCAGGCCCTGATCAACAGAGGGGTGAATCTGGATCCTCTGGGGAAGTGGTCTAAAGTGGGCCTGGTCATTTTCGACTCCTCGGTACCCATAGGTCAGTACCAGCACAGTGAAACCTCTTTATATTTATATGAAAGATTAGAACGTTAATTCTCTATTTACTACTGTTATCCTGCTTTCTGTGTGTTATGAGTAAGTATACATTGATGAATTGATGCGTGTATACCCTAGCTGTTTTTTCCTTGTTCCCAGGTGCGACCCCAGAGTACCTAGCTGGTCACTACATGCTGCAGGGAGCCTCCAGCTTCCTGCCTGTCATGGCTCTCTCTCCCCAGGAGGGGGAGACTGTGCTCGACATGAGCTCAGCTCCCGGGGGAAAGACCACCTATATGGGTGAGGATGTTAAAAATGAGAGTTGAATGATAATGATCACAATACTGTTTACTGCTGTTGGTGTCTTTAATTAGCCTAACAATCAAGGGCAGCCTTTCTTGTGTTGCGACATGGGAGTTAGAATAGAAAACATAATTTTGACATTTGGTTGTGCAGCAGCTGTTTTTCTCTTGCTATGTCAGTCAATAACCACGTTTCCATTCACCGTTTTTATGTGAGTAAATTCATAATGTATAAAAATATGTATATTACTATAAATGCCGACATATAATTTGTTTGGTGGGATCTTTTTGTCTAATTAATTATGCAAGAAATTTTGGTGGAAACATGACTTGGGAAACCATGCAATTTATTAGGCTACAAATGAAATAAGTTATGAACTTCACAGGGTGGTGAAATTGATGCTCCTCTCCAATAAATATCATGGGTCTTGTTCTGGTGACATGATGATCGATGCATGACTGCCGTTTGACAAATAAAACTATTCTCACTCTAATCCATAAAAAAAACAATGTAGACTAGCCTACCCGGACTGCATCAGAGAGCGCACGTACCAAGACCAGACTAGGCAAATTTGCTGTGTAACTCAACAGTTTTTGTG
Source organism: Oncorhynchus masou masou (assembly GCF_036934945.1). NCBI lineage: Eukaryota > Metazoa > Chordata > Actinopteri > Salmoniformes > Salmonidae > Oncorhynchus > Oncorhynchus masou. Next base: position 76,632,894 of record NC_088240.1, on the reverse strand, counting down.
ACAAAACTATCAGCAGAGTTGAAAAGGTGATGGAAACTTTAGATATTTATTCAGTACATGAAAACTTAAGTGTGAAAGTACATTTTGTGTGCACTACGTCATCACGGAAGTCAGTTTAGTGAAAACACACCACTTGTGGGAAAATGTGCATACTTTCTTTATGCAGACTTTGGAATATTTGTATGAAAATCTGTTGACGATTGTTTGGAAACCTAGTTACTGACAATTACTTAATTAGCCATGTCAGCAAACACTTTTTAGATTGGTAAGTTAGTCTAGCCAGCTATCTAATCGTGGTTGAATACTGACCGTGCCCAAGGGCCCTGACCTCCAAGGGGGCCCCCCATTGATTTTGTTAGGCACTCTCCCTCAGATATCATATTAAAATGGCATAAGTCATGGCAAAGTGTGTAGAATTGCAGGAAATTAACTTTAAAACTAAAATGTTTTGCCTGCGAGGTGGGGGAGCCCCCCAACCATATCTCGCTTAGGGCCCTCAAAAGGGGGCATGTTTCCATGTGCTTCGGTCCCAGGAAAACACTTAATTTCTCATTTGGGCCCGATCCTGAAAAATATGAAGAACCCCTGTTCTGGGGGCTTGACAGGCAAGACTTGTCTTTTTATTGGATAACTTATTTATTGTGTATATGTGTGTGTCCCACAGCCCAGTTGATGAGGAACACAGGTGTGATTGTGGCCAATGATGCCAGTGCTGACAGACTGAAAAGTGTGGTGGGCAACATCCACCGTCTGGGAGTCACCAACTCAATGATCTGTAACTACGACGGGAGGCAGTTCCCTAAGGTAATGAGAGAGGTTCTTGCTCTACATGCAGTTTATACATGTACTGTATGACACAATATAAATATGTATGTTACACCCATTGATGGTATGTTAACCTGTTGGTTACTATATTTGCAGGTAATGGGTGGGTTTGACAGAGTGCTGCTTGATGCTCCCTGCTCAGGCACAGGAGTAATCTCCAAAGACCCTGCTGTGAAGACCAGTAAAGTGAGAAAAAACCTATTCTACACTACACAGGCCTTTAGATTTACAGTATACACTGGCCTTTAATGATAACTTCCTGTTCATGTCTTCCTTATCCTACGTCCTGTCTCTCAGGACGAGTCTGACATCCAGCGGTTGGCCCACCTGCAGAAGGAGCTCATCCTGGCGGCCATCGACTCGGTCAACGCTGAGTCTCCCTCTGGAGGCTATCTGGTGTACTGCACATGCTCTATAATGGTGGGCACACAGTGTCACACTGATGACAAATCTAAATTGTGGGGCTTTAAATCATTGCAATTCACTTTATCTTAGACTTTTTGTTGTTGGTGCATGTACAAAATGTCTGATGGTTAAATGAATTGAGTAGAATAGCTGAAATGCCGTAATTGACCACCAGGTGGAGGAGAACGAGTGGGTAGTGGACTACGCTCTCAAGAAAAGAAATGTCAAACTCGTCCAGACTGGACTGGACTTTGGCAAAGAAGGTTTCACCAGGTAAAGGGGTTTATAAGAACACATTATTCACATTCATCCAGATATTTACCCGTACCCCCTAACCCTTTTCTCGTGCAATATGAACAAATATATTTCCTCCATTTAGATTCAAAGAGAGACGATTCCATCCCTCTCTGAAACTCTCACGCCGGTTCTATCCTCATTCCCACAACATGGACGGTTTCTTTGTGGCCAAGCTGAAAAAGTTCTCCAACACGGTCCCAACCACAGCAGTTGACAAAGGTAAAGTAGATGTCATCTTGGATCTAATAAACCACCATGCTTTTTCCAGTGTCATGGACACCTCACTTGTGTTATAATAAACTAACATCATGTTATTGTCACTATTTCAGATGGAGAAGAGGAAACCGAGCCATCTGAGGCAGTAGAGGTTACAGCTGATTCCTCTGATGAGGACGGACCATCTAAAGGGTCTAAGAACAAGTCCAAGAAGCAGAAGCCAGTCCCTGGCAAGCCAGCTGTGTCACAGAAGGCCACAGCCAACGGGAAGCCAACAAACCCAAGCACCTTGAAAAAGAACGAGAAACCAACTGGGCCGAAAAAGGCAAAGATCGCTAAGATGGATGGTGGGACGGTGAAAGTGGACGGAGAGCTCAAGAAGTCCAACACAGTCCAAACAGAAGGGGAAACGACCAAACAGTCAAAGGAAGGGAGCAGGTTTGAGAAAAAGGGCGATAAACAGAGGAAATCCCCCATGCAGAGCAAGAAGAGAATGGGGAAGAACAAATTCAATAAGTTGAAGAAGCTGCTGAAAAAGGAAGAGGTTGGACAATGAACATGTATAAAATGTTTATGAAAATGAAGACTAACTATTTTGTCGCTAGTCAGAGAGGTCTAATTTTCATGACAGATCAGTAATTTTCACAAAAGTTGAGCAGAGCATGTTAGCGTTGTTAAATATTGCTTCCCTTCAGACTGAAAATCACTGCAGTAGGCCCTCCTTCGAGGGCCCTGAGCCTCAGCCCCTTTTGGAGTAGGTAGGTCAATGTCCCTAACCACACAGATACTGGATCAGAAATGTTTCATGGCCCTCCTGGATGATTGGTTCTAGGTTAGGAATATGGTAATATGATCCTAGCTCTGGTTGAGGGCAATGCTTAACGAGAGTTGAAGTTAGAACATCACAATTTCACATTTTATTCCTTCCTTGCAATGTTATCTGTTTAATTTAATTTTGTGTATTTTGGTCAAATTGATGTGTATTGTAAAGACTAATCCTTGAGACAATAAAATGTTTCAGATTGTTTGCCATATACCCATCTTGTGTTTATTTTTTATATTACTGCAGTATTGTTGGCTGTGTATGAAATCAAATATGTTATTAGATAGTTTTCATGAACGGTATGTTTAATCAATTACATTCAGTCTCTGACACGGTGCAAATCCAATATCCGTATCCATTATCGATTGATAATAAAATACCGGTACTTAGATTTGATTTCCAATAAAACCAAAGTACACGTCCTCGCCGGAAGTTGTGGTGTTTACATTTTCCAAGATGGCGGCGGGAATGTATTTGGAACACTATTTGGACAGTGAGTTAATTTTCTATTTAAAAGATTTAAAGATAAAAATCTGCTTATGTTTTCAATAGTTTAGCTATCAATTTAAATGTTTATGTATGTTTAGTCAATGCATTGCAAGAAGGAACGCTTTATTTGGAGAATTAGGCCGCTAGCTACCTAGCTAAGCAACACCAACGGTCGTTTTGCCAGCTAGGCAATAGCCTAGCTAGAGTATCATCACAAATTGAATATACATTTGTTAGACCAATAGTTTGTATTTTTAGTGACTATTAGTCAAAAGTTAGTGATGGTTAATTTCTCGCCACAGGCATAGAGAACCTGCCATTTGAACTGCAGAGGAACTTCAATTTGATGAGGGACTTGGACCAACGTACGGAGGGTGAGAAATAACACTACAACTGTTACCGACCAATTCACTACTCTGTAGAGTATGTGTGAACCATGTTTTCAATGCATAATAAAGTAGCAGTCAGCCCACCCACAAGTTGTGCATTTGAATTGCCCATGTTGAATGTATGCAAATGAAATCTGTCTAGCCTCCATAACATTCATGTCCACGGTCCTCAACAATTTACCATTCAATGATCTAATCTTCAAACATCGTCAGGTCATATAGACCAAAAGCTGCACTAGAATTATGTGATGCGTCTTTACATAGCAGTACTTTGTTGAGCTTTTGAAGGGCACAGGCATGGGATTTCTTAGATCCATTCATACTTGTAAAAGCCCTAGATAAACATACATCATTAAAAAAAATACATGTTATGTGGAAGCAAGTGACACAGTAACACACATCACATAAGGCTGATATTCTCAGACAAGTGGCATCAATAAAATTGCTTATCCAAACTTCTCACCCAACCCATCTGTCTTTCTCTCAGATCTAAAGGGGCAGATAGACTCCCTGGCAAAGGATTACACATCCAACGCCAGGACCCTCTCGTCTGAACAGAAGCTTACTATTCTGAGGCAGATCCAGCAGTCGTACAGCAAAAGCAAGGAGTTTGGGGATGACAAAGTGCAACTGGCCATGCAGACTTATGAGATGGTCAGTAGTAGTACTTTGGAGCTCTGTGCTTACTTTGTATTGGAGCCTGTGTGGGTCAGTCAAATGAATCCTAAAGTGCAGTGGTTGTTCCCTAGGTGGACAAGCACATCCGGAGACTGGACACAGACCTGGCCCGCTTTGAGGCCGACCTGAAGGAGAAGCAGATAGAGAGCACAGACTATGATTCCACCTCCAGTAAGGGAAAGAAATGTACGTATTTGAAGTGTGTGTGTGTACGTTCGGGTCTGTTTCTCATGAGTGTTTGCATTGTTGCATCTTGGCACACTTCAAAATATCAAATCATTCTGAGAAAAAACGATGGTAAATGTATTGTCATTTTGGAGTCACTTTTATTGTAAATAAGAATATATTTCTAAATGCTCTACATTCATGTGGATGCTACCATGATTATGGATAGTCCTGAAAGAATTGTGAATAAAGAGTGAAAGAGGCATAAATATCATACACCCCCCCTCTGTTATTGCAATGGTGAAAGGTTAGCCAACCCTTTCTCACCATTCTCACCACTCACTGGACAGTTTATTCACAATTCAGGACTATCCGTAATCATGGTAGCATCGACCTTAATGTCGAGTGTTTAGAAACATGATATTCTTTGTTTACATTAAAAGTGACTCCAAAATGGCAATGCATTATTCTCAAAATGGCACAAAATATTCTGAAACAACCAAAACAAATAGCAAATAAGTTTGTACAGTCACAAGCTTGATGTAATCATTGCGTGCTAGGAATATGGGACCAATTACTAAACTTTTTACTATTTTAATACACATAAGTGAACTTGTTCCACAGTTTTTGGTCCCCTAAAATGGGGGTGACTATGTACAAAAACGATAAACGATTCACCCGATATGGACAAAAATACCCTCAAATGAAGCTGACCGTCTGCACTTTAACCCCATAGTCATTGTATAATTAAAATGTCACTTATCCAATACTTTTGGAGCTCACTGTATATTTAAAGCTATGTTCTGATATTTCAGGTGAGTCCAGGGGGCTGAAAGAGAAGAAGGTGGCTAAAACCCGGTCTAAAGTGAAGAGCTCAGATGAAGATGGCAGTCCGAAGAGTGCACAGAAGAAAGTCAAACTTCTCCAGCCGTACGTTTGTTATTGTGCACTCTATCACTTCCTTCCTTGAAGACACTCTTTCATTGGCCTTAATTGTGTGTGTGTGTGTGTGTGTGTGTGTGTGTGTGTGTGTGTGTGTGTGTGTGTGTGTGTGCTCACCCACAACTCTCATTGTCAGGGGGGAGTTCACTGCTCCAGTTGCTAATTTTGGGAATGTGCATCCCTCTGACGTTCTGGACATGCCAGTGGACCCCAATGAGCCCACCTACTGCCTGTGTCACCAGGTGTCCTATGGAGAGATGATTGGCTGTGACAACACAGACGTGAGTTTCCCCAGAAACCTCCTCTGAGTTTCCCCCCGTGTGTGCACTGACCTGACCTATATTGTTGTGTTGATCCTGGGTCTTGAAAGCTACAGTGTGTACAGACTTCATCAAACCGCTGTGTTGATTGTTTTTGCAGTGTTCCATCGAGTGGTTCCACTTTGCCTGCGTGGGCCTGACGACTAAACCAAGAGGGAAATGGTGAGGGAATCAGCCAACCTCCACAGACTAACCATACATACTACACTCACTGGCCAGTTCATTAGATACACACATCTAGTACAGGGTCAGACCACCCTTTGCCTCTAGAACAGCCTGAATTCTTTGGGGCATGGATTCTACAAGTCAGAAACATTCCACAGGGATGTTTGTCCTGCTGACGCAATAGCATCACACAGTTGCTGCAGATTGGACAGCGGTACGCAGTTGACACCAGGCAGGATGGGTCCATGGACTGCTTATACTAAATCCTTACTCTGCCATCAGCATGACGCAACAGGAACCGGGATTCGTTGGACCAGGTGATGTTTTTCCACTCCTCAATCGTCCGGTGTTGGTGATCACGTGTCCACTGAAGCCACTCTTCTTGTTTTTAGCTGATAGGAGTGTAACCCGGTGTGGTCGTCTGCTGTAATAGCCCATTCGTGACAAGGATCGATAAGTTGTGCATTCCTAGAGGCCGTTCTGCACAGCACTGTTGCACTGCGCCGTTATTTGTCTGTTTGCGGGCCCGCCTGTTATCTTGTACGATTCTTGCCCTTCTCCTTCGACCTCTCATCAACACTTACAGTTTTTGCTCACAGGACTGCTGCTGACTGGAGGTTTTTTGTTTGTCCCACCGTTCTCGGTAAACCGCAGACACTGCCGTGTGTGAAAAGCTCAGGTGGGCAGCTGTTTCTGAGATATTGGATCTGACGCACCTGGCAATGACGATCATACCACACTCAATCGCTTAGGTCACTTGTTTTGCCAATTTTAACATTCAATCAAACATTAACTGAATGCCGGCTTTATATAGCAAGCTACGGCCACGTGACTCACTGTCTGTAGGAGCGATCCATTTTTATAAACAGAGTGGTGTACCTGATAAACTGGCCGGTGAGTGTGTATCTTTACATAACGGAAATAATGATGGGATTTTAAGGTTTACAACTGAGTATTTCCTTTTTTCTAACTCTGCAGGTATTGTCCACGCTGCTCTCAAGACAGAAAGAGAAAGTAAGCCCCTAAGGTAGAGGGGCCAACCGATTGTCGAGTCAGGATACTACGTTAGTAATGAAGAGAAAGTAACATGACAGTTTCTGTCCCCAGGATAGTATTACATTGTTTATCGGTCTTCTAGCATTGAACAATTGGTGCTTTCTTTTTTTGTTTACTTGATTGTTCTGTCTTGGTTTAATGCAGTGTGAAGGAGATATGTGGTTATAGATGTATTTAAAAATGTTTCAAAGGTTATGAGAGTTGATAGGTACGAGAGTTGCTTTGTTTTTACATTTTTATGTTTCTATTTTTTTGTAACGGAACAATAAACACTAAAATGTGACAGTTAGTGTCCATAATATTGCAGTGTGTGTTTGACTACATGTGATTGACTGGAGTGAAGTGGATTGACGTATTGTAATGGATGCAGTGTTGGACCATCGAGAACTGTTGTGCTTTCAAGTTTGTTACATAATTTTCAATTATATTGTGTGCACTCTAAAACACGTATTTTAGCCTGACAGAGTGAGTGGGGAAATGTTAATTTAAGACATTAGCGCTTTTATCTGTGTGGTAGTTAGTTGATTGAACTACATTTGACTTTTTACATTTTGAAAATGATAGATCTGGTTAAGAGCGAATACATTGCATAAGGGAAATATCAATGCTGTAGCTGACACCTAGGTACATGTGAGGAATTGTATTTTCAGTTTGAATACAGCTACTACCTCAAATCAGTCTTGTCCTTTTTGTCCTTTATCATGTAGATTGGTTCTGAACAGCATAGCTACAATTGTATGTTGCATGAGGTTATCAGATTTACTGTAATTGATATTGCAATATGAGTTTGCGGTAATAAAGTATTAATAACATTGTAGCGTCAGTTATCCGCAGACAGATGGCGTAGTTTGTTCACGGAAGAGTGTCAGTGGGAGGAGGGGAGCGTTGCCGATGACGTAGTCCTTTGGCGCGCTGCTGTTAAAAATTCAAAACCCTTCGCCACAAACCGTTTAGAGCAGAACCGTGCTGTTTCAATCTGTTCAACAGTTTCTAAAGATCCGAAATTGTGGATAAGAGCGCTAAAAAAAATATTGGTAAGTGTGTTATACTTGGTTAACGTTACTTATGTCTGGATTTTTTCTTAGTTGTGAAATATAGCTAGTCAGTTAGTTGACCAAAAACAACGTTAAATACTGTAGCTATCTTGTGGCTAACTAAGGTAGCTAGCTAACGTTAACTAGTTCGCGAATAAATCGAAACAAACACGTAACTAATAGCTAGCTTTCTTTTGACCAAGTAAACTTCGTTAATAAATTAGTGTGATTGGGTCGTTTCCAGCTACATGGAATGAACTTACCTTACTATAATTAACGATACCTAGAATGTCAACCACTCGGCTAACAACAAGTTGTTTTTTCGTGTATAGTGATGTCGTGGGACTTCTTTGTGCCTGTGTGCGTGGGTGACCTGGTGAAGACTGGGGGCATTAACCAGTACGTGGTTCAGGATGTCGTCTCTCCTAAACAACTGCCCTCCCATCTCAACAGTAAATATCCCATAGTTTGTTACAGACTTACAGTTGTTAGATATGTCATCCTGAAATCTGACCAAGCAACTCCTTTACTATTCTATATATTTTTTAGGTTTCAAGGCTGCACTGAGAAGTCAGGGTCCATTGTGTATCCTGGAACACTTTGACACGGGTTACACTGTGCTGCAGTGAGTTACATTTACCCAAATTATTGTATTTTTTTTATTTCTTAAACCTACCACAACTATGATGTAATGTCTCGAATTTTGACTCATGTTGCATTCTATTGTATGTCACAGGCATTGCCATAAAGTGGACATGAGTGTGAAAGAGGACACCCTGGAGTTACTCATACAAGGTCAGTGTTTGTGTGTGTTGAAATGTCTTTCAACTTATACACATGATGGCATACTTGTGCCTGCTCGTGCTCACTATTCAGCCGAAGTCCTCATCCGTATTTCATTGCTTTCTCTATTAGTGGTGAGTGGCCTGTCCGTCTCCCTGCCCTCCCTCCTCCTCAACGCCTCACTCTCCGCCCCGGACCGCAAGGAGCAGCTCAATGCTGTCAAAATGAGTGTGTTCCTCCTCTGCAAGCTCACAGAAATCCTGGAGAGTGACTCTTATAGGCAGAGTATTGTCACTGCACCCAGTAAGGTAGGTCCTTCTGCACCTAGTCATATTTGAATATGTAGTCTCATAGCATGCTCTGTAGTCAATTAATACATCCACTAATGCCCAGTGATGAGATCATGGCAAGTATGAGCCTATCAGGCTGAGAGTGTGCTCCTTCCTCCTGATTGGTGGGTAATCTTGGCAGAGTGGTGAAGATTGGCTGCTCTGCTGTAAGGGCCCACCTATAGTAAACTAGCAGTCCTCCTCATCCTCTGCCCATCCCAAAGACATGGGAGAAGGCAGGACGAAGGCTGCTGAAATGCTTTGTGTGAGAATGTTTCAGTTGGCATGGAGACACAACTCTTCGTTGATGGCCTTTGCTATGGCTATGACATTTTTCTTTGGTAATCTGAGGGCATTCAAAAACCACACCCAGATCTTTGTGACTGCTATGCATAGTGGCCTCATAAACAAGGAGTCACTCTAACTGCATAAGGATATTGTAACTGCATAAGGATAGTACAGTATAATACCCTTTCAGTCAATCTAGAATCTCAACCCTCCCGAGTCCTGTACTGGGTTGACAGTTTGAAGTGAACTTTCTGTCGACTCACTCAGGGCAGTAAGAAGGGGAAGGCTGCAGGAGAAGGTCTACTACAGTGGGACTCTGAGAGGGAGACGGTGCTGCAGGCTCTAACCCAGCTCCTTCAGCTGGACATCCGCTCCCTTTGGAGCCTCTCTTTGGTTGAGGAGGAGTTCATCAGGTGAGAGGGCCAGACTGTGGATGAGTGTGTGGGGCTGGAGGAAACATGGGTTTGTGGAGTTTCACTCTAGGTAGAGAACATAGTGAGTGATGAGCAGCAGTCTACAGGACTTACAGTATACTATATGTCCTCAGCTGTGTGACATGCTGCTGCTATAAGCTCCTGGAGAACCCAACCATCAGCCACGTGAAGAACAAGCCCACCAGAGATGCCATCATTCACCTGCTGGGAGTGCAGGTCAAGAAATACAACCACCTTCTGGGTCAGTAACTCGACACCCCCAAACCACTTATTAGACAGCTCCATAGAACCTATACTGATGCATGCAAATGTTACTGCTCCACTGTCTTTGTATTAGTGGTATGGTGTTCAAGTGAAGCGTTGTACTGATGTCCTCTCTTTCTCCATCCACAGGTGCCAGTGTGAAGGTGATCCAGCTGCTGCAGCACTTTGAGCAGCTGTCGTCAGTGTGTGCCCAGGCGGTGTCTGTGTGGAGCACTGAGTATGGAGTCAAGGCTATTGTAGGAGAGGTCATGAGGTCAGTTGAAGAGATTACTTTCTGTATTGGTGTATAATTTTCCGCTAGAATGTCTTAAGGTCCTTGTGTCATGTCCTTTTTATCCCTGTTTATAAAGTGTTGCGAGAGAAACATATTAGCGACTTGAGTTGGAATGTGTATGACGTCTCTGTTCTGATGCCCTGTTTTCTATACTGAACCACCTCTCAGGGAGATCGGTCAGAAGTCTAGTGAGGAGCTGGCCAGAGAGGGGTCAGGGGTCAAGGCCTTCTCCAGCTTCCTGTCTGAACTGGGCACCCTGATCCCAGACACCATGATCCCCAACATCAGTGTGTTACTCACACACCTGGAGGGCGAGGTAACTCATACACCATGATCCATAACATCAGTGTGTTACTCACACACCTGGAGGGTGAGGTAACTCATACACCATGATCCCAAACATGAGGTTTTTTTAGTACTACTTTTTCCCTTGAAATTGTGCTTCCTTTGATCAATCATTATGTCCTTAATAACTTGTCATTGCTGAATGTTCAAACCTCTCTGTGCCTGCAGAGCCCTAGTTTGCGTGTGGCAGTGTGTGAAGTGTTGGGAGAGGTTCTGGTCAGGGTCCTGAGTGGAGATGGACTGGATGAGTCTGGCAGAGCTGACAGGGACCGCTTCATGGACACACTGCAGGAGCACCTCCACGACACACACTCCTACGTCAGGGCCCGAGTGCTGCAGGTCTACACGCGCATCGTCAACAGCAAGGTGTGTGTGTGCTTACATCTCTAAAAGTGTATCCCAAACAACTATGTTGATGTATGAAGCAAATTCCGGATGCTACTTGCACTGTTATGAAACTGCAGTATTATTTATTCACCAATGCCCAGTGATGAGATCATGGCAAGTATGAGCCAATCAGGCTGAGAGATTGTTCTCTTCCTGCTGATTGGTGGGTAATCTTGGCAGTGTGGTGAAGATTGGCTGCTCTGCTGTAAGGGCCCACCTACAGTAAACTAGCAGTCCTCCTCATCCTCTGCCCATCCCAGAGACATGGGAGAAGGCAGGATGGAGGCTGCTGAAAGTCTTGGAGTGTGAGAATATGTTTCAATTGGCAGGGAGACACAACTCTTGGTTGATGGCCTTTGCTATGGCTATGAACATTTTCTTTGGTAATCTGAGGGCATTCAGTAATCTTAGTGACAGCTATGCAGTGGCCTCAACATTCAGTAAAGTCACCGACACTTCTGTGCTGGTTTGAAGTGAATTGTCCCTCAACATCAAATCCCCGTTTGATTGTCATTCTCAAGCCCACAGAAATTATTTGAATTATTTTATTTACCAGCAAAAACCTGACTATTTTGTTTTTGAAGGAAAGGCGACCAGGAGGGGATTACTGAATGTTCCTCTAATGTCCTGTGTGGTTCCCCCCCCCCCCCCAAGGCTCTGCCCCTGAACAGGTACAGTGAAGTGATGGGGTTGGCAGTGGGAAGGCTGATGGACAAATCCATCAATGTGGTCAAGAGTGCCATCCAGCTACTGGCTGCCTTCATCGCTCACAACCCCTACAGCTGCAAGGTGCACGCACACGAACAACCACTACTGTGAAGTACACACACAACACAGTGTCTTACAATTGTTTTTTTCATCTGTAGTTGAGCAGTGCTGACCTGAAGAAACCCCTGGAGAAGGAGACGGATAAACTCCGAGAGCTTAGAGAGAGACTGCAGGAAAACGCACCTGGTAAATTATACACACCACCTTTTATATTTATCTTTTCTATAATGCCCAATGATGAGACCAAGGCGAATGTGAGCCAACTGAAAGAGGGTTGGGATCTCTCGTCTCGATTGGCCGGTAATCTTGGCAGTGTAGCGGAGATTGTCTGCTCTGCTGTAAGGGCCGGCCTACAGTGACTTGGCCCCACCCACATGTTTCTCCCATTAAAGCAACACGGTAGAGAATAGTGGGAGGGTGTTGACAGTGTGACTGACGTGTGTTTGTCTGTATGTGTGAGGCAGGGAGAACCTCTCCTCTATTCAGTTGGCCTTGAGCGCTCTTCTTTGTTAATCTGAGGGCTTTGTAACAATAGAATTCATTCATTCTGAGCTTCTCTACCTCTTCTGCCTCTTTTGTCCAAACTATATTTATCATTAAAGGGAAACTCCACTCAAGCTCTTTTATTTTTTCATTAATCCCCTGATACAGTCCCCCAAAAAATGTTTTGCATGTCAGCAATCAATTTTAAGATATTGGACTTTCGAGAAGCAGTGTCACCAGCCACATCATGATGTAAAATTATTTTAGTGTTGATTTCCCATTTAACCATATTAATTTGGTCTCTCTGTCCAGTGGCAGTGATCAAGGCCTCCGAGCTGTGGGCTGCTATGGAGCCTGAGCTGCTCCTCACCGTCAGAGCCGAGCTGGAGCCCACCAGTGAGGGGGAACAGCAGGAGAGGGAGGAGGATGAGGCTGGAGAGGAGGACGACAGGGCCACCGCCGTACAGATCGCCCAGTTCCTCCGCGTCAACAAATACCGGTAAGGGGGGGGGGGGCGCTCTCGTTCTATTTATTCTATTTCTATCCATTTAATCCTATCCAATAGGCAAAATCAAATAACTTTGAAACACTGCCCACGTGACTAGATTTGTAACAAGTCAGGATCAACTGTTTATAGAAATGAGATGCCAATTGGCATTCCAAGCTGAACTCTACAGTCATCACATAATAACTGATTGTTGTTTGTGTATCAGGAATGCAGTGCGTCTGTGTGTGCTAGCACACAGCCTGTTCCCAGAGTCTGAGATGTTCTCGTCTCTGACCACTCTCACCCCCGAAACTCTCTTGGACACACTGGCCCTGCTCTTCAAAGGTACTGAACTCTGTCTGTCAATCACATCACAAAGAACGTGTATTGGTTAAGTGTAGGAGATAGAAAGGGAGGGGGGAAAGTTAGCATTCTGAAAATGTTGGGTCATTTCGTGCACTTTGAAAGAACCGCATTATACAAGTCTAGTAAGTAAACTATTCAGAACTAACCAGCACTCTGCTAAAAGAGTCGTAATCACTCAATCAAAACTTTCATATCGATTAAACAAATGATTCAGTACCAAGCCTTCAAAAACAAGTGGTGAAATCAGTGCTATAATAAGAGTATGATATAACCAATCAAAATGTAATTAAGGTCAATCTAGTGCTGTGGGCTTTCAGCAGTGTAGGAGGTGTAGTTCTAGATTACAGCATTACTAATGGGGTGGGTGATAATGTTTTCTACTGGTGAATCACCCAAACCTAGCTCTAACACCTGAGAACTAACACTGGTCTTCATTTTAGACCACTAGTTAAATCATGTGGCCTGGAACAAATGTGTGCTCACACTGTGACAGGATTTAAGATGTTCACATCTGCTCTCATTAGAACATTTTTCTAATCTGACCTCTGTTCCTCCCCAGGTCCTGACCAGGACACCTCTGAGATCAGAGAGGACATGCTTTCCACCCCCCAGAAGGAGAGAGCAGGGGATGGGGGGAAGGAAGGGGTGGAGGAGAGCGAGCTGAAGAAACAGGAGATGCTGTTGCAGTATCTGAAAGACACTGAGAGCTTTGCCCTGCAGGTGGAGAGAGCCATCGCTGTCATCAACACCATGCTCTACTGGAAGACTACCTCAGGTACAAACACACCTCATCTTACCTACACCCGCATTACCATTCCTTTATCACCTGCACAGTCAACATCTCACCCCAATGACTCCATGCATGTGTTCTGAGACAATGTAATTTGTGGGGTATTGAGGAATGAATGTGTCTCAGTGGTCCAGGAGGCGGTGCAGTTCTGTGTGACAGTATGCGAGTTCAGTGTGGCGAATTCTCTGACTGGCGTGAGGAAGATGCTGCCTCTGGTCTGGTCTACTGACGCTGCCATTAAAGATGCTGTGGTGCAGGCCTACAGACGCCTCTACCTCAACCCCCAGGGAGACAACACCAGGTACGCTGTCACACCTTCAAACTGTTGCCACAGGCACTTTCTATCAACCCCTCAGGTCCCTCAATCCCACTACCAATTTGCAACGCCTCCTGGACCAGTGGTTTCAACAGCGGTTTCAACTCTCGGGCTGCGTTTATAGACATGCAATCCCATTCTGATCTTATTTTCACTAATTGGTCTTTTGACCGATCGGATCAGCTCTGAAATTATGTGGGGGAAAATTGTGATTGGTCAAAAGACCAATTAGTACCAAAACATTTTAACAGAATTGGGCTGCCTGTGTGAAAACATCCCGTACTACATTTTCTGCTGTGCATTTGTTAATCTTGCTCCCATTAGCACATTGTGCAGACTCAAGGTAGAAGTTGAGGTGGGAAATTGCACAATTGACCGTAGAACAATGTCTTGGAGCGACTTCTTCAACCTCCAATGGGCTCTGCTCTGGTGCCTGACTCTCTCTCCCTCTCAGGGCTAAAGCTCAGACTCTAGTGGACAGTCTGTCTGAACTGATGGTGGATGCCTCTCTGGGGACAATCCAGTGTCTGGAGGAGATAGTGAGTTTCTCTTATTACAGTCTTTTATTATCCATCCTGTCATCAGTACTACCCAGTGATTGTTAGCCCTTACTCTTTACTGATTACTCTATCCACCCTGTCATCAGTACTACCCAGTGATTGTTAGCCCTTACTCTTTACTGATTACTCTATCCACCCTGTCATCAGTACTACCCAGTGATTGTGAGCCCTTACTCTTTACTGATTACTCTATCCACCCTGTCATCAGTACTACCCAGTGATTGTGAGCCCTTACTCTTTACTGATTACTCTATCCACCCTGTCATCAGTACTACCCAGTGATTGTGAGCCCTTACTGATTACTCTATCCATCCTGTCATCAGTACTACCCAGTGATTGTGAGCCCTTACTCTTTACTGATTACTCTATCCATCCTGTCATCAGTACTACCCAGTGATTGTGAGCCCTTATTCTTTACTGATTACTCTATCCACCCTGTCATCAGTACGACCCAGTGATTGAGTTAGCCGTTTCTCTTTACTGATTACTCTATCCACCCTGTCATCAGTACTACCCAGTGATTGAGTTAGCCCTTACTCTTTACTGATTACTCTATCCACCCTGTCATCAGTACGACCCAGTGATTGTTAGCCCTTACTCTTTACTGATTACTCTCTATCCATCCTGTCATCAGTACGACCCAGTGATTGTTAGCCCTTACTCTTTACTGATTACTCTATCCACCCTGTCATCAGTACTACCCAGTGATTGAGTTAGCCCTTACTCTTTACTGATTACTCTCTAGCCATCCTGTCTTTCAATAATTAACCCTGTTCTATCTCACCTAATCTGTTCCAACACCACCTCTCATGTCATTCCAGGTCCAGGAGTTTTTTGGTGGTGGCAGCAGCCTGCAGTCCACGGTGGTGCAGGTTCTGTGGGAGAGGTTCACTGGCAAACGAGAGACCTCCAGCCTGCACAGACGAGCAGCAGTGCTGCTTCTGGGAATGGCTGCACGGTAAGGCCCACACGAACACAAGTTCTAACTCCACACCTCTGTCTTTAAGTCCCATTTGACTTCTTGCCCAATGATGAGACCAAGGCGAATGCGAGCCAACTGAACGAGAGAGTTGGGTTCTCCTTTGTCTTGATTGGCCGGTAATCTTGGCAGTGTAGCGAAGATTGGCTGCTCTGCTGTAAGGGCTGGCCTACAGTGACATGGCCCCACCCACATGTTTCTCCCGTTAAAGAAACACTGTAGAGAATAGTGGGAGGGTGCTGACAGTGTGACTGACGTGTGTTTGTCTGTATGTGTGAGGCAGGGAGAACCCCACCTCTCCTCAATATTCAGTTGTCCATGAGCGCTCTTCTTTGGTAATCTGAGGGCTTCTACACCTGTATGTGTCTTTCGGAGGGGTTGAGTTAAAAGTGGGAAGTAAAATTTTTGTTGGCCTTGTGGCCATTTGACTAATATCTTAATCCCTTGATCTTTGTTTTAATATGAGACTGATCCAAGTCCAGTTTTGCTGTTAACCTCCCAATGACAATGTTCCCTTATTGACGTAGGGTAAACTGTTCCCAGGTCTGCACCTATTGGGAACTCCTACCTGTGGTGCTTGGCTTTGTCTCAACAGTCTGGCATTGGTTAATTTGTCCACTGAACCTCATTAAGGCGCCTGCATGCTTCCCACCTGTAACACTTCAGAAGACGTGCATATATTATTACATCTTGTGACATGTTTATTTTAGACTCTTTTTTTTCAGTTCGGGGGCACCAAGTCTACACCCCTTTGTCGGTGATTGGTCAACAGTAGGGATTCTTCAATAGTCTGTCAGTCAGCGAGAAACGACTCGTTTTCGTGCATGTGTTTTCATTGAGAAATACTGCCGAAAACATCTTAGTTGCAAAAAAAAAAGAAGTCCTCAGCATAAACGTGAACTCTGTCATTAATTTCTATCTTAGATTAATTCACTATTTTGAGGAAGTGTACTGGCTACGCTGTCTCAAAATGGACAAACAGTACTATTGACTCTTCTTTTGTCAAAGTGAATGTCTTTTAAGAGTATGCTAGCATACTCATTTGGTTAGCCGAACTGAAGCATGCTGGCGCCTTTAGTCTGTCAGTAGGAGCACAGCAGTGTACACACACTTCTCTCCATTGAGTCTAAGTCACGACCACACACATCTGGGCTCACCGCCAGGGTTTTCAATGAAGAACAAGCGTTTTAAACACACATTCTGTTTCCTTCAAAGACAGCCACTGCCGGTGGAGGGGTGAGGGGGACTATCTGCAGTCCACCCACACTGTAATGGACAATACCGTGCCTCCTCTCTTTCCGTAACCTGTTTAATCCTCCCCTCACTTCCTCTAACCCTCCCTCCTACACCCCCGTAGACTGTGTGTGTTCTGCGCAGGGCCCAAGCACCGATGAGATGATTGATTAATCTGGAGCCTGGGCATAATTTAAATGACGTAGCCTACTACTCTGTTGTGTGTAGACATGGCAGTATGTACATTTACTGATAATAACATTTGTGCACCCCACACTAAAGTTGCTGTGTGTAATAGCATGTTTGTATGTGTGTTCTTATATCAGATTAGATGTGGCATTTTAGATGATTCAGTGTGTAGACTAATTGTGTATTTCTCTGTAGAGCGGAGAGAGAGGTGGTCCTCAGTAACCTGGACACTCTGTGCTCTGTGGCTCTGGGAGAGAAGTTGACTGAAGACTTCCTACTGGCCAGAGACTCAGTTATCACCATCTGTAACATCACTGACCATGTCAGGGTAAGAACCCGCACGTAGATTCCCGGCTTAGACTTTCTAGAGGTCTAGGGCTGTCCCAGACAAACACTATCTTGGTCGACCACATGTCACATGTTCTTTGGTTGAAATTTAAAGTAATGTCTCTTTATTTATATATATATATACATATATACACACACACACCCACCCACCCAATGTGTTTGAATAACATTAACTATACTGAACAAAAATATAAACATGGTAAGTGTTGGTCCCATTTTTCATGAGCTGAAATAAAAGATCCCGACACATCCAGCTTCTTTACCTGTGGGATCGTCTGAGGGAGGGGGCTGGATGCTGAGCAGTATTTCTGTTTTTAATTGTGGGGGAAAATGTATTCTGATTGGCTGGGCCTGTCTCCGTAGTGTGTGGACCCAGGCCCACCCATCATGACTGCACCTCTGCCCAGTCCTATTAGATTTCAATATTTTCTTCCTGTTTGGAACTGTGTAAACAACTCTGGTATTACTTCAAATGTGGTATTTTCTAACAAAAATCTACATCCTTTATTACAGCAAAGATTAAAAACAGACACATTTGAAGTTGCTTTATCTGCCATTCTGTGGTTAGAGGCTTGGTGCTCACGGAATCAGTCGGCTATTAAACACTCAAACTGGCAACAAACAGGATCCGTTTTATTTCTGTAGAAATTGATGATTTATAAAGCCAGGGACGTTTTAACAGTTATGCTATGGATTATATATCGAAGTTAGTTTCCTCTCAAGTTTCTTAGACAATTAAGGCTAGGGCTATTTTCTCCTCCTTACTCTACTTCTGCCGCATTGTTCGCAACAACAACAATATGCTGGTTAACTTTGCTATTATGCACATAGCAACATAAAGGGAAAGGCACCAATTCAGCGGCACACTGAAGATTACGTTTCAGAACTGCGGACAGCGCCTTCTCCCGCTATCCATCGTGTGAGAAACTGCATTTGTTATAAAATAATATTTATTACTCTTGCACCATTTTCTTACAACATATAATCACTTACAAGTTCAGTAGCTCATGTCTTCGAGTGATGAACTGTGCCATGCCCGTGGCCTCTGCAATGGATTAGTCCACTGAGACGGGTGGGAATCAGACAGGAGTCTTGTGCACCATGAACTTTTTTTTTTTTTTAACTGCTTGACTAAAATCTCGGTCAACCAACAGCCTGAACTAAACAATCTACCAGGTGACTAAATGGGGTCAACCCTATAGAGTTTGAATTGTGTAAAGTGATTGAGTTGAATTGTCCCCTCCCCCAGCAATGCAAAGGAGCTCCATTCAGACTGCCTCAGGACAACCAGCTCTTTACCTGCCTCACACAGGCCATCGCTGAAGGTGTGTACACACACGGTCTCTTGAGTGGAAGAATGTAGTATCTCTGCCCCTGACTCTCTTAACTGACTGTCTGTCTGGTCCCGCCCCAGGTGTGGTGATGGCGGACCCTCATTGGCAGAGCTTCATGGAGCAGGCTGTCCGTCTGCTGTACTTCCTGTCCGAGTCCCCAGACCAGCTCTGCTCCCGCCTCCTCCAGCGCTGCTCTCGTCTGCTATTGGACCAGATTGCGGAGGGCGGGGAGATGTTAGTAAACAAGGATGTCAGCCAGTTGCCGGGTGTGTCTCAGGACCCTGAGGAGCAGGGAGAACAAGGTGAGAGACAGAGTGGATATTTATTTTAAGTTGGTGCACTCTGGTAAAACACCTTCTCAAAGTAGTATGAATAGATTACTTTCTCTTGTCTGGTGCTCTTTCACTGTGCCTAGCGTGGTAATGTATTTTGTATTGGTACTTCATGATCAGTACGTGTTCCTGTCCCTCTAGTCCCTGCGGTGAGCTGTGTGTCCCTGGCCCAGCTGCTGTCTCTGTGTGGCTGCGTGGCGTTCTGGCAGGTGTCCCACCTAGAGCGCAGCGTCAGCACTGAGCTGCGGAGGAGGAGAGGAGAGACAGAAGAGAGGGAGGAGAAGGCGAAGGTACCCTCCCGTAAGGCCAAGGTCAGTCTGGACATGGAATTTATTTATTTTATTTTACCTTTATTTAACTAGGCAAGTCGGTTAAGAACAAATTCTTATTTTCAATGAAGGCCTAGGAACAGTGGGTTAACTGCCTGTTCAGGTGCAGAATGATAGATTTGTACCATGTCAGCTCGGGGATTCGAACTTGCAACATTTCGGTTACTAGTCCAACGCTCTAACCACTAGGCCGCCCTGAGAACACAATGTTTATGATGTCCAGTATTTTTAGGCAATCCAAACCAATGATGCAATAATTCACATAATGGTCAGTCATGAGATTAGGTTACTGCAAACCTAGTGGTAATGAGACTGCTGGGATATACACATGTTCTGTGTTTCAGAAGCTTTTACTATACGTGTCAAATTGATTCTCATTGCATTTCATAAACCAAATGTTATCAGAACAGGATGTTGATTAGTAAAGAGGCCATGTGAGTCTCCTGGTGAGCAGGATTGTCTTGCCAATCAGTGACTTTTCTCCCTGGGAAACGCTTGATGAGTTTAATTTTGGTCACGCAGCACAGTGATTGACAGGTCTTGATGATTCTTCCCAACAGGGGGCTAAATTCAACAGCGAACTTTTTCATAATTACTCCTTTAGATTAAATCACTAACTTTCCAGTAGACTAGACATGAACAGGGAGTTCTTAATCAACTGTCATGATCCATGTTTCCCACAGCAAGCAGCCAATGACAGTTCTGTGGAGGAAGAACTTGGGTTGATGGGTGCTTCTGCTGAGGAAACCGAGGCAGAGCTGATCAGGAAGATCTGTGAGACTGAGCTGCTGGCTGGTAAGATATGCCAAACTTTTTCAAAACGGTGTCATTTTTCCTGGTGTGATTTAATTGCCTTGACAACCACATCTCCTCCCCCCAGAGGAGAACCTGTTGTGCTCGTTCCTGCCCCTGCTGGTGAGGGTGTGTAGTTCCCCAGGGAGATACTGCCACCCCCAGCTCACCACAGCTGCCTGCCTGGCCCTCTCACAGTACATGATGATCAGGTCAGACTACACCTCAGACTACATTGTTTTTCTATAATTTTCATGTGTGTCTGTCAACCTCTATCCCCTCTCCTGCTGTCAACCTCTGTCCTCTCTCCTCTGTCAGTCCATCAGTGTGTGAGGAGCACATCCGTCTCCTGTTCACGGTGCTGGAGCGCTCCTCTCTGCCCGTCGTCAGGGCCAACGCCATCATCGGCCTGGGAGACCTCACCGTCCGCTTCCCCAACATCCTGGAGCCCTGGACCCAGAACCTCTATACCAGGTATTCCAAACACCTGGACCCAGAACCTCTGTACCAGGTAATCCAAACACCTGGACCCAGAGCCTCTGTACCAGGTAATCCAAACACCTGGACCCAGAGCCTCTGTACCAGGTAATCCAAACACCTGGACCCAGAGCCTCTGTACCAGGTAATCCAAACACCTGGACCCAGAGCCTCTGTACCAGGTAATCCAAACCCCTGGACCCAGAGCCTCTGTACCAGGTAATCCAAACCCCTGGACCCAGAGCCTCTGTACCAGGTAATCCAAACACCTGGACCCAGAGCCTCTGTACCAGGTAATCCAAACACCTGGACACAGAACCTCTGTACCATGTGTGAACCCCCACAAGCCACTTTCATTCAGTGACTAAATATTAACCAAGCAGCTAATAGAACTTGTTTAGAATATGGAAGGAGCAAACAAGCTGATCTTCATTTAATTACCCAGCTGTGTGTGTACTACGGATTGTGTGGCTTTTTTAAGTTAGGTAAACATGGCTATTAGATGAGGATGGCTGAGGGCTACAAGCTCGTTCCATATCTGGTTGTCTGCTAATGTTCCTTCAGACGCTCCAGTCCTGCTGCAGTCTACTGAACCAGTTTATCGAAAACCTATTTCCATATGTTCAGAACAGAAAAAACCAATAGGAAGCATTGTAAAATGCTGTCATGTCTTCCACTAGCATTCTGACCTCGGCTATAGCGTGACAGTACATTGTACTGTGCTCTTCAGAACTCCAACCGCACTTCTGGACTGTGGCAACCATGGGCTGCTCGCACGTGCACTCAAATAAAATTTGAGCAGAAAGGCCTAGAACAGCTTGAAGGTTCTGATTGTGTCCAGAACTACTTGTTGGTGGTATAATTATACAATGAGTAGATCGGAGAGAGAAGGGGGGTAATTTCAGGTGATGCCATTTGTTATACTCCGTAGGAAGGACGGGGACTTAATTGAAGAAATCTTAATGATGATTGCTGGTTGTTCCTCCCACATTGAGATGCACTGAAGCCATACCCCTCCCTCATTAAGTTTAATTACAATTCGTTATCTCTTTACATTCCACTAGTTCTGTTTGTCTTTGTAAAGTGTTATTCTTACGTTTGAGGTGTTTCAGATGAATAGTGTTTTCCAGGCTTTTCACTATGAACACTAATCCTCAGGTTTTTCCTCATGGTAAGTGTTTTGTAGCAGTCAGTAATTGTCTCCCACACACCTCCATTGTGTTGGGTCTCCTCAAAGACAGACAGCCCTCCCTGGGAGAGGACTGATAAGGGTATTAAACATGATTTTTACTCTAATGGTAATGCACTGTTTTACAGGCATAGTTAATTATACTGAAGCTGTGGCTTATGACCATCTACTGTATAGCAGACTACACACCCGGCGAGTGGTTCCTCTGCAAAACGTCCTAATCCACGGCAGGAGGAGAAGTTGCATATTGTTTTTTTTTTTTTTTTTTTTTTTTTCACCTGGCCTCAAATCCCTTCCCAGTGTATGTGGTTAATTAATTCCCCTGTTTAGAACAATGGAGGCCAGGGAGACCCTGCAGTCATTTTGTGTCAGCTTCCTCGGGGTAGAGGCCTTCTGTACCTCCCACAAGTACATCTGAAATGACTGCATAGCCAAGGATTATGGTCAATGCCAGTCAGGGGTATTGGCATCGAAGCCTCCAGGTCCAATGTATAGCTGGTCGTATTTTCACCCAGGTAGTCGATTGCTTAATGTCATGTCATTGATTAGCCAGTCTCTCTCTTACGTGGTATCCCAGCTGATCCTGATTAGAGCAGAAACCTGCATGCCATTTAAATGTTGTTTCTTCATCATAGCATGTCCCTATGTCCCCTGCCTAGGCTGAGTGACGAGAACCCGGCGGTGAGGCAGACTGCGGTGACTGTTCTGACCCAACTAGTGCTGAAGGATGTGCTCAAGGTCAAAGGTCAGGTCAGCGAGGTGGCTGTGCTGCTCATCGACCCCCAGACACACATCGCCAGCCTCGCACTCAACTTCTTCAACGAGCTCGCCTCCAAGGTACACACAGTATTGTTTCCATGCATTTCTATTTGATTGGGATATACAGTGCCTTCGGGAAATATTCAGACCCTTTTGACTTTTCTACATTTTGTTATGTTACAGGCTTATTTTATTTTTATTTTATTTTTTATTTTTTTTAAATCAAATCTACACACCATACTCCATAATGACAAAAGCAAAAAGTTTTTTTTAGACAACTTATTTACATAAGTATTCAGACCCTTTGCTATGAGACTTGAAATTGAGCTTGGGTGTGTCCTGTTTCCATTGATCAGCCTTGATGTTTCTACAACTTGATTGCAGTCCACCTGTGGTAAATTCAATTAATTGGATATGATTTGGAAAGGCACACACCTGTCTACATAAGGGCCCACAGTTGACAGTGCATGTCAGAGCAAACACCAAGTCATGAGGTTGAAGGAATTGTCCATAGAGCTCTGAGACAGGATTGAGTCGAGGCAAAGATCTGGGGAAGGGTACTAAAAACTTTCTGCAGCATTTAACGTCCCCAAGAACAGTGCCCTCCATTCTTAAATAGAAGAAGTTTGAACCTACTAAGACCCTTCCTAGAACTGGCCGCCCAGCAAAACTGAGCAAGTGGTGGTGAAGGGCCTTGTTCAGGGAGGTGACCAAGAACCTGATGGTCACTCTGACAGAGCTCCAGAGTTCCTCTGTGGAGATAAGAGAATCTTGCAGAAGGACAACCACATCTGCAGCACTCCACCAATCAGGCCTTTATGGTAGAGTGGCCAGACGGAAGCCACTCCTCAGTAAAAGGCACACGACAGCCCACTTGGAGTTTGCCAAACGGCACCTAAAGGACTCTGACCATGAGAAACAAGATTCTCTGTTCTGATGAAATCAAGATTGAACACTCTGGCCTGAATGCCAAGTGTTATGTCTGGAGGAAACCTGCCACCATCCCTACGGTGACGCATAGTGGCAGCAGTATTTTTTTTAAATGGCAGGGACTGGGAAGCTAGTAAGGATCGAGATGAACAGCGCAATGTAGAGAGATCTTTGATGAAAACCTGCTATGGACTAGTCTCTAAATGTCCTTGAGTGGCCCAGCCAGAGCCCGGACTTGTACCCAATCGAACATCTCTGGAGAGACCTGAAAATAGCTGTGCAGCAACACTCCTCATCCACCCTGACAGGGGTATTTGGGGTATTGTGTGTAATTAGGAGGGGGGAAACAATTTAATCAAATTTAGAATAAGGCTGGAATGTAACAAAATGCTGAGAAAGTCAACGTGTCTGAATACTTTCCGAATGCACAGTAAATCTGAGTTGGTGTATTGGGGAACTTTTTACATAGACTGAGGGTCATGGATCCTCCAATGTTCTAAACCAGACAGTGGCCTCTCCTCCCAGGACAATGCCATCTACAACCTGCTCCCAGACATCATCAGCAGACTGTCAGACCCAGAGAGAGCCATGAACGAGGAAGACTTCCACACCATCATGAAGTGAGTGGCGTCCACACTGAGCTGTGTGCCTCTTCTGCTCTCACTGTGTATATTGTGTTGTGATCAGTATAGTGTGTCTTGCAGGGAGCTATTCAAATACCCGCGAGCTTTAATAATCTAAGGGCTACTTAATCTGTGTCTGTCGCCCACTGTGTTCTCTCCCAGGCTTTACACACTCTGACTTGGCATGCTGGGGTCACATTGTGACTCTGGTTTGAAACCTGTTGTGCTGAATAACATGGGAATGGGATGCTAATATGTGAATGGTGTTTTAATGCCTTATTTTTAATGTTTCCCCCTTTGTCTCTGTTTTCAGGCAGCTGTTTTCCTACATCACTAAGGAGAGACAGACTGAGTCTCTAGTGGAGAAGCTGTGTCAGCGCTTCAGGACAGCAAAGTGAGCAGCCCGTCTTCCCCTTGCTCTTCCTTCCTATCTCCTAATTTCTGTTCTCCCGCTCCATGTCATAACGGCTGGCATTAGTTCCTCTCAGTCTCAGGAGTATTCGAGGCCTGGGTCGTCTGTCCAGCGAACGCAGGGCCAACTATTTCCCTCTTTCTGGCTCGTCATTCAAAGAACAGACCTCCATAGAAAGGGCATTTTAGATTAAGCCACAGACAGTGAATCATCGAGACCATGGGCGGAGAATGATTTCTTCAAATGTCAGGCTTCCTCGGTTCTTGAAATACTATTTGTTGTAAGTGAATAATCAAATTTCCTCACCCCCCCATTCTCTCTCCAGGACTGAGCGTCAGTGGTGCGACCTGGCCGTGTCTCTGTCTCTGCTGTCTATGTGTGAGCGAGGGCTGAAGAGGCTCCAGGAGTGTTGGGAGTGTTACAGTGACAAGCTGACTGAGACAGGAGTCTACCAGCCTCTCCTCTCCATCACTGCTAAGCTACGCCGAGGAGCCAAGCCACAGCTCAAGGTACAGTTCAAACCACCTAAGAAAGCCCTTAGCCCCCTTCCGAATTCAGATATACATAACAAACTTGGGACAAGTGAGAGACTATAGACTATCCAGACCGATTTCTTGACTGTGCCTCTGAATGAATACACATGCTGGGTCTTATTCTGATTCTTCTCTGTCCCCAGGTCCAGGTAGAGGAGTTTGAGAAGCGTCTGACGGCGGTCCACACCCGGGGGCTGGAGAACGTAGAGAGCCCTGAGATGGAGACAAAACGGCCTGAGGGAGCTGGGTCCAGCCAGAACACCACTCATACGCCACTACCCAACAAGGGACGGGGTGGCAGGCCCAAGAGAGGTGAGTGCACACACGTGTTGTGCCTTTTCTGGTAGACAGTGAATTTTCCCTCTTGAATGTATTTATTTTTTCCTATTATATAGACTTTAGCTAATGTTCCATGTTTTTCTTTCTCTCCCCTCAAAGGTCAAGCCAAGCCCTCTGTATCTAGTTGCCATGACGATAGCTTTGTGACCCCTAAACCAACCCGGAAGTCCTCCAAGAAAGCTGTTATCACCTTCAGCAGTGACGAAGAGGAGGAAGAAGGTATCTGTACTGTTAGAAAGTGCTATCTGTTTTAGTCTGAGTTTTGGCAGTGCTTTTCAGTTAAAGTGATGGAAAGCATTTCAACTGATTCATGCTCTCGGTAGATTGTTGTTGCTGGCTTCCCAGGATTGTGTCATGAAGTACATTTGAGCCCAGTGAATGAAATTATATTTATTTTAATCTTTGCAATTTCATAGGAACAAATCTGGTTAGTTGTTGCTTGTCAAATTAACACATCAATGTTACTGATATTTGTTTGTTTTTACCCAATCAGACGCTGTCATGGCAGAGAGTGAGACACCTAAGGTGACCACACCCATCGCCCGCACCTCTCGACGTGCTCGTCTCCGACACTGATCACTCTCTTCCTCTGCTTTTAGTTTGTATGTCACATGTTCTATTGGTTTTGTCATCTTTTTAAGTCATGTTTTTTAATTTTTAAAAACTTTTTATCTTTTAATGTAGCTCTAGTCAGTACTAAATACTTTGACTAAATACTCACCTTTTTTTGTAGCTGAATCAAGACTTTTAATAAACCTTTGGTGTGAACAACTCAACCGCTGTGATCCGTGTGTGTTTGCAAGTGGAGTCAGATTTATGCCCTCATTACAAGGAGTATTGAATGCCCTTCTCTTGCATTATGTGTGTTTGGTCAGTGAAATAGTGTGTGTTCAGGTTGGACTGTCCCAGCTTGGCTAGACACGGTTGCTACCATTCGTACTCCTTCATTCTCTCCTCCATGGTCCTATTTCTGCCAGTTTGAAATATTCTGTAATCCCACCTGTTGGAAGTTAATAAACCTGTTAACCTAAATCCTCCTGAGACCCAGCAGGTAATTTTATTCCTCTAGTGGATATTTAGATCTTGGTCTGTATCTGAGGCCATACGAGCCGTTTTATTAAGTCCTGTTTGAGAAGACATTGGGCTTTTAAATTATATCACGTGTGGGGGTGTTTATCATATTTACGTTTTGACCACTAAAGAGGACAATTTTGCACTTACAATAAAATACTTAAAAAAACTTTTCTTAGTAATGTGCTTTTTCACCCCCCACACACTTGTGTTAAAAACATTTAAACAATGTATCCCTAACTTTTTTCCCGGGTCTCACCTGGTATATGATGTGCCTGACAACTGAACAAAATGGTAGCATGTTATTTTACACTTATTTTAGACTTCACTCCCTATTTCTCCCTCTGACACGTGCTCCATCTCTGCCCCTCAATACCTCCTGATATCGCCAAAGTCTTCCCCTCTCCCACACACCCCTTCCCTCCTGTTCCATGCTTTTTCTCTGCCTGTTACGTTCCTCGGTCGCTCTCCTCACAGACATCTTCGTGTCTTGTAGCTTCACCCCCCCCCCCCCCTTTTGTAGTTAATCTCTTCCCTCTCGCCACTCTAGCTCTCTCCTTTTAATTGACACAGGAGTACACTTCTGTTTTTGAGTTAACGAAAGGTAAAAAACACCTTTTGACTTCAGACTAAGAATGTAAAGTTTGGGATTATAAACTCTGCGTTGGCAGTCTGACAGACATTTTGTGTTGGATGACAACTGAATATATTGTGAGAAACTAAAGATGCATGAAAATAAACTACCATTTCAGGGACTGGTGAGTGATGGTGGCTGGTTTCTGTGGGGCGTGTCTAATCCAACTTTATTAGTAGCTCAATAGATTCCTGTCCAGTTTTTCCCCTAGAGGTTCCCAATTTCCTGAAATGGAACCCATAGGGAAAACGAGGTCAAACCTGGAACACTTAGATGTTAATGCAGAGAACCGAGAGTGGCATCAACTGGTGTGACCAAGACAAACACCTGTACTAAGTGATATGGAAGATGTTTTTAGGAGACAAGGGCTTGTCAAACTGCTTCATGATTTGTATTCATTATACTGTAAAAGAGGTATTACTGGAGAATGTTGCTGAATTTGCAAATCCATCCACAGCCAGACCTTACTGTCTGTAGGCCAGTGTTTGGGACAGCGCCCCCGGGCTCAGTCTCGACTTTGTCTTAAAATTCTATTTTTAATGATCTGATTCAATCTCTTCAGTTTGTTGGAAAGGGTTAAGACTAAAAATCCTGATTGGATATCTTTTTCTTTGCTCGTCTCTGGGGAGATAAATCTAACTAGCAAAATATGCCATTGACTAGGCCATCAGAAGCTAGGTAAAGGCATCTGCCATTCAACTGCAACATTTTGGAGTAACAGTGGACTCAACCAATCACATTTTGACTTAATGAGTGGGACTGTTTTTACAAAAACGTAGAGAAACTTCTGCCTCCTTGAAGGCCAACAGGTCACTGCGCGATAGCGAGCAGTAGTTTTCCCACTCTAGCTTTTGTTGTCAGCAAGTTTGCAGCTGATTCAGCAGGTGTTATCAAAGAGGATGTTGCTAATTTATTAGCGTCTCCCTTTTCAAGAATAACTTTCATATCCCATCTGGTGAGTGGAACTGTTTATTATTGAAGGGCTTGCTTGTTAGTCATCTCTTTGAAAATAATGTGTGTGAAACACTTGCATTTAAAGCGGAACTGACAGTTAGCAACATGCAATCTTAATCTGTTCATATACTGCCCCAGGAAGAATGTGACACTTGTGTAAACAATTCTGACAAGTGACCACTTCGATATGGTCATTTTCACATTTTAATCACTTCTATAGCAATATAGAGTGTGAAAGCGGCCTGTACGTTTGGGCAATTAATAGTCACTGCAGTAAATAAAACCAAATAACTTGTCCCGATCCGGAGGCAACACAGACCAGTGCACTAATAGTCAATCAGAGCTACAGTATACAAACGTGCCATTTGCCTCATGGGCCTGCCATCATTCACTTTGAACTATACTGTGTTTTCAGGCAGGTGCAACAGCGACTTTGGATCATTAGAATACATTCACCAAAACCCACAAAATACCCTTGGAATGGATTTCTGCAAATATATAAACACCACGGGGGTCCTCTTACATTTGGGAACTTTACAGTCCTATTGATCAAACAGCCATGAAAAGGTAGGCACTCTCTCCCTTAGTTATACACATAACAATATCATCAACTAATGCTAGCCATAGCAAGATGAGATCAAATCTAACAAAGGAACATTAAATAAACACAGACTTTTCCAGCGTGTTTGTCAAAATTGCACTGATACATGACAGGGAATTGTAGCCTCATCCTTCTGCAGCTTGCCTTCCAATGCATGCTTGTCCCAACCAAGCACCCAACTAACTGGCTAAAGTTGGCTAGCTTGCTAGTTAAAACTACTTCCAGACACAAATGAGAGAACACCTCACTCTGACTATTTTACTCGCCCTAGCAAAACTGATTGTGTTGTTTACCTGTTATCTAGAGCGTTCGTGACTAACTATTACTTTTTTTGCCTTTGTTTACTGGCACCGGTCATATTCAGTCATTCGTAAATTCATCAGTTGTTCTGCGCTCTGGCACACTCAGTCGAGAGTACTCTGAAATCAGAGTAGATAGCCAGAGTGAATTTGCGAACGCAAGAGATATGATAACTGTATAACAGTTGTTCAAGTTCTTGCTCGCTAACAAAATGACACCTGCATCTCTCGCTGTGTAAAGTGTGATATAAAAGTAACATATTTCCCTGATTTATTTGATATTAATAGTTGGGAATTAATGCTTAATAGATAGGATATTTCTGTCCTGTTAGTGTCTGTGTTTTTATGGTCTCCACTCTAGTTCCCTGCAGCTAATCTGGAGGCCAGAGATGGCTTGAGTTGACAAAATTGAAACGTCTTTCCTACCGGTTACTGATGTCATTCTTCTGTGAGCTGCTCCACGTAAAAAACAGTTAGGAGCTGCCTGCAGATGTTATTCTTCTGAAACTAGGCTGTGTGTGCGGCGCGCATGTGAATATATTTTTTATTTTAGTCAGTTAAGACCTAATTCTTATTCATGATGACGGCCTACCGGGGAACAGTGGGTTAACTGCCTTGTTCAGGGGCAGAACTTTTACCCTGTCAGCTCGGGGACTCATCCAGCAACCTTTCGGTTACTGGCCCAACACTAGGCTACCTGCCGCCCCAGGTTCTTCGCGATTGTGTAGGCTACTTTGTGCATGATTTATCTGGGTCATTGATAAATCGTATACGTCCACTACACTACTTTGATACGCATCAATAGGGATTAATAAATGAGTATATGCTATGCCCACTGAAAACAAACCGGATATACTGTTTATACCAGTAAACTGGTATTACGGTTGATGTCCTTTCAGAATCAAGAACCTTACAGAATCACTGGAGGCCTATAGGTTTGCCACTGCGCAAACATCTATAATTAGGTATAAAGACTGTTAAGACATTCATGTTTCAAAAAAGGAGTGTATATATGTGGCCTGACGAAGCAGCTCTATGTGCTGACTGAATGGAAGCTGATAATGATGAGTTTTTTACTCTGGTCTTGTGTCCGAGACCGAGTCAAGACCGAGTACAAATAAACCCTACAGGAGACAGGACTGAGACACTCAATATGTACTACAACACAGCTGTAGGGTGTAGCCAAATCATATCTGCTGGTAGTCTCTTATGACAGACAACACCAGCATGTATGAGAGATTTGGTCCTGGGTGCTGAGATGAATCTGCAATGTCTGCTGGTGTTATGGCAGAGAGGCTGCATGGGGCTGAGAGCAGATGGTACTGACAGATTGTAGCTCACTGTATGAGGGAGAGAAGGCACCACACACACAGGGTAGAGCGAGGCTATAAACACACAGGGTAGAGCGCGGCTATAAACACACAGGGTAGAGCGCGGCTATAAACACACAGGGTAGAGCGAGGCTATAAACACACAGGGTAGAGCGAGGCTATAAACACACAGGGTAGAGCGAGGCTATAAACACACAGGGTAGAGCGAGGCTATAAACACACAGGGTAGAGCGCGGCTATAAACACACAGGGTAGAGCGAGGCTATAAACACACAGGGTAGAGCGAGGCTATAAACACACAGGGTAGAGCGAGGCTATAAACACACAGGGTAGAGCGAGGCTATAAACACACAGGGTAGAGCGAGGCTATAAACACACAGGGTAGAGCGAGGCTATAAACACACAGGGTAGAGCGAGGCTATAAACACACAGGGTAGAGCGAGGCTATAAACACACAGGGTAGAGCGAGGCTATAAACACACAGGGTAGAGCGAGGCTATAAACACACAGGGTAGAGCGAGGCTATAAACACACAGGGTAGAGCGAGGCTATAAACACACAGGGTAGAGCGCGGCTATAAACACACAGGGTAGAGCGAGGCTATAAACACACAGGGTAGAGCGAGGCTATAAACACACAGGGTAGAGCGAGGCTATAAACACACAGGGTAGAGCGAGGCTATAAACACACAGGGTAGAGCGAGGCTATAAACACACAGGGTAGAGCGAGGCTATAAACACACAGGGTAGAGCGAGGCTATAAACACACAGGGTAGAGCGAGGCTATAAACACACAGGGTAGAGCGAGGCTATAAACACACAGGGTAGAGCGAGGCTATAAACACACAGGGTAGAGCGAGGCTATAAACACACAGGGTAGAGCGAGGCTATAAACACACAGGGTAGAGCGAGGCTATAAACACACAGGGTAGAGCGAGGCTATAAACACACAGGGTAGAGCGAGGCTATAAACACACAGGGTAGAGCGAGGCTATAAACACACAGGGTAGAGCGAGGCTATAAACACACAGGGTAGAGCGAGGCTATAAACACACAGGGTAGAGCGAGGCTATAAACACACAGGGTAGAGCGAGGCTATAAACACACAGGGTAGAGCGAGGCTATAAACACACAGGGTAGAGCGAGGCTATAAACACACAGGGTAGAGCGAGGCTATAAACACACAGGGTAGAGCGAGGCTATAAACACACAGGGTAGAGCGCGGCTATAAACACACAGGGTAGAGCGAGGCTATAAACACACAGGGTAGAGCGAGGCTATAAACACACAGGGTAGAGCGAGGCTATAAACACACAGGGTAGAGCGCGGCTATAAACACACAGGGTAGAGCGAGGCTATAAACACACAGGGTAGAGCGAGGCTATAAACACACAGGGTAGAGCGAGGCTATAAACACACAGGGTAGAGCGAGGCTATAAACACACAGGGTAGAGCGAGGCTATAAACACACAGGATGGAAAGTGAGGCTTTGCAATGACACAGCAGAGATGCTATGACACAAATACAGTGCAAGGATATACACACCTACTGATGGGGTGGTGGGGTTACCAGACCGATGGAGGACGACCTCCACTGTAGGTCCAGTTACAAAAAGTGGTCCTCCCCAGCCACTGTACCCGTTGGGCGCTCTTGTCATGTTTCTGTTTGCCCTTTGACCCTGGCGGGTGTCCTCCCGTGACATCATTGTGTTCCGAGCAGGGGAGATGTGTGGCCACCGGCATCTTCTAGTCACCTTGGTGATGACAAACACTCCTACTGCCATGACATCATCCCAGTGATGAAGTAGGGGAGGGGAGATGGAGGGGGCCGGAGGGAGGATATTTGCCGGTATAAACCCACCGCATCATCCCAGCTGATACACTAACATTAAACCACAGCCAAGCGAACACAAGAGGCAAACTCATCCCTTCAATAACATCAGTGAGAGAGAGGGAAGAGGAGAAAAGGAGGGGCAAAGTGTGAGATAGTGATGCTTTCAGCAGGTGCCAACCAGTGAGAGGTAGCTGATAGAGAGGGAAAGACTGCGTGAGAGAAAGACAGATGCAGCCAGCCTGTGAGAGCACACAGTGACCCACAGCATCGGAGACAAGAGAAGAAGACAGTGTGAGTTGTTTCATGCATTCTTTATTTGTTCGTTTAGCGAAAGGGTGAGAGGTTATGCACCTGTACTTTCAGGTTGATTAGGTACATAGGAAGATGGAATTTGTACGTTGTCATGTAATAATGATTATTTTTGAGTAAATACTTAAATGCATCCATGTCTATTTGATCATGAAGAACCAGGAAGTATAATTGTTATAGAGGAATCAGGGGCTCATTTGTCGATCAGATTTTTTATACGTTTTTAAATGAAAAATCACTACTCATCTCACAGACATAATGTCACAATTTCTACCTCGTCTCAGCTTTTCATACAGCAGTATATTGTGTGTACAAGGCCATTTCTCCCTTGGTGAAAATGAAGTTTTTCTAATTTATTTGATTATTAACATCAGAGTATTAAAAGCCATCATAAAGCATGATCATGGATGTAACCTTTATGGTCAGTAGAGTCGTGGTGGTGGTCGTTGCTCTGTGTAATGTGCAGTCAAACATTTTTCTGTATGGTTTTAGAGATGTATTATAGTTGTATCAATAGTCACTGTATTATCTATATTGGCATATTAATATGAATTCCTCTCTGTTTTTACAGAATCCTGTTGTCATTGCAGTGTCAGTGTAGTCGTGTCCAGCCAGTCTCCTGCATTACTGTTCCTGCCCTCCCTCTACTCACTACTGCCATGCTGTACCCAGCTCTGCTCTGTGCTGCTCTGCTCCTGATAGCACCCCTGGGACACACAGAGGGGCGCACCCTGCACCAATCACCTGATGCCATCCAGGTAAGGAGGGTGAAGGGAGAGGGGTAATGGGAGGAGAATAGGAAAAGAGGGGATGGGGATGGAGAAAGAGGGGGAGTGGAAAGTTAGGGGGGAGAGTAGAGGGAGCTGGGGAGAGTGGGACAGAGGGGAGATGGGGAAGAGGGGAGTAGAGGGTATATTTGGATCATCAATAACTTTTTTACTGAGCTCTCATGACTTTTCTGCGTAGTAATAATAACATGTTTATTGCATAATAATAACAGCATATTTGTTGTTCCTGCCTAGTTTGTTGAGCAGTTTCTGGATCGCTACAACGACCTGACCCTGGATGACCTGGAGAACCTGGTGAGCAGCCAACCAGAGGAGCCCTCCTCGGCTTTCACTTCCGGGGTCAAAGTCGCTGAGTACCCCAAATGGGCTGACATACCAGCACAGGGTGACAGCACCTGGCTCCGCCTCCTGAAGGGGACCCTGGCCAATCAGAAAAGAGCTGTGACGGACCGGTCGCGGAGGGGGTGGAACCGAGGATGCTTCGGGCTCAAACTGGACAGGATCGGGTCAATGAGTGGACTGGGCTGCTAGTGGAGAGAGAGGAAGAGACTGACACCCCTCAGGGGATATGAGGACGAACACACAGTAGGCTGCTACACAGCACACAGTCATTTACACACATGTGGTGAATACAAGGATGTTAATGTGAGTACAAAGGAGGTCTACATGTAGCGTAGCTGTAGTACTTGCTGTATTGCTAATGTGGTTCCATCGAGCTTAAAGAAAGTTACTCTGTATGTCTCCTGGCTGTTGGAAGGGGTTATCTGTACTTATTGTACATCTATTCATTTGAATCTTGAAAGTATCAGAGTTATGTTTACATCAAGATGTTATTACATTTTAAGTCTCTGAGTGTTGTTTTGACAGTAAATCTGCACTTTATTTAAAACTAGGTATTTAAAAGTTGTCTTTCTTGACTAATATTGTCCCTGTTAATCCTGCAGGAATAGTTGTGTTATGGCATGTTTAATGGAAATAAATATTTGAAAAAATGTAATAATATAATTCAAGTCAAATGTTTCTTCTCTCTGCTATTGATTTGACATACATTTGGCATGAATAAATGTACACTGAACCACGTTGTATTGAGTGTTGTTCTATTAAAGTCCTGACACCTTCCAGTGGCAGATTCATCCTCAAATCCTCGACTCCATTTGTTCATTTCACATTGGCATGCGTCATCTACATATTCATGCATTTCCATTCAATTTGAAGGTTCAATTTCTCACAGCAGATATTTATACCTCTGTTTCCATGGTCGTTTTTATTAAATCTGCCACAGGCAGCTGAGGGAGAGGGAGAAGGTACATGTCTTCCTCAGAGCTAAATGAAATGCCTGCATTAAATGGTGGGGTTGTGTGGGAGGACCAATTAGGGCTTGGAGCTACGCTAATCAAGCTACCACTGATGCTTCCAAACTGAATTTACTATGTTGTTAGTATCTCACTTATAGAAGGGAGTTAACTCTTGTCTATATGACAAGTACTTCCCAAACAGAACATCATCTTCTCTCTTTAAATACAGTTCTGGGTTGGGGAAAGAGGGCATTTCACAAGGGTCAGTTCTGGTTTGGAGAAAGAGGGCATTTCACCATGGTGGATACTGAGTCTCTAGAGCAGGGGTACTCAACTCTGACCCTACGAGGTCTGGATGCTGCTGGTTTTCTGTTCTACCTGGTAATTAATTGCACCCACCTGGTGTCCCAGCTCTAAACAAGTCCCTGATTAGAGGGGAACAATGAAACAATGCAATGGAACTGACTTCGAGGTCCAGAGCTGAATTTGAGGGCTCTAGAGAGTCAGTAGTGTGTTCCTCACAGAAGAGGTTTTAACTCAGGTTAAAAGACTGGATGCAGTCCCTAAAGTAAACCACAAGAGGTCAGTCTGAATTAGTCTGTCATGTTGCAAAGTCCAAACCGATGTGCATTCCAGATTCCAGACTTAGTGCTGGACTCTTAATGGACATAATGAGACTGATGATAATTCAGCAGCATATGAACCCAGATGTACACCTTTCTGATGCATGTTTTACCAGAGGTCAAATATAAAGATATTTCAGATAACTCAAGTTAGTCGGAGCATGAACAGTGCTGGCAACACCAGGGTTGTAGGATTGCTCTATTAAAGCAGTCAAAGTTTAATATTTGGTCTCATATTCATAGCACCAATGATTACATCAAGCTTGTGACTCTACGGATTTGTTGGTTGCATTTTCAGTTTGTTTTGGTTGTGTTTCAGATTATTTTGTGCCCAATAGAAATGAATGATAAATAATGTATTGTGTCATTTTGGAGTCACTTTTATTGTTAATAAGAATATAATGTCTCTAAACACTTCTACATTAATGTGGATGCTTCCATGATTACAGATAGGCCTGAATGAATCGTGAATAAAGATGAGTGAGAAAGTTAGACGCACAATTATCTTGTTACTACTTTAATACACATAAGTGAATTTGTCCCAATACCTTTGCACCCCTAAAAATGGGGGGACTGTGTACAAATGTGCTGTATTTTCTAAACAGTTCACCTGATATGGATGAGAAAACATCCAAACATTTAGAGTATAGATCCAAAAGAAGAAAAAATGCTTCACTGTCCCAATAATTACGGAGAGCACTGTATATTTGACACATAGCCCACAGCAGGAGTCTTCCTTTACTCTCAGCCTCGCACCGTCTGGTCTAGGGTCTTCTGGGTCTAGATTTAGGGCCAGACCATGGCTCCTCTTTAGTATTCTAAACTACTTTTGGCTTCTTCTGATTTTCTCAAAAGCACTTGAGATGTTTAGTTATCAGACACAAATGAAAAATGTTCTTACAGAAATCTGTAGGCCTACATGAAAACCCTCAATTAAGGGAAAAGTTGGCCATTATATGAGCCTACCATGGACTACAGTAGGACCCATGATGACTGTGTGATCATGTGGTGTGATATTAAGCAGGGTCAAGTACAGTACACAGTATCACCAGTGTATCCCATCCCCCGAGGAGTAGACCGGTCTGATTCTATTTATAGAACGACCTTTACTTCACCTCTCTGACCTTAAGCTGTGCAGCGGTGTCCAAGAGCAGTGTGTTCACATGGGGTCGTGGTAGTTCAACTATGCCTATGTCATTGGCTCGTCACCACCCTAAATCACAACACCTGTGACAAAAATATTAGTGCTGGGTGGCATGACTGCTATTGTGCTGTTGAACATGTTGTTCATGTGTCATGGGTCATGGCATGTCGCAATGTGTTGGAGAACATGTTGTTCATGTGCCATGGGTCATGGCATGTCGCACCGTGTTGGAGAACATGTTGTTCATGTGCCATGGGTCATGGCATGTCGCG
Organism: Oncorhynchus masou masou; assembly: GCF_036934945.1. Lineage (NCBI taxonomy): Eukaryota > Metazoa > Chordata > Actinopteri > Salmoniformes > Salmonidae > Oncorhynchus > Oncorhynchus masou. Next base: position 76,596,265 of record NC_088240.1, on the reverse strand, counting down.
CTGTGTTGGAGAACATGTTGCGCTAGTTCTGTGTTATTTCCTTCGCTGTGATATTTAGGTACAAGTTGTTGTGTGTTTTGCTTGTAGTGGCATATGGGCCAAAGCCCTAAGGGTTCAGACTCTACTAATTGGTTGTTTTATATTCCTATAGAGAGCAGAAAGAAAAGATCCCTGACGCCCCTCCCTGGTTCCAACAAGTCTTTATTGACCTAGACATTTTGCAATACAGTATTTACTTGGGTGTTTACATTTGTACTATTTCACACATGTACAAGTGTGTTTCATACACGTGTGAATTCGATTTTTGGGGGGATTTCTGTGGACAACCCTCAGAGAGTGTGTTCACGGCCAGGGATCAGCCATTATTAGGGTTAAGTGCCTTGCTCAAGGCCACATCTACTGATTTTTCACCTACAGTAGTCGGTTTGAGGATTCAAACCATTGACCTTTGAAACCAGCGACCGCATAGGCAGTAATGGGATCCAGCATTTTTTATTAACCATAGATGTGTCCTTTCATTTTATAATTGTCATAGCACATGCTCATTGCTTTAAAAAGACGAAGGTAATCATACATGGACAAACGTCACTGAATGTGTTTCAGGGAAAAAAGGATTTGACCCCAGAATTGACCCGAGGGACACCATCGTGAATAGGTGCTGTGGATGATACTGAACCACATATGTTCACTGAGAAATATTTTTTACATAAATATGACCTGAACCAATCGAGGGCAACGCCAGGGATTCCCATCCACCTCTACAGCTGTGTGACAAGAATATTATGATCAATAGTATCAAACATGGCACTGAGATCCAAAAGAACTAGGGTAGAGCATTTGCCAGGATCGGCAGCCAACAGAAAGTCATTACTGACTTTTAATAGTTTCCGTGCTGTGAAGTGAGCGGAAGCCAGACTGGAATTTTTCAGATAAGTTGTTCATACTCAAATAAGCTTGAAAAGCTTGACTTTTTCAAAAAATCTTGGCGAAAAAGTTTAGAGATAAGTCTATAATTACTCAGTGAGGAGGGGTCTAGATTGGGCTCTTTAAGGAGAGGTTGGACCAGATCCGTTTTAAAACAGGCTGAAAGGAGCCAGAAGTCAGGGAGCTACTTACAATAGGCAGGATGGAAGGGCCAACCCAACAGTAGGCGTGATCTAGCAGGGATCATGTCCAAGGGGCAGGATTAGGTCTTCAGGTGACCTACAGTATCAAGGAGGGACTCAAAGGATATTTGCCCAAAGGAGAAAAAGGAAGCAGTAGACAGTCTCAGAGTAGTTGCCTCAAGTGGCTCCTGGCCAGCAATGCTGGTATGGAGTCAGCTACTGTCAATCTGGGATCTAACATTTTCTAAAGTTGTGGGAGTTCTCAGAGATCAGGGTAGAGAAGTAGTTCGCTCTTACATCTTTAACCCGCAACATTATCATTTCTCATCAGCTCCTTCATTATCTCATAGAATACCTGAAGTTTACAGGCCTTCCATTTACGTCCAGCCTTTCCAAGTTCACTTTTGAAAGCAGATGTGTGGTCATTTAATCGTGGTGAGACGCTGGCCGGCACTTTATTTCTTTTTTTTTCTGGTTTTAGCCTCACATATATCATTGAAGCTTTCCAGAAATTCATCATTGTGACAACAAATAACAGGAGTAGTAGAGGATCAGAAGGCATTGGTAGAGGAACTTACTAGGAGTTGTGGAGATAATGATGTGAGAGTGAGTGACGACAAACACATTTTTAGGAGGAGTAGGAGGAAGCATTTTAAAAACAACACTGACATTGTCAGAGACACACACATCAATAGTTTCCAAGTAATCAATATTCGTACCATAGGACAGCCTCAGATCAACAGTATGGCCTTGAATGTGTGTCGGCCCTGTGGCATGTAGCACAAAGTTAAAGGTTCCTAACGGGTTCAAAACTCCCTAGCTAGTGCATTATTTGGGCTAAACACATGAATGTTTAGATCTCCAAGAATAACCCTGTCATATAACCAAAGACAGAGGTCAGGGAATTCTGCAATGAAACAACTATTAGGTTTAGGTTTAGGAGGGTGGTACACTGGAATATACAAGGTGGGCTGTTTCATGTTAAAGCAAAAGATAAGGCTTTCAAATTAGGGAAAGTTGCCACATGACACAGGGCTACATATATACTTGTCCCCACCACGGCCAGACTGGATTTCTGTATGTAAGAGAAGGCTGGAGGGGTCGTTTCATTTAGAGAACTAAAATCCTTGTGTTTTCTTGTTCCAAATGTTCCTTTGAGACACCAAGTGAACAAAACCAGATCCACGGACCCAGTCTTGTGTTATAACCAGACTTGCCATTCGGTTACTCTGACATAGATAGAACTCAACTCCTTAGACACAGTCACTTGAGTAGACAGACAAAAACACACCCACACAAGTGACTTCTGTGAGAACTGTGTCTTGGCTTCAGGCATGAGAATGTGCAAAATGTGGTGTGTTCAGACTCTATAGACTGACCTGACCAGGACATGGCCATAGGTCCACACAGCCCTCCTCACACCCCAGGCAGGGAAGGAGAGGAGAGAAGGAGAGGAGAGAGGAGACAGGTTGAAAGTGAAGGGTCATGGTCTTTGGACTGTAAATGTCACACTGTGGAGGAAAGGGATTTGATCCCCGTTTGCTCTCGCTGTCTGGCTCTCCCTATCTAGTGAGAAGGTCACATGGGAACAGACCCTCTATTATATCATTTGGCCATCCAAGGACTTCTTATATCTGTGTAGTGTTTCATCGTCTGTTCCTATGCTTCAGAATTAAGGTTATGGGAAGGTGAACGTGGCGGCCTTGAGTGAAAAAGATACAGAGAGTCTGATGAACTTCCCTGAAAGCAAAAGAAATCAAAGTGAAAGCACTTCACTCAATATTCAGGCCGACACTATTCACTATCACCCACGAAATCAATGCTACTTTAGGCCAGCTTCAGTTTAAATACCAGGCAAGGGGATGAACACAGCAAGACTCATTTGAATAATTAAGTATTTCAACTAATGTTTTCATACTATAGCTAATGCAGCTTTATTGTTAGGCTACATAAACTACATTTCTTAATAGGCTGACTCGTCACAACTTCCTTATGACCTTGACATTCTGAAAGGGGTGTGGTTTAGAGCCCGTAGCACACAAAGGGGCGTGTCCATACAGGGTGGAAATAAATAGGTAGCCCAGCTCTGCCAGTCCCCACTCACACCCGAAAGTCGTAAGACAGGATTGAGGCATCTCACAAACGGTAAATGACCAACCAACGGCTACATTAGGATATCTAACTAAATTCATGGCTGAGGTTAATATGGGCCTAGATAGCAAGAAGATTAGGTAGATTGTCAGCTTTTGGTTTGACAACCTTGCAATTGTTTGCTTTATTCTAAGACTTGCTGCATGCGTGGCCAATTATTTAATGTCATAGTTGATGAGATGCAGCTCGAACTACTTGATGTTTATAGTTTTTTTTTTCGCTTTAGAAAAGCCTATTCGAACCTCTTAAAATTACTTCAATCTGCCATGATTGAACTCTGAATCCCTGACGCAAGTTTAGACTTTCAAAGTTCATAACTGTTGCTTACAACATGTTGCAATTTGCTTAAATGGACTATTACACATTTACTCCAGCTTAAAACATTTTGCTGTTCTTTAAATTCGTGTCTTGGTCTAGTGTACTTCTTTGCATAAACTTACTATGAGTTGCAGTCATTTGTGTAGATACTGTTATCCATTCAAGGGAACCTATGGCAGACTCTCTTTTCTCTCTTTTTTTAACCTTTATTTAACCAGGCAAGTCAGTTAAGAACAAATTCTTATTTTCAATGACAGCCTGGGAACAGTGGGTTAACTGCCTGTTCAGGGGCAGAACGACAGATTTGTACCGGTTACTAGTCCAACGCTCTAACCACTAGGCTACCCTGCCGCCCCTTATGCTATGTTCTCTATGCCTCTGCTTACCTTAAAGCTGTAACTCTGTTGCAAAGTTCTATGCCATAAAGTATGGAAATCCCCCAAAACCATAATGGATGGTCAATATTTGTTTTAATAGTTAATGTCTCTCCTTCTACCTCCTTCTCTCCCCCCACAGAGGACTAGACCAACTCAGGCAAAATGGTGAAAGTAGGTGTCAATGGGTAAGATACATTTTCATTTAACCCCTTAACTAACACAACACACTTGTTTTCTGTTTTCACTAGTAGACCAGTGATCACCTTATGCTTAGTTGAATAGAACAGTTTTATTGTCCAGTCTACAGTTGAAAATGTGTCTTTGGCCTCACTCCTCACATCTGTGAGGTCTGCATTTCCCCCTCCTATCCTCTCTCCTCCTCCTCTGAGGACAGTGTGTATCAGAGCCTGTCTGTCTGACCTTCATTGTCTAGTTAAAAAGTAACTACTAATTAAACAGGCCTCTCACTTGATGGTGGAGGATTACCACATGAGGGCAGACAGGACTTTACACCACTGAGTGAAGCCTCAGTCCTGTTTACTCTGCTGGCAACGATACACACCTACCTGAACCCTGTCCTCTTTCTCTGGAAATACAGTATTTTGAGGTTCCCACATGTTCATTTGAGATTTCGCTGAAAGCTCTTTATATCCAGTCTTTTGCTTCAGGTGCTACACAACAGTCAGATGTTAGTTCAGTTGTATACATGACATTTCTATTTGCGACCTTTGAAACGTGGCTTCCTACTGAGTAAGGCACCAGCTGTTACATTAGAATACAGGAGAGACAGAGGGGGGGACTACCACAACTTCAGTTGTTTTTCAATGACGAGAGTTTTATGAAATTCCATAGTATTGTTGAGGACTGGGTGTGACTTGTCACAACATTGATTAATGGAATGAATCGTCTTGTCCCCCAGATTCGGCCGCATCGGGCGTCTGGTGACCCGTGCTGCATTCCACTCCAAGAAGGGAGTTGAGATTGTTGCCATCAATGACCCTTTCATCGACCTGGACTACATGGTGAGTAGCCCACAATGGACCAGGGACTTCAAGCCCACTGAATCAGTAGAAAAACATATTGATCCCTGACATGTATAAAGTAAGGTTTTAAGACTTAGTGAAATATTTTGCATATGTATACATTTTGTTCTTCAGCCTAACTTATTAAGTGGTTTTAATAACTTTAAGACCTTTTAATGTTCCTGTCACCCTGACACCCTCAATGAACAAACCAAGGCCCTGTCATAACTTAGGATCTATTAACAATAGGCCAAGAGACTCACTTCCTCCCTCTTCAGGTCTACATGTTCAAGTATGACTCCACCCACGGACGTTTCCACGGTGAGGTCAAGGCTGAGGGTGGCAAGCTGGTCATCGATGGACACAAAATCACTGTGTTCCACGAGTGAGTTAATTTAATAACAAATAATTCACATTTGTTTTCCACATCCTAAAGAAATTCATACAAATTAGGTCAGCATCTGTAGAATATGCAGGAGAGACCTGAAGTCCCTTGTGGAATGGCGCCCCCTTTGTGGAATCTATAACAATATAAATGAGTCTATTAGTCCATGGTGCTGTGCTTCCTCATAACATAACCCTGAACCTCCTCTCTCTCTCCTTCTCAGGAGAGACCCAGCTAACATCAAGTGGGGAGATGCTGGTGCCACCTATGTAGTTGAGTCAACAGGTGTTTTCACCACCATTGAGAAGGCCTCTGTAAGTATCCCCATCAGTAGACACAGCATCCAGATCTGTATGATATGAGAATATCTTTAGAACAGAAATGACTCCTTTATAACATGACTTTACCCATAAGGCTAAACCTGCATGTGGTGCATTATGTTGAATACATACAATAACTAGGCAACAATACTTAACCAGGCTACAAAAAAAATGTAATAATGGACTCGAACATCTCCTCCTCCTCCAGACCCATCTGAAGGGCGGTGCCAAGAGGGTTGTCATCTCTGCTCCCAGCGCTGATGCACCCATGTTCGTCATGGGCGTGAACCACGAGAAGTATGAGAACTCCCTCAAGGTTGTCAGGTGAGACCCTCTTCCCTCCGACTCAACACACTCCCTCCACTTAACAGATACTACCTGCAACACCTGGCTATTCTGTTGCGGTTCAGACTATAATTTAGCACGTCTCTCTCCACAGCAATGCTTCATGCACAACCAACTGCCTGGCTCCCCTGGCCAAGGTCATCCACGATAACTACCACATCATTGAGGGTCTGATGGTACGGATTAAAACGCAACACCTGGGAACAATCACCTAGAGGGCATAATCTGACATAACAACAGATTTCACACCGACACAAGACACTAACAGAACAAGGGATGGACTGTTTTTAAGATCACCAACACATCATCTGTCTTTCTTATCCAGCCGTCCCCAACTACCACTTCTGTACCTCCTTAATGTGGATCACTCCTCATCTCCCTTCCCTTAACATCTCTCTCTCAGAGCACCGTTCACGCCGTCACCGCCACCCAGAAGACTGTTGATGGTCCTTCTGGGAAGCTGTGGAGGGATGGACGTGGTGCCAGCCAGAACATCATCCCTGCCTCCACCGGAGCAGCCAAGGCTGTCGGCAAGGTCATCCCCGAGCTGAACGGGTCAGTACCACATGACTAATAACAACCAGTAAAACAAGAGACGATTATAATACGTGCATCACAAGTTCACAACCTCTAACTGACCACCAGTAAACACTATTACAATACAGCTGTACATCCACTTGGAAAACAACCTCTAACTGACCACCAGTAAACACTATTACAATACAGCTGTACATCCACTTGGAAAACAACCTCTAACTAGACACCAGTGAAACAATGGTATAATAACTAACCAGTTACACATTTATAACACTAGTCAGCCATTACTACAGTTCAGTCAACAGTAAAATGTATAGCAATGAAACAGACATTTGTCTAAGAACCAGTCGTTATGTCTGTATATCAAACTGTAGAGGAGTAAGTTTAACTTTGACCTTATGCTTCTGTCACCCCCTCTTCTTCCTCACAGCAAGATCACTGGCATGGCCTTCCGTGTCCCCACCCCCAACGTCTCAGTGGTGGACCTGACCGTCCGTCTGGAGAAGCCTGTGAGTAGCCCCTCCCCCGCCTTACCAAACTGCCAATACACATTATGTCTGAGTGTCTATGGTGTACCTTGCCTGCCGATACAAGCAAAAAGATAACTGTCCTAGGACCAGTTGTTAGACAGTGACCACCTAGTTAAATAAAGACTGCAGTAAAGCTCATTGTTGGGAAGACAATACATTAGTTGGCGTTGTAAATTTAGCAACAATAAAACAACCCACCTCGTTTCCTTGAACCACAGGCCAGCTACGACGCCATCAAGAAGGTTGTCAAGGCTGCTGCCGATGGACCCATGAAGGGAATTCTCGGCTACACGGAGCAACAGGTTGTCTCTTCAGACTTCAACGGCGACACCCACTCCTCCATCTTTGATGCCGGCGCTGGCATTGCTCTGAACGACCACTTCGTCAAGCTGGTCACATGGTACGCATTCATCCTCTGCAAATATACACTCGAACACACACACACACCTACACATTGTTGGTGAGTGAAGGAACCTGACTCTCTCCTCTCCCCAGGTATGACAACGAGTTTGGCTACAGCAACCGCGTCATTGACCTGATGGCTCACATGGCCACCAAGGAGTAAAGCAACCAACCAAATGCTACCGAACTACGTCATGTGACCACATATTTCCCATTCGACTGGACTATCGCCCTTGCCTGAGAAAGTTACCCGCATAAAAATACCAATCACAACTATATCTTTTATTTTTGTATTGTGAAGACCCTGTTCTGGTCTTGTGAAAGGTGAGATGGAATCTGGGTGTGACGAGATTTTCTGTTGAACTTGCTTCATTCAGAAGCGGAATAAAAGTCCTCTGTAAATATGGATTCCTCTGTTTTCATTTGGTGTTAATGGGGAAGGACAAACTCATAAATAATTCCTTTATTTCTACCACACTAAGAAACCTGAATTAATAGATCACTCATACACAATGGGAAACACTATACAACTCATAGTAAACCAACTCCATTATTCCTGACCCTGGTTGCATAGGAGTAGTTTCGGTACAGTATCAATGAGGTTGATCTATAAACTACATCTCTATCTGGATGCTCTTACACTCTGCTTGCATGTATCTGATCCGTTTACTCTCATAAGAATCCATGCATTTCACAGATCGTAACTATGATTTCAAACACAAAATAAGAATTTGTTCTTAACTGACTTGCCTGGTTAAATAAAGGTAAAATAAAAAAAATCTCTTTCTCTCTGACCTCTGACCTCACTCTCATCAATCTCTTTCTCTCTCTTCCATGCTCTCTGACCTCTCTTTCTTCCATGCTCTCTCTGTATCCATTGTTTAAATTGAATACCGTAGAAGAAATATCACCACTTGTGATAAAGTAACAAGAGCACACATGTAACTGACTCATAATTTGTATGTGTGTCCAACAATGAGAGCAACAACACCCAGGAGACAGACGTCTTCTCTTCAATAAGATTATAGATGGATGATCTGACGACAGGAGAATAATCCTTCTCTGACTGACTGCCATGTCAGAGCATGACGTGAGAGAGAGATTAGACACTGGGATGTTGACATGACAGCCTACTGGCAGCAAACTGAACTACATTAACCCGATCTTCAATCCTGCTCTTTGGGGCTTAAAGTCAACCTGCACACACAAGTTTGACTTGACCTGACCCTGAGGGAGCGCACACATACACCTAACGCACCCACAAGTCTGACTTGACCTGACCCTGAGGGAGCGCACACATACACCTAACGCACACACAAGTCTGACTTGACCTGACCCTGAGGGAGTGCACACATACACCTAACGCACCCACAAGTCTGACCTGACCCTGAGGGAGTGCACACATACACCTAACGCACCCACAAGTCTGACCTGACCCTGAGGGAGTGCACACATACACCTAACGCACCCACAAGTCTGACCTGACCCTGAGGGAGTGCACACATACACCTAACGCACCCACAAGTCTGACCTGACCCTGAGGGAGCGCACACATACACCTAACGCACACACACGTCTGACCTGACCCTGAGGGAGCGCACACATACACCTAACGCACCCACAAGTCTGACCTGACCCTGAGGGAGCGCACACATACACCTAACGCACACACAGGTCTGACCTGACCCTGAGGGAGCGCACACATACACCTAACGCACCCACAAGTCTGACCTGACCCTGAGGGAGTGCACACATACACCTAACGCACCCACAAGTCTGACCTGACCCTGAGGGAGCGCACACATACACCTAACGCACACACAAGTCTGACTTGACCTGACCCTGAGGGAGTGCACACATACACCTAACGCACCCACAAGTCTGACCTGACCCTGAGGAGTGCACACATACACCTAACGCACCCACAAGTCTGACCTGACCCTGAGGGAGTGCACACATACACCTAACGCACCCACAAGTCTGACCTGACCCTGAGGGAGTGCACACATACACCTAACGCACCCACAAGTCTGACCTGACCCTGAGGAGCGCACACATACACCTAACGCACACACACGTCTGACCTGACCCTGAGGGAGCGCACACATACACCTAACGCACCCACAAGTCTGACTTGACCTGACCCTGAGGGAGCGCACACATACACCTAACGCACCCACAAGTCTGACTTGACCTGACCCTGAGGGAGCGCACACATACACCTAACGCACACACAAGTCTGACCTGACCCTGAGGGAGTGCACACATACACCTAACGCACACACAAGTCTGACTTGACCTGACCCTGAGGGAGCGCACACATACACCTAACGCACACACAAGTCTGACCTGACCCTGAGGGAGTGCACACATACACCTAACGCACACACAAGTCTGACTTGACCTGACCCTGAGGGAGCGCACACATACACCTAACGCACACACAAGTCTGACTTGACCTGACCCTGAGGGAGCGCACACATACACCTAACGCACACACAAGTCTGACTTGACCTGACCCTGAGGGAGCGCACACATACACCTAACACACACACAAGTCTGACCTGACCCTGAGGGAGCGCACACATACACCTAACGCACACACACGTCTGACCTGACCCTGAGGGAGCGCACACATACACCTAACGCACACACAAGTCTGACTTGACCTGACCCTGAGGGAGCGCACACATACACCTAACGCACCCACAAGTCTGACCTGACCCTGAGGGAGCGCACACATACACCTAACACACACACAAGTCTGACTTGACCTGACCCTGAGGGAGCGCACACATACACCTAACGCACACACAAGTCTGACTTGACCCTGAGGGAGCGCACACATACACCTAACACACACACAAGTCTGACCTGACCCTGAGGGAGCGCACACATACACCTAACGCACACACAAGTCTGACCTGACTTGCCGGCGCTGGCATTGCTCTGAATGACCATTTCGTCAAGCTGGTCACATGGTACGCATTCATCCACTGATGAGAGTGAGAGAGGGAGAGAGAGAGAGGGAGGTCAAAAAGGCTCAGATCCTTCCATTTATTTTCCCTCTGTGTGCCTTTTCAGACCACACACTCACTGATCATTTCTCCGCCAGATTGTCGACAGCAAGTTGATTTACTCTTCTGAGAAATAGAGCACAAAAAATGACAGAGGCTTAAGATTTTTAAAAAAGAGCTTAACTCACAACACAGACAGACAGAACAAAAGAGTGAGATAGGAAGTAAAAAAGAGAGGTAGAGAGGGGCAGGTTGACAGACGAAGAGGAAGGTGAGTAAGAATGCTCCTCTTGGTGTGTGTGTGTCACCTGTTGATTTCTCATTAGTGTGTGTGTGTGTGATCTCATTTCAGCTTTAAACTAAACAGTGAGTTTGATTCTGTGACAATAGTTGTGTGTGTTTCAATTGGCTGTCTCTCTTTTTCTCTTCCTGCTTTTCCAATTCTCCACTTTTCCCCTGATTGTGCACTTCTTACTTTTAGAAATTTCTGGTTGTAATACACTGGCTCACCCCCTGTCTGCTCTCCTCTCCCCTACCCTCTCTGCTCTCCTCTCCCCTACCCTCTCTGCTCTCCTCTCCCCTACACTCTCTGCTCTCCTCTCCCCTACCCTCTCTGCTCTCCTCTCCCCTACACTCTCTGCTCTCCTCTCCCCTACCCTCTCTGCTCTCCTCTCCCCTACCCTCTCTGCTCTCCTCTCCCCTACCCTCTCTGCTATCCTCTCCTCTCCCCTACCCTCTCTGCTCTCCTCTCCCCTACCCTCTCTGCTCTCCTCTCCCCTACCCTCTCTGCTCTCCTCTCCTCTACACTCGCTGCTCTCCTCTCCCCTACACTCTCTCCTCTCCTCTACCCTACCCTCTCTGCTCTCCTCTCCCCTATTTTTTTGCTCTCTCCATCAATATATATCTACCCAACCATTGCTGTCTCTCTCTCTCTGTCCGCGTTAGCTAATACTATAGGGAATTTAACATCCTTAACTCTCACTTTGTTTTTCTGTGCACGTCTAGGGGGTTAAATCCTCTTACCTTCCACTTTCTAGCATGTTCTCTGTCTCAGTACGTTACTCTCCTCCTCTCTCTTTTGACCTCTTCTGTCGACTTGGCTTTACAGTAAAATCTCTCTCTCTCTCGCTTTCTCTGTCTTCTTATCTCCACCAGTTGATGTCTCTGGGAGTGAATGGCTCATGGAGGGACTCTGTCCCATCCTCCATCCCTACTGCCTTCCTTTCTCACCTCTCCCCCAGCACTGACTTGGGAGTCGCCATCTTCCTCATCCTCACAGGTGAGTCAAATCTACCGTCTGCCTATAATACATTCACCCCCTAGACACTATACCCTCTAATCACTGATAGAGATTTAAAATGATTGGATTTTACACTATGTGTACTATAAGCAATATGATGAAGAATCCTCAAAGCCTAGAGGGCAAGTTTGAGATATGACCATATTACATCAAATAATTTCAGATCTATACACGTGTCTGGAGACTTGGGCATATAGGCTCAGGGTTGTTGGTTGATTTGAAATTAGGCATCTCTCCTCATCACAGATGAGACATTCAGTGTTGGTGTCAGTTAGTTTCAGAGTTTGGTTGGTATTCCTCCTGAGTAACTCACGTGTAGAATAACATAATCTGTACAGTGTAGAAGTATTAGGCTTGGCTAAAGGTATATTTATGGGGGTGAAATTCTGTTCAGATAAATCAAGACTTAAAAACAATATGAACAAAATATAATTTGATCCCAGAGGACTGAAAGGTTTTCGATATATAAGCTGGGCAACAGAATCCAGAGCCCATGCAGATGGCTGAATGGGTTTACTTTGTTTCAACACAGATCTGTCATCCATCAGGATCAACCTTTCTGATCAAGTCAGTCAGTGATCTAACTCTCTATGACTGTTTCCATTATGGAGCTGTGGAGACAGACTGAATACAAAGTGTATTAACATAGCAACCCCAGGGTCACACCAGAGAGGAGAGGATACACAGAGAGAAGAGAGGACAGAGGAGAGAGGATACATAGAGAGAGGAAAGGAGAGAGGACAGAGGAGAAAGGAAAGGAGAGAGGATACATAGAGAGAGCACAGAGGAGAGATGAAACGATACAGGATACATGGAGAGGAAATGAGAGAGCAGAGAGGAAAGGTGAGAGGAATGGAGAGAGGAAAGAAAAGAGAGGAGAGGATACACATGAGGAATCACAGCATGGAACATTCCATACCTGTTGCTCCCAATAATTACCTACACAACATTCCATACCTGTTGCTCCCAATAATTACCTACACAACAAATCAAATGAGTCTATGAACAGCACCCTGCACCCTACTGGCCAGCCAGCCAGCCAGCCAGCCAGCCAGCAAGCAACCATGTCGATTCAGCTCGAGCATTTATTCACTTTGGATTGGTTCCCCGATGCTTCCAAAGCTGCATAGTGGGTTGAGGAGTCAGGAAGGTAGCAGAGGTTGAAATATTAAATGACTGACGGTGTACTGACCCTTGTTATACCCCAAAGTGGACAGTGAGCTGGTCTACATGCCAATAATGCTGAAACAATATTTTCAGTGTGTGTTTAATGACTACCCACTGTGATAATACTGCTGTACCACAAGAGAGTATATCATATAGCAAACTAAAGCCATCTCTCTCTCCCTCCTCCTCTCCCCTGTTTCTGCCACATCTATCCATCTCTCTCTTTATCACTCTGATGCCTCTTCTTTCTCTGCTTCCTCTCTTCCTCTTTGTCATCAACTCTGTCTCTATACTTCTATCTTTCTCTCTCTCGCCGTCGCTTCAAACCTCCTATCTCCCCGCTCCTCTCTTCCTTCTCTCCTCTCTTCTTCTCCAGGTGTAGTGTCCGTGGTTGGGAATGGCATAGTGCTGTTGGTTTACTGTAGAAAGAAGAAGAAACTCAGACCACCAGAACTCATGACCATTAACCTGGCTGTCTGTGATTTTGGATACAGCCTCTTGGGGGCGCCATGCCTCATAATTTCCAGGTGAGCGATTCCTGTGGACCAATGTTCAATCCCCCATACTGATAGTATGAATATCAAACTAGACAGAATGATATGATGCAGATGTCTTTTATCCAGATCAATTGACAGTTAACACTCACATCCCATGAATCAGACAAAGTGCTTAGTGTTCCAACGACCAATGATCATTATCAGGTCATTAACTCCTCCTCTGGTCCACCAGTGTGTCCCATGGCTGGGTGTTTGGGGAAGCAGGGTGCCTGTGGTACGGGTTGCAGGGCTTTGTTTTTGGGATCGGCTCCCTCATCACCACCTGTCTCATCTCTCTGGACCGCTGCCTCAAGATCTGCAGCTTCAGATACGGTCAGTGGGATTCCCTTCATTTCTTTTTACACATTTTATTTGTTCTATCTTTTGAGTAATGTGTGTAAGTGCATACTTATCCTATTCTTCTCCTTTTTTCTTTATTTTTGACATACTTTCCCTTGGGAAGACAATGATAAAGTGTTGTTGAATCAAAAAAATATTTAACCTACCTAGGCTGCATTTATCCTTCAGACTTATTTGATATTTTTCCAAACATTTCATAACATGAAATACATGTCTGATACTCAATTGAGAGAACAAAAGGGATGACACAAAAGGATGTTGTTGACCCCTGACCCCTTTTAGTTGCCTCATTGACTTCCTGGTTTTAGTCAGTGGGTGAGAGCATAAACAAAGCCCTTGCTTTGAATATGCCTTTTATACCGAGCATGTCAGATGATTGATTTTGAACAGAATATTGAACAGAACCTCTGCATTTAATGATCTAATCTAAACATACACTATATATATAAAAGTATGTGGACACCCCTTCAAATTAGTGGATTTGGCTATTTTAGCCACACCCATAAATAAAATCGAACACACAGTCATGCAATCTCCATAGACAAACATTGGCAGTAGAATGGCCCGTACTGAAGAACTCAGTGACTTTCAACGTGGCACCGTCATCAGATGCCACCTTTCCAACAAGTCAGTTCATCAAATGTCTGCCCTGCTAGAGCTGCCCAGGTCAACTGTAAGTGCTGTTGCTGTGAAGTGGAAACGTCTAGGAGCAACAACAGCTCAGCCGCAATGTGGTAGGCCGAGGCTGCACAAGCTCACAGAACAGGAACGCCAACTGCTGAAGCATGTAGCGCTTGTCCGTCTGTCCTCAGTTGCAACACTCACTACCAAGTTCCAAACTGCCTCTGGAGGCAAAGTCAGAGCATTAACTGTTTGTCTGGAGCTTCATGAAATGGGTTTCCATGGCCAAGCGTTGGCTGGAGGGGTGTAAAACTTGCCGCTATTGGACTCTGGAGCAGTGTAAACGCGTTCTCTGGAGTCATGAATCACGCTTCACCACCTGGCAGTCCAACGAATCTGCGTTTGGTGGATGCCAGGAGAACGCTACCTGCCCGAATGTATAGTGCCAACGGTAAAGTTTGGTGGATGAATAATGGTCTGGGGCTTTTTTTCATGGTTTGGGCTAGGCCCTTTAGTTCCACTGAAGATAAATATTTACGCTACAGCATATAACGATATTCTAGACGATTCTGAGCTTCAAAATATGTGGCAACAGTTTAGGGAAGCCCTTTCCTGTTTCAGCATGACAATGACACCATGCACAAAGCGAGGTCCACACAGAAATGGGTTGTCGAAATCTGTGTGGAAGAACATGACTGACCTGCACCGAGCCCTGACCTCAACTCCATGGGAACATGAATTGGAACGCCGACTGCGAGCCAGGCCTAATCGCCCAACATCAGTTCCTGTCCACATACCTTTGGTCATGTAGTGTAGTTTATAATCTGTTTGTCTGTATGTCCAACTCTTTCTTCAAGCCCACGTTGTAGAGATAATTGGGGTCACTATTGTAAGAGCAGCTTTTGATATTTTTGATTGGTCCAGAGTCCAGCTTGATCTTGTTGATCTGGAGATGACTTTTCGGGTTACGTAGACACTTCCAAATACCTGATTGTTTAGGTAACACCGGGACAACCTCAGAAGAACTCTAAGGGAGAGGTAGCAATGATGTTATTGTATTGCTGTTTAGGGGTAGTCATGCAGGTAACTATAGGAAGGGGAAGGGTAGTTGTCAGACAGGATTAATGTCTGGGCTACCAACATGCAGCACTACATAAAGAAATGAAAAACCGTAAATATCACACACAACCATTTAAACTACTGGCATCCATTTTCAGGGCTCATTTGCAAAAGATGCCTTAGTTTCAATGAGACTCCCTGTTAAAATAAAGGAAAAATAAATGTATTCATTACACGCTTCATACATCTGGAGCCTTTGGGATCAATCCTATTTCTTATTTACTAATTACTGGTCAATCAAACAACGTGCTTCACTTTATTCATCTTAACCAGTGAGAATAAATAATGGTGAAATAACATTCCTCCATCGCTCTCTACCAGGTCAGTGGATCGAGAGACGTCACATGTCCATGTCCATAGGGCTGGTGTGGTTCTACTCTCTGTTCTGTGCCTCCTTGCCTGTCTTCGGCTTCGGCAGCTACGGACCAGAACCCTTTGGGACCAGCTGCACCATCAACTGGTACTCCTGACTCTCTCTTATTAGACTCTGTTTTGATGTGTGTGTGTGTGTGCGTGCGTGCCTGTGTGAATGTCTGAGTTGAGTTGAGTTTATTTTTATTTTACAGGGACAGTGCACATTAATCAACGTTTCGGTAAAAGTCCCGGTTTTAGCCAGCCGGCTAATTTTCAACCGCAGTCCCTGGGCAGGTTATTAAAAACAATTACAATATAGACAATAGCAACATAGAACAAGCAAGACATAGCAACATAGGACAAGCAAGACGTAGCTAACAGACAGAGCAACATAGAGCAAAAAGCAGCAAGACAAAGCAAGCAAGTCTGCAGTTTTAAAAGCATTCATCTCATCCAGCAGCAGCAATTCATCCTGGGTACGAGGTTATTCAAGTATGTATAAATAAATATACATCTTCTTCCTCTTTTCTTTGAGGTGGGGGATGAGGTCATCTTTGATCGACAAGCTCTACATCTTGCTGATCCTGATCATGTGCTTTTTTTCTCCCCACACTGACCATCGTCGCATCCTACATGACCATTCTGCTGACGGTGAGAGAAACTGCACCCAGCTGATTCAGTAGGGGAGAGTCCAGGGAACTCAAATCAGACTCTGCAAAAATCAGCATGCCATGTAAGTCATTGATTAATGGAATCAATTGTCCTGGCATATTCTGAGTGGGGCACAGTACAACATATGGAACGCATGGTGCGTACAGTCCAGCAAGCATGATCTATTACCGTGATGGTGGACTCAATAGCTGTAGCCAACTGGTGGTCTAGCGAGCGTGGCCCTTGTGCATTTGTTTGTGTTTACTGACATGTCTCTCTGTGCAGGTTTACCGTTCTTGTCGCGCTCTGGCATCTATTCCCTCCTCAACTGTCACTCACACCAGCAAAGACCCGAGACTCACAAAGGTACCTTCATGTACATACCTCAATAAGCCTGACTAACAGGTGTCTGTATGTAGCCTTGCTACTCTTTTTTCAAATGTCTTTTTACTGTTGTTTTATTTCTTTACTTACCGACACACACACACACACACACACACACACACACACCTTTTTCCCCCCGCACCATTGGTTAGAGCCTGTAAGTAAGCATTTCACTGTTGTATTCGACGCACGTGACAAATAAACTTTAATTTGATTTGGCAGCTTAGTTACTGGCTTGAAATGAAAGATGTCATAACATCTGCTTTATTCCAATGTTATTAACTTTTGTAAAAACATTGTAACAAGTGTGTAAGTACAGACAGCACAGTATATCTTTCTGTTGTTTCATCTACTGTCTGTCTGTCCCAGATAGCAGCTGTGGTGTGTTCCACCTTCCTCTTATCCTGGACTCCCTATGCCATAGTCTCCCTCTACTCTGCCTTGGCCCCCAAGGAGGAGCATTGGGCCGGGGAGGCCATGCAGGGAGGAGGCCCCTCCATGGGGACTGGAGGATCCACTGGGATGGCCTCAGCCTTCCCAAACATCCCCAACATTATGGGTCTCCTCAATTGGACCTCCACGGAAAACTACGGATGTGTCTACTACGACCCTGGAGAATCCTTGCGGGACGTGACCAACCCAGATCCATACTCCTATTCTGGCTTAGGCCACAGTCTGTCTGCTGCTTCCACCCGCAGTTCAGCCCCAGGCCAGGAGGGGGAGTCGGAGACAGGGAGCAACCGGCCGGTGTCCTGCCTGCCACCTATGGTGTCTCTGATTCCAACAATGTTTGCCAAGTCTCACTGCATGATTAACCCTTTCATCTACCAGATCATGAACAAGGAGTTCAGAGAGGATGTGTACGACATGCTGTTTGGGAGACAGAACGGGGAGAGGAGGAGAATGCAGGGAAGAGCAGGGAGCTACTCTGACAGTAAGGTGTCTTTTATAACTACAGGTGTGGACTGGACAGGTGCAGAATGACAGATAACTCTCTCTATTTCTCTCCTCAGCCCACAAAGGCAGCGTCTACTACTGCCACAGCTGGCGAGGGAGGAGCAACCCCAAGGCCATGCCCATGGTGGAGTTGGGGAAGAAAGAGAGGGCTGATGACACCATCTTGGTGGGGTGGGATGCCCTGGGCGTGGCCTCACTGGACACACAGGTCAACATGGATGGGCAGAGTCTGAGCGAGGCAGGGAGAGAGACAGAGAGAGAGCTGGGGGGGGGGTTCCACCTCTAGTAGTCTGCTGACCGAGTGATAGAGGGAGAGATAGATAAGAGAGATGTTGAGAGGGTGGAGATGTTTAGGAGCAGAGACATCTTTAAAAACAGCTTTAAAATAAAACATGTTTTGTGCAAGGACAACCATGGTATTGTCTTTGTCAACACTGTCCTAATAGGCCTGTGTGTGGATTATGGTTCAAATGATAGTTTCACACAATAGAATAGTGTGTACAATTGTATGCATGTATTTTGTAACAAAAAATCGAGCCAAGTGTGAAAATAAAAATAAAATGACATTCACAAGTGGAAATGTTCCTGATAAAAACCTCCCCAAGTTGTGAACTCGGAGTGTAAGAGGTCTTATTGAACGGTCCATTGCCAAATGGGCACAAAATGGTAGAAGAAAACCAGCTACTTGTGTATTTACGGTAGCTTCCCTGCTCTCCAAATCCCGCAGCACTTGTTGTGTCTTCATGTGGTCATTTTGGAGCCAGATAAACTTTGACGAACGACACTGGATTTATTTTTAATACATTAGTGATTTGCAGGATTTAACAGTACTTTCTCTCATATAGCCTATATACCAAAACATTACTTTTCTGAAATACATTTGAGTGTTGTCGCCTGCGCATAGCCGTCGGACTGGCCTATTCGGCATTGTTTTTTGGGGCGACTGTTATCCAGCATAATAGCGAGACAGAGGAAGAGAGAAGGACACTTATTCCACGAGCCTCTTTAGCCCGAACGGAGATAAATCGAGGATAACATTCGTAATTACAACCATTTACGCAACCAGATAAAGGTGGAGAGTCACGGATACGTCTGGTATCCAACAACAAGTCAACCTTCAGCCAATCATTATTTTATTTTGGTGATCTTATACCGAGAAAATTACCGTCCGTGTTCATGCCAGATCTGCAGCGCTTTAGTTTTCCATACCATAGCATGAATCCTTTGTTAGAGGCGAACTCGCTTCTCCAACATCAACAGCAGCAGAACCAAGGAGGACAGAGTCATCCGGATTCCCCCTCAGGCCTTCTGCCCGAATCCGTCTTCGGCTCGCTCGACCCGACGTCTTTCTTCCTGGGCGACCATCCCGGACTGGGCTCGGAGACTCAGCCAGGGTTCGATTTCACCACACCCTCACCAGCTTACCTGCATCTAAACCACTCTTATCGGCGGTCTGTGCCCCAACCTCCTGCAGCGATGGCCCTGAGGAACGACCTGGGCTCCAATATCAGTGTCCTAAAGACTCTGAACTTACGGTTCCGATGCTTTCTGGCCAAAGTGCATGAACTTGAGCGAAGGAATAAGATTTTGGAGAAACAACTACAACAGGCGTTGGATGCGAAGAACAGCTGTGATGGGGGTTGTTCTGAAAGCGCTAGACGGGCCCATACCCAAGAAACAGGTGTACAGACCGGGTTTGTGGGAACTATCCCTCTCAGGCCCGGGTCACTCCCGTTCCAAAACACCAACAACTCCGCGAGACGACCCACTACCCTCTTCACACCTGCCCTCAACACTGTCTTCACGCTTGATTCCAACAACAAAGCTGGAACAAACCCCACCGAACCGAATCAGAATCCGACCATCACGGTAAGCCAATCAACCCCGACAATCGACTCTCCAGCCGGGTCCAATTCAATCACCAACGGGAAAACGGTTTTTAGTACAGGCACTGGAACCCCCACCAACCCGCCTCCCCGGTTCCTCCCCGGTACTATCTGGTCCTACAACCATACCCGCAAGCTCGGTTCTGGCGTGGAGACGCGCGTCACCAGCCCCGGTGTGTCCTGGGTCCAGCCGGACGGGGTCGGGGTCCAGATTGACACCATTACCCCAGAGATCAGAGCCCTGTACAACGTCCTGGCCAAAGTCAAGAGGGAGAGAGACGAGTACAAACGCAGGTAAATAGGATCAACCTTTGTTGATTTATTCACCAAAGTAAGGCCTAATTAACGTGTGTGTCTGACGGGTGTAAAGGCGCATGGGGACCTAGAGTTGTGATTAAACGTCTCTTGTGAAAGGCCCTATTACAACAGATGGCCTCTGAGAGCAGCTGTGTCCTGCCTGTGTTCTGTCTATTTCTGCCACAGCCCACACCATTCTTATTGCTAGAGATGCAAAGGGCAGCTGGGGGAAATACCAAACATTATCAGACCATAACTGACTCAGAATGAAGTCATGTAACTGAGATCCAACACAGGAAGGCTCTGTTTCAACAATCACACCAATGCTTTTGAAGTTCAAAGATTTTGAACTCTTGAGTTTGCCACTAGCTTGTGGACACCAGACCTAGGTCGAATATATGAGGTATGGTTGATTTAGCTGTTTGTACTTTTGGGATTACTGTGTTGATTTTGTACTTTTGGGATTATTCCATTGGAAGCTCAAGTATTTGAAGATTTGACTTATGGTTTGGGGAAGGAACATCTGCTTAGTGCCCCTTTAGAAAAAAGGGGAATGGGCCAAACACAGTGACAGGAATCTGATACAGAGACCATAGTGCACCTCTGCACGTTTGAAATGGCTGCAGTTTGTATTCTATGACAGAACTAGAACCCGGACCGCTGATTTGTGGCACTAGTAACAGCAGGGCTGTGGCTTCGATTCACGCTGCACAGGTCACATAGACATGGTCTATACTGAAGGTATGACCATAAGTTGATTTGGATAAATATATCTCAGCGAAAATGCCATACCCAATGAATGTAAGGTGATAGACAAGCATGTATGTCCCATTAGGAAGGCTGGGTAGGGTCAGAGATTGGTTTGTGATCAGGAGGACCTGGGACAAGTGTGTGTTTGTGGTTGTTTTGTTTGTTTATTGTGATTTCATGAGGCATGTGACCTTACTGCCACCTCCAAGTGAGTCAAGTTCAGGCTTGTTTCACCTTCAGACATCCATATATCTGATAGCATCCGTACTGCACAGCCATTGATGTGATTTAGGCCTCCAGTGCAATGAAAGAATGTTATCTCTGTCATGAGTCTGTTGTTGTAGTAATGCAGTTAAATCTACCTGCAGGCAACATGTAGAGAGAGGGAAACCCACATGACTATTAATTCACTTCAAGAAGGTAGTTTCAGTATAAGATACTTTCCTCCCTCTCCTCCACTCCTCTTCCCCTGCCCTGTCCCTTGTTCTCTCCATCTATCCATTCATATTGCTATTCATTGTTCCCGCTCTCTCATTGGCTAGTTCTCTCATACCCCTCCAGGGGTGGAAAAAGTACCCAATTGTCATACTTGATTTAAAGTAAAGATACCTTAATAGAAAATTACTCAAGTGAAAGTCACCCAGTAAAATACTACTTGAGTAAAAGTAAAAAAAATATTTGGTTTTAAATGTACTTAACTATCAAAAATAAAAGTAAATAATTAAAACTTCCTTATATATGTTTTTAAAATTTACAGATAGCCAGGGGCACACTCCAACACTCAGATATCATTCAGAACCAAGTATTTGTGTTCAGTGAGTCTGCCAGATCAGAGACAGTAGAGATGACCAGGGATGATCTCTTGATAAGTGCATGAATTAGACCATTATCATGGCCTGCTAAGCATTCAAAATGTAACAAGTACTTTTGGGTGTCCGGGGAAAATGTATGGAATAAAAAGTACATACATTTTGTATAGGAATGTAGTGAAGTAAAAGTTACCCCAGAAAAGTATTTTTACATAAGTACTTACACCACTGTGCCCTCTTACTGTCTCCTCCCTTATTTTCCTGACCTGCTCTGTCCTGTATTATCACCCCCCCTTCACCTGTCTCTGTCTGTCTGTCTGTCTGTCTGTCTGTCTGTCTGTCTGTCTGTCTGTCTGTCTGTCTGTCTGTCTGTCTGTCTGTCTGTCTGTCTGTCTCTCTGTTTCTCTCTGTGTCTGTCTCTGTTTCTCTCTGTGTCTGTCTCTCTGTGTCTGTCTCTCTGTTTCTCTCTGTGTCTGTCTTTCTGTCTGTCTGTTTCTCTCTGTGTCTGTCTGTCTGTTTCTCTCTGTGTCTGTCTGTCTGTTTCTCTCTGTGTCTGTCTGTCTGTTTCTCTCTGTGTCTGTTTCTCTCTGTGTCTGTCTGTCTGTCTGTCTCTGTCTGTCTGTCTGTCTGTCTGTCTGTCTGTCTGTCTGTCTGTCTGTCTGTCTCTGTGTCTGTCTGTCTGTCTGTCTGTCTGTCTGTCTCTCTGTTTCTCTCTGTGTCTGTCTCTGTTTCTCTCTGTGTCTGTCTCTCTGTGTCTGTCTCTCTGTTTCTCTCTGTGTCTGTCTTTCTGTCTGTCTGTTTCTCTCTGTGTCTGTCTGTCTGTTTCTCTCTGTGTCTGTCTGTCTGTTTCTCTCTGTGTCTGTCTGTCTGTTTCTCTCTGTGTCTGTTTCTCTCTGTGTCTGTCTGTCTGTCTGTCTCTGTCTGTCTGTCTGTCTGTCTGTCTGTCTGTCTGTCTGTCTGTCTCTGTGTCTGTCTGTCTGTCTAAGGCTTTCTCTTTCTCTCCCTCTCTCTCTCTCTCTCTCTCTCTCTCTCTCTCTCATTTCAAATAAAATGCAGCTTTATTAGCAGGGAAACATGTTTACATTGCCAAAGCAAGTGAGATAAACCGTAAACAAAAGTGAGGACATAAAACAATGTTAACAAAAACTATTAGAAATTAACAGGAAACATTGCACTCAAAAAGGTTTGACATTTTTTAAATGTGTTATACTGTATTATCAGCTATGTACACTGTTATATCAATGTGCATATGGTTGTAGTATGAATAGTAGGGGAAGATAAATCAACATAAATATTAGTGGTATTTAAAATGTTATTCGTGCTGAACTTGTTGCCCTTTTCTCATGGCACCGGGCCCCTTGCTGCTGTGATGGCACACTGCAGTATTTCTCCTAACAGATATGGGAGTTTGATTAGTTTTCAAATTCTTTGTGGGTCTGTGTGATCTGTGGGAAATATGTGTCTCTAATATGGTCATACATTTGGCAGGAGGTTAGGAAGTTCAGCTCAGTTTCCACCTTATTTTGTGGGCAGTATGCACATAGCCAGGTCTGCCTATGGGGGTCTCTGTCAATAGCAAGGCTATGCTCACTGAGTCTGTACATTTTGGGTCAGTCACAGTGGTCAGGTATTCTGCCACTGTGTACACTCTGTTTAGGGCCAGATAGCATTCCAATTTTTTTTATTTTTTGGTTGATTCTTTCCAGTGTCAAATAGTTATCTTTTTGTTTTCTCTTATTTGGTTGGGTCTAATTGTGTTTCTATCCTGGGGCTCTGTGGGGTCTGTTTGTGTTTGTGAACAGAGCCACATAACCAGCTGGCTGAGGGGACGCTTCTCAAGGTTCATCTCTCTTTAGGTGAGGGCTTTGTGGTGGAATGTGTGGGCATCGTTTCCTTTTAGGTGTTTGTAGAATTTAACAGCTCTTTTCTGCACTTTGATAACTAGCAGGTGTCGTCATAATTCTGTTCTGCATTGTTTGGTGTTTTGCATTGTACACAACGTATATTTTTTCAGAATTCTGCATGCAGAGTCTCAAGTTTTTGTCCCATTTTGTATTTTTTTGCTCTTGGTTCTTTGTTAAACGACTGAAAAGTATGGATAAAACACTTCTCTAACCATCTCCATTTTGGATAGATAGCTCTTCGCGTTGTTTGTTTAGTGTGTTCCAATTTTCCCAGAAGTGATTTGATTCTATGGATTCTTCAATCACATTGAGCTGATTTCTGAAATGCTGTTCCTTATTTTTTCTTAGTGTATTTCTGTATTATTTTAGTGTTTCACCATCGTGAAGGCGTAAGCTAAGGTTTTCTGGGTCTCTGTTTTTGGTTGGACAGGTTTCTCAATTTCTTTCTTAGGTTTTTGCGTTCTTCATCAAACCATTTCTCATTGTCGTTAGTTTTCTTAGCTATTCTGCTTGAATTTAAATTTGATATGTTAGCTGATAGGTCAAATATAGTGTCCAGGAACTTGTCTAGGAGGGATTGGATTTGTTGTTGGCCAAAAGTTTTTTGGTTTCTACACTACCCTCCTTCTATCTATAGCATTTCTTAAAAGCATGCAGTTTCTTCAGCTTCAATGTCTCGGTTGAGTGTTGCTCTGTTCAAGAAGATAGTGATTTTGCTGTGATCTGATAGGGGTGTCAGTGGGATGACTGTGATCGTTCCGAGAGACACTGGGTTGAGGTCGGTGATAAGGTAGTCTACAGTACTACTGCCAAGAGATGAGCTGTTGGTGTACCTACCGTAGGAGACCCCTCGAATCCTACCATTGACTATGTCTAGACCCAGCATGCAACAGAGCTGTAGGAGTTGTGACCCGTTTTTGTTGGTTGTTTTGTCATACTTGTGTCTAGGGGGCATATATTCTCCCTCACACACACACACACACACACACACACACCTTTTTCCCCCCGCACCATTGGTTAGAGCCTGTAAGTAAGCATTTCACTGTTGTATTCGACGCACGTGACAAATAAACTTTAATTTGATTTGGCAGCTTAGTTACTGGCTTGAAATGAAAGATGTCATAACATCTGCTTTATTCCAATGTTATTAACTTTTGTAAAAACATTGTAACAAGTGTGTAAGTACAGACAGCACAGTATATCTTTCTGTTGTTTCATCTACTGTCTGTCTGTCCCAGATAGCAGCTGTGGTGTGTTCCACCTTCCTCTTATCCTGGACTCCCTATGCCATAGTCTCCCTCTACTCTGCCTTGGCCCCCAAGGAGGAGCATTGGGCCGGGGAGGCCATGCAGGGAGGAGGCCCCTCCATGGGGACTGGAGGATCCACTGGGATGGCCTCAGCCTTCCCAAACATCCCCAACATTATGGGTCTCCTCAATTGGACCTCCACGGAAAACTACGGATGTGTCTACTACGACCCTGGAGAATCCTTGCGGGACGTGACCAACCCAGATCCATACTCCTATTCTGGCTTAGGCCACAGTCTGTCTGCTGCTTCCACCCGCAGTTCAGCCCCAGGCCAGGAGGGGGAGTCGGAGACAGGGAGCAACCGGCCGGTGTCCTGCCTGCCACCTATGGTGTCTCTGATTCCAACAATGTTTGCCAAGTCTCACTGCATGATTAACCCTTTCATCTACCAGATCATGAACAAGGAGTTCAGAGAGGATGTGTACGACATGCTGTTTGGGAGACAGAACGGGGAGAGGAGGAGAATGCAGGGAAGAGCAGGGAGCTACTCTGACAGTAAGGTGTCTTTTATAACTACAGGTGTGGACTGGACAGGTGCAGAATGACAGATAACTCTCTCTATTTCTCTCCTCAGCCCACAAAGGCAGCGTCTACTACTGCCACAGCTGGCGAGGGAGGAGCAACCCCAAGGCCATGCCCATGGTGGAGTTGGGGAAGAAAGAGAGGGCTGATGACACCATCTTGGTGGGGTGGGATGCCCTGGGCGTGGCCTCACTGGACACACAGGTCAACATGGATGGGCAGAGTCTGAGCGAGGCAGGGAGAGAGACAGAGAGAGAGCTGGGGGGGGGGGTTCCACCTCTAGTAGTCTGCTGACCGAGTGATAGAGGGAGAGATAGATAAGAGAGATGTTGAGAGGGTGGAGATGTTTAGGAGCAGAGACATCTTTAAAAACAGCTTTAAAATAAAACATGTTTTGTGCAAGGACAACCATGGTATTGTCTTTGTCAACACTGTCCTAATAGGCCTGTGTGTGGATTATGGTTCAAATGATAGTTTCACACAATAGAATAGTGTGTACAATTGTATGCATGTATTTTGTAACAAAAAATCGAGCCAAGTGTGAAAATAAAAATAAAATGACATTCACAAGTGGAAATGTTCCTGATAAAAACCTCCCCAAGTTGTGAACTCGGAGTGTAAGAGGTCTTATTGAACGGTCCATTGCCAAATGGGCACAAAATGGTAGAAGAAAACCAGCTACTTGTGTATTTACGGTAGCTTCCCTGCTCTCCAAATCCCGCAGCACTTGTTGTGTCTTCATGTGGTCATTTTGGAGCCAGATAAACTTTGACGAACGACACTGGATTTATTTTTAATACATTAGTGATTTGCAGGATTTAACAGTACTTTCTCTCATATAGCCTATATACCAAAACATTACTTTTCTGAAATACATTTGAGTGTTGTCGCCTGCGCATAGCCGTCGGACTGGCCTATTCGGCATTGTTTTTTGGGGCGACTGTTATCCAGCATAATAGCGAGACAGAGGAAGAGAGAAGGACACTTATTCCACGAGCCTCTTTAGCCCGAACGGAGATAAATCGAGGATAACATTCGTAATTACAACCATTTACGCAACCAGATAAAGGTGGAGAGTCACGGATACGTCTGGTATCCAACAACAAGTCAACCTTCAGCCAATCATTATTTTATTTTGGTGATCTTATACCGAGAAAATTACCGTCCGTGTTCATGCCAGATCTGCAGCGCTTTAGTTTTCCATACCATAGCATGAATCCTTTGTTAGAGGCGAACTCGCTTCTCCAACATCAACAGCAGCAGAACCAAGGAGGACAGAGTCATCCGGATTCCCCCTCAGGCCTTCTGCCCGAATCCGTCTTCGGCTCGCTCGACCCGACGTCTTTCTTCCTGGGCGACCATCCCGGACTGGGCTCGGAGACTCAGCCAGGGTTCGATTTCACCACACCCTCACCAGCTTACCTGCATCTAAACCACTCTTATCGGCGGTCTGTGCCCCAACCTCCTGCAGCGATGGCCCTGAGGAACGACCTGGGCTCCAATATCAGTGTCCTAAAGACTCTGAACTTACGGTTCCGATGCTTTCTGGCCAAAGTGCATGAACTTGAGCGAAGGAATAAGATTTTGGAGAAACAACTACAACAGGCGTTGGATGCGAAGAACAGCTGTGATGGGGGTTGTTCTGAAAGCGCTAGACGGGCCCATACCCAAGAAACAGGTGTACAGACCGGGTTTGTGGGAACTATCCCTCTCAGGCCCGGGTCACTCCCGTTCCAAAACACCAACAACTCCGCGAGACGACCCACTACCCTCTTCACACCTGCCCTCAACACTGTCTTCACGCTTGATTCCAACAACAAAGCTGGAACAAACCCCACCGAACCGAATCAGAATCCGACCATCACGGTAAGCCAATCAACCCCGACAATCGACTCTCCAGCCGGGTCCAATTCAATCACCAACGGGAAAACGGTTTTTAGTACAGGCACTGGAACCCCCACCAACCCGCCTCCCCGGTTCCTCCCCGGTACTATCTGGTCCTACAACCATACCCGCAAGCTCGGTTCTGGCGTGGAGACGCGCGTCACCAGCCCCGGTGTGTCCTGGGTCCAGCCGGACGGGGTCGGGGTCCAGATTGACACCATTACCCCAGAGATCAGAGCCCTGTACAACGTCCTGGCCAAAGTCAAGAGGGAGAGAGACGAGTACAAACGCAGGTAATAGGATCAACCTTTGTTGATTTATTCACCAAAGTAAGGCCTAATTAACGTGTGTGTCTGACGGGTGTAAAGGCGCATGGGGACCTAGAGTTGTGATTAAACGTCTCTTGTGAAAGGCCCTATTACAACAGATGGCCTCTGAGAGCAGCTGTGTCCTGCCTGTGTTCTGTCTATTTCTGCCACAGCCCACACCATTCTTATTGCTAGAGATGCAAAGGGCAGCTGGGGGAAATACCAAACATTATCAGACCATAACTGACTCAGAATGAAGTCATGTAACTGAGATCCAACACAGGAAGGCTCTGTTTCAACAATCACACCAATGCTTTTGAAGTTCAAAGATTTTGAACTCTTGAGTTTGCCACTAGCTTGTGGACACCAGACCTAGGTCGAATATATGAGGTATGGTTGATTTAGCTGTTTGTACTTTTGGGATTACTGTGTTGATTTTGTACTTTTGGGATTATTCCATTGGAAGCTCAAGTATTTGAAGATTTGACTTATGGTTTGGGGAAGGAACATCTGCTTAGTGCCCCTTTAGAAAAAAGGGGAATGGGCCAAACACAGTGACAGGAATCTGATACAGAGACCATAGTGCACCTCTGCACGTTTGAAATGGCTGCAGTTTGTATTCTATGACAGAACTAGAACCCGGACCGCTGATTTGTGGCACTAGTAACAGCAGGGCTGTGGCTTCGATTCACGCTGCACAGGTCACATAGACATGGTCTATACTGAAGGTATGACCATAAGTTGATTTGGATAAATATATCTCAGCGAAAATGCCATACCCAATGAATGTAAGGTGATAGACAAGCATGTATGTCCCATTAGGAAGGCTGGGTAGGGTCAGAGATTGGTTTGTGATCAGGAGGACCTGGGACAAGTGTGTGTTTGTGGTTGTTTTGTTTGTTTATTGTGATTTCATGAGGCATGTGACCTTACTGCCACCTCCAAGTGAGTCAAGTTCAGGCTTGTTTCACCTTCAGACATCCATATATCTGATAGCATCCGTACTGCACAGCCATTGATGTGATTTAGGCCTCCAGTGCAATGAAAGAATGTTATCTCTGTCATGAGTCTGTTGTTGTAGTAATGCAGTTAAATCTACCTGCAGGCAACATGTAGAGAGAGGGAAACCCACATGACTATTAATTCACTTCAAGAAGGTAGTTTCAGTATAAGATACTTTCCTCCCTCTCCTCCACTCCTCTTCCCCTGCCCTGTCCCTTGTTCTCTCCATCTATCCATTCATATTGCTATTCATTGTTCCCGCTCTCTCATTGGCTAGTTCTCTCATACCCCTCCAGGGGTGGAAAAAGTACCCAATTGTCATACTTGATTTAAAGTAAAGATACCTTAATAGAAAATTACTCAAGTGAAAGTCACCCAGTAAAATACTACTTGAGTAAAAGTAAAAAAAATATTTGGTTTTAAATGTACTTAACTATCAAAAATAAAAGTAAATAATTAAAACTTCCTTATATATGTTTTTAAAATTTACAGATAGCCAGGGGCACACTCCAACACTCAGATATCATTCAGAACCAAGTATTTGTGTTCAGTGAGTCTGCCAGATCAGAGACAGTAGAGATGACCAGGGATGATCTCTTGATAAGTGCATGAATTAGACCATTATCATGGCCTGCTAAGCATTCAAAATGTAACAAGTACTTTTGGGTGTCCGGGGAAAATGTATGGAATAAAAAGTACATACATTTTGTATAGGAATGTAGTGAAGTAAAAGTTACCCCAGAAAAGTATTTTTACATAAGTACTTACACCACTGTGCCCTCTTACTGTCTCCTCCCTTATTTTCCTGACCTGCTCTGTCCTGTATTATCACCCCCCCTTCACCTGTCTCTGTCTGTCTGTCTGTCTGTCTGTCTGTCTGTCTGTCTGTCTGTCTGTCTGTCTGTCTGTCTGTCTGTCTGTCTGTCTGTCTGTCTGTCTGTCTGTCTGTCTGTCTGTCTGTCTGTCTCTCTGTTTCTCTCTGTGTCTGTCTCTGTTTCTCTCTGTGTCTGTCTCTCTGTGTCTGTCTCTCTGTTTCTCTCTGTGTCTGTCTTTCTGTCTGTCTGTTTCTCTCTGTGTCTGTCTGTCTGTTTCTCTCTGTGTCTGTCTGTCTGTTTCTCTCTGTGTCTGTCTGTCTGTTTCTCTCTGTGTCTGTTTCTCTCTGTGTCTGTCTGTCTGTCTGTCTCTGTCTGTCTGTCTGTCTGTCTGTCTGTCTGTCTGTCTCTGTGTCTGTCTGTCTGTCTAAGGCTTTCTCTTTCTCTCCTCTCTCTCTCTCTCTCTCTCTCTCTCTCTCTCTCTCTCATTTCAAATAAAATGCAGCTTTATTAGCAGGGAAACATGTTTACATTGCCAAAGCAAGTGAGATAAACCGTAAACAAAAGTGAGGACATAAAACAATGTTAACAAAAACTATTAGAAATTAACAGGAAACATTGCACTCAAAAAGGTTTGACATTTTTTAAATGTGTTATACTGTATTATCAGCTATGTACACTGTTATATCAATGTGCATATGGTTGTAGTATGAATAGTAGGGGAAGATAAATCAACATAAATATTAGTGGTATTTAAAATGTTATTCGTGCTGAACTTGTTGCCCTTTTCTCATGGCACCGGGCCCCTTGCTGCTGTGATGGCACACTGCAGTATTTCTCCTAACAGATATGGGAGTTTGATTAGTTTTCAAATTCTTTGTGGGTCTGTGTGATCTGTGGGAAATATGTGTCTCTAATATGGTCATACATTTGGCAGGAGGTTAGGAAGTTCAGCTCAGTTTCCACCTTATTTTGTGGGCAGTATGCACATAGCCAGGTCTGCCTATGGGGGTCTCTGTCAATAGCAAGGCTATGCTCACTGAGTCTGTACATTTTGGGTCAGTCACAGTGGTCAGGTATTCTGCCACTGTGTACACTCTGTTTAGGGCCAGATAGCATTCCAATTTTTTTTATTTTTTGGTTGATTCTTTCCAGTGTCAAATAGTTATCTTTTTGTTTTCTCTTATTTGGTTGGGTCTAATTGTGTTTCTATCCTGGGGCTCTGTGGGGTCTGTTTGTGTTTGTGAACAGAGCCACATAACCAGCTGGCTGAGGGGACGCTTCTCAAGGTTCATCTCTCTTTAGGTGAGGGCTTTGTGGTGGAATGTGTGGGCATCGTTTCCTTTTAGGTGTTTGTAGAATTTAACAGCTCTTTTCTGCACTTTGATAACTAGCAGGTGTCGTCATAATTCTGTTCTGCATTGTTTGGTGTTTTGCATTGTACACAACGTATATTTTTTCAGAATTCTGCATGCAGAGTCTCAAGTTTTTGTCCCATTTTGTATTTTTTTGCTCTTGGTTCTTTGTTAAACGACTGAAAAGTATGGATAAAACACTTCTCTAACCATCTCCATTTTGGATAGATAGCTCTTCGCGTTGTTTGTTTAGTGTGTTCCAATTTTCCCAGAAGTGATTTGATTCTATGGATTCTTCAATCACATTGAGCTGATTTCTGAAATGCTGTTCCTTATTTTTTCTTAGTGTATTTCTGTATTATTTTAGTGTTTCACCATCGTGAAGGCGTAAGCTAAGGTTTTCTGGGTCTCTGTTTTTGGTTGGACAGGTTTCTCAATTTCTTTCTTAGGTTTTTGCGTTCTTCATCAAACCATTTCTCATTGTCGTTAGTTTTCTTAGCTATTCTGCTTGAATTTAAATTTGATATGTTAGCTGATAGGTCAAATATAGTGTCCAGGAACTTGTCTAGGAGGGATTGGATTTGTTGTTGGCCAAAAGTTTTTTGGTTTCTACACTACCCTCCTTCTATCTATAGCATTTCTTAAAAGCATGCAGTTTCTTCAGCTTCAATGTCTCGGTTGAGTGTTGCTCTGTTCAAGAAGATAGTGATTTTGCTGTGATCTGATAGGGGTGTCAGTGGGATGACTGTGATCGTTCCGAGAGACACTGGGTTGAGGTCGGTGATAAGGTAGTCTACAGTACTACTGCCAAGAGATGAGCTGTTGGTGTACCTACCGTAGGAGACCCCTCGAATCCTACCATTGACTATGTCTAGACCCAGCATGCAACAGAGCTGTAGGAGTTGTGACCCGTTTTTGTTGGTTGTTTTGTCATACTTGTGTCTAGGGGGCATATTGGGGAGGGAATGCTGTCACCTCCAAGTAGGTGTTTGTCTCCATGTCTGCTAAGAGTGTCGGTTCTGGCTTTAGGTCGCCACAGACTAGTCAATGTCTCTGGGCCTGGAAATGGTTGATCTCCCCCTCTAGGATGGAGAAGGTGTCATCATTAATGTGTGTGGAGATATAGGTACCACACAGGACTACCATTTTCTCTGAGATCATTTCCCTATTTATTTCCAACCAGATGTGAAATGTTCCTGTTTTAATTAATTGATTGGAGTGGGTTAGGTTATGTCTGATCTCCTCTTCTCTCCATCTCTCACCCTCTCTCACCCTCTCTCTCTCACTCTCTCTCTCACTCTCTCTCTCACTCTCTCTCTCACTCTCTCTCACACTCTCCACTGCCATCTCCTCTTCTCTCCATCTCTCACCCTCTCTCACTCTCTCTCTCTCTCTCACACTCTCCACTGCCATCTCCTCTTCTCTCCATCTCTCACCCTCTCTCTCTCACTCTCCACTGCCAGCTCCAATCTCCTTTCTTCAACCCCCTTCCCCCACATCATATCTTTCTCCCTCTCTCTCTCCCCAACTGCATGCGGCCATGCGCCTTCCCCTCCACCTAGTAGCTGCAATGCGGTATACTCTGCACGGCAGGCTGTGATTGCTGGAAAAGGGAGGAGGCTCCCAAAGAGAGCTCAGCTCATCTTTCCCTCGCTCTCTCCCCCTCCCTCACTCTCACCTTACCCATCTATCTCAATCACAACAGTGTGCACAATGGCACAAAAACGTCTCTCTGTACACCATATAACCTCCTATTTTCTTTAAGAGCAGTTTGGTAAAGGCTCCGACAGTTGCAGTATTGTGCATTTTAAGCAGAAATTCTATAAATGGCAGTGCTGTGCAGTGGGGTCTGTGTGGTGTGTTGAGTCACTGAATCAGCCATTGTAGTTCTCACATGTCAACTGTACAGGCTTTCAATGAGATTACTGTTCACTAGATGGATGGTGTTGTCTGACCCTGGGGCCCAGATTCATGGACCAGGGGTTTCACACACACACACACACACACACACACACACACACACACACACACACACACACACACACACACACACACACACACACACACACACACACAGAGTTAATAGTTATTATTATGATGTTGCCATTTTACTGTGTAATTTACTTCACATTACTTTTTGTTGTGTAGGTGGGAGGAGGAGTACACTGTCAGAGTGGACATGCAGCAGAAAATGGAAGACCTACAGGAGGTAACACTGTGTGTGTGTGTGTGTGCCTGGCCTCTCTTAATGATTGATACATAGGGGGTAAATGTATCCCCTCTTTCTGTTACACTTGTTCTCTGTTGATTTGCAGGGATAAGAACAAAACCATGTCAGAATATCAAACATGACAACAAGACATTACATTGAAATGGCCCTCCTCACTGATCTATACACTAACTTAGGGTGCAGGGCCAGAGGCGCAGTGTTGTGTCTGAGGTTCTGGCGGTGTTGATACATTTGACATTGCCCTGACGCATGCAAAACAACCTAATACAATTGCTTGTGTGAAACAGCTTGGTTGAATAGTGTGCAAGCCACTAACCAAATATAGTATGTTTATAAACTGCTAACATAATTGTACTGTGGGCTATATATACATCCCTAACCTACTAGTTAGATGCTCCTCCCATGACGTTCGTCATACGTGTTATAGAAAGCAGCTGATAGACATGATCAGACAGTCGAATGGTTAACTATTTGAGGAACAGGTGGAGCTACTGACACACATTCAGCATGATTGAATTACAGCAACAATATCAACTCCCCAAAATGGCCCCGTTGGTCCCTGTCAGAGTGAGTTACTTAATCTGAAAGTCATTTGTACGTCCTACTTCCAAATTTTATTGGTCACATACTAGAGGTCGACCGATTATGATTTTTCAACGCCGATACGATTATTGGAGGACCAAAAAAAGCCGATACCGATTAATCGGACGATTTATTTAAATAAAAAATAAAAAAATGAATTTGTAATAATGACAATTACAACAATACTGAATTAACACTTATTTTAACTTAATATAATACATCAATAAAATCAATTTAGCCTCAAGTAGATAATAAAACATGTTCAATTTGGTTTAAATAATGCAAAAACAAAGTGTTGGAGAAGAACGTAAAAGTGCAATATGTGCTATGTAAGAAAGCTAACGTTTCAGTTCCTTGCTCAGAACATATGAAAGCTGGTGGTTCCTTTTAACATGAGTCTTCAATATTCCCAGGTAAGAAGTTTTATGTTGTAGTTATTATAGGACTATTTCCCTCTATACCATTTGTATTTCATTAACCTTTGACTATTGGATGTTCTTATAGGCACTTTAGTATTGCCAGTGTAACAGTATAGCTTCCGTCCCTCTCCTCGCTCCTCACTGGGCTCGAACCAGCAACACAAAAATAACAGCCACCACATCGAAGCAGCGTTACCCATGCAGAGCAAGGGAAACAACCACCCCAAGGCTCAGAGCGAGTGAAGTTTGAAACGCTATTAGCGAGCGCTAACTAGCCAGCCATTTCACTTCGGTCACACCAGCCTCATCTCGGGAGTTGATATGTTTGAAGTCATAAACAGCGCAATGCTTGACGCACAACAAAAACCTGCTGGCAAAACGCACTAAAGTGCTGTTTGAATGAATGTTTACGCGCCTGCTTCTGCCTACCACCACTCAGTCAGATACTTAGATACTTGTATGCTCAGTCAGATTATATGCAACACAGGACACACTAGATAATATCTAGTAATATCATCAACCATGTGTAGTTAACTAGTGATTATGATTGATTGTTTGTTATAAGATAAGTTTAATGCTAGCTAGCAACTTACCTTGGCTTACTGCATTTGCGTAACAGGCAGTCTCCTTGTGGAGTGCAACGAGAGAGAGGCAGGTTGTTATTGCGTTGGACTAGTTAACTGTAAGGTTGCAAGATTGGTTCCCCCGAACTGACAATGTGAAAATCTGTCGTTCTGCCCCTGAACGAGGCAGTTAACCCACCGTTCCTAGGCCGTCATTGAAAATAAGAATGTGTTCTTAACTGACTTGCCTAGTTAAATAAAGGTAAAATAAAAAATAAAAATTAGATAAACAATATGATCCAAGGCCCTTGTGAGATTAAGTAGGCAGGGTTGTCAATGTATAATCTGTGTATGTACTGTATGTTTGTGTGTTGTACTTTGGATTTGTAGTAAGACTTAGGGTAAGAACATCTATCCTTACACTGTAAAGAATATATAATCCTCATGTACAGATTATAGTGTTGTACTTTGGATTTGAAGTGCATTTGAGTCAAGACTTATAAAGACAAGATATGTTTTACAGTTTGGCCCTACCCTGAGTTGGTCAATATAGAATGTTTTACTGTTTGGCCCTACTGTAAATTGGTCAATATAGAATGTTTTACTGTTTGTCCCTACCCTGAGTTGGTCAATATAGAATGTTTTACTGTTTGGCCCTACCCTGAGATGGTCAATATAGAATATTCTACTGTTTGGCCCTACCCCGAGTTGGTCAATATAGAATATTTTACTGTTTGGCCCTACTGTAAATTGGTCAATATAGAATGTTTTACTGTTTGGCCCGACTGTAAATTGGTCAATATGGAATATTTTACTGTTTGGCCCTACTGTAAATTGATCAATATAGAATATTTTACTGTTTGGCCCTACCCTGAAATGTTCAATATAGAATGTTTTACTGTTTGGCCCTACTGTAAATTGGTCAATATAGAAAGTTTTACTGTTTGTCCCTACCCTGAGTTGGTCAATATATAATGTTTTACTGTTTGGCCATACTGTAAATTGGTCCATATAGAATGTTTTACTGTTTGGCCATACTGTAAATTGGTCAATATAGAATGTTTTACTGTTTGACCCTACTGTAAATTGGTCAATATAGAATGTTTTACTGTTTGGCCATACTGTAAATTGGTCAATATATAATATTTTACTGTTTGGCCCTACTGTAAATTGGTCCATATAGAATGTTTTACTGTTTGGCCATACTGTAAATTGGTCAATATAGAATGTTTTACTGTTTGACCCTACCCTGAGATGGTCAATATAGAATGTTTTACTGTTTGTCCCTACTGTAAATTGGTCAATATAGA
The DNA here is from genome assembly GCF_036934945.1 of Oncorhynchus masou masou. Classification (NCBI taxonomy): domain Eukaryota; kingdom Metazoa; phylum Chordata; class Actinopteri; order Salmoniformes; family Salmonidae; genus Oncorhynchus; species Oncorhynchus masou. The sequence continues at coordinate 76,560,365 of NC_088240.1, read as the reverse complement.
ATGTTTTACTGTTTGGCCCTACTGTAAATTGGTCAATATAGAATGTTTTACTGTTTGTCCCTACCCTGAGTTGGTCAATATAGAATGTTTTACTGTTTGGCCCTACCCTGAGATGGTCAATATAGAATATTCTACTGTTTGGCCCTACCCCGAGTTGGTCAATATAGAATATTTTACTGTTTGGCCCTACTGTAAATTGGTCAATATAGAATGTTTTACTGTTTGGCCCGACTGTAAATTGGTCAATATGGAATATTTTACTGTTTGGCCCTACTGTAAATTGATCAATATAGAATATTTTACTGTTTGGCCCTACCCTGAAATGTTCAATATAGAATGTTTTACTGTTTGGCCCTACTGTAAATTGGTCAATATAGAAAGTTTTACTGTTTGTCCCTACCCTGAGTTGGTCAATATATAATGTTTTACTGTTTGGCCATACTGTAAATTGGTCCATATAGAATGTTTTACTGTTTGGCCATACTGTAAATTGGTCAATATAGAATGTTTTACTGTTTGACCCTACTGTAAATTGGTCAATATAGAATGTTTTACTGTTTGGCCATACTGTAAATTGGTCAATATATAATATTTTACTGTTTGGCCCTACTGTAAATTGGTCCATATAGAATGTTTTACTGTTTGGCCATACTGTAAATTGGTCAATATAGAATGTTTTACTGTTTGACCCTACCCTGAGATGGTCAATATAGAATGTTTTACTGTTTGTCCCTACTGTAAATTGGTCAATATAGAATGTTTTACTGTTTGGCCCTACTGTAAATTGGTCAATATAGAATGTTTTACTGTTTGTCCCTACCCTGAGTTGGTCAATATAGAATGTTTTACTGTTTGACCCTACCCTGAGTTGGTCAATATAGAATTTTTTACTGTTTGACCCTACCCTGAGTTGGTCAATATAGAATGTTGTACTGTTTGGCCCTACCCTGAGATGGTCAATATATCATATTTTACTGTTTGGCCCTACTGTAAATTGGTCAATATAGAATGTTTTACTGTTTGGCCCTACTGTAAATTGGTCAATATAGAAAGTTTTACTGTTTGTCCCTACCCTGAGTTGGTCAATATATAATGTTTTACTGTTTGGCCATACTGTAAATTGGTCCATATAGAATGTTTTACTGTTTGGCCATACTGTAAATTGGTCAATATAGAATGTTTTACTGTTTGACCCTACTGTAAATTGGTCAATATAGAATGTTTTACTGTTTGGCCATACTGTAAATTGGTCAATATATAATATTTTACTGTTTGGCCCTACTGTAAATTGGTCCATATAGAATGTTTTACTGTTTGGCCATACTGTAAATTGGTCAATATAGAATGTTTTACTGTTTGACCCTACCCTGAGATGGTCAATATAGAATGTTTTACTGTTTGTCCCTACTGTAAATTGGTCAATATAGAATGTTTTACTGTTTGGCCCTACTGTAAATTGGTCAATATAGAATGTTTTACTGTTTGTCCCTACCCTGAGTTGGTCAATATAGAATGTTTTACTGTTTGGCCCTACCCTGAGATGGTCAATATAGAATATTCTACTGTTTGGCCCTACCCCGAGTTGGTCAATATAGAATATTTTACTGTTTGGCCCTACTGTAAATTGGTCAATATAGAATGTTTTACTGTTTGGCCCGACTGTAAATTGGTCAATATGGAATATTTTACTGTTTGGCCCTACTGTAAATTGATCAATATAGAATATTTTACTGTTTGGCCCTACCCTGAAATGTTCAATATAGAATATTTTACTGTTTGGCCCTACCCTGAAATGTTCAATATAGAATGTTTTACTGTTTGGCCCTACTGTAAATTGGTCAATATAGAAAGTTTTACTGTTTGTCCCTACCCTGAGTTGGTCAATATATAATGTTTTACTGTTTGGCCATACTGTAAATTGGTCCATATAGAATGTTTTACTGTTTGGCCATACTGTAAATTGGTCAATATAGAATGTTTTACTGTTTGACCCTACTGTAAATTGGTCAATATAGAATGTTTTACTGTTTGGCCATACTGTAAATTGGTCAATATATAATATTTTACTGTTTGGCCCTACTGTAAATTGGTCCATATAGAATGTTTTACTGTTTGGCCATACTGTAAATTGGTCAATATAGAATGTTTTACTGTTTGACCCTACCCTGAGATGGTCAATATAGAATGTTTTACTGTTTGTCCCTACTGTAAATTGGTCAATATAGAATGTTTTACTGTTTGGCCCTACTGTAAATTGGTCAATATAGAATGTTTTACTGTTTGTCCCTACCCTGAGTTGGTCAATATAGAATGTTTTACTGTTTGACCCTACCCTGAGTTGGTCAATATAGAATTTTTTACTGTTTGACCCTACCCTGAGTTGGTCAATATAGAATGTTGTACTGTTTGGCCCTACCCTGAGATGGTCAATATATCATATTTTACTGTTTGGCCCTACTGTAAATTGGTCAATATAGAATGTTTTACTGTTTGGCCATACTGTAAATTGGTCAATATATAATGTTTTACTGTTTGACCCTACCCTGAGATGGTCAATATAGAATGTTTTACTGTTTGACCCTACCCTGAGTTGGTCAATATAGAATGTTTTACTGTTTGACCCTACCCTGAGTTGGTCAATATAGATTGTTTTACTGTTTGGCCATACTGTAAATTGGTCAATATAGAATGTTTTACTGTTTGACCCTACCCTGAGTTGGTCAATATAGAATGTTTTACTGTTTGGCCCTACTGTAAATTGGTCAATATAGAATGTTTTACTGTTTGACCCTACCCTGAGATGGTCAATATAGAATGTTTTACTGTTTGACCCTACCCTGAGTTGGTCAATATAGAATGTTTTACTGTTTGGCCCTATTGTAAATTGGTCAATATAGAATGTTTTACTGTTTGACCCTACCCTGAGTTGGTCAATATAGAATGTTTTACTGTTTGTCCCTACCCTGAGATGGTCAATATAGAATGTTTTACTGTTTGACCCTACCCTGAGATGGTCAATATAGAATGTTTTACTGTTTGGCCCTACTGTAAATTGGTCAATATAGAATGTTTTACTGTTTGACCCTACTGTAAATTGGTCAATATAGAATGTTTTACTGTTTGGCCATACTGTAAATTGGTCAATATATAATATTTTACTGTTTGGCCCTACTGTAAATTGGTCCATATAGAATGTTTTACTGTTTGGCCATACTGTAAATTGGTCAATATAGAATGTTTTACTGTTTGACCCTACCCTGAGATGGTCAATATAGAATGTTTTACTGTTTGTCCCTACTGTAAATTGGTCAATATAGAATGTTTTACTGTTTGGCCCTACTGTAAATTGGTCAATATAGAATGTTTTACTGTTTGTCCCTACCCTGAGTTGGTCAATATAGAATTTTTTACTGTTTGACCCTACCCTGAGTTGGTCAATATAGAATGTTGTACTGTTTGGCCCTACCCTGAGATGGTCAATATATCATATTTTACTGTTTGGCCCTACTGTAAATTGGTCAATATAGAATGTTTTACTGTTTGGCCATACTGTAAATTGGTCAATATATAATGTTTTACTGTTTGACCCTACCCTGAGATGGTTAATATAGAATGTTTTACTGTTTGACCCTACCCTGAGTTGGTCAATATAGAATGTTTTACTGTTTGACCCTACCCTGAGTTGGTCAATATAGATTGTTTTACTGTTTGGCCATACTGTAAATTGGTCAATATAGAATGTTTTACTGTTTGACCCTACCCTGAGTTGGTCAATATAGAATGTTTTACTGTTTGGCCCTACTGTAAATTGGTCAATATAGAATGTTTTACTGTTTGACCCTACCCTGAGATGGTCAATATAGAATGTTTTACTGTTTGACCCTACCCTGAGATGGTCAATATAGAATGTTTTACTGTTTGACCCTACCCTGAGTTGGTCAATATAGAATGTTTTACTGTTTGGCCCTATTGTAAATTGGTCAATATAGAATGTTTTACTGTTTGACCCTACCCTGAGTTGGTCAATATAGAATGTTTTACTGTTTGTCCCTACCCTGAGATGGTCAATATAGAATGTTTTACTGTTTGACCCTACCCTGAGATGGTCAATATAGAATGTTTTACTGTTTGGCCCTACTGTAAATTGGTCAATATAGAATGTTTTACTGTTTGACCCTACCCTGAGTTGGTCAATATAGAATGTTTTACTGTTTGACCCTACCCTGAGTTGGTCAATATAGAATGTTTTACTCTTTGGCCCTACTGTAAATTGGTCAATATAGAATGTTTTACTGTTTGGTCCTACCCTGAGTTGGTCAATATAGAATGTTTTACTGTTTGGCCCTACCCTGAGTTGGTCAATATAGAATGTTTTACTGTTTGGCCCTACTGTAAATTGGTCAATATAGAATGTTTTACTGTTTGTCTCTACCCTGAGATGGTTAATATACTATATAATCTGGTATTTTCCAGAAAGTAGGGGCTGAGCTGGTTTGCAGGATGTGTGTGAGTGGTGGTGTTGTGTGTGTCTGTGTGCGTGCGTCTGTGTGCGCATGTCCATGCACACAGGTACATGCATCTCATGATTATGTGTGTGTTTTGTTTGTAGGACCTCCAGGAGAGTGAGGGCTGTCAGGATGAGTTGGCTGTCAGAGTGCAGCAGCTGAAGTCTGAACTGGTGCTCTTCAAAGGCCTCATGAGCAACGTGAGTCTACATCCACAAAGTTCCTCTCAATATGCACCTTCTCTTATCCAATCCAATTGTGTTGGTCACATACACATGGTTAGCAGATGTTATTGCGAGTGTAGAGAAATGCTTATGCTTCTAGATCTGCAGCAGTAACTAACAGGTCATATATAACAATTCCACAACAAAACCTAATACACAAAGGTAATGGGATGAGAATACATAAGTATAAAATATGTGGATGCGCAGTGACAGAGTGGCTAAGATGCAATAGATAGTAAAGAATGGATAGTGAAGGATACAATATATACATATGAGATGAGTAATGTGAGATATGTAAACATTCTTAAAGTAGCATTATTAAAGTGACTAGTGTTCCATTTATTAAAGTGGCCAGTGATATCAAGTCTGTAGGTAGACAGCCGCCTCTCTGTGGTAGTGGTGGCTGTTTAATAATCTGATGACCTTGAGATTGAAAAACAGCTTCTATCTCTCTGTCAAATCAAATCAAATCAAATTTATTTATATAGCCCTTCGTACATCAGCTGATATCTCAAAGTGCTGTACAGAAACCCAGCCTAAAACCCCAAACAGCAAGCAATGCAGGTGTAGAAGCACGGTGGCTAGGAAAAACTCCCTAGAAAAGCCAAAACCTAGGAAGAAACCTAGAGAGGAACCAGGCTATGTGGGGTGGCCAGTCCTCTTCTGGCTGTGCCGGGTAGAGATTATAACAGAACATGGCCAAGATGTTCAAATGTTCATAAATGACCAGCATGGTCGAATAATAATAAGGCAGAACAGTTGAAACTGGAGCAGCAGCACGGCCAGGTGGACTGGGGACAGCAAGGAGTCATCATGTCAAGTAGTCCTGGGGCATGGTCCTAGGGCCGCGGTTCAGTTGAAACTGGAGCAGCAGCACGGCCAGGTGGACTGGGGACAGCAAGGAGTCATCATGTCAGGTAGTCCTGGGGCATGGTCCTAGGGCTCAGGTCCTCCGAGAGAGAGAAGGAGAGAATTAGAGAACGCACACTTAGATTCACACAGGACACCGAATTGGACAGGAGAAGTACTCCAGATATAACAAACTGACCCCAGCCCCCGACACATAAACTACTGCAGCATAAATACTGAAGGCTGAGACAGGAGGGGTCAGGAGACACTGTGGCCCCACCCGAGGACACCCCGGACAGGGCCAAACAGGAAGGATATAACCCCACCCACTATGCCAAAGCACAGCCCCCACACCACTGGAGGGATATCTTCAACCACCAACTTACCATCCTGAGACAAAGCTGAGTATAGCCCGCAAAGATCTCCGCCACGGCACAACCCAAGGGGGGGGGGGCGCCAACCCAGACAGGATGACCACATCAGTGAATCAACCCACTCAGGTGACGCACCCCCTCAGGGACGGCATGAGAGAGCCCCAGCAAGCCAGTGACTCAGCCCCTGTAATAGGGTTAGAGGCAGAGAATCCCAGTGGAAAGAGGGGAACCGGCCAGGCAGAGACAGCAAGGGTGGTTCGTTCCTGTCCCAGCTTTGATGCACCTGTACTGACCTCGCCTTCTGGATGGAAGCAGGGTGAACAATTAGAGGCTCAGGTGGTTATTGGCTTTGATCTTTTTGCCTTCCTGTGACATCGGGTGTTGTAGGTGTCCTGGAGGGCAGGTAGTTTGCCCCCAGTGATGCGTTGTGCAGACCGCATCACCCACTGGAGAGCCCTGCGGTTGTGGGGGGTGCAGTTGCCGTACCAGGCGGTGATACAGCCCGACAGGATGCTCTCGATTGTGCACCTGTAAAAGTTATTGAGGGTTTTTGGTGACGAGCCCAATTTTTTTCAGCTTCCTGAGGTTGAAGAGGCGATGTTGCGCCTTCTTCACCACACTGTCTGTGTGCGTGGATCATTTCAGTTTGTCGGTAATATGTACACCGAGGAACTTAAAACTTTCCACCTTCTCCACTGCTGTCCTGTCGATGTGGATAGGGGGGTGCTCCCTTTGCTGTTTCCTGAAGTCCACAATCATCTCCTTTTGTTTTGTTGACGTTGAGTGAGAGGTTATTTTCCTGGCACCACACTCCCAGAGCCCTCACCTCCTCCCTGTAGGCTGCCTCGTCGTTGTTGGTAATCAAGCCTACCGCTGTAGTGTCATCTGCAAACTTGATGATTGAGTTGGAAGCGTGCATGGCCACGCAGTCGTGGGTGAACAGGGAGTACAGGAGAGGGCTGAGAACGCACCCTTGTGGGGCCCCAGTGTTGAGGATCAACGGAGTGGAGATGTTGTTTCCTACCTTCACCACCTGGGGGCGGCCCGTCAGGAAGTCCAGGACCCAGTTGCACAGGTCGGGGTTGACACCCAGGGTCTCGAGCTTAATGATGAGTTTGGAGGGTATTATGGTATTGAATGCTGAGTTGTAGTCAATGAACAGCATTCTTACATAGGTATTCCTCTTGTCCAGATGTGATTTTGCAGTGTGATGGTGATTGCATCGTCTGTGGCCCTATTGGGGCGGTAAGCAAATGGGAGTGGGGTGTCAGGTCGGGTGGAGGTGATATGATCCTTGACTAGTCTCTTAAAGCACTTCATGATGACAGACGTGAGTGCTACGGGGCGATAGTCATTAAGTTCAGTTACCTTAGCTTTCTCGGGAACAGGAACAATGGTGGCCATCTTGAAGCATGTGGTGACAGCAGACTGGGATAGGGATTGATTGAATATGTCCATAAACACACCAGCCAGCTGGTCTACTCATGCTCTGAGGGCGCGGCTGGGGATGCTGTCTGGGCCAGCAGCCTCGCGAGTGTTAACTCGTGAGTAAAACATTTAAACATCGGCCACAGAGAAGGAGAGCCCACAGTCTTTGGTAGCAGGCCGTGTCAGTTGCACTGTATTGTCCTCAAAATGCACAAAGAAGTTGTTTAATTTGTCTGGGAGCAAGAAGTCGATGTCCGCGACGGGGTTGGTTTTCTTTTTGTAATCCATGATTGTCTGTAGACCCTGCCACATACGTCTCGTGTTTGAGCCGTTGAATTACAACTCCACTTTGTCTCTATACTGACTCTTTGCTTGCTTGATTGCCTTACGGACGGAATAACTGCACTGTTTGTATTTGGCCATGTTTCCAGTCGCCTTGTCATGATTAAATGCGGTGTACATGCTTTCAGTTTTGCGTGAATGCTGCCATCAATCCACGGTTTCTGGTTAGGGAAGGTTTTAATAGTCCCAGTGGGTACAACATCTCCTATACACTTCCTTATAAACTCGCTCACCGAGTCAGCGTATACGTCAATGTTATTGTCTGAGGCTATCTTGAACATATCCCAGTCGATGTGATCGAAGCAATCTTGAAGCATGGAATCCGATTGGTCAGACCAGCTTTGGATAGACCTAAGCACAGACGCCCCCTGTTTTACTTTCTGACTATAGGAGGGGAGCAACAAGATGGAGTCATGGTCAGATTTTCCAAAAGGAGGGCGGGGGAGGGCCTTGTATGCATCGCGGAAGTTAGAGTAATTTATTTTTTATTTATTTTTATTTCACCTTTATTTAACCAGGTAGGCTAGTTGAGAACAAGTTCTCATTTGCAACTGCGACCTGGCCAAGATAAAGCATAGCAGTGTGAACAGACAACACAGAGTTACACATGGAGTAAACAATTAACAAGTCAATAACACAGTAGAAAAATAGGTGAAAATGGGTGGGCTATTTACCAATAGACTATGTATAGCTGCAGCGATCGGTTATCTGCTCAGATAGCAGATGTTTGAAGTTGGCGAGGGAGATAAAAGTCTCCAACTTCAGGGATTTTTGCAATTCGTTCCAGTCACAGGCAGCAGAGTACTGGAACGAAAGGCGGCCAAATGAGGTGTTGGCTTTAGGGATGATCAGTGAGATACACCTGCTGGAGCGCGTGCTACGGATGGGTGTTGCCATCGTGACCAGTGAACTGAGATAAGGCGGAGCTTTACCTAGCATGGACTTGTAGATGACCTGGAGCCAGTGGGTCTGGCGACGAATATGTAGCGAGGGCCAGCCGACTAGAGCATACAAGTCGCAGTGGTGGGTGGTATAAGGTGCTTTAGTGACAAAACGGATGGCACTGTGATAAACTGCATCCAGTTTGCTGAGTAGAGTGTTGGAAGCAATTTTGTAGATGACATCGCCGAAGTCGAGGATCGGTAGGATAGTCAGTTTTACTAGGGTAAGTTTGGCGGCGTGAGTGAAGGAGGCTTTGTTGCGGAATAGAAAGCCGACTCTTGATTTGATTTTCTATTGGAGATGTTTGATATGGAAGTTAGAGTAATAGTGGTCGAGTGTGTTACTCGCTCATGTACTGCAATCGACTGCTAACAATGTAAGAAATAATGCATAAAAAAACAAAATACTGCACAGTTTCCTAAGGACTTGAAGTGAAGCTGCCATCTCTATTGGCGCCATCTCATGTTGCCATTCACACCTAACAGAACCATCATCAACAACTGGTATACATCTTTCTCCTATATACACACAGCCTCATACTGTCCTGATCTGACTGCACACAAATCATCTACTCATCGATGACCCTTTTCACCCTCAATATTGTCTGGTTCATTCTCCTGTCCCACTGGGTTCCCCAGTCTGTTTCTCACACTCTACACAGAGATCACTCCTGGTCTGGTTAGGATGATAACTGTTACTAGGAGACCGTAACCATCTCTCTTTCTGTGTAGAACATGTCTGATCTGGACAGTAAGATCCAGGAGAAGGCCATGAAGGTGGACATGGACATCTGTAGACGCATCGACATCACGGCTCGCCTGTGTGACTTGGCCCAGCAGAGGAACTGTGAGGATGTCATCCAGATGTATCAGGTAGTCTGTCTGTCTTTCTGTCTGACGGTGTCTGTCTGTGTCAGTCTGTCTGTGTCTCTCTCTCTCTCTCTGTTTGTCTGTCTAAGTCTCTCTTTCCACTCCTAGGTCCCTAACACCCAGTCTGCCATCAACTGTCGCCCCCGGAAACAGACCCCGCTGTCCGTCAACAGTAGTGAGGGTGATGAGACTATCAGCACCTCGGAGAGCGATGGGGGCCTGCCCAGAGAGGAGGAGCTCTGTGGCTCGTCAGCCAATCAGATCAATGAGGAAATGCAGAGGATGCTCAACCAGCTGTGAGTAACATTACAGGACTGGTGTTTGTTACATGTGTAGTTTCTCTTATCAGGCGTCTACAGGTACAACCAGCTTCTACACTGTCAATACTCTACCATAGTATAGGTATTAGACTGATAAGAAGGAAGCTTCCATGAGCATTTTCTCCAGAGGCCAAACAAACGTTAATAAATAAACATTTGTGTGTGTTGCAGGCGGGAGTGTGAGTTTGAAGATGACTGTGACAGCTTAGCCTGGGAGGAGACAGAGGAGACTCTGCTGCTGTGGGAGGACTTCCCAGGATGCACTCTGGCTCCAGAGACCACCCACCAGCCAGGAGAGGTATGGTGCGCTTTAGAATGTTGATGTTTAGGTATTCCATAGTAACTCTATGGGGTTAACTAATGTTAGAGCCTTGGAAGTAGTACCTTCAACCTCTCATAAGTACACATTGATGACATAATGCAATACCTTTGTCCAAGTAGTTATATTGTTTTAATGATTTGTATGGATATCTTTATGCAGAGGCTACACAACATTACATAGACATTTATCAGGAGTTTCTGTATTCACAGTTACTCAGATTATAGTATTGTCAATTTGTATTTTCCAGGAAATTATTTTGAATAGAGCTAGAGCACTTCCATTTTTTTCCATTCCCCACTCTCTGTCTTCCCCTCTCCTTCCTTCCTTCCTTCTCTCCTTCCTTCCTTCTCTCCCCTCCTTCCTTCCTTCTCCCTCGCCCTCTCAGCAGGAAGACCAGTGTCTGGAGAAGGTGATCAATGACACTGAGGACTTATTCAAATCCAGGGAGAAAGAATACCAAGAGACCATTGACCAGATTGAGGTGTGTGTGTGTGGGGGGGGGGGTCTAGGGCTAGGTTAATGTTTGACAGTGTGTTTCTCCCCAGTATGACTCTGCTACAGCTAAGAGTGATGTGTTTCTCCCCAGTATGACTCTGCTACAGCTAAGAGTGATGTGTTTCTCCCCAGTATGACTCAGCTATAGCTAAGAGTGATGTGTTTCTCTCCAGTATGACTTAACTACAGCTAAGAGTGATGTGTTTCTCCCCAGTATGACTTGGCTACAGCTAAGAGTGATGTGTTTCTCCCCAGTATGACTCAGCTATAGCTAAGAGTGATGTGTTTCTCTCCAGTATGACTTAACTACAGCTAAGAGTGATGTGTTTCTCCCCAGTATGACTCAGCTACAGCTAAGAGTGATGTGTTTCTCCCCAGTATGACTCGGCTACAGCTAAGAGTGATGTGTTTCTCCCCAGTATGACTTGGCTACAGCTAAGAGTGATGTGTTTCTCCCCAGTATGACACGGCTACAGCTAAGAGTGATGTGTTTCTCCCCAGTATGACTCGGCTACAGCTAAGAGTGATGTGTTTCTCCCCAGTATGACTTGGCTACAGCTAAGAGTGATGTGTTTCTCCCTAGTATGACTTGGCTACAGCTAAGAGTGATGTGTTTCTCCCCAGTATGACTCAGCTATAGCTAAGAGTGATGTGTTTCTCTCCAGTATGACTTAACTACAGCTAAGAGTGATGTGTTTCTCCCCAGTATGACTCAGCTATAGCTAAGAGTGATGTGTTTCTCTCCAGTATGACTTAACTACAGCTAAGAGTGATGTGTTTCTCCCCAGTATGACTTGGCTACAGCTAAGAGTGATGTGTTTCTCCCCAGTATGACTTGGCTACAGCTAAGAGTGATGTGTTTCTCCCCAGTATGACTTGGCTACAGCTAAGAGTGATGTGTTTCTCCCCAGTATGACTTGGCTACAGCTAAGAGTGATGTGTTTCTCCCCAGTATGACTTAACTACAGCTAAGAGTGATGTGTTTCTCCCCAGTATGACTCAGCTATAGCTAAGAGTGATGTGTTTCTCCCCAGTATGACTTAACTATAGCTAAGAGTGATGTGTTTCTCCCCAGTATGACTTAACTACAGCTAAGAGTGATGTGTTTCTCCCCAGTATGACTCAGCTATAGCTAAGAGTGATGTGTTTCTCCCCAGTATGACTTAACTACAGCTAAGAGTGATGTGTTTCTCCCCAGTATGACTCAGCTATAGCTAAGAGTGATGTGTTTCTCCCCAGTATGACTCAGCTATAGCTAAGAGTGATGTGTTTCTCTCCAGTATGACTTAACTACAGCTAAGAGTGATGTGTTTCTCCCCAGTATGACTCAGCTACAGCTAAGAGTGATGTGTTTCTCCCCAGTATGACTCAGCTATAGCTAAGAGTGATGTGTTTCTCTCCAGTATGACTTAACTACAGCTAAGAGTGATGTGTTTCTCCCCAGTATGACTCGGCTACAGCTAAGAGTGATGTGTTTCTCCCCAGTATGACTCAGCTACAGCTAAGAGTGATGTGTTTCTCCCCAGTATGACTCAGCTATAGCTAAGAGTGATGTGTTTCTCTCCAGTATGACTTAACTACAGCTAAGAGTGATGTGTTTCTCCCCAGTATGACTTAACTACAGCTAAGAGTGATGTGTTTCTCCCCAGTATGACTCGGCTACAGCTAAGAGTGATGTGTTTCTCCCCAGTATGACTCGGCTACAGCTAAGAGTGATGTGTTTCTCCCCAGTATGACTTGGCTACAGCTAAGAGTGATGTGTTTCTCCCCAGTATGACTTGGCTACAGCTAAGAGTGATGTGTTTCTCTCCAGTATGACTTGGCTACAGCTAAGAGTGATGTGTTTCTCCCCAGTATGACTTGGCTACAGCTAAGAGTGATGTGTTTCTCCCCAGTATGACTCAGCTATAGCTAAGAGTGATGTGTTTCTCTCCAGTATGACTTAACTACAGCTAAGAGTGATGTGTTTCTCCCCAGTATGACTCGGCTACAGCTAAGAGTGATGTGTTTCTCCCCAGTATGACACGGCTACAGCTAAGAGTGATGTGTTTCTCCCCAGTATGACTTGGCTACAGCTAAGAGTGATGTGTTTCTCCCCAGTATGACTCAGCTATAGCTAAGAGTGATGTGTTTCTCTCCAGTATGACTTAACTACAGCTAAGAGTGATGTGTTTCTCTCCAGTATGACTTGGCTACAGCTAAGAGTGATGTGTTTCTCCCCAGTATGACTCGGCTACAGCTAAGAGTGATGTGTTTCTCCCCAGTATGACTTAACTACAGCTAAGAGTGATGTGTTTCTCCCCAGTATGACTTAACTATAGCTAAGAGTGATGTGTTTCTCCCCAGTATGACTTAACTACAGCTAAGAGTGATGTGTTTCTCCCCAGTATGACTTGGCTACAGCTAAGAGTGATGTGTTTCTCCCCAGTATGACTCGGCTACAGCTAAGAGTGATGTGTTTCTCCCCAGTATGACTCGGCTACAGCTAAGAGTGATGTGTTTCTCCCCAGTATGACTTGGCTACAGCTAAGAGTGATGTGTTTCTCCCCAGTATGACTTGGCTACAGCTAAGAGTGATGTGTTTCTCCCCAGTATGACTCGGCTACAGCTAAGAGTGATGTGTTTCTCCCCAGTATGACTCGGCTACAGCTAAGAGTGATGTGTTTCTCCCCAGTATGACTCGGCTACAGCTAAGAGTGATGTGTTTCTCCCCAGTATGACTTGGCTACAGCTAAGAGTGATGTGTTTCTCTCCAGTATGACTCGGCTACAGCTAAGAGTGATGTGTTTCTCCCCAGTATGACTTGGCTACAGCTAAGAGTGATGTGTTTCTCCCCAGTATGACTTGGCTACAGCTAAGAGTGATGTGTTTCTCCCCAGTATGACTCGGCTACAGCTAAGAGTGATGTGTTTCTCCCCGGTATGACTTGGCTACAGCTAAGAGTGATGTGTTTCTCTCCAGTATGACTCGGCTACAGCTAAGAGTGATGTGTTTCTCTCCAGTATGACTCAGCTATAGCTAAGAGTGATGTGTTTCTCTCCAGTATGACTCGGCTACAGCTAAGAGTGATGTGTTTCTCCCCACTATGACTTGGCTACAGCTAAGAGTGATGTGTTTCTCCCCAGTATGACTTGGCTACAGCTAAGAGTGATGTGTTTCTCCCCAGTATGACTTGGCTACAGCTAAGAGTGATGTGTTTCTCCCCAGTATGACTCGGCTACAGCTAAGAGTGATGTGTTTCTCCCCGGTATGACTTGGCTACAGCTAAGAGTGATGTGTTTCTCTCCAGTATGACTCGGCTACAGCTAAGAGTGATGTGTTTCTCTCCAGTATGACTCAGCTATAGCTAAGAGTGATGTGTTTCTCCCCAGTATGACTTGGCTACAGCTAAGAGTGATGTGTTTCTCCCCACTATGACTTGGCTACAGCTAAGAGTGATGTGTTTCTCCCCACTATGACTTGGCTACAGCTAAGAGTGATGTGTTTCTCCCCAGTATGACTTGGCTACAGCTAAGAGTGATGTGTTTCTCCCCAGTATGACTCAGCTATAGCTAAGAGTGATGTGTTTCTCCCCAGTATGACTTGGCTACAGCTAAGTGTGATGTGTTTCTCCCCAGTATGACACGGCTACAGCTAAGAGTGATGTGTTTCTCCCCAGTATGACTTGGCTACAGCTAAGAGTGATATGAACCGTCACCTACATGAATACATGGAGATGTGTTCTATGAAGAGAGGCCTGGATGTGCAGATGGAGACCTGCAGGAGACTCATCACCCAGAGTGGGGACAGGTACACTCACTCCCTCCCTCTCTGCCACCGGCATTCACTTCTCTCTCTCACGGGTTTCTCTTTGGCTCACTTTTAATGACCTACAGTAGTTTACAGTAATCTGTACATTTTCTTTGACCACGTTTTAAACGTATTCTTGTGCCTACTGTATACCTGTTATTGTCTAAATTATGCATTCCCCCTAAAATGGTCTTCTTTCTCTCTCTGGCTCTACCTCTCTTTCTCTCTCTGGCTCTACCTCTCTTTCTCTCTCTTTCTCTCGCTCTCTTGCCCGCTCTCTTTATAGTAAGCCTGGCTCTCCTGTGGCTGGTGAGGAGAGAGTTGACCAGGCTGAGAAGGAAGGGACAACAGCGTCGCCTCCTCTCTCCAACTCTCCTCCCAGATCATGACCTATCAAGACCACCTCCATCACATGACCGTCATTCCATCCAACCACAGCACCACTCAACACTCCGCCGTCCCTATAGCAACGCCATATTTACATTCTAACCACTAGATTAGTCTATTTTTTATTTTCTTCAAGCTATCTTCATTCACAAGCCTCAATATAGGAACGTGGCAGATCAATCTGTTTTAGCGAGGGTGTAGTGTTGTGTTTCCAACAGCTTTTAGTCCCCTCTACTGGAAAGTGGTATTACTAGCACCATGGAAGTCTGTACATAAGAACCCACTGTTTAACAGAGCAAAGGTAACGAGGTAATGGATTGAAATACACAACTTGAATTGAGAACACCTCATAGAAACATATGAGCAATATTTGAATGAACTCATATGAGTTGTAGGCTAGCGTGTACTCTTAAGGTAGTTGTTGGTACTACAGAGAACCATGGTAATAACTCCTATAGCATGATCCATTTCCACACAGCCATAATGATAAACACACCACACACACACACACATCAATACATTCATGTCAGCCTAGCATAGCAGATCATTCTAACAGTGTGCTGTCCTGTTGCAACATTATGAGTGTTGTTTTCAAACTCACCTAGAAGTATAACACAGTAAATATAAGCCTTAGGGTGTGTTCGTAAATTCACTGGAGTGCCAGAGTGCCCTCTGGAAGTTCGTAATTTCAAAGCGTTGTCAGATTGTCCGTTCGTAAATTCGGAGTGTTTCGCTCTGGCCGAGGAGTAGGGTTGATCCGAGCCTTCTGACCTCACAACGGCAGGCAAACACCCAAGCTAACAGACAAACGTTGGCTAGCTTGCGAGCTTCTTCCAGACAAAAATGAGAGAACACCGCACTCGAACCATTTTACTCATTCTAGCAGAGCTGGTTAGGCTGTTTTTGTTATCCAGAGTGTTGGTGACTGTAACTGTGATGCTGGCAACAATTTCATTACGCTTTTTTGCCTACGTTTACTGACACCGGCCATATTCAATGTGTGTTGAGCGTTAGTAAATTCATCAGATGAGCGTGCTCTGAAATCGGACTAGATAGCCAGAGAAAATTTACAAAGCAAAGCCCAGTTGGCAAGAGAGAGAAACTCCAGATGAATCACTTTATTAGCAACAAAACAGAAATATAACATTACTGTACTGTATCATAGTTATTCAAACGGACTAAAATAATATCACATCACTCATTTTATCAAGACTTCTACACTTCATTCATATGTATCAATGAAAACTAGAAAAAAAGTCAAATAGTAAACTAAACTCTAAGATGCAGTCACTCAGATGGCGACAATGATATCCCTGTGTGTGATTCTGAACTCACATTTTGAAACAAATGCCTGCCCCTCTCTGCCCTTTTGTTGACACCAGACAGGTTGTCATGGTAACATTATTTTACCGTCCTGTTTCACTTACCTGGTATTTACTAAGGAATTATTGGATAACATTGTGTAACATTGTATTCTTTCTTCAACACAACTGGTACTAAATGTCACATAGTGGTGCTTGTTTCACTGAATCCCAAAGAACCCCAAAAGTAGTTTTATTGTAATTAGAATGTAATACCATTTTACTGTGTCGAGTAAATGGCAACTATGGTGAGAAAGGTTCGCTAGAGCACATAATGATCTGGTACCAGGCTAGTCATAGGCTCTGTGTCGGCCCTATATGTGGTAGTGCAGTGTGAATAGTGTAAATACTCTGTTAAAGCTGATCTGAGGTCAGCTCTGGGGCCTTGCCCTGATCTCTGTGTGTCTCTGTCACTGACACAGGGAGAGGGATACATATGACAAAGGGCATTGACACCCAAGTGTTGTTACACCTACGAGCTGTATTGTATACTAATGTTTTGTTTAGTTTCCAGCAGCAGAGAGCAGAGGAAGGCCCTTCTACTCTGTCCTCCAGCAGGGAGATAGGTAGGCTCGGATATGAGAGATTTGTGTATCTGTTCTGTACTCTCTATTTCTATGTGCTGTAGTCTGATCTGGTTGGTAAGGACTCAAATGCATCAGTAGTATTGTATCAGAGAGAAATGGAAGATTGATGAACAGGCTATAAAAGACAGAATGTCCACAGAATGTCCACAGATGAACAAATAGACAGACAGACAGATGAATGTACAGTACGGATAGATTGACAGATTAATGAATTGATGGATAGAATGATGACCTGCTGAGATAATTTATGTTTGCTACTTGAGTGTCAAAGCAACTGAAAACAAGCAATCTGAATTAACTTTGAGAAATATTGCTGAAACATTGTTATATAAGTACTAAATACTGATGCTGAAAAGCTATCTGACACGGTGCTTGATATGGCCTAACCTATTTTTGAGCTTAAAAGTTAGACGTTTATAAAGAAAGAGCAAAGCAAATATGTATATTCAATAATACAGCAGTAACAGCAGTAATAACAGTATTTAATGTAACAGAAGAATATGAATGATATGTACAGATGTAGGATCTTAATTTGATCACTTTTGTGGCTGAGATTATTCCTGTTCTAAAAAGGCTTCTAAAGTTTGTAATTTCCACTTTGAAATTTCAGACTTGATTTTCCGTAATGAAAAATGCATCAATCCCTACAAAATTGGCCATTAATTATAATCAACGTAATAAATCACATTTCCTGTTGCTGCAGAATTTTTTCCTGCTGTAGCAAACTGGCTCAAATTAAGATTCTACATCTGTAATAATTCGAACTCGTACACGTCACGAATGTAAACAATTATTGAAGGAAAACTTATTTTATTTTCTCCACTTGTCACTTCATGTTTGTAGATGTGGCAAAATAGTGAAATTGTTAGAGCTGAGGAGTAGATTTCCTCTCTGTTAATTCAACATACACTATGTTATTATACAGTAGAATGTAGATGTACAATACATTTTTGTTCCTCTTCCTTGACATTGAAATATGCATTACTTTGAGCATAAAACACTCGCTTACCTCAGATTAACAATATTTAATAACTCTTTACTTTGAGTGTTAAACACTCTCTTACCTCAGATAAACAATATTTAATAACTCAATAATAAAACACAAGGATTCCTTCACAAATACTATCTCTTTATCAACAACTAAATGGAGGCTTCAGTTTAGTTCATTTCATTTGTGTTTGATGAGGAAGATGTTTAATCAGGTGCCGTCTGCTGGTCACACCTCAATATTCTAATATTGTAGAAGGGTTTCCAAGGCTTTCTCTGAACGATTATATAGGTTGTGAAGAACAGGTTTTGGAACCATGAAAAAAGTATATGCATGTCTTAAGCTATGTATTGGTTATGCCATTCCTTGGGCGTTTCTCCTGACCACATGACCTCGGTCCTAGACCTGGGTATTCAACTCTTACACTACAAGATCCAGAGCCTGCTGGTTTTCTGTTCTACCTGATTTACTAATTGCACCACCTGGTGTCCCAGGTCTAAATCAGTCCCTGATTAGACGGGAACAATGAAAACATGCAGTGGACCTGGCTTTGAGGTCCAGAGTGGAGTTTGAGGGTCCTGTGTTATAATGCTTGGGTTTTTTCTGCTCGGGTCATATGGCCAGTAAAACTCCTGGCCCCAGCCTTCCTGCCCTTTGGCCAGAACTGGAGAATAAAATGGAGAATAGAAGGCAGCGGAGAAATAGTGAGAATATGTTTTTCTTTGTATATTTTACTACACGCACAGAGAGACTGAGTCTCTGCAGTATGTATGCATGAGTCAGCGTGTATGTTTAGGAGAGTGTTCTAATGTCCTTGGTTTTTAAAAAGAGTTTTACTGGTTCACTTACAACATGAAGAATACAATAGTCCTAAAATGCACACTGTCTTCCAGTGTCTGTCTGACAATAGACCAATTCATATCCTCTTCACAACTGAACTGAAGGCTAACGGTATAACTGAATCATTGTAAACTAGAGTGGTAGGGACCATACAGTGATGTGTTCTGCTGACTGGATTCCCATCTCTAAAATACTGTATATATATAAATCAAAGATGTACAATAATCGCTCTAATATTCCAACAATAATCCACTTTCTTCATGAGTGTATATGATTAGAAAGTAAATTCTTTTTAAAAATGGTACCAAAGTGTAAAAAAAAAAAGATTACTACTCAAATGCTTTAACATAATGATGGTATGATTGCTATGATATTGTATGCATTAAAGGAAAACACTATGTTGGATATATTGTATGTTTAAACACTGGCAATGCAAGGAGGTCCACAGTCAAAAATACTTAGTGTCAGGTTCCCGGATTTGGCACATAGCAGAACTTTTAATGTGGATGGAGATATTTGATTGGTCCTTAATGTTTCTTGTAGACCAGGAGCCAATGCTCTTGCTCGGTGAGGACCAGTGTATTCTCCGGTCCATATATTTTACCATCAACTAATTCCATCTGGCCTGAGTGAGCGAGCATGCAGGTGAATAGACTGAGTTGTCAATGAGAAGACTGTTAGGAATCACCAGGGCCTCATTTACTAAGCATCTGCACCAGTGCCATGTTTAAACCTGCTCTTTTCAAAAGGGAACGAGTCATAGAACAAAAGGTCAAGGGACAAGTAAAGTCTGTTTTCTGTTTCTAGCTTTGTATCTCATCTTATAATTCCCTCCGAAAAGAGCAAGTGTAAACATTGCACTGCTTGGTAAATCAGGCCTTGGTTTTTGTTTTGGTGAGGTGTGAGTTCTGTGAAACTGGACTGTCCCCTTGAACATGTGTGCTTCATCACAGAGCTCTGTGTACTGACGGAGAGTTCAACGCAGAGCTCTGTGTACTGACGGAGAGTTCAACGCAGAGCTCTGTGTACTGACGGAGAGTTCAACGCAGAGCTCTGTGTACTGACGGAGAGTTCAACGCAGAGCTCTGTGTACTGACGGAGAGTTCAACGCAGAGCTCTGTGTACTGACGGAGAGTTCAACGCAGAGCTCTGTGTACTGACGGAGAGTTCAACGCAGAGCTCTGTGTACTGACGGAGAGTTCAACGCAGAGCTCTGTGTACTGACGGAGAGTTCAACGCAGAGCTCTGTGTACTGACGGAGAGTTCAACGCAGAGCTCTGTGTACTGACAGAGAGTTCAACGCAGAGCTCTGTGTACTGACAGAGAGTTCAACGCAGAGCTCTGTGTACTGACAGAGAGTTCAACGCAGAGCTCTGTGTACTGACAGAGAGTTCAACGCAGAGCTCTGTGTACTGACAGAGAGTTCAACGCAGAGCTCTGTGTACTGACAGAGAGTTCAACGCAGAGCTCTGTGTACTGACAGAGTTCAACGCAGAGCTCTGTGTACTGACAGAGAGTTCAATGCAGAGCTCTGTGTACTGACAGAGAGTTCAACGCAGAGCTCTGTGTACTGACAGAGAGATGGAATGAAGAATAAAAGATACAGCTGAGCAATATGATTGTGTGTGTGTGTTTTTTTGTGTGGATTTGGTGAGTTTATGCTAGAAGCCCATTTGCGTTGGCTGCTATGTGTGTCTGTACTTCCTGAACTCCACCTGCCTGATAAACTAACTTTACGAGGACAGCGAGATAAAATGTTTGTGACAAACTGTTTTTCACATCTTAAAGTATGTGTCGAAAATGATGAGACTTTGGTTCAGAACCATTAGTCACCCTGCTGACATGCCTGTCTTGTCTGCCTGTCTGTCTCTAGCTTATAAATACATCACAACATCACTGTCAGTACACAGTGGGCGGGAGAGACAGGAAGAGAGGAAGATGTCACAGGTGAAGGAAATAATGACGCAAAGGATGGGTAGAGAAGAGCGAGACACACCTTAAAATAATTATAGTTGAAGGGGGGGGGGTCGAAGTTGTAGACAACAAATGCTTGGCATTTGGTGTGGTCTCTACAGTGCAAAAGGTAAGACTAGATTATTTTATGTGTTGGTAGTTTTCAACACAGGTTTCTACATTGATATATTTTGAACTGAAATGAGGCTCAAAGCTGTAAGTTAGTGCAGTCACCATCAAATTGTGATAAACTTACAGATTTTTAACATGTAGCCTTGTAACATCTTCTGGCATTATTTGTTGTGTACCTTTTAATACCTAATTAGAAAGGTTACTGAATGAACTCAAATGACAAATCGTTAATGATTTAACATCGTTTACAGAATGGTGATGGAACAGTTATTTGTGGCTGTGCTAATGATGTCTGCACACCTAGCAGTCTCATATCCTCTGGTAACCATTTTACCCTTTTTATGTCCGTTCTCATTATTTGTTATGACCGCTTACGAAAGCTGTTAGAACCATTCGACATCTGTTACAACATTATGACAGTAGACCTCATGAGACTGTGTGTTCGTGTTGTGTGTCGTCAGACTACAGAGAGCTATTACATGGATGGAGGGAGACAATGCAGACTGTGTCCACCAGGTGAGAAAGAAATGCCCTCCATCATCTTTATTTGATTTATTGTTCCCTTGTTTTTGTTCCCTCATCTCCACATCATCCTACAAATCAACCATGTTTTACATTAATAGTGAGTCCGATCCTTTCAGAATGTGTGAGTGCGCACAGGCTCTTAGGAATCATGAGGAAACCAAGAGAGTTTCTCATGATGAAAAGTGGAGCTCTGTGCTATGACCACATCCTTCATTAGTATGCAGACGAGGCCAACAGGCTCTCGCTCTGTGCGCTCCATCTCTTCCTGTTATTCTCTGCTCTCTGCCGTTTTGCTCCCTATCTTCTCACTCAGCAACAGACCGTGTACTAAAACGTTACCTGAATGTGTGTGTGTGTCTATGGGTCTAAAATATTTAGCATTATGTTCTGATATCCACTACTCATGTAGTCTACTACAGGACATTTATAAAACTGCAGCGTCCATCAGTTTGTATTGTTATTGTGGTGCTCTCTTATGTCTTGACTCTCCTTGTCTCTTCACTCTCTCCTTGCTCCTCTCTTTCTAACTCGTCCTCTCGATCGCCCCATTTCCCTATATTTTTTCCTAACTTTATTTCCTTTACTCCATATCTGCTGTCCCATGTCTTACAGCCATCAAACAACTGGACACTTCCTGTTTCACACTGAGTATTTAAATACTGTATTCCCAACATAGCTCATTCTAATATATCTACTGCTGTACATATCATTGTTGGTATATATTGTGTAAATTCTTCCAGTCTACTGTACATACGCATAGATTGCATTCGGGTTGTTGATTGGATTCGTCCCGAGGTTCTTGAATTTTTGAAAAAAAACACTTCAATTATTTGTGTACTTGTTTGCAGTGGCGGTTCTGTGGTGGGGCCAGGGGGGGCCAGTGCCCCTGTGACAACAATTTTGGACCCCCTTGTGGCCCCCCTGAAAGTGGAGTATGAAATCATTTTTACATAACTCATTTTTGCTATCGTTCTTTTTTTACATCCGTTATTAGACAGTGGCAACGATGATGATTATGAACATGGTCTTTTGCCTGCTAATGCCTGCAATGCAGTGAAGAAAACGTTGACAACAATAACGTCTAATGTGACTGGCCCCTCTAACAGTACAACTGGCCCCAGCTTGGCCCCCCCAGTTGAAATGGTCTTGTCACGTTCGTGACAAGGATCGGACCAAGGCGCAGCGTGGTATGCGTACATTCTTATATATTTAAAGAATGAACACTGAACAAACAAAATAGCAAAACGACACGTGAAGCTATACAAACGAGTGCTGACAGGCAACTATACATAGACACGATTCCAAGAAACACAAAGGGGAAATGGCTGCCTAAATATGATCCCCAATCAGAGACAATGATAAACAGCTGTCTCTGATTGAGAGCCATATCAGGCCAACATAGAAATACAAAACCCCCTAGACCTACAACAACCCTAGACATACAAAAACCCTAGACAATACAAAAACTAGCGTACCCACCCTAGTCACACCCAGACCTATCCAAAATATAAAGAATACCGAGATATCTAAGGTCAGGGTGTGACAGGTCTAGAACCGCCACTGCTTGTTTGACATTTTACTGCGTTGTTAAGAGCTAGTAACACAAGCATTTCCGCTGCACCCGCTATAACATTTGCTAAACTGTGTATGCGACCAATACACTGATTTAATGTTTCACCTCCCCTCTCTATCGCAGGTCATTATCAGAGTTCCTGTTCAGAGTGCTCTCCCTGTCGAGATGGTTCCTACACAACACGATTGAATGCTGAGTCCAGTTGTCATTCCTGCTTCAAAGACTGCAAACATGGTACATAAACACGAACACAACTCATTCACAGAGCAATGTAACATCTTTATTTTGTGGGAAATACTTCAACTGTATATTGTTTGTAAATCATTGTCGTTTTTTGGGGCCATTTTGAGCCTGTAATCGAACCCACAAATGCTGATGCTCCAGATACTCAGCAGGTCTAAAGAAGGCCAGTTTTATTGCTTCTTTAATCAGAACAAACGTTTTCAGCTGTACTAACATAATTGCAAAAAGGTTTTCTAATGATCAATTAACCTTTTAAAATAATAAACTTGGATTAGCTAACACAACGTGCCATTGGAATACAGGAGTGATGGTTGCTGATAATGGGCCTCTGTACGCCTATGTAGATATTCCATTAAAAATCAGCCATTTCCAGCTACAATAGTAATTTACAACATTAACAATATTTACACTGTATTATTTTAATGGACAAAAAATGTTCTTTCCTTTAAAAAACAAGGACATTTCTAAGTGACCCCGAACTTTTGAACAGTAGTGTATGTACAGTGCATTCGTAATGTATTCAGACCCCTTGACTTTATCCACTGTTAAAGCTTCATTCTAAAATGTATAAAATGTTTTTTTCGCCCATCAATCTACACAGAATACCCCATCATGACAAAGTAAAAACAGTTCAAAAATGTAAAAAACGTTGACATATTTATTAAAACTAAAAAATGAAATATCACATTTACGAGAGAATCTTCTCATGGTCTGAGAATCCTTTAATTGCCTTTTGGCAAACTCCAAGCGGGCTGTCATGTGCCTTTTACTGAGGAGTGGCATCCGTCTGGCCACTCTACCATAAAGGCCTGATTGGTGGAGTGCTGCAGAGATGGTTGTCCTTCTGAAAGGTTCTCCCATCACCATAGAGGATCTCAGATGCTCTGTCAGAGTGACCATGGGTTCTTGGTCACCTCCCTGACCAAGGCCATTCTCCCCCGATTGCTCAGTTTAGCTGGGCGGCCAGCTCTAGGAAGAGTGTTGGTGGTTCCAAACTTCTTCCATTTAAGAATGTTAGAGGCCACTGTGTTCTTGGGGACCTTCAATGCTGCAGAAACGTTTTGGTACCCTTCCCCAGATCTGTGCCTTGACTCAATCCTGTCACGGAGCTCTACATACATTTCCTTCGAACTCATGGCTTGGTTTTTGCTCTGACATGCACTGTCAACTGTGGGACTTTATATAGACAGGTGTGTGCCTTTCCAAATCATGTCCAGTCAATTGAATTTACCACAGGTGGACTCCAATCCAAGTTGTAGAAACATCTCAAGGATGATCAATGGAAACAGGATGCACATGTCTAAAAACCTGTTTTGGCTTTGTCATTGTGGGGTATTGTGTGTAGATTGATGAAGAAAATGATTTTCTTTTTTGCAGTGGTTACATAGCAGGAATAAAGTCATTTGGTATTTTGATATACATTAGATTTTGATAGATAGTACTAATACATTTTGTTTTCAGTCATAACTATTAAAGAACATGATTTTTTAAAACCCACCCCTCAGCTACTCTGTCAATCCCACCTATTTCCATAAACCCACCCTTCAGCTACTTTGTCAATCCCAACTATTTCCATAAACCCACCCCTCAGCTACTCTCAGTCCATCCCACCTATCTCCATAAACTGCCCTCTTATGATTTCCATATGCCATACCTGTCATTTCTTACCAAAAGTTATAAAGGTATGTCTACAGTATGGACACTATTTATTACCATGTAATAGCTGTACTAAACCTTTTATTCTGGCTGTGGTGTGTGTGTGTGTGTGTGTGTGTCAGATTTGCACCTGGTGGAGGATGAGCCGTGTACTTCTGTATCGAACGCTAGATGTCGCTGTGAGGCTGGTTTTACCTGCACCGACAAAGACGACCAGACAGGAAACTGTAGAGACTGTGAGAAGGTCCCTCAGCTGCCCGCACCTCCCCTGCCACCTAGCAATGGTACAGTACAGTGTGTGTGTTGCCCACTGGCCTTCTCTTATGCATGTCTTCCTTCACTGTATTGTATCCTTGCCAGGTTCTGGGTATTGAATCAGTGTGTTTGGCTGTGGATAGATGTGATGTTTTCCTGCCTGTGTGCTCTCTGCTCTGATTACAGTAGTGGGCATCAGAAACAACCAGACAGGAACTTCCTCTGAACACAGCAGGACTTCCGCTGGACGCTGTCAACCTCCTAAGTGAGTCTTTATCTTTTTTTATCCTCCCTACTTAAACATACCGGAACCAGACTGATAAACAGGCTCTGGTTGAAGCCTTCTCCTGCCAGGAGGGCCACTTCTGGCAAAGTTATTATTTTATGGTATATAACCTTCATACAACCAGAAGATCTGGTATCAAAGAAATGTCAGATATCTTAGTGGTAATGGATATTTGGGATATTAAATAGAGTTCTCAGTTCACTGGCCCCACTTCAGTGTTGACAGGCTGTGAATGTGTATGGATATGTTACATGATGAGTCCTTTACCTCTGTCTCATCCAGCTGTGACACTCCACGATCACCAGTCTCACAAGCAGGTAACGCCACTCATCACACCACAGGTGTGTGTGTGTGTGTGTGTGTGTGTGCGCGCGCTCGAGTGTGTGTGTGTGTGTGTGTGTGTGTGTGTGTGTGTGTGTGTGCATCAGCTATTTTCATTACAGTCAGAATATATTGAAAATGTGAGAAGCTACAGATACAGTAGTTTCTCCATCTCCTTTCCCCACCAGCTGACACTAGCAAACACTTGGCAGCCATTTTGTGTCCTATGGTGGTCATTGGAATCCTAGCTGTTATCATTCTGTCATGTATCCGTCGCCCAGGAAATGAAGCCTGTTTCAAACAAGGTAAGGCAGTGTTCCTCTGTTCAGTCTCAACTGTAGTTAGATCATTGTGTTAGAGCAGACTCTCTCTGGACACTAGAATGAGATGAGGAAGGATTAAACTTTGATGTTAAATCTCAGGATAGGTCTGCACTGGGAGCCAACTGTAGCTTCTTGTGAATGTAATTGAATTAAAAGATTGCAACACTCTCTCTGTGTAGACCTACTTACCAGTTTCTAGTGTCTACATGTACCCAGAAAGCATTAAAATGCAGAGTAAGATGAAAAAGCATTGCCCTTTCAATCATAGATGAATCATCGATGAAATACCCATGAGCGGCTTACCATCAGTTTTCTGTGTTGACTAATAGATTTGTGTCTGTTATTTTCCAGCTCTCAAGTTCTGTAACAAGGTATGTATAATACCTACGGTAACTTACTACATTGTGTGTGTAATGTTCACATAGTCATTCGTGTGTTCCTGACCTAAACCCTATATAGGCATTGTTGACAATTGTGTATTCCAATAACTCTGGATTTCTGGTGAATTTCTGTGCTCTTATGAAGGGAGTAAGTGAAACGTCGCCTAACAAGACCAAAGAGCCACCTCATCAACACAATGCCAGAGAGACACAGCCCAGTATTCAGCACCAGACAGTGGATCCACCACCTATTACAGCAGCAAATATGGGTACTATGGATACATACAAATAATTATTTTGACCCCAAGATCTTGATTTAAAAAGGAATCTAAATATGGTGGAGTTACTCTTGTGGTTTTTCCTATAGATGCACGTCAGTCGTTTAACTTGGAGTTTTGCATAGATTATGTTTTGAAGTCCATGGGGGATTAGCATGGGAAGTTGATTAGTTTCAAGAACCATAGTGAATAAGGCTGATGATGAATATAGAATCTAATATCCCTTTCTCTCTGCCTGTGTCTCTCTCAGGCCCGGTCCATGTCCATAATGCTGGAACAGTCATCTTCAGTTTACTCAACCAGTTCACTGGTATGGGTGGAGGGATGGAAGAGAGAGGGATGGAAGAGAGGGATGAGGAAGGATGTCCGACCCACCCCACACCCTCCCCTAACATCCATCTATCCCAGGAGGAAAGGGATGGGGAGATGGACTGTGTATTCTTCCCTTCACAGGAACAAGGGAAGGACAGTCACGTTTCCAAAGAGGAGGTGCATTGAGGGGAGGGGGATTGAGGACAGAGGACGCACCA
This sequence comes from Oncorhynchus masou masou, assembly GCF_036934945.1. Classification (NCBI taxonomy): domain Eukaryota; kingdom Metazoa; phylum Chordata; class Actinopteri; order Salmoniformes; family Salmonidae; genus Oncorhynchus; species Oncorhynchus masou. Next base: position 76,533,288 of record NC_088240.1, on the reverse strand, counting down.
AGTGAAAACTTCTCTTCTAGGATCAGTTTAGCCAACCATACATCCTAATGTTAATCATAAGGAGGATTAAGACTGGTCTGACCCTGGATCAGTGGTAAGGGACAACATCTACCTGGGGCTCTATTCAGTCTGTATCACTGAAGCGTTACAGATTGCTTGATAGAAATGTAAAGGTAATTTTTGATTGAGCCGACATATGCAGTGTTTAACGTGAATGCAGTCTCCACTGACGCGAGAACATTGCCTTTACATTTCTATCAGGCCGTAAAGCTGAACTTCTGAGATACATGGAGCCCTTACTCTCAGAAGATCACCGGTGAATCCCAAAACTCTAGAATGGCCATTATTTCCTGTTCTAGACTTAGAGCTACACATCTCACTATGGTGGTCATGTACACATCCACTTGCTCTCATTTTATTGAACTATATAATAAGCTTTCAGTCTCAACTGCTGCAAACTGTTTTTTCTGTGTTCATGTGGCACCTTGAACTGTTTTTGCACAAATTAAAACCAAAATATGAAATATAATTGTTCAATGAATACAGGTGATGGGGCGATTGTATGACATTACAGTAGGCCTGTAACATTTGTGATTCTGTTCTTTATTTAAAATACAGCACTGTATGTTTTAAACAGCCACTACTGTGTAAGAGTAAACATTGGCATAAAGCATAGATACAGCAAAAATCAGAATTGTAATGAAGGTGTAAAACATCTTCAACATAAACATGTACAGTACATGTATTCAGCACACAAATGTTTGTGTGTGTGTGTGTGTGTGTGTGTGTCTGTCTGTCTGTCTCTCTCTGTGTCTCTTGTTCACTCTTCATTTCTCACTCTCTCAGCTCTTTCTCGGTCACAGACTCCCACTCCCTCTCTCATCTTTAGCCTGTATCTTCATACTACAAAGTGTCTTTTTGTCCTATTTTCTTGTCCTTTCTGAAAGTCCTAGATACAGAAGCCACTGCATTAAACCAATACAGCAGCCTGTCTAGCCTTCAGGTTAGTTTCACTTCAATGGGAATGTGAGATAGTCTGTGTGTCTCCCGGGTCTCCCAGCTCGCTTGGGAGTTCTCATCCTCTCCTTCGACACCCACTTCCTCCATCATACGTCCAGTAGCAGCTCTGGCTTTCCACACACTTCCTGGACCGGCATGGGCACTTCCTCTTCCGCTGTGCTCTGATTCGCTGGAGTAGTCTTTTTGGAAGACCAGAAGCCTGATGGACCAATAAGATGAGGGTTCGGTCAAATGTGCGTGTATATGTATTGTGTTCACTAGAACTACAGGACAGATCAACAGTGACGTGGACTTACTGTTTGTTGAACCAATCCATCGTAGAACAGGTTTGAGCTTTGAGATGGCAACAAGGCAGGTGAGCAGTAGACACACACACACTGCAGACACACACACCGGGAGCCACTTGCTATCATCTGTTTGTGTGTGTATGAGAGAGCGGGAGGAGTGGAGAGAGGGGTCAGGGCTGTACACATGAACACCGGCATTGTTTTGGGTTTTGTGAGAGAGAGAGAGAGAGAGAGAGAGAGAGAACTATGTAGCTCTCATGGCATTTTTACATGTCACTTTGAACACTTTCAGGCCATTTTCATAATTTGTATCCAATGTATTGTAGTTTACCTTGGTTTGGATTTGTGATGGGCCCAGTACCATGCTTGGTGACAGGTTTAGGTCTATGATTATGGATAGCTGCAACCAAGTGGTTTGACACTGTAGCTGGCATGATGGGAGGTGTCGGTATGAGTTTGGGTGTGTTCGGGCTGGGGATCTCCTCACAGTCCAGACAGGTGCCACTGCCTCTGCAGCGGTAGCCTGGTTTACAGCTGCACACATCATTCTGCTTGGTGGAACAGCGAGATACATACTGCAGCTCTGTAACGGAACACAAGTCATAGGTGGTCTATTTGTCTGTGTGCCTTCATGTATACTGACTTTGACATAGTGTTTTTGTCACGTAGTCAAACACAATCTGAAATCATGCCTGAATATGATGAAATAACTCATCTTCTAAATGACTCATAGGACCTTGTTGAATCAGCTTTTGACTCACAACGAAATGAAGTGTATATTACCGTCTGACCCCACCCTTCTCACACACACACACACACACACACACACACACACACACACACACACACACACACACACACACACACACACACACACACTCGACTAGAGTGAATGACAGTTCAAATGTGTTCACTGAGTCTGTGACTACTCTCAAACCTCTCACCTCTATTTAAAAATAGTTAATCTCTATTTTTGTCCCCCACTACACTCGATGACAACGATGTAATGAGAATGTTTTGTCAGCTGTACTTTCCAATGTTTATCTTTAAAGTAAAAAGGTTATTTCCACCGGTGAGATATCTGTCTACCACTAACCCCTCCCACTGTCCCCCCCATCCCATCATCACTGATATCCTTGACATTACTTGGTAGACATGCCATCCCTTCTGCCCTCCAGGCCTCCCAACCCTCCTCTAGTCCTGGGTGGGTGAGTCAGTGTTTCTCAGTGCCCCCCTCCCCTGCCCCCTCTCTCTCTGACTGTGTCCCACCATGGTACAGTGAAGGGGGAAATCCCTAGCAGGCTGTGTTTTCATCTGTAAAGTCCTTCATAACTATGACTTAGAAAAACAGGTGAGTAACAGTTTTAGACAGACAAACAAGACAAGTATCAGTGCCAATCATATTTTGCTGGAAATGTATAGATACACACACACACACACTTACCACTCATGCTGCAGCCATCGCAGGATTTGCAGCCTATGTTGAAGTTGTAGCTGTCTGAGTAGTAGCCGCTGGTGCAGTTAGTACACTGGGTCGGGCTGTTCTGACCGGTGCAGCGTCCCACCATATGCTGACCTGTAAAGGGCAACATATTAAATTACACCTGCACACACACACACACACACACACACACACCTGATAAAAGTATTTTTCAAATGGCTTACCTGGTGGACACTTGTCGCAGCACCATTGGCTTACATGCAGTGGCCAAGCATACTGTTTCTCGTTGCATGTGAGGGATTGGACAAGAGAGAGGAGAGAAGGTAGGGATAGAAAGATGTGGGTGATCCACCAGAAGAGATGCATCTGAGAGGGATGAAGAGAAAAAGAGGAAGACAGTCAATATTTTACAAGAACTTCACAACAGACATTGAGTGTACAAAACATTAGGAACACCTCCCTAATATTGAGTTGCACCCTCTTTTGCCCTCAGAACAGCCTCAATTCGTCAGGGCATGGACTCTACAAGGTGTCAAAAGCGTTCCACAGGGATGCTGGCCCATGTTGACTCCAATGCTTTCCACAGTTGTCAAGTTTGCTGAATGTCCTTTGGGTGCTGGACCATTCTTGATACACACAGGAAACTGTTGAGTGTGAAAAACCCAGCAGCGTTGTAGTTCTTGACACACTCAAACTGGTGCACCTGGCACCTACTACCGTACCCTATTTTTAAATGCACTTCAATCTTTTGTCTGGCCCATTCACCCTCTGAAAGGCACACGTACACAATGTCTCAAGGCTTAAAAATCGTTCTGTAACCCGTCTCCTCCTTATCTACACTGATTGAAGTGGATTTAACAGGTGACATCAAAAAGGAAATCATAGCTTCACCTGAATTCACCTGGTCAGTCTATGTCATGGAAAGAGCAGGTGTTCCTAATGTTTTGTATACTGCAGTCAAAGATATCATCCAACAATATATTATCAAGAGAAAGTATTGCAATGGCAGGACATTATCGTAGACTCAAACAGTAGCTGTAAGAGACAGTAAAGGACATGAGAAACGGGAGACCACCTAAAGTAGAAAACATGATACAGACTCCAGACAAAACACCTACATGCTGACATTGAAAAACGAAGCGATGACATAAACACGTCCAACTGTATGTCATTATAGATACATTAAGCAAGGACTCTAACGACAGACCTGAACAAATGTGTTTCAGTAGGGAAGTGTAGAGTCTGACTGTATACCATTATAGATGCATTAAGCAAGACCAGGACTCTAATGACAGACCTGAACAAATGTGTTTCAGTAGGGAAGTGTAGAGTCTGACTTACCGTGTCTCAGAGAGAATGAGATAGATGTGACTCTGGACCCTCTGACTGTGTGACTGAACTGGTTATCACAGTGTGTCAGAGTATTATTCAAAAGATGAGTCATAAGGTAAACTGCCATTTCAAGATTCCTATCTCTCTCTCTATGACGACCCCCCTAGTTCACTCTGAGCCACTGTGCCGCTTAAAACCCTAAACTTGCCCATCTTCCTCCCTCTTTCTTTCCACTGCTGTTTGTCTGTCTCTATTTTTTCATCAAAAACGGTGATATTAGGTTCCAAAACAATCTTAAGACTCTCTTATGTCCGTCTGTCTCTCTCTCGCTCAGTTGCTTTGATAATAAGGTAACTTCAGAGTGATATGACTACATTACACTCATCTTAGGACCAGTCATTTTCTTCACTGTAAGCAGCAGCCGTTCTTATTTAAATTCACCGTCCAGTCAAACATACTCAGATCAGACTGAGAGAAATGACATTGACATTCTTTACAGACATGTACACAACAGGTTTTTGAGCTCCATTGACTCTTGTGGGTTAACTGAATGTCATATTTTGCCTATCATTGTGTGTGTGTGTGTGTGTGTGTGTGTGTGTATGTGCGCGTTGGGTGAATGTGTCTGCACCTGTGTGGTGTGTGTGTGTGTGTGTGTGTGTTTCAACCATATGCAGCCGTCTCTTTGTCAGAGGTCACGTGGTTTCATTGACTCTGTGGTCTGCTCCTTCTCAACTCAACCTGGATTTTCACAGAAGCCAAGCCACATCACATGACCCTGGGTGAACTGTTACAGCCCAGAGAGCAGCGGCAGGGACGACCCTCTCCCTCCACCTTCGCCTCAGGCCTCTGAGGATTCACTATTCATACAGCATACACAGATTTCTGTAACAAACAGAAATGAATGGGCTGAGCCTCAGAGTCTGCAGAAACAAACAGTTGTCAACCAAAAAAACATGATTGATTCTCATGAATGTTTCTCCAGGATTTTCTTATTATATGTTTTCCATTGGCTGAAGGGTACATTTAGTTTATTTTTATTTTACCCCTCTACTACCCCCCCCCCCCCCCCCCTTCGAAACCTCGTTTGGTTTCCATGTGCCATATATTTCTCAATTGTGCTGTGATGTTTTACAAAAAATGTTTACCTTTCTAATCGTATATTATCCACAGATTGTGAGCTAAAGATAAACCTTTCCTATGAGTATTATTGATTGACTGACTATGGCTTTTCCAAATCGCCCAACACTGCTATTTGTAAGGTTAATTTTATTTGCATGTTGTGATTTTTTTTAAACAATTCCTGAACCTGTGACCAGAAACAAGCTACATAGGGTCAGTACCAGAATAAATGATCTATTGATTCTATCTCTTCGCAGCAAAATCTACAGAGCTGAGATTGTTGTATGCCCCATATATATATATATAGTATTCTGTTGGTGGCAAGAATTTTATATAATCATTTAAACTGAAAAACTCCAAGTGTTGAATCAAGTGCAGTTTTTTGTACCAGTTCATAAACCATATGCCATGGAATTGGTACATTGAAAAGCTTCTCCCATTTATTTTGCAACCTGCAGCTGTCAAATGTTTGTCCTCAGATGAAACTGGTATAGTATTCTATTTATGCCAGTTCCTTTCAGCCAATTTGTATCTTTAATATATGGCAGACAAACAAGTTCCCTACCTTCTCCCTTTTCCACCTCTGTTTTGAATTCACCAATTTGTAAGTCGCTCTGGATAAGAGCGTCTGTCAAATGACTTAAATGTAATCTAAATGTTTTGTGGTAGTGCTGCAATCAGTTGGTTGTAAGTTTGGATTGAGCAGACATTCCCAAATACTCCTCCGTTTCTATTCACAATACCATTAATAAATATAATACCAATTTTAAACATTTCCATAAAGAATGTGTTTTAATTCATCAGTATATTTGAGTTTAAATCATAACATTTGTTGTAATATATGTTCTATATTTTCTGGAGGATTAAACTGAAATTGTAACCAGCTTTGTATGGCTTGTTTAAGAAAGGACAATAGTTTAAACAAAATTTCATTTTCAATTAGTTGTAAATGAGAAGCTCTAACCTGTGTAAAGGATGAGCCTTTCGAAAAAAGTATTAAAAGTATTTACCTCTATGGTTGCAGAATCTTATCTATTTTTTTAACTTTTGTTTTTTGAGATGTGAATACCAAGTATGTCTACTTCACTATCATCCCATTTGTACTATTTTACATCTGGGGTTGCTGTAGATAACTGTAACCCATTGTATAAGAGATTCACCTAAATTAAAGTAATCCAGGCATTTATATATCAATATATATCAATTCAAACGCCTTTTCAAGATCTGCTATGAAGACCAGGCCTGGTATCTTTGATGTTTCATAATGTTCAATTGTTTCAAGTAATTGTCGTATATTATCTCCAATATATCGTCCATGTAAAAAAAACCTGTCTGCTCAGGATGAACAATATCTGGTAAAAGCTTTTTAATTCTATGCATTTCGCCAGGATTTTCGCATCGTAACACTGAAGTGTTAGAGGCCTCCAGTTTTTTAAATGGACTGGATCTTTATACTTACCACCTGGGTCCTGTTTTAGTAGTAATGAAATTAGACCTTGTTGAGTACCTGAAAGTCTACCATTTGTATAAGAGTAATTAAAACATGCTAATAATGGATATTTGAGTACATCAAAAAGTTCTACTGGTATACTGTCAAGCCCTGGTGTTTTTCCGAACTGAAAAGATTTTATTGCCTCAAAAAGATCATCTTCTCTGTAAGTTGGCCTTCACACAGGTCTTTCTGTAAATTTGTTAATTTTACATTATTATTAGGAAAGAAATTCTTACCGTTAACATCATTCAGTGGAAATGGAGGAGACTTAAAAAAACAAACATAATTTAAATATTTTGCTTTCCCTTTCAAAATATCATTTGGTGAATCATGGATGACTCCATTTGTAACAAGTTTCTGTAAATACTTTTTGGTAGAATTTCTATGTCGAAGATTCAAGAAATATTTTGTGCATTTTTCACAATTTTCCATCCAATTCGCTTTATTTTTGTAATACATTACACTTGATCGTTCTTGAATAAGTACCTCCAATTATTTTTGTTTTTCCTCTAAACTATTTTGTGCCTCTATAGTACAGTTTGCATTACCATCTACCTGTGCTGTTACTGCCTCTATTTTCCTTTATTCGTCTAATCTCTTTTGACCTAAACTGCTTTTGTTTTAATGGTGAGTATTGTATTGAATGGCCTCTAATAGTACATTTGAAAGTGTCCCATACAATAAGAGAATCTGCTGTACCTATGTTGTACAAAAATAAGTAAATTATGAATTATTTTGTCTTAGTAAAGAACAAATTGTCATCTAATAGGCTTTGATTCAATTTCCAATGTCCACGTAGTTTGTAGAGTGATTTCCTTTACAATCCATTCTGGTACTTTAAAACTGTATTATAATCTCCCACCATAATAATAGATTCTTTCAATGCTTGTATTTTTCAAAAAAGTGTGGATCATCATTATTTGGCCCATATGGATTAATTAGCCAGATCTGTTTTTGGTCCAATAGCATATTTAAAATAATACAGTTTCCTTGCGGATCTGTTTGCACAATTGGATCAAAATGTGTATTAATTAGTATAATCACCCTTGAGTGAGTGATAAAGAAATGGATAAGTATGATTAGAGCTGTGAAGCTTTGAGAAGGAAGTGGGTTCTGAAGAAAGGAAGTAGGTTTTGAAGAAAGGAAGTACTTCTCACTGCCGAGCAAACAGATAAACACAGGTAACAGAAAGATAAGGCAGATTATTTATTTATATATATATATATATGAGAGTGGGGTAAGTTGAGCCAAAGGGTTAGTTGTTTCTAGGAAACCATACACAAAATGAATCATGTGACCAAATATTTAGGAAGAGGTCATCATTTCATAGTCTGTGAAGGAAAAAAACACATGGAAAAAGCAGCAAGCAAGTTAGGTCCAAAAAACAGATTTTCATAAAGTCAAATACATTTATTGTGATATAGGTTTCATGATGCCAGTTATAGGCTAGTTTTAAAGTATATAGGGGAGGACGGGATGGTGGTAACAGCTGGACTGGAATCAGTGGAATGGTATCAACGACATCAAACACATGGTTCTTTTTTTATTCCATTCGGCCATTCCAGCCATTATTATGAGCCGTCCTCCCCTCAGCAGCCTCCACTGGTTTTATACATCAGTTGTGGTCTCTATAAGCTACAATATGAGGTCCTAAACGTAGCATGAAAGTGCACCCTTGCACCCGGTTAAATTACCATTTAAAGTACCATTATTATTGTGTATATATAATGTATGTTGTCCATCACTAGCAGCACCATATCACCAAGTAAAGTTCTGAGTGTGTGTAAATGTACTAGGCGAATAACGGTGATTCTGATTTGGCGAGGGGACAGTTGAGCCAACGGCTAATCAACACACCCCATACAAATGATGATTACATTTAGTCCGTTTTATGCATAATATGAATAGTATTTTGAAGACGCCTCGCATTTGAGTGATTAGTCAAGTTTAATGCCTTCCTCGGTTGAGTTTTCTTCCCCGGTGTAATACAAGGTATTATCGCTGGGATATGAGGTTACACGTAAATGTTTTAAAATGTACAGTTAGAAATGTTTCCCTATGCGTAGGCTACCCTGTCCCCATACTCAATTTACTCCACACCCGAGGTAAATTGAGACAAGCTGTTTTCAAAAGGGTTATGTTTACATGCATTCTGCTTATTTCCAGAGATACACAACTTCCAGAAATAAACGTTGATATCTTCAGATATACTATATATTCCCTTGACGTAGTGATGCTAAATGTAAAAAAAAAAAAAAATCGCCCAACATACCCCTCTCACCTGTTGCTCCAATAGGCAATAGGCATTTTTAGCATTATGCTACATCCCGATTTAGAAACAACCCCCCAGGCACCTTGCAGGTGTTTCAATTGTTGTTTTTGTATACACTTGGAAAATGTCTCGTGACCCATAGGCGCACAGTCTGCTATTGCTCAATCGAGTTACATAAGTATTTAACCTACTACCTATGGCGTAACCTGTATCATGCACTGCAATTCGGACTTCCTTAAAGCCTGGGTGCGGTGAAGCAATGACTTACGAGCATGACGTGTCCATTTTCCCGTTTGAGTCCGCCCCCTCTCTAGAACCCGCGACTTAACACCCTGGCGTCTCTTGGGAGATTGGAATGTATTTCTTAAACTTTTACTAAAAATAGATTTTAATTTTGGAGACTCGACTGCATCACTATTTGTCATGTAGGAGCGGTTTTGATCAAGGTAACTCTCCGCCTGTAGTTTTGGGAAAAGAGATTGATATCGGACCTCTGCGGCTAAACGGTGGGCGTAAACTACAGTGAAATCGAAACAAAATACGTTTTCTCGGTTATCATTGTAGCTTTAGCGGAGTTTATTCTTGAAATAGATATGAACTTTGTATAAATTAAAATGCATAGCCCAGCTGTAACGTACGTCCCGGAAAACCGGAAAATAATTTACCTCAACTTAAATGGGCTCCCGACTGGCGCAGCGGTCTAGGCACTGTATTTCAGTGTTAGAGGCGTCAGACATCCAGGTTCGAATCCAGGCTGTATCACAACCGGGCATGATTGGGAGTCCCATAGTGCCGCACACAATTGGCCCAGCAACGGTGTAGGCCGTCATTGTAAATAATAATTTGTTCTTAACTGCCTTGCCAAGATAACGAACGGTTAAATTCTTAAAAAGTTAATTAGTTAAATTCTTTTCCGAGACTAGGCTATGCATTTTAAACCATACAAGTTCATATCTATATAGCCTTGACATGGTAGTAAAAAGTTATTTTTGAACTTAATACTGATTCATATTGACAACATTTTCTTTGCACTAGAAGAAAGGTAAGTCAAGTAGGCCTAATTTGTGAAAGCATTATGAAGAGAGTTTTGTCACACGTTTTACCCCATCTCTCCTTTCTGCAGGTGTTGTTCTTTTAAAGATGGTTTTAGTGAGAAGAGTGGTGTGAAAGAATGGACGTCTTGAGAGGGAAATGGAAGGAAAAATGCATTCTGAACGTTTGCGCTCTGCTCATATTGGTAAGAAACTTTAACATGAACAGATGCATAATGCAGAGTCCTTTACCAATAACATAATGCCCCATCTAGTCATAATTATTTCTCATCAATACATCAATCAACCCCCACCAACTCATCAACTGTCAAATTTGTCAATTATGCACACCATTCAATTCAGTGTTAATACATTATTAAATCAGTAAATAAATTAATCAATCATTTCAGGAATAGGCCTATACAGTGTCCTGTCAATCAGTTATCAAATATTTTCAGTAATTACATATGACTGGTATTTGATTGGATCTGTTCTATAACAACAATGTAATGTAATGTTGCAGTGCTGGTCAGTAGACCCCTCCCTCTCGGCACCACCACCTCCTGATAGGACCCCGGAGTTTCAATGCCCTGAGGGGAGTCATTACCACACTGCTAACGGGACATGCTGTCGAAAGTGCCATGAAGGTAGGCCTTCTGTACTGTACTATATTACACTGCACTTATACAACTGCGCCTTTCCATTCCCGAGTGTAACATGGCTGTAACTTATACTTTTCCATACACTATGCATTGAGTTAAAGATCAAATCCGCATTAAGGGAAACAGTGCCACTGTTCACCCCAGAACGAGGGTAACTATATGTCCCGGATTGTGCCGGACAGTCCCTCATTTTTCCCACATCCCACAACCAAATAATCATGTCCCTTATTTTATCAACAAATTAAAACACTACTAATTTAGAAAAAATGTTTGTTTGTCCCGTATTTCATTGACTTCATATTATTTGATGAGAATTGACATTCCAACCTGTCTCTTGCAGTCATGTTGCCCTTATGGCAATATACTAAAGAAACGTCCTCTCACTGTCAATTGCGTTTAAATAAACTTAACATGTGTTGAATCTTATGTTCATTGACATTTTACAACTGAGACATAAACTGAACAAGTTCCACAGGCATGTGACTAACAGAAATGGAATAATGTGTCCCTGAACAAAGGGGGGTCAAAATCAAAAGTAACAGTCAGTATCTGGTGTGGCCACCAGCTGCATTAAGTACTGCAGTGCATCTCCTCATGGACTGCACCAGATTTGCCAGTTCTTGCTGTGAGATGTTACCCCACTCTTCCACCAACGCATCTGCAAGTTCCCGGACATTTCTGGGGGGAATGGCCCTAGCCCTCACCCTCCGATCCAACAGGTCCCAGACGTGCTCAATGGGATTGAGATCCAGGCTCTTCCCTGGCCATGGCAGAACACTGACATTCCTGTCTTGCAGGAATGAACAGAACAAGCCATTTGGCTGGTGGCATTGTCATGCTGGAGGGTCATATCAGGATGAGCCTACAGGAAGGGCACCAGATGAGGGAGGAGGATGTCTTCCCTGTAACGCACAGCATTGAGATTGCCTGCAATGACAACAATCTCAGTCCGATGATGCTATGACACACCGCCCCAGACCATGATGGACACTCCACCTCCAAATCGATCCCGCTCCAAAGTACAGAGCTCAGTGTAACGCTCATTCCTTCGACGATAAACGCAAATCCAACCATCACCCCTGGTGAGACAAAACCGCGACTCGTCAGTGAAGATCACCTTTTGCCAGTCCTGTCTGACGGACAGGTGACGTTGTTGCTAGTGATGTCTGGTGAGGACCTGCCTTACAACAGGCCTACAAGCCCTCAGTCCAGCCTCTTTCAGCCTTTTGCAGACAGTCTCAGCACTGATGGAGGGATTGTCTGTTCCTGGTGTAACTTGGGCTGTTTCCGTTGCCATCCTGTACCTGTCCCACAGGTGTGATGTTCGGATGTACCGATCGTGTGCAGGTGTTGTTACACGTGGTCTGCCGCTGCGAGGACAATCAGCTGTCTGTCCAGTCTTCCTGTAGCGCTGTCTTAGGCGTCTCGCCGTACGGACATTGCAATTTATTGCCCTGGGCACATCGGCAGTCCTCATGCCTCCTTGCAGCATGCCTAAGGCACGTTCACGCAGATGAGCAGGGATCCTGGGCATCTTTCTTTTGGTGTTTTTCAGAGTCAGTAGAACGTTTTCATAACTATGACCTTAATTGCCTACTGTCTGTAAGCCGTTCCACAAGTGCATGTTCATTAATTGTTTATCGTTCATTGAACGTTGAGAATGGGAAACAGTGTTTAAACCCTTTACAATGAAGATCTGTGAAGTTATTTGGATTTTTACGAATTATCTTTGAAAGACAGGGTCCTGAAAAAGGGATGTTTCTTTTTTTGTTGAGTTTATATCTTAAGGATGTGGTGCTGGTGATGTTAAAGGGGAAATCTACAGTAGCTGCCTGAATTTTTGGACTTAATTAATGATATGTACCCAGTGATTTTTGAAGAATATACTGTAACTAGAAATGACTCATGAGCTTAGTTGAACTGTCGTACCCCATCAGAACCCAAAATATAAGCTTGTTTTACTCAAACAAAGTGAATCTAAACAAACAATGTATAGTCTCAACATGGTTAAAACTATAATTTTGATATCATGGATGGTCAGTCCTTGCATAGCTCTGTCTATGAATTTGAGAGTGGTTACATTCCCCATCCCTCAACTTTTTTATGATTTCTTATTTTTTCAACTGCTGATGGACGCTTTTAACACTTCTCCAATGTTGTTGAGATCTGATATTCTGCACAGCGCAAGAAGAAACGTAGGCCAATGTCATATCGTCAACCAATCACATTATCCAAATATTTTCGGGGCTTAATTCCAGCTAAACTTGGAGAGGACAGTTACCTACTGGTATTTACAAAAAGCGTGCATCTAACGAAGAGCTAGAAAGTAAGTAAACCGCTGTATTGGACTGAAAGATATAAGGTCATTTCATCAAACTCTCCATGCTCATTCGTTGCTCATTCAACATATTTGATGCTCCTTCACTCAATTCTGTTTCAAAAGTCTCTTTTCTTTTCTGCTGAGAGGAACCAGAAATGTTTCATTGGCCAAATATTCCCAGATTTCCATACAAAACAGCCACATAAGTGATATCTTGTTTCTGGATCACCAAATTTTGCACAAGGCAAAGGAGAAGGCTAGGTGTGCTTCAATTGGCTCGTTCGGTGCAGCGGGGGAGATGTGTGCCTCTGCAGAGGTGTCAGAGGGGGAAAACCTATGTTTGCAGTAACTTGTTGTTGTAATATCCTAAATGGATGTGGCAGTTCCACCAGTTAAGGATTCCAGCTTTAAACAAAAACCTTTTTTCAAGATTATACTCTTATTGTCTTACCTGTCATCTGGCCTAACATACTGTTTACTATATTTGTCACTCTCTAATCTAGTTTTAGCTCTGTATTACCAGGTTTTACAGTAAATAAATATGCTGGATTGTGTTGCCCCCCCCCCACCTTAGAGTATGTATGCCTTGTGTTCTCCAGGGTTTAAGTTGAAGGAGGACTGCACTAAAGAGGGTGAGAGCCAATGTGAACCCTGTAAAGAGGGCAGGACATACCTAGAGAGGAGTAACTACGCCAAGAACTGCCTCCGTTGTACAAGCTGTGATGGTACTATACATCTATTTAGAAAAACGTACAATTTACAACAACATGCCTTTTTTTTTTTTTACAAAATCCATTTTAAAAAATGTCATCACTATAGATGGTCTCAGTATGATATGATAACAAATGCCTTCTCTCTCTGCCCCCCCCCCCCCCGCATTCTCTTTCTCTCTGTTCTTGGCTGTGTTGTTCCATACACCAGTAGACAATGAGGAAGAGGTGTCGCCATGCAAGAAGAGTAAGAACACAGTGTGTCGCTGCATTGAAGGCTTCTACAAAAAGAGAATAAACTCAGTAACACGGGAGTGCCTCCGTTGCAAGACATGTGGACCTGGTGAGAGAGAAACGCAACCATGTGAGTTTGTCTTCATAATGTTTCACGTTTTTCCACCCAACCTGGTGTTTACTTATGGATTACACAGTATAATGGTTATTACATAATAAGGGCAACCCTTTTTTTGTTTTGTTGTACTATTTGTTTGTGTTTGTGTGTACTGTTGTTGACAGGTACTCCAGAGAGCGATAGAGTGTGTGAATGTAAGGATTTCCGAAACAAGAAAAACAACAGGAACTGTCTTCCATGCCAAAAGTAAGTATTGGCTTGTCTGTTAAAACTCTTGGGTTTGTCTGCTTTATGAACATTCTGCATGTAAATGGGAAGTTTAATAGAAATTGTCTGCAACGTTGTGCAACAAACTTCTTTCCGTGGGTGAGTTAAAAGACAGAAGTGTTTTGCCATGTCAGCTGTTTTGTGGTCACACCGACCCTGGTCCTGGAGACCTACAGTCTGTTGCTATGTAAGGTTGGAGAAGGTCATCATGTCCAGGCTTTAGTTCCCGCCCAGCACTAATACACCTGATTCACCCTAATTTACTGCTCATCAAGACCTTAGGCAGTGCTGACCACTGATAAAGCGCTGGTCTCTTCCAGTGTTCTGTCTTTCCGGAGGGGGTATGCTGCAACAGGCCTGAATGGTTCTTCTGTAGAGCTGTTCTTCACATGACTCAATACTAATCATTTCCTCTTCACAAATGGGCCACTTCCTCTTCAATAACATACAATTTCCTCTGTGTATCTTCTCTCCAGTTGTAGATCAGCTGACTGTCAGCAGGAGTGTGCTTCAGGCACAGATCCCACTCCCAAACGTGAGTTTCTGATACTTTGTGGCTGGGTTCTGGCTAGAAACATAGTTTGTTTATTTGGTGGGTAACAAGGTACTTTGAAACTTTTTTTTGTTATGCTTAAATATATTGGAATTAGACTGTTTCAGTAGTGGCTTTTTCACATTTGCCATAAGGGCTGCAGCATGTATTCATCCTCTCACTCTGCATGTCTGCACCTCTTTCCAGCTAAAGACACTGGATGGGGTGTTTGGTCTCCCTACCTGTTGGCTGCGTTCGGCTGTGTTTGTGTGGTGCTGCTGGTGGTGATGGGGATCATGGGCGTACTAGTGGTCCGACGGAAACCGAAGGGGTCTAACACCTTTCTCTCTGCTGAGATCACCTCTCAGGTCTCTGAGACGTCTACTCGGGTGAGACACATCTCTGACCTCTCACCTTTGACCCCTGACATCTCGTATTTCACCTCTGGCCTGACTGGACAAACCCAATCTGATAAAAACCTTTAAAGGGTTTTATTGGAGAAAAAATAGATACCATTTCAACTACTGTTTTGAACACTCAAGAGCATTTATAGACTGTTTGCACCATAGTGATGGGAGGAAACCAATAGGATTTCCTTTATTGATTGTGTTGTGCTCCCCGGGTTTAGGATGTACTGGGATCGGATGCAGTTCTATATAGTAGAATTCTGATGTTTTCCATTTTCTGTGATTGTAGAGGCTGATCCAAGAGGCCCCGGAGAACGTTCTCAACCAGAGTATCCCAGTGTGTGAGTGTGAACAGGAGCTCCTCAGCAAGCTACCGGACTGTGTCCCCAAGGAGATCAAGAGTAAGTGTGTGTGTGTGCATGTGTGTGGATGCGAACGTGTCTGGGTGCACATGTTTTCCTATCTTATCCGGACTAGAATGTCCTGACGAGTCATCAGAATGTTCTGACAAGGTAGGACAACAAGAACAATTCTGAAAAGGTGAGCATTTTTAAAGGTTAGTGCTGGGAGTTAGGGTAGGGTTAAGGTTAGGGTTAAGGTTAGGGTAGGGTTAAGGTTAGTGCTGGGAGTTAGGGTAGGGTTAAGGTTAGGGTTAAGTTTTCTTGAATGGAAATACATTTTTACTCCCCCAAATGTTCTGAAAATTCACAAAAACCAAGCTTTGTGTGTTGGAATGTGAAAGTTTTTTTAGATACACTACATGGCCAAAAGTATGTGGACATCTGCTTGTCAAACATCTCATTCCAAAATCATGGGCGTTAATATGGAGTTGCTCCCCCCTTTGCTGCTATAACTGCCTCCACTCTTCTGGAAAGGCTTTCCACTAGATGTTGAAACATTGCTGCGGGAACTTGCTTCCGTTCAGCCACAAGAGCATTAGTGAGGTTGGGCACCGATGTTGTGCGATTAGGCCTGACTCACAGTCGGCGTTCCAATTCCTCCCAAAGGTGTTCGATGGGGTTGAGGTCAGAGCTCTGTGCAGACCTGTCAAGTTCTTCCACACCAATCTCAACAAACCATTTCTGTAAGGACCTTGCTTTGTGCAAGGGGGCATTGTCATGCTGAAACGGGAAAGGGCCTTTCCAAACTGTTGCCACAAAGTTGGAAACACAGAATCGTCTAGAATGCCATTGTATGCTGTAGAGTTAAGATTTCCCTTCACTGGAACTAAGGTGCCGAGCCAGAACCATGAAAAACAGTCCCAAACCATTATTCCTCCTCCACCAAACTTTACAGTTGGCACTATGCCTTCGGGCAGGTAGCTTTTTCCTGGCATCCACCAAACCCAGATTTGTCCGTTGGACTGCCAGATAGTAAAGCGTGATTCATGACTCCAGAGAACTCGTTTCCACTGCTCCAGAGTCCAATGGCGGTGAGCTTTACAAATCAAATCAAATGTTATTTGGCACATGTGCCGAATACAACAGGTGCAGACATTACAGTTAAATGCTTACTTACAAGCCTTTAACCAACAATGCTTTAAGAAGTTCTGAAAAATAAGTTTTAATAAAAAGTAAAAGTAACAAATAATTAAACTGCAGCAGTAAAATAACAATAGCAATATGTACAAGTAGGTAGAGTTAAAGTGACTATGCATAGATAATAAACAGAGAGTAGCTGCAGTGTAAAAGAGGGCTCTGAGTAGTCCTTTGATTAGCTGTTCGGAGTCTTATGGCTTGGGGGTAGACGCTGTTATGAAACATTTTGGACCTAGACTTGGCACTCCGGTACCGCTTTCTGTGCGGTAGCAGAGAGAACGGTCTATGACTAGAGTGGCTGGAGTCTTTGACCATTTTTAGGGCCTTCCTCTGGCACCGACTGGCATAGAGGTCCTGGATGGCAGGAAGCTTGGCCCCGGTGATGTACTGGGCCGTACACACTACCGTCTGTAGTGCCTTGCGGTCTGAGGCCGAGCAATTGCCATACCAGGCAGTGATGCAACCCTCAGGATCAATCAATCAAATTGTTGACCAGTTGAGCCGGGCAGCTCTAGTGGGGCATAAATTTTTGCGAACTGACTTGTTGGAAAGGTGGCATCCTATGGCGGTGCCACGTTGAAAGTCACTGAGCTCTTCAGTATGGGCCATTCTACTGCCAATGTTTGTCTATGGTGTCCACGTACTTTTAGCCATGTAGTGTATATTGAACTCTATTTGAATCTCTCTCCCCTCCTATCACCCCTCTCTGTTCCTCTCGCCCTCCAGTCTCTGAGTTGATCTACTCTGTGTTGGACCAAGTCCCTCTGCGTCGTGTGAAGGAGCTGGTGCGTTCGCTGGGTGTGAGTGACATCGTGATAGAGAGGGCTGAGAATGACCACCTCCGGGACACTAAGGAAGCCCAGTACCAGATGCTGAGGGTCTGGGCTAATGGAAGTGCCCAGGGAGGGGGAGGGGTGCTAGCACGCCCTCTACTGTACCACCTGCTGGATAAGCTGAGAGACATGGACCTGGGAGGGACTGCAGAGGAGCTGGAGACCAAGTATGGAGATCAGTAGAAGGAGAGAGATGCAGACTGTATAGACCATGTATGGAGATCAGTAGAGGGAGAGAGATGCAGACTGTATAAACCATGTATGGAGATCAGTAGAGGGAGAGAGATGCAGACTGTATAGACCATGTATGGAGATCAGTAGAGGGAGAGAGATGCAGACTGTATAGACCAAGTATGGAGATCAGTAGAGGGAGAGAGAGAAGATCAGACACTTCCCCTGGTCCCTGACCTCACTTGTGTAGACCTGAGAGAATAGGATTGGTACAGTGTAAGCAATATGGTAGGAGTTCCACCTGGTCCAGATCTGATAGACTAGGTGGAAGTGATGCCATGCTTTCACAATATGTCATGATCTATTAATAATATATAACCTTTTGGCAGTGAGCCTGATTATTGATTGCCAACTGTAACTTATACTGTTCTCATGTTTTTTTTGTTGCTCATTCAAACCAATGAGTGAGGAATTGTACTATACAAAGCAGTTTTAGACAGTGCTGTTTGTAAAACAGGCAAACTTGTAATGTGTCACACACAGGTATGAGAACCACACTAAGAATTGAGTTAAATGGCGTGTTTAGAGTAATACAGATTTAACACCCATCCTATAGTATTACAGTTCTATATTACTGAGTATTAGGTGGCAACAGGTAGCCAGTAACTGAAAGGTTGCTGGTTTGAATCCCTGAGCTGATAATGTGATAAAAATCTGTCTGTGCCCTTGAACAAGACACTTAACCATAATTTCCCCTGTGAATCGCTCTGGATAAGGATGCCTAAAATGTAAATGTCAAATGTATTGTTTACTGGTGTTGCAGTAGTACTCAAGCTAATATTTAGATGGGGAAGATTAAAACTATACAGGTTCCTGTCTCTATCTTGCATTAATCAACCACAAACATATCAAAAGATATTAGCATTATATGTCATATTTGAAGTCTTTGTATTGGTTTGTATATGGTTATTAATACTGCATAGGAGGATGGTGTATATTTGAATGGTTCTTTGATAAGTTGCTGCTTGGGTGTGAAGATCAAACTACTGTCGTTTTGCTGTCTTTTACTACTGTCTTGATGTACATATTCTTGTTTTACAAAATAGGTTAGGTATGTATCAATCTGTCATATTTCTTCTCACTCTACCATATTCACTGTACTATTCAATCACACCCATCCAGGTTGTCTCTCTGCTGTGGTTTTGGATCACCACAAGTGATGTGATTCTTATAGTTGTGTCAGTACTGTTAGGGCACAGGCAGGTCTTCTGTAGGTGTTATCCCTGAGTTATTGACATTCCTTAAAGCCCCATCATCATGCTGCCATTATTCAGGATCACTTAGTCAGAGGACACACCTGTCACTCTGCAGGGCTGACTGATCTCTGGGAGACTAAACATGGAAACTAGGGATGGATAGAGTGGCAAGGAAAAGTATGTGAACCCTTTGGAATTACCTGGACTTCTGCATAAATTGGTAAATAAAATTTGATCTGATCTTCATCTAAGTCACAACAATAGACAAACACAGTCTGCTTAAACTAATAACACACTAACAATGACACATTTTCATGTCTTTATTGAACACACCGTGTAAACATTCACAGTGCAGGGTGGAAAAAGTATGTGAACACTTGGATTTAATAACTGGTTGACCCTCTTTGGCAGCAATAACCTCAACCAAACGTTTTCTGTAGTTGCGGATCAGACCTGCACAACGGTCAGGAGGAATTTTGGACCATTCCTATTTATTAAACTGTTTCAGTTCAGCAACATTCTTGGGATGTCTGGTGTGAACCGCTCTCTTGAGGTCATGCCACAGCACCTCAATCGGGTTGAGGTCAGGACTTTGACTGGGCCACTACAGAAGGCTTATTTTCTTCTGGTGGAAGCCATTATGTTGTTGATTTACTTCTTTGTTTTGAGCTGTTGTCCTGTTGCATCACCTAACTTCTGTTGAGCTTCAATTGGCAGACAGCCTTACATTCTCCTGCAAAATGTCTTGCTAAACTTGGGAATGAATTGTTCCGTCTGAGAGCAGGCTGTCCAGGCCCTGCAGCAGCATAGCAGCCTCCACCATACTTTACAGTTGGGATGAGGTGTTGATGTTGGTGTGCTGTGCCTTATTTCTCCACACATAATGTTGTGTTCCTTCCAAAATACTCAACTTTAGTTTCATCTGTCCACAGAATATTTTGCCAGTAGCGCTGTGGAACATCCAGGTGCTCTTTTGCGAACTTCAAACGTGCAGCAGTGATTTTTGTTTGGACAGCAGTGGCTTTTCCTGTGGTGTCCTCCCATGAACACCATTCTTGTTTTCTGTTTTACGTATCGTAGACTCGTCAACAGAGATGTTAGCATGTTCCAGAGATTTCTGTAAGTCTTTAGCTGACACTCTAGGATTCTTTTTAACCTCATTGAGCATTCTGCTCTGTGCTCTTGCAGTCGTCTATGCAGGACGGCCACTCCTCGGGAGAGTAGCAGTGCTGAACATTCTCCATTTTTAGACAATTTTGTCTTACCGTGGACTGATGAACATCAAGGCTTTTAGAGATACTTTTGTAACCCTTTCCTGCTTTGCCTGGTGTCAACAATTCTTAATCTTGGGTCTTTTGTTCGCGGCATGGTTCACATCAAGGCAATGTTTCTTGTGAATAGAAAACTCAAATTTTGTGAGTTTATTTATTTAAAAAATATATATAATTTATTTATATATATATATTTAGAATGTTGCTTCCAATGTAATTGTCTGCATCATTTCCAATCCCCCATATTTTTTGGTAAATATATATATATATCCATACACGCATGCATACATATACACATACAGTGGGGCAAAAAAGTATTTAGTCAGCCACCAATTGTGCAAGTTCTCCCACTTTAAAAGATGAGAGGCCTGTAATTTTCATCATAGGTACACTTCAACTATGACAGACAAAATTAGGGGAAAAAAACTCCAGAAAATCACATTGTAGGATTTTTAATGAATTTATTTGCAAATTATGGTGGAAAATAAGTATTTGGTCAATAACAAAAGTTTATCTCAATACTTTGTTATATACCCTTTGTTGGCAATGACAGAGGTCAAACGTTTTCTGTAAGTCTTCACAAGGTTTTCACACACTGTTGCTGGTTTTTTGGCCCATTCCTCCATGCAGATCTCCTCTAGAGCAGTGATGTTTTGGGGCTGTTGCTGGGCAACGCGGACATTCAACTCCCCCCAAAGATTTTCTATGGGGTTGAGATCTGGAGACTGGCTAGGCCACTCCAGGACCTTGAAATGCTTCTTACGAAGCCACTCCTTCATTGCCCCGGCGGTGTGTTTGGGATCATTGTCATGCTGAAAGACCCAGCCATGTTTCATCTTCAATGTCCTTGCTGATAGAAGGAGGTTTTCACTCAAAATCTCACAATACATGGCCCCATTCATTCTTTCCTTTACACGGATCAGTCGTCCTGGTCCCTTTGCAGAAAAACAGCCCCAAAGTATGATGTTTCCACCACCATGCTTCACAGTAGGTATGGTGTTCTTTGGATGCAACTCAGCATTCTTTGTCCTCCAAACACGACGAGTTGAGTTTTTGCCCAAAAATTCAATTTTGGTTTCATCTGACCATATGACATTCTCCCAATCTTCTTCTGGATCATCCACTTTTCTTTAACCATTTATGTTCTTTAATACAGGGCCGACATACAAGTTCCTTACTTTTTCCCCCTTCTACTTGCCTCTTCCATTTTTGTGGTAATGCTGCATTTAATTGATTGTAATTTTGGGTCGAGCAGACATTTCCATATGTCTGTGTTAGCTGCATGTGTGACAACTCCACCAGTCCTATTTTTTTATTTTTTTTTATTTTACCTTTATTTAACCAGGCAAGTCAGTTAAGAACAAATTCTTATTTTCAATGACGGCCTGAGAACAGTGGGTTAACTGCCTGTTCAGGGGCAGAACGACAGATTTGTACCTTGTCAGCTCAGGGGTTTGAACTCGCAACCTTCCGGTTACTAGCCCAGCGCTCTAACCACTAGGCTACCCTGCCACCCCGAGCTCATTCACTAAAATTATACCTTTTTAAAAAATTTCTTCGACAAATACAGTTTTTTTAATGAATTAGTATATTTGAATTTAACCACAATATTTGTTGTACTATTTGTTCCGTCCTTTCAGGTGGATTAAACTGAAATTGCAACCAACTTTCTAAGGCTTGTTTAAAAAAATAAAGATATTTTGGAGATGATTTCCTTTTCAAACAACTGAAAGTGAGCAGGTGTCATCTGAATGAAGGGAAAAAGGCCCTTCCTGAATATAGGATGAGACATTTGTACCAATTGACAAGAGAACCAGTTTGGATTGAAGTATAACTTTTGTATGACTGATGCCTTTAGTGAGAGGTCTAATGCTTTAATATTGAATAATTTCTGCCCACCGAATTCATATTCGTTATACAAATAGGCCCTTTTAATTTTGTCTGGCTTGCCATTCCAAATAAAATGGAATATATCATTTAAAAGCAGGTCACTGGGTGTAGGTAAAACCATAAGCAAATAGGTCAACTGTGATATAACTAGGTAAACTGTGTTATTAGTTTAAGCAGACTGTGTTTGTCTGTGACTTAGATGAAGTTCAGATCTAATTGTACAACCAATTTATGCAGAAATCCAGATTATTCCAAAGGGTTCACATTTTTTTCTTGCCACTGTAGATAGATGGCACTCAAGTTTAGTTTTTAATGTCAGGTGCACAAGTACAGTGAAATGCCATGTATTGGATTGTATGATATTAGACAGCACTTTTTAACATTGAATTGTTACAGGTGATTTTACTAAAGACAAACTATGTTTTATTCTCAAATCATATACAGTATATGCAGGCATTGCTTTGTTTGATTAAGGTATGAACAAATTTGATCAATTGTCTATATTTTTAAATAAAGAATATCTTGTAAAATGACCTGGTATGCAGTTGTTATTATGACTAAGTGTTAGATAATGTTCTATTCAGTGTATGACTGTAAGTGTTAGATACTGTTCTATTCAGTGTATGACTGCAGCATACATTATGTATAGCTTTGTTTTCTTGCTCATTAATTGCATGTCTGGCTGTGTGGTCTGTGTGTGATTGACGGTGTAATGGTGTGTATAACATCTGGTATGTAGTCTCTGCATTCCTCGACGTAGCATTAACTTATTAAACTATACTTCTCACGCTCCCTCTGTCTTTTTTGCTCTCTTTTTATCGTTAGCCCCCTCTCTCCCCCCCTGTCTCTTCACCTGTCGCCACATCCCCTCTCTCCCCCCCTGTCTCTTCACCTGTCGACACATCCCCTCTCTCCCCCCCTGTCTCTTCACCTGTCGCCACATCCCCTCTCTCCCCCTGTCTCTTCACCTGTCGCCACATCCCTCTCTCCCCCCTGTCTCTTCACCTGCCGCCACATCCCCTCTCTCCCCCTGTCTCTTCACCTGTCGCCACATCCCCTCTCTCCCCCCTGTCTCTTCACCTGTCGCCACATCCCCTCTCTCCCCCTGTCTCTTCACCTGTCGACACATCCCCTCTCTCCCCCCTGTCTCTTCACCTGTTGCCACATCCCCCTCTCTCCCCCTGTCTCTTCACCTGTCGCCACATCCCCTCTCCCCCTGTCTCTTCACCTGTCGACACATCCCCTCTCTCCCCCTGTCTCTTCACCTGTCGCCACATCCCCTCTCTCCCCCTTGTCTCTTCACCTGTCGCCACATCCCCTCTCTCCCCCTGTCTCTTCACCTGTCGCCACATCCCCTCTCTCCCCCCTGTCTCTTCACCTGTCGCCACATCCCCTCTCTCCCCCTTGTCTCTTCACCTGTCGCCACATCCCCTCTCCCTCCCTGTCTCTTCACCTGTCGCCACATCCCCTCTCTCCCCCCCTGTCTCTTCACCTGTCGCCACATCCCCTCTCCCCCTTGTCTCTTCACCTGTCGCCACATCCCCTCTCCCCCTTGTCTCTTCAACTGTCGCCACATCCCCTCTCTCCCCCTGTCTCTTCACCTGTCGCCACATCCCCTCTCCCTCCCTGTCTCTTCACCTGTCGCCACATCCCCTCTCTCCCCCTGTCTCTTCACCTGTCGCCACATCCCCTCTCTCCCCCCTGTCTCTTCACCTGTTGCCACATCCCCTCTCTCCCCCCTGTCTCTTCACCTGTCGCCACATCCCCTCTCTCCCCCTGTCTCTTCACCTGTCGCCACATCCCCTCTCTCCCTCCCTGTCTCTTCACCTGTTGCCACATCCCCTCTCCCCCTGTCTCTTCACCTGTCGCCACATCCCCTCTCTCCCCCTGTCTCTTCACCTGTCGCCACATCCCCTCTCTCCCCCCTTGTCTCTTCACCTGTCGCCACATCCCCTCTCTCCCTCCCTGTCTCTTCACCTGTCGCCACATCCCCTCTCTCCCCCCCTGTCTCTTCACCTGTCGCCACATCCCCCTCTCCCCCCTGTCTCTTCACCTGTCGCCACATCCCCTCTCTCCCCCTGTCTCTTCACCTGTCGCCACATCCCCTCTCTCCCCCTGTCTCTTCACCTGTCGCCACATCCCTCTCTCCCCCTGTCTCTTCACCTGTCGCCACATCCCCTCTCTCCCCCCATGTCTCTTCACCTGTCGCCACATCCCCTCTCTCCCCCCCTGTCTCTTCACCTGTCGCCACATCCCCTCTCTCCCCCCCTGTCTCTTCACCTGTCGCCACATCCCCTCTCTCCCCCCCGTCTCTTCACCTGTCGCCACATCCCCTCTCTCCCCCTGTCTCTTCACCTGTCGCCACATCCCCTCTCTCCCCCCTGTCTCTTCACCTGTCGACACATCCCCTCTCTCCCCCTGTCTCTTCACCTGTCGACACATCCCCTCTCTCCCCCTGTCTCTTCACCTGTCGCCACATCCCCTCTCTCCCCCTTGTCTCTTCACCTGTCGCCACATCCCCTCTCTCCCCCTGTCTCTTCACCTGTCGCCACATCCCCTCTCTCCCCCCTGTCTCTTCACCTGTCGCCACATCCCCTCTCTCCCCCTTGTCTCTTCACCTGTCGCCACATCCCCTCCCCCCTGTCTCTTCACCTGTCGCCACATCCCCTCTCTCCCCCTGTCTCTTCACCTGTCGCCACACACCCCTCTCCCCCCTGTCTCTTCACCTGTCGCCACATCCCCTCTCTCCCCCCGTCTCTTTACCTGTCGCCACATCCCCTCTCTCCCCCTGTCTCTTCACCTGTCGCCACATCCCCTCTCTCCCCCTGTCTCTTCACCTGTCGCCACACCCCTCTCTCCCCCCTGTCTCTTCACCTGTCGCCACATCCCCTCTCTCCCCCTGTCTCTTCACCTGTCGCCACATCCCCTCTCTCCCCCCGTCTCTTTACCTGTCGCCACATCCCCCTCTCCCCCCTGTCTCTTCACCTGTCGCCACATCCCCTCTCTCCCCCTGTCTCTTCACCTGTCGCCACACCCCTCTCTCCCCCTGTCTCTTCACCTGTCGCCACATCCCCTCTCTCCCCCGTCTCTTTACCTGTCGCCACATCCCTCTCTCCCCCTGTCTCTTCACCTGTCGCCACATCCCCTCTCTCCCCCTGTCTCTTCACCTGTCGCCACACCCCTCTCTCCCCCTGTCTCTTCACCTGTCGCCACATCCCCTCTCTCCCCCCTGTCTCTTCACCTGTCGCCACATCCCCTCTCTCCCCCGTCTCTTTACCTGTCGCCACATCCCCTCTCTCCCCCTGTCTCTTCACCTGTCGCCACATCCCCTCTCTCCCCCCTGTCTCTTCACCTGTCGCCACATCCCCCCCCTGTCTCTTCACCTGTCGCCACACCCCCCCCTGTCTCTTCACCTGTCGCCACATCCCCTCTCTCCCCCCTGTCTCTTCACCTGTTGCCACATCCCCTCTCTCCCCCCTGTCTCTTCACCTGCCGCCACATCCCCTCTCCCCCCTGTCTCTTCACCTGTCGCCACATCCCCCCCCTGTCTCTTCACCTGTCGCCAAACCCACCCCCCCCTGTCTCTTCACCTGTCGCCACATCCCCTCTCTCCCCCCCTGTCTCTTCACCTGCCGCCACATCCCCTCTCTAACCTTTTCCACTTCTCCTCCCACGTCCTCTTTACATGTCTGCGATCTGCCTGTCATTACATTTATCCTCTTTTTCAATCACCTCATTCCTCAGTCAACTACCATTTTGTGTCTCACTCTCTGTTTTCTAACCCTTATAGGTGGTGCTCTTCACATCTCTCTAGGTAGAGACTCCTCACAGGGTTTTAGAGGACATGATCACTTCCTGTAGAACTATTACCTACTCAGAATGATCCATATCACTGATCGACATGAAACAACACAAAGCATCTAGTCAAAAGAAATGAATCAGCGCCACCCTCATAACAAACACCACTGCTACACATTAACTAGGCCGTAGCGCAGATTTGTTATCTTAGGAATCCAGTTTTTCTCGTCAGGCCAGTTAGAGGGCAGGGGTGCTAGAGAAAGGGAGGGAAGGAGGCAGGATAGGGAGGGACCGAATCAAAGAGAGAAAGACAGAGCCAACAGAAACGAAAGATGACTGTCTGAATCAAGATGGATCCAACCGAAGCCAGGTAATTAATTAGACTTTATTTTATTACCGTAGAAGTATACTTGTGAAGGCACTATCTGGGACATTGTGTCTTTCACTATTACACTCAATCAATGCCTTGACAATCTGACGTTTCTTCTTTGTACAATAATCAGTACACTTGTACTGTGTTGTAATGTGTTCGTTTTATGATGTGTGTTGATTTGAGGTTCCCCTCAGAACCAACACAGACCAACATGGCTGCTGTGTGTTGGCCTGGTGTCAACACAAATAGAGGATTGTGTTTCAATGATACTTGAAGTCACCAGTATTAATGGATTTTTACTAGTGAGATATAGTAAATGTAAACTGGTGGTTGACATCTTGTCATGAGTGTCTGATTAAATCACTGATGTCATGGAGCAGGTGTTTTGATGTTAGGCACTGTGGCGTGGATTGTGTGTGAATGTGTAAGAGAGACTATTTACGCTCTCTGAAAGTATGCAGTGTGTGTGTATCTTGTATCGTGTGTATTACTCACTGCTTTAAAGCTCTAGATCTGGGTTTCCCAAACTCAGTCCTGCCCCCCCCCCCCCGGTGCACATTTTGGTTTTTGCCCACAGCTGACAATGAGTTGGTTATTTGAATCAGCTGTGTAGTGCTAAGGTAAAAACCAAAACATGCACCCAGGGAGGGCCCCAGGACTGAGTTTGGGAAACACTGCTCTAGATTACTGTAGGTTGATGTCTTTGGTGTGATTGATGTATGGCTGGGAACTCAAGGTACATTTTTGCTGTGTAACCCAAAGCCCTTAGAGGACATACTGTAGTTGGTGTATTTGGGTGAGGGTCAGGTATGTGTGAATTTGTGTAAGGTGTAGTTGTTTTTGAGGTTTCACCTTGGTCATACTGTAACTAAAGCTGAGAGCCCTGTGACTCTATCAGTGCCAGACTGAGGCTATTCCTGGCATCTCTGTTATGTCCCCCTTACTGCTAGCCTGCGTACCTGACAATGCATTCATCATTGCATAGAGGTAATCATTGTCATCATCATTATAGATTTTTGGCAAGATCATAACAGCTTGACTGAGGCAGAAACAAAGTGGTAGTAAGGTCACAATACCTTGTCACTACATTTCAATGGCCTGTAGTGGTTTACATTCTGCAGCCCATGTCTTGGTTTCATTTACTGTGCTCATGCTAAATGGGTGCGTGTTTTGTTAGAAATGTAAGTTCCTCTGTCTTAGTTCCTCAAGTTTCATTTCCCCTCATTGGACTTCCCCCTTTTGGTTCCTTGTTCATTTAAGTATCTAACCTTCATTAACCAGGTCAATCAGTAAGGATACGTTCTCTTTTAAATTAACTACATAGTAATCCCATGCTCTGCCTAGTCTCCTTTCTACTACCGCCCTCGCTCCATCTCTCCCTCTGCATCTCTCTCTGCATCTCTCCCTCCATCTCTCCCTCTACATCTCTCCCTCTGCATCTCACCCTCCATCTCTCCCTCTGCATCTCACCCTCCATCTCTCCCTCTGCATCTCTCCCTCCATCTCTCCCTCTGCATCTCTCTCTGCATCTCTCTCTCTACATCTCTCCCTCTGCATCTCACCCTCCATCTCACCCTCAGCATCTCTCCCTCTGCATCTCTCCATCTGCATCTCTCCCTCTGCATCTCTCCCTCCATCTCTCCCTCTGCATCTCTCTCTGCATCTCTCCCTCTGCATCTCTCCCTCTGCATCTCTCCCTCATCTCTCCCTCTACATCTCTCCCTCCATCCCTCCCTCCATCTCTCCCTCTGCATCTCTCCCTCCATCTCTCCCTCTGCATCTCTCTCTGCATCTCTCCCTCTGCATCTCTCCCTCTGCATCTCTCCCTCCATCTCTCCCTATGCATCTCTCTCTGCATCTCTCTCTCTACATCTCTCCCTCTGCATCTCACCCTCCATCTCACCCTCAGCATCTCTCCCTCTGCATCTCTCCATCTGCATCTCTCCCTCTGCATCTCTCCCTCCATCTCTCCCTCTGCATCTCTCTCTGCATCTCTCCCTCTGCATCTCTCCCTCTGCATCTCTCCCTCATCTCTCCCTCTACATCTCTCCCTCCATCCCTCCCTCCATCTCTCCCTCTGCATCTCTCCCTCCATCTCTTCCTCTGCATCTCTCTCTGCATCTCTCCCTCTGCATCTCTCCCTCTGCATCTCTCCCTCATCTCTCCCTCTACATCTCTCCCTCTGCATCTCGCCCTCCATCTCTCCCTCTGCATCTCTCCCTCCATCCCTCCCTCTGCATCCCTCCCTCTGCATCTCGCCCTCCATCTCTCCCTCTGCATCTCTCTCTGCATCTCTCTCTCTACATCTCTCCCTCTGCATCTCACCCTCCATCTCACCCTCAGCATCTCTCCCTCTGCATCTCTCCCTCTGCATCTCTCCCTCTGCATCTCTCCCTCATCTCTCCCTCTACATCTCTCCCTCCATCCCTCCCTCTGCATCCCTCCCTCTGCATCTCGCCCTCTGCATCTCTCCCTCTCCATCTCTCCCTCTGCATCTCACCCTCAGCATCTCTCCCTCTGCATCTCTCCCTCATCTCTCCCTCTACATCTCTCCCTCCATCCCTCCCTCTGCATCCCTCCCTCTGCATCTCGCCCTCTGCATCTCTCCCTCTCCATCTCTCCCTCTGCATCTCTCCCTCCATCTCTCCCTCTGCATCTCTCTCTGCATCTCTCTCTCTACATCTCTCCCTCTGCATCTCTCCATCTCTCCCTCTGCATCTCTCCCTCTCCATCTCTCCCTCTGCATCTCGCCCTCCATCTCTCCCTCCATCTCTCCCTCCATCTCTCCCTCTGCATCTCTCCCTCTGCATCTCGCCCTCCATCTCTCCCTCTGCATCTCTCCCTCTACATCTCTCCCTCTGTATCTCTCCCTCTGCATCTCTCCCTCCATCTCTCCCTCTGCATCTCGCCCTCTGCATCTCTCCCTCTGCATCTCTCCCTCTGCATCTCTCCCTCTGCATCTCTCCCTCTGCATCTCTCCCTCTGCATCTCTCACTCTGCATCTCTCACTCTGCATCTCTCTCTCATCTCTCCCTCTACATCTCTCCCTCTGCATCTCTCCCTCTGCATCTCTCCCTCTCCATCTCTCCCTCTCCATCTCTCCCTCTCCATCTCTCCCTCTCCATCTCTCCCTCTCCATCTCTCCCTCTCCATCTCTCCCTCTGCATCTCTCCCTCTCCATCTCTCCCTCTGCATCTCTCCCTCTCCATCTCTCCCTCTGCATCTCTCCCTCTCCATCTCTCCCTCTGCATCTCTCCCTCTGCTTCTCTCCATCCATCTCTCTCTCTGTCTCTCCTTCTTTCTCTCCCTCTCTCTCCCTCCATCTCTCCCTCTGCTTCCCTCTCCTTCTCTCCCTCCACCTCTCCCTCTGCTTCTCTCCCTCCATCTCTCTCTCTCCCTCCAGCTCTCCCTCTGCTTCTCTCCCTCCATCTCTCTCTGTCTCTCCCTCCATCTCTCTATCTGTCTCTCGCTCCATCACTCCCTCTGCTTCTCTCCCTCCATCTCTCTCTCTGTGTCTCTCCCTCTGCTTCTCTCCATCTCTCTCTGTGTCTCTCCCTCCATCTCTCTCTCTGTGTCTCTCCCTCTGCTTCTCTCCATCTCTCTCTGTGTCTCTCCCTCCATATCTCCCTCTGCTTCTCTCCCTCCATCTCTCCCTCTGTGTCTCTCCCTCCATCTCTCTCTCTCCCTCCAGCTCTCCCTCTGCTTCTCTCCCTCCATCTCTCTCTGTCTCTCCCTCCATCTCTCTATCTGTCTCTCCCTCCATATCTCCCTCTGCTTCTCTCCCTCCATCTCTCCCTCTGTGTCTCTCCCTCCATCTCTCTCTCTGTAGGCCCCAAGCATTAGGCCAACATTGTGTTTATGCTCTCTTATCTCTTCAGCCTTTCCTCAAAAGCAACAACCTCTTTCAATGAAGGAAGGGGAGGTGATGTGACTCAGCCAGGGGAAGTGGTGGAGCAGTGGAGGAATGGAGGAGAGGAAGAGAGACAGAGGGAGGTCGAGAGAGAGGCGGGTGTGACAGATGGAATAACTCTGGCTGCAGAGACAACTACCAACCACAGGGTGTCAGCAGACAAACGCAGATTCAATACTGTGGGATACCATGTGAGGGCTATGAACTTCAGCTTCTGTTTGTAGATGCAAGATCAGTTCGAAATCATCCCTAAATTTGAGGCCCCCATGACATTTAATCTACATTCAGAAGCCAAATGCTAGAAACTTCACCCAGCCTACCAGAAGGCTATGTGTACTTCCTAATATTCAAGCTACCACAACAAACACATACTGTATATTGACATTATATTCTCCATCATTTTCAGAGGAAGCTGAAGCAGAAAGTGGTGGCAGACTATACCACGGTGAGTAAGGGAGCGTCTGGAAGTTTCAAACCCCGAGCAGCACTGAGACAGGTCCTGTTCAGCCAGGGAGCGACTGACAAGAGCCCCATGCTTGAGGTACTTTCCTCCCACGCACTTAACTTGTCCTCTACACACATGAATACACCCTGACACGCACACGTACAGACACGCACAGCCAGTGCCACTGTCCACATACTTACTGAAAATAGGAATTTGGCAAATGTACACTCCAATTGTTCACTCAAGCATATCTGCTATGAGCCCATTTCTAACTAAATTTGATGATAACGGTGGTGGTGTGTATACAGTTGAAGTCAGAAGTTTACATACACTTAGGTTGGAGTCATTCAAATTTGTTTTTCAACCAGTCCACAAATTTCTTGTTAAAAAACTATAGTTTTGGCAAGTCGGTTAAGACATCTACTTTGTGCATGACACAAGTCATTTTTCCATCAATTGTTAACAGACAGATTATATCACTTATAATTCACTGTATCACAATTCCAGTGGGTCACAAGTTTACATAAACCAAGTTGACCGTATGTTTAAACAGCTTGGAGAATTCCTGAAAATGATGTCATGGCTTTAGAAGCTTCTGATAGGCTAATTGACATCATTTGAGTCAATTGGAGGTGTACTTGTGGATGTATTTCAAGGCCTACCTTCAAACTCAGTGCCTCTTTGCTTGATATCATGGGAAAATCAAAATAAATCAGCCAAGACCTCAGAAAAATAAATTGTAGTCTTGTTCATCCTTGGGAGCAATTTCCAAACGCCTGAAGGTACCACATTCATCTGTACAAACAATAGTACGCAAGTATAAACACCATGGGACGACGCAGCCATCATACCGCTCAGGAAGGAGACACGTTCTGTCTCCTAGAGATTAACATACTTTGGTGCTAAAGTGCAAATCAATCCCAGAACAACAGCAAAGGACCTTGTGAAGAAGCTGGAGGAAACAGGTACAAAAGTATCTATATCCACAGTAAAACGAGTCCTATATCGACATAACCTGAAAGGCCGCTCAGCAAGGAAGAAGCCACTTTTCCAAAACCACCATAAAAAAGCCAGACTACTGTTTGCAACTGCACATGGCGACAGAGATCGTACTTTTTGGAGAAATGTCCTCTGGTCTGATGAAACAAAAATAGAACTGTTTAGTCATAATGACCATCGTTATGTTTGTAGGAAAAAGGGGGAGGCTTGCAAACAGAAGAACAACATCCCAACCATGAAGCACGGGGGTGGCAGCATCATGTTGTGGGGGTGCTTTGCTGCAGGAGGGACTGGTGCACTTCACAAAATAGATGGCATCATGAGTATGGAAAATTATGTGGATTTATTGAAGCAACATCTCAAGATATCAGTCAGGAAGTTAAAGCGTGGTCGCAAACGGGTCTTCCAAATGGACAATGACCCCAAGCATACTTCCAAAGTTGGTCAAAATGGCTTAAGGACAACAAAGTCAAGGTATTGGAGTGGCCATCACAGAGCCCTGACCTCAATCCTATAGAACATTTGTGGGCAGAACTGAACTAGTGTGTGCGAGCAAGGAGGCCTACAAGCCTGACTCAGTTACACCAGCTCTGTCAGGAGGAATGGACAAAAATTCACCCAACTTATTGTGGGAACTTTGTTCCCAACCATAGTCTGGCATTTTTATGGCAGTTTTGGAGCAGTGGTTTCTTCCTTGCTGTGTGGCCTTTCAGGTTATGTCGATATAGGACTTGTTTTTATTGTGGATATAGATACTTTTGTAAATGTTTCCTCCAGCATCTTCACAAGATCCTTTGCTGTTGTTCTGGGATTTATTTGCACTTTTTGCACCAAGTATGTTCATCTCTAGGAGACAGAACAAGTCGCCTTCCTGAGCGGTATGACGGCTGCGTGGTCCCATGGTGTTTATACTTGCGTACTATTGTTTCTACAGATGAACATGGTACCTTCAAGCGTTTGAAAATTGCTCCCAAGGAAGAACCAAACTCTTCAATTTCTTTTTCTGAGGTCTTGACTGATTTCTTTTGATTTTCCCATGATGTCAAGCAAAGAGGCACTGAGTTTGAAGGTTGACTTTGAAAAACATCCACAGGTACACCTCCAATTGACTCAAATTATGTCAATTAGCCTATCAGAAACTTCTAAAGCCATGACATCATTTTCAGGAATTTCCCAAGCTGTTTAAAGGCAACTTAGTGTATGTAAACTTGTGACCCACTGGAATTGTGATACAGTGAAATAATCTGTCTGTTAACAAATGTTGGAAAAATGACTTGTGTCATGCACAAAGTAGATGTCCTAACTAACTTGTCAAAACTATAGTTTGTTAACAAGAAATTTGCGAAGTGGTAGAAAATCAAGTTTTACTGACTCCAGCCTAAGTGTATGTAAACTTCCAACTTCAACTGTATATATATATATATATATATCTCCCTCTTTCACACACCCGCTCTCTCTCTTTCTCTCTGTCAGGGCGCAGGGCAGTTGGATGCTCTGAAGCGGACTCTGGAGGCGTTCCCAGTACCAGTGTGTCTGAACTGGAGCTTGGGGGGGGAGGGGACAGAAGCCGCACTGGAGAACAACTGGACTGATATAGTACACAATCACTCGGTAACCAGATTTACCTACTGATCAATGCAAGTCATGATAGGCATATTATCTAGTTAATACAGTGCCTCGCAAAGTATTCACCCCCCTTGGAATTTGTCCTATTTTGTTACATTACCACCTGCAATTTAAATAGATTTTTATTTGGATTTCATGTAATGGACATACACAAAATAGTTCAAAATGGTGAAGTGAAATGAATTTTTTTTTTGTTGAAATTATTATTTTTTTAAACCCGGAAAAGTGGTGCATTCGTATGTATTCACCCCCTTCGCTTTGAAGCCCCTAAATAAGACCTGGTGCAAACAATTACCTTCAGAAGTCACATCATTTGTTAGATTGCACACAGGTGGACTTTATTTAAGTGTCACATGGTCTGTCACATGATCTCAGTATATATACACCTGTTCTGAAAGGCCCCAGATTTTGCAACACCACCAAGCAAGGGGCATCACCAAGCAAGCGGCATCACCAAGCAAGCGGCACCACCAAGCCAAGAGCACTATGAAGACCAAGGAGCTCTCCAAACAGGCCAGGGACAAGGTTGTGGAGAAGTACAGATCAGGGTTGGGTTATAAAAAAATATCAGAAACTTTGAACACCCCACGGAGCACCGTTAAATCCATTATAAAAAAAATGGAAAGAATATGGCACCACAACAAACCTGACAAGTGAGGGCCGCCCACCAAAACTGACGGACCAGGCAAGGAGAGCATTAAACAGAGAGGCAACAAAGACACCAAAGATAACACTAAAGGTGCTGCAAAGCTCCACAGCGGAGATTGGAGTATCTGTCCATAGGACCAATTTAAGCCGTATACTCCACAGAACTGGGCTTTGTGGAAAAGTTGCCAGAAAAAAATAAGCAAAGATGTTTGGTGTTCGCCAAAAGGCATTTGGGAAACGCACAAACCTATGGGAGAAGGTACTCTGGTCAGATGAGACTAAAATTGAGGTTGTTGGCCATCAAGGAAAACGCAATGTCTGGGGCAAACCCAACACCTCTCATCTCCTGAGAACACCATCCCCACCGTGAAGCATGGTGGTGGCAGCATCATGCTGTGGGGATGTTTTCATCGGCAAGGACTGGGAAACTGGTCATAATTGAAGGAATGATGGATGGTACTAAAGGGAAATTCTTGAGGGAAACCTGTTTCAGTCTTCCAGGGATTTGAGACTGGGACAGAGGTTCACCTTCCAGCAGGACAATGACCCTAAGCATACTGCTAAAGCAACACTTGGGTGGTTTAAGGGGAAACATTTAAATCTCTTGGAATGGCCTAGTCAAAGCCCAGACCGCAATCCAATTGAGAATCTCTGGTATGACTTAAAGATTGCTGTACATCAGCGGAACCCATCCAACTTGAAGGAGCTGGAGCAGTTTTTCCTTGAAGGATGGACAAAAATCCTAGTGGCTAGATGTGCCAAGCTTATAGAGACATACCCCAGGAGATTTGAAGCTGTAATTGCTGCAAAAGGTGGCTCTATGAAGTGTTGACTTGGGGGGAGGGGGGTGAATAGTTATGCACACTGAAGTTTTCAGTTTTTTGGTCTGATTTCTTGTTTGTTTCACAATAAAAAATATTTTGCAACTTCAAAGTGGTAGGCATGTTCTGTAAATCAAATGATACAACCCCCCCCAAAATCTATTTTAATTCCAGGTTGTAAGGCAACAAAATAGGAAAAATGCCAAGGGGGTGAATACTTTCGCAAGCAACTGAATGAATGATCCCTCCCTACCTTTTACAACATATCTCTCTCTCCCACCCCCTCTCTCTCTCTCCCTACCTTTTACAACATATCTCTTTCTCCCACCCCCCCTCTCTCTCTCTCTCTCTCTACCTTTTACAACATATCTCTCTCTCCCACCCCCCCTCTCTCTCCCTACCTTTTACAACATATCTCTTTCTCCCACCCCCTCTCTCTCTCTCCCTATCTTTTACAACATTTCTATTTCTCCCACCCCCCCTCTCTCTCTCTCTCTCTCTACCTTTTACAACATATCTCTCTCTCCCACCCCCCCTCTCTCTCCCTACCTTTTACAACATATCTCTCTCTCCCACCCCCCCTCTCTCTCTCTACCTTTTACAACATATCTCTTTCTCCCACCCCCTCTCTCTCTCTCTCTCCCTATCTTTTACAACATATCTCTTTCTCCCACCCCCTCTCTCTCTCTCTCCCTACCTTTTACAACATATCTCTTTCTCCCACTCTCTCCCTACCTTTTACAACATATCTATTTCTCCCACCCCCTCTCTCTCTCTCTCCCTACCTTTTACAACATATCTATTTCTCCCACCCCCCTCTCTCTCCCTACCTTTTACATCTCTCGCTCTCTCTCTCTCTCTCTCTCTCTCTCTCTCTCTCTACCTTTTACAACATATCTCTCTCTCCCACCCCCTCTCTCTCCCTACCTTTTACAACATATATCTCTCTCCCTACCTTTTACAACATATATCTCTCTCTCTCTCCCTACCTTTTACAACATATCTCTTTCTCCCACCCCCCCTCTCTCTCTCCCTACCTTTTACAACATATCTATTTCTCCCACCCCCTCTCTCTCTCCCTACCTTTTACAACATATCTCTCTCTCTCTCTCTCTCTCTACATTTTACAACATATCTCTTTCTCCCACCCCTCTCTCTCTCCCTACCTTTTACAACATATCTATGTCTCCCACCCCCTCTCTCTCTCTCCCTACCTTTTACAACATATCTCTCTCTCTCTCTACCTTTTACAACATCTCTCTCTCTCTCTCTCTCTCTCTCTCTCTCTCTCTCTACCTTTTACAACATATCTCTCTCTCTCTACCTTTTACAACATATCTCTCTCTCTCTCTCTCGCTCTCTCTACCTTTTACAACATATCTCTCTCTCTACCTTTTACAACATATCTCTCTCTCTCTCTACCTTTTACAACATCTCTCTCTCTCTCTCTACCTTTTACAACATATCTCTCTCTCTCTCTCTCTACCTTTTACAACATATCTCTCTCTCTCTCTCTCTACCTTTTACAACATATCTCTCTCTCTCTCTCTCTACCTTTTACAACATATCTCTCTCTCTCTCTCTACCTTTTACAACATATCTCCCTCTCTCTCTCTACCTTTTACAACATCTCTCTCTCTCTCTCTCTACCTTTTACAACATCTCTCTCTCTCTCTCTCTACATTTTACAACATATCTCTCTCTCTCTCTCTACCTTTTACAACATATCTCTCTCTCTCTCTCTCTCTACCTTTTACAACATATCTCTCTCTCTCTCTCTCTCTCTACCTTTTACAACATATCTCTCTCTCTCTCTCTCTCTACCTTTTACAACATCTCTCTCTCTCTCTCTCTCTCTCTCTACCTTTTACAACATATCTCTCTCTCTCTCTCGCTCTCTCTACCTTTTACAACATATCTCTCTCTCTCTACCTTTTACAACATATCTCTCTCTCTCTACCTTTTACAACATATCTCTCTCTCTACCTTTTACAACATATCTCTCTCTCTCTCTCTCTCTACCTTTTACAACATATCTCTCTCTCTCTCTCTACCTTTTACAACATATCTCTCTCTCTCTCTCTACCTTTTACAACATATCTCTCTCTCTCTACCTTTTACAACATATCTCCCTCTCTCTCTCTCTCTCTCTCTACCTTTTACAACATATCTCTCTCTCTTTCTCTACCTTTTACAACATATCTCTCTCTCTCTCTCTACCTTTTACAACATATCTCTCTCTCTCTCTCTCTACCTTTTACAACATATCTCTCTCTCTCTCTCTCTACCTTTTACAACATATCTCTCTCTCTCTCTTGCTCTCTCTACCTTTTACAACATATCTCTCTCTCTCTCGCTCTCTCTACCTTGTACAACATATCTCTCTCTCTCTACCTTTTACAACATATCTCTCTCTCTCTCTCTCTCTACCTTTTACAACATATCTCTCTCTCTCTCTCTACCTTTTACAACATATCTCTTTCTCCCACCCCCTCTCTCTCTCTCCCTACCTTTTACAACATATCTCTCTCTCTCTCTCTCTACCTTTTACAACATATCTCTCTCTCTCTCTCTCTCTCTCTCTCTACCTTTTACAACATATCTCTCTCTCTCTCTCTACCTTTTACAACATCTCTCTCTCTCTCTCTCTCTCTCTCTACCTTTTACAACATATCTCTCTCTCTCTCTCTACCTTTTACAACATATCTCTTTCTCCCACCCCCTCTCTCTCTCTCTCCCTACCTTTTACAACATATCTCTCTCTCCCTACCTTTTACAACATATCTCTCTCCCACTCTCTCTTTCCCTCTCTCTCTCCCTACCTTTTACAACATATCTCTTCTCTCTCTCTCTCTCTCTCTCTCTCTCTCTCTCTCTCTCTCTCTCTCTCTCTCTCTCTCTCTCTCTCTCTCTCTCTCTCTGATCAGATGATGTGTAAGACCCAGAGGCACCAACAGGAGGCGCTGTGGGAGTTGTTCCATACTGAGCTCACCTACATCAACAAGCTCACTGTTGTCACTGATGTAAGGCAGACAGACAGACAGACACCCTGCTCTCATTACTGAAAATGTATCAATGTCTTTCAGTGATGTGTCCATAACAACCAGTGACTATTCATAATAGAAATATGATAATAGTTACTGTTATCTGTATAGCATCTTTTATTGCAATGTCATTTTTCATGTCCGTGTTCATTTGTGTCATTGTGTTTCTCAGTTGGTGATGGCAGCTCTTACCAACCTGCACCAGCATGGATTCCTCTTAGAGGTCAGTCTATTTGAGCTGGGTTCTCATTCACAGGGTTTTCTGTAGGGAACATTTTCTCTAGAACTCACTCTCTGGTCTTTGGGCCTATCTGTGTTTCCCGGCTGACCACTCAAATAGATGTGTTGCAATGAACTAAGCATGTGCTTTTGAGCTGGATCTTGCATGATCTGACTGGGTTCAGGTGTGTGTGTGTTTTCATTAATGACTTTGACCTTTGGTTGAATTTAAAACCAGTACGCATTTCAAGGGGGGGCCCTTGGGCCTAGTTGAAACCGGCTGCTGTAGTACAACATACTGTACAAACATACTGTACATACAGAACATACTGCTGAGCTGACATACTAACACACTGAGAACATCTGCTCTATCTGACCCAGAACACACCAGGGCAGATGGAACATTCAGCTCAATAACAGAATGTTAGATAATTCCGCTGAGAATGTGGAAACTATCTGAGAATGTGGGGGAGTGAGTTCTGCAGAGTTCTTCAGCTAGACACTGCAGCTTTGTCAAACAATTACCCTCTTCATCTTTTTTTATCACAAAAGGTCTACAACTATCATATCTTTTTATTGACTTTAGACAAACACAAATTTCAACACAATGACATTGACACTTCCAAAAAATTAGAGATGTGGGGTAGATTGTAGGTTCAAAATCATGAAAGATGTATCATCACCCTCTTTTTCCTGACCCTCTCTTCCGCAGGTGGCACCTGAGAGCCTCTTCTCCAACCTTCCCTCCATCCTCAGCGCCCACCGGCTCTTCTGGCAGGAAGTAATGTATCCCATGCTAAAGGAAGTCCGCAGGACAGGGAAGCCCTTTGACCCCCTGGGGTTAGAGGCAGGATGCCTGCAGGTACAGTACTGACTGTCAATCAGATCTAGTATCAGGTTCATATATGGGATTAAAGTATTAAAGAGGGTCAAACGGGGGTGAAAGGAAGGAATGGAAAAACAAGTCATGGGTTTAAAACATGTTTGTTTACAGCAATCTTTGTCTAATCCCATCCCCACCCTCTGTCTGTAGTTCCCTGAGCGTTTCTCCACCTATCTGCACTACTGTTGTAAGGAGGAGAGCACAGTGGACATTACGAGCAAACTGACAGACACCAACCTGCACTTCCACACCTACTTAATGGTGAGTTAAACACACGCACACACAAACACATTTTTTATACTTTATTTGAATCCACAAATCATTATTCATATAAACATCTCAGGACAAGGATATCTGGACACAGGGAAACAGATAGCACCTTCTTCTTCACACAGAAAGGCTGTCCATGACTGCTGACACAGAGCAGTACCTCGCTATCAGCTCTGTCTTATGTAGGCCTGCTATCTGAAGTTCAGGTACTGTCAGCCTGTGAACATGGCAGAGACGACCCAATATCACCGTAGCAAGCATGCACTGTTACGAGGCTGTTCAGGAGCGACACGAGGGGCTGGTATTTAAGCAGCTTGTCAGAAAAGGACTGCTCCATGTAGTAGTCCAATGAGCAGCCCACCTCCAGAATCAGCCCCTCCCTCTGGCCTCCCCCACAACAACAATATCTGGCTTATTCAGCAGACAAGAAAACACATGATCATCAACATCAAACCAGGCTCCTCTGCAAAGGGAATGTTTGTGTATGTGTTCAGTTGGTGACTCCACTTGTCTCACCTCCGTAGCCACCAGGTCAACAAGGCGGTCATGTCTAGGTCATGTCTCAGTATGAACAGAAACCATTTACAACATGTGCAACAGACTCCTTTACGTTTACCTCAGGGTGGAAAACACAGAAGGGATCATGGTTTGCAGGGTACCAGAGAGCTAGGTTGTATTTTGTTGGTAGAACTTGCCTTAACAGTAAAGGTGAGAATGTCCTTGCCAACAGCAGCATTATGGTACATGGAATGGGAGACGGAAACAAACACACACACACCACTTCATGCACAAGCCCCCTTCTTGTTTACATGTTGCATGCACCCCCTTTCACTCTCACCCTAAAGTCACTCTGCGTCACACACATGGTTCTCCAAACTACCCTTCGTTACGGT
The DNA here is from genome assembly GCF_036934945.1 of Oncorhynchus masou masou. NCBI lineage: Eukaryota > Metazoa > Chordata > Actinopteri > Salmoniformes > Salmonidae > Oncorhynchus > Oncorhynchus masou. Next base: position 76,493,153 of record NC_088240.1, on the reverse strand, counting down.
AACACAGTCTGGAACATCAGTGAATTGAGTCATAGCATCCGCAGAACTTCTTCTGTTATTGATCATGTTCTAGTGGTTTTGATGATCACAATATCCAGGCCTTCTGTTATTGGTAATATCCTGAAGGCCAAACACTTGTTACACCAACGCTCTGACCTAATGACACAGAGCCTAGCCTGCACATTGTCTTCTTAAAGATTAGAACGTGTTTTGGGCTGTTTTTTGCTGTCTAAGCACTTTTACAGCTTGTTCAAAGAATCTCCATTATGAGTTTTTCAAGCCTTTGAATTTGTCCAGTACCATGTAACAATAATATTTCATACACCATAACAACACTGTATTTACATGAGTTCTACCGAGGCCATAACTTTGGGTATAAGGTCTAGAGACTAGAAGACACAAAATAATGTTTTTCCTCTGTGTCCATAGTGGGTGGAGACACACCCCCAGTGTGAGCGGATGCGTCTGGGAGATATGCAGGCCAAACCCATCCAGAGGATCACCAAATACCCCCTGCTGTTGAAGGCTGTCCTCAAGACCACCCAGGCTCCCCACACTCAGCACACACTCAGGGGCATGGTGAGTGAAGAGCTGGCCTTTTCAATCAAGGCCTTTTTATTCAGTTTGTCAGGCCTGAGGCTGATCATGTTCATTAGAAAAGGAAGTTGCGCGTTCCAGCACCATTTTCTTACTAGCTAATCGCTAATGGCCTCTACTAGTAATAGTAATACTACTAATAAATCTCGCTGTCCCACACACACACACACACACACACACACACACACACACACACACACACACACACACACACACACACACACACACACACACACACACACACACACACACACACACACACACACACACACACACACACACACACTCTCCTTCGCTCTGTTTCTCTCTCTCTCACTCTCTCTCTCTCACTCATTCTCTTTTTTTCTCGATCTCTCTCTTTCTATCTATCTATCTATCTCTCCCTATCCCTCTCTCTCCTCCAGTTGGCTTGTGTTAATGGGTTTCTGGACAGCATCAATGACTACTTGAGGCTTAAGGATGATGAGCAGGCCCTCTCGCTTTCCGCCCAGAAGATAGAGGGATATGACGTGATGGAGGGGATGAATGAGGAAATCGACAAGGTGAAAGAGAGAAGAAAAACAATTCTAGGAACAGGATAGGAAACTACACCAACCCTAGAAAACAATATAGATACTGTAATGTGTGATGCAGACAGAGAGTAGTCAATGTTGATGTCATCCACAGCATGTCAGAGAGTTCTGCAGTTTTGATTTGACGTGCCCTGTCAGAGGGGTGGGTCCTGGGGTCATACGCAAGCTGCTATTGGAGGAGACCCTGAAGATCAGAGGAAGGAAGGATCACAAGGTAGGTTGAGTGACAGAATCTCATTCTGTTCCAGTGAAACATTGACTTCCATGTAGAGGATTCTTCCTAAAATTATCATCTCATTAGCACGGACTTTGATGATAACTACTCTGAGGAAAAATGTATTTACTACGACTGTGATATGTGGTTGTCTCACCTTGCTATCTTAAGATGAATGCACTAACTGTAAGTTGCTCTGGATACGAGCATCTGCGAAATGACTAACATGTAAAATATAGATGTCATGTTTCTTTGGGCTTGTTGCGACTGTTATGTGGTGAAGCTGGAGGTGACAGCCCTGCTCTTCTCTGACGTGCTGCTGGTGACCAAGGGCCAGAAGAAGGCAGAGAGACTGAAGGTAGTTCGCCCCCCACTGGCCCTGGATAGAACACGCTGTGACACACTCAAAGATGGCTGTGAGTACAGTCATTGACCATACAGTACATATCCTAGAAGTGGAAAGATGAAACGTTGCTCTGTCTCTTGCTACAGAGACCAGTTGTAGAGTTTTAAATGACAGTTATTTCTTTATCTCTCCCTCGCTCTTTCCTTCTCTTCCTCTCTATCACCCAGGTTCGTTTGTGGTGGTGGAGGTGAGTGTTCTGGGCTGTGCGGCGAATGTCTACACCTTCTCCACCTCCAGCCCAGAGAGCTGCTCTACATGGATCTTCAACATCCACAAGGCACAGGTAAACAGACAGAAAAATACTGACTAAAATGGTAATAACATGATTTATTGTAGTTACCTTTTGGTCTCTTTGGTATTAAATCAATGGATGAATGATTAGATGTACAATGTACATAATGTGTAACATACAGCGATATCGATGCTCTCCTCTTATCCCTCTTTCTTTCTTCCATTCATTGACAGGAAACACTGCAGGGCCTGAGAGAGACAGAGGCCAGCAGACGACTGCAGACCAAACAGAGAGACCTACAGCTACAGGAACAAGCCACACCCCCTACAGAGCCCAAGATGACCTTTGAGGAGTCAGTAGATCAGCCTTCTGACCAATCAGAAGCACAAATCCCTTTTTCTTTGGAGGTGAAACCTGTTGAGGAACTTCTCATCCAATCAGTGAATGGGGCATTTGTGTCCATAGCAACAGAGGCGGAACAACCAACTCAGGAACCAGTGCACTATAAAGATGCAATGTTGCCAGGACAACCACGCAAGCTCAGTGACATTCATAACCAATCATTTGCAGTCGGGGTAATGAAAAAGGGGCAAGGAGGTGGCACGGTCATGGATGAGGTTATGATGTCAGAGGCAAGGGTGAGCGAGATGGGAGACATCAACCAATGGGAGGAGGGTATTGAGTCCAGGGGGATAAAAGAACGAAGGGTGACCTGGACCCATTCCAGACAGTCTAACTCTCTACCTCGAGTGGCAACAGAAACCTTTCAACCCAAACCCAACGGGCCGCACAACCTGTTGCTAGACGGATATCCTAACATAGACCACGACATAGACTACCCACAACATCAATCCAGCACTTTCCCACTTTCTCCATACAGGGAAAACAATGAAAAGGTTTCTATCACTATTAGTCCAATGGAATCCCAAGGATTTCTCTCACAGGGAGGACGAGCCACATCCACACGGAGGAATTCTGCCCCCCAGTCAGTGGAGCAACAAGCCATGAGGAACTTGTGGCTCACCCAATCAGGAGAGGAGGAGGCTTTAGTGGAATCACAGAGGTTTTCTCGGAAGCTGAATTCACCACGGTTACGCAGGAGAAGGCCAATAAACATAGAGCAGACTGCTGCCCCTCAGATGTCACAAAGTGGATCTGACAGCTCTGGGATGGTCCAGTCTGAACCACACACAAACTCTTCCTCCAACTCTGATTCAGACTGCAACCAGAAACTCAGGGGTTCCTACCAACACAACTCAGGTTCCTCCGGACAGAGCTCTGACTCTCACCTGGTGCTCAAGCTGGGGTCCTTGAAGATGAATGGAGGGGTGTTCTGGGACATGCCTGCAGAGAGAGAGTCCTCCCCAGAGCCCCACGCTTTCTCTAGGCCAGAGCTGCCTAAAGACATCCCAGAAGAAAAAGAAAACCACCCAAAAAGCCCTAAGTTGAAGACCCAGAGGAGCACGTCCATACCAGATATCATCTTCCAAGGAGGATATAATTCTCTTCTGACCTCAGCCAAGCCCTCCAACGCGCGAATAGCCCACTCTCCCCCTCCTGGGTTGGATCCATACTTGCACCCCTCCCCCCTGGAGAGCATTTTGAACCGGGCCAAGGAGAGAAGAAAGGACAGAGGGAGAAGAGAGGGAAATGGGAAATCTCCAACCTTCAGAACATGGGCTCTTCCTCCTTCTCCGTCTTTCTCCACCACTCTGTCCCAGTTGCCCAGTGAAGGGGATAGAGAGACTGAGTGGGAAGAGGTGGAGCTGGTCAGACGGCTGGCCCCCAGTGTCAGTCAGGGATGGATAGAGGAGAGGGTGGACGGAGATGAGGAGGAGGAGGAGAAGAAGAGCAGGTGAGTTTTACATCAAACCTCAGTTGGAAATAAAATAATAAAAGGTCTTCAAAGTATGCATGATCAGTTTGAAGATTCATCTATTGAAATGACTCAGTCAGCTCGGTGTGGGTGGCTGATGGCCACTGTGGAACACTTTTATTCTGGGTTATTTTATCACTCTACCTACTGGGCTGATTACCATGTAGTGTAGGATCACTATGTTCAAATCGTTATTCTTGGAAGTTGCATTTACTGTCATAACCATGACATGCCACCCGTAACCATGTTTCATGTCATGACAACCACGTCATCATAACCAATCTAACCTGATCACCAGATTGGTGTCCACTTTAGCCAACTACTTTGTTAATGTCACGCCAAACATTCCAGTGAACAACAGGCTAAGCTATTTGCAATCCAACAAGTTTATCTCCATTGTAAAAGTTTTTTCCCCCTCTCTCTTCTAGCCCCGCCTTCCCTGATGGCACCAGCGTTGATTGGCCAGGCTGGTGCTTTGAAGCCGATGAGGTCCTGGATCAGCTGACCCCAGAGGACAGTGGCGTTGGGGTTGATGAGGAGTGGTGGGAAGCGGCTGCGTTGGGGCTCAGCCAAACTTTGACCTTGAGAGACTTCCAGCGAATCGGCACGCATGAGGACGGGACGATTAGTCAGGTGTAGTTCTGTATAGGCTCCTGGGAGTCCTTCATTCTCCAAGACTTTATCTGCACTTTATGGGCAATAATATGTCATTTGAGATTTTCACTGTGCCGGAGTAGACATATAACAACGTGATACTTTTCCACAGCAAGATGTTGATTGAGTGAGCTGATTGGCACCAAATGTTGAATTTCAGTTTGTTGCATGGAATGTTTGTGAGTGATTTGGAGTTTGTGATTATGAGTCTGAGTGAACATCAGAATAATTTTCTTCAACCTGCATAATATTGTTAGAGCTACAGATGTAGGATCTTCATTTGATCACTCTTTTGTTGCTGAGGTTTTTCCTGCAACGCTGGAAATGCAGATAAGCTTTGTGATTTATGTAAATGGTCCTGAAAACCCGCACTAACACATGGTTATATTAACAATATTGCACTTTTCATGTAGCCTACTTTTGGCCAGCTCAAGCAACATTATGGACTAAATGTTCAAATCCTGTTGCTGCAGCATTATTAATATCCTACATCTGTAGACGCCTATACTGTCTTATACACGTGTACTTTTTGATGTTTTGTCAGTTAAGTGAAATGCTCTATATACTGTACATACATGTTTCATTGAACTTCATTTGAGTCGTTAATTTATAAGAGTAACTGCATATTTGGTATTGTGACCCATTGGGGAGATTCATACTGATACATAGTAATAAAGAGAGAGATTTAAACCAATGAAGTGTTTAGATAATTTTATTCTCAGTCATTCATTATATTACAAAAGTCGAATAGGTGGTTAAGGTGCCGGTAGTGAGAAATAAGGCATACATATACCAAATCAGTCACATTTCAAATAAAAGATCAATCACATTTGTTTTGGTGAAAATATGAAAGAAACTGCTACAATTGTCTGCACTGAATTAATATGTACAAATACCACAATCTTCCAACTGATCGTAGACATGTCAAATGATTTCAAATGTCATATTGCAGAGACTCCTCTATTTGGAGATCTCATCTCCTTTCACTCTGTTCCTCTCTCTGTCCTCTCTCTCATTGGCAATGGTGTGAACAATGGTCTCCAGGGCAGGGTACTGCAGGATCAGCTTGCGCTGTAGAGGAGATTAAATGACTATTACATAAACCTTTTAAAAATGTATTTTCCATGTCAACATGGATTTAAGGAAAACACACACAGCTGTAGTTGAACGTACCCTCCGATAGTTCCTGTACATCTGCACCAAGACCAACAGCAGCACCAAGAGGAAGAAACCCAGGCCGGCTACCATGGCAACATAACTGGAAGAACCTGTCTCATTATCTCCCATCAGACCACCTGATCAACCAAGACAGAACAAGGATAGATTCTAGTTTACATCTGAGTAATTTAGCAGAAGCTCTTATCCAGAACAACTTACAGGAGCAATTAGAGCACATCCACAGATTTTTCACCTCGTCGGCTTGGGGATTCAAACGAGCAACCTTTCGGTTACTGGCACAATGCTCTTAACTGCTAGGCTACCTTCCGCCCCTGTGTCTAATTATGTCAAATGTTATACATCTTGCTGATATTTGTTGTATTTGAATTGTGTCTGCATCTACCTAGATCCATGCAAATAGACAGTGAATCAAAGTAGGCAGATAGGACTTACTCATCAGATGGATGTGGTATGTCACGCTCCCTAGAACTCCCTTTTTCCCGTGGAATCGACAAGCCCATTCGCCAGAGTTCCTGTCTGTCACTCTGTTGATCCCCAGGACCCTCCCTTTCTGGACGGAGCTCTCTGATTGGGTGCCATTGAGGTCATAGGTCACTCGGACCCACTCGTATTCAGTGACCTCGCTGGCGTTGCTGAGATGACAGGTCAGTGATACTGGGGCCTTCTGGGTAGATGGTGAGTTGCTGAGCACTGATTAGAGAGAACACACAGGATCATCATTAGCATTGTGATTGCTAATTCTAAAGCACCATTTTCACATCTCATTTACCTTAAATGCTTGCCATTTTGCAGAAAGGGACAACTCACATTAGGCATTGAAATGAGGAGACTGCTACAAAATATACCATCATCCATTTTTTATGCCTGGCTCACCTTGGGCAGTCACCAACTGCATCTCCTTGGTCACCCGGCGCCCCTCCACTGTCCCTGAACACCTGTACCTGCCCCCGTCCCCCTGCCCCACTTGCCCCACACCCACAGACCTGTCCCAGGGAGGGAGGGATAGCAGGGAGGTCAGGTTGAAGGAGGGAGGGAGTGGGAGAGCAGAGCCAGAGATGTCCAGTCTCTCCCAGGCTGTGTCTGATGGGATGAGTCCAGTGGAGAACACACAGGGGAGGGTGACAGCAGACCCCACCTCAGCATACACCTTGGCACTGGCACTGGAGGGGTTAACGATACCTGAACGAGAGAAGAGATGGGGGAAGGTGATGGATAGGAGAGAAGGGAGGAAGACAGAAAACTTAATATTAACCGTCTTCAATATATCAGCTGCATTTGAATGTTTTATTCCTTCCAAACATGACATCACCGTGTCTGAGCCCTCACCTCTCACTGTCAGGGCCGTGGTGGCCTTCCCTTGTTTCCTCCCTTCATGCACTACACAGCTCCAGTTACCCATCATGCCTGCAGATGCCTTGCTCTCCAAAACACTCGCCTGGTTCTTTGAAAGGACATAATCTGCACTGTCAGGGTAAACTCTCTTCTCGTTGAGCATCCAGCTCACTGTCGCCTCCTGTGGCCATGGAGTGACACTGCAAGTGATTGTCATTTTGTTGCCCTCCACTGGAGCAGGTGGGGAGATGGATACTGTGAAAGAAAGACATGGGTAAGTAAGAGCAATGAGATGTTAATCATATTCACAGGTTTATGATATGTGTGACTGTATGATAAACAGCAGATAAATATAGTTATACCTTGTTATTACAGCATGTAAATATCACTTTAAAATTATGCAAATATCACTTTAAAATGACTAAATATCACTGAAAGTTCATTTAATTTTCCACACGGTATTTCATATAAGTTACTGTCTATTTTAGCTCCTTACCTTTGATGACCCTGAGGAGGATCCTCTTAGAGAGGATTTTCTCGTCGTCCTGCACCATGCAGGTGTAATTCCCTCTGTCCTCCTGCCTCACCTCCTTTATGTACAGGCTGTAGTCACCAGCTCCAACCTCTGAATGGGGGCATCGAACACGCTGGGCAGCTCCTATTCCCCAGTGCTCCAGTCCACTCTTTCCCTTTCTCCATACTGTCCTGAGAGAGAGGAAGAGATGCTACGTTTCAAACATGACACTTGTATTGTACAGACATACAGATCAATAGCAATGCATTGCTATGCTCTCCTATAGAACACTTTCAATACAGAAAAATGTATTAAGGGAACAAGAGAAAGAAAGACCAGGATAGAGAAAGATAAAAAGGGAATCTTTGAGGATATTGGAGTCACAGAGGTAGACAGAGAGGATGAGAGAGATGGATGGGGAGAAGGAGAGCATGAAAGACATGGACCGAGAGAAAGGCAGTCGCACCCCTCAAGCTCCTTGCTCCAGAGGACGACGGCTGCAGAGGCGGAGGGAGAGCGACACACGCAGGGTAACACTGCCTGGGACCCTGCCTCTGCGAACATCTCAGTATACTCAGACAGACACTGACACCGACCCCCTGAACAAATACACATACTGTATGAATACACACACATACCCAATCCTCCATCCGTAAGTACACATCAAACATGTTATAACATTTCTTTAAATCGGTTTAAATTGCAACACATTTTCATTTAAAAAACAATGACTACAGATCATCTGTAAGATCTCACCTGTCACTAACAGGGATGTTCCCAAGAGAAGGAGAAACTGCCACATGGTCTCTTCTTTTCTCCTTCGTTCTGAAGTTTTGATCAACAGATTGTTGTTGCAAAACTAGCTTAGTATCTGTGTCCCTCTTTGATCTCTTGCTGTCGTGTGTGTTTCTGTCAATTGGGTCTGGGTATATAAAGGCCTGTAGGTGTGAGTTGTGGGAAGAGGGAGGTGCCTAACCAGGTAGTCCCTCTCCTGGCCATGTGACATGAGCAACGAGACGGTTTTTGTTGCGGTTTGTGTCAGTCTCTCTGACGCACCTACATGCTCCCTTCCACGGATTCTCTTTCTCTCTCCCTCTCTCTCTCTCTCTCTCTCTCTCTCTCTTTCTCTCTCTCTCTCTCTCTCCCTCCCCCCTCTCTCTCTCTCCCTCCCCTCTCTCTTTCTCTCTCTCCCTCCCCCTCTCTCTTTCTCTCTCCCCCTCCCCTCTCTCTCTCCCTCCCCCTCATATCTCTCTCTTTTTCTCTCTCTTTCTCTCTCCCCCTCCACCCCTCCTTTCTCTCTCTTTCCCTCCCTCCCTCTCTCTCTCTCTCTCCCTCCCCCTCATCTCTCCCCCTCCCCCTCCTCTCTCTCTCTCTCTCTCTCTCCCTCCCCCTCATCTCTCCCCCCCTCTCTCTCTCTCTCTCTCTCTCTCTCTCCCTCCCCCTCATCTCTCCCCCTTCCCCCTCCTCTCTCTCTCTCTCTCTCTCTCTCTCTCTCTCCCCCTCTCTCTCTGCTCAAGTTACCTTACTGGTACACAGTGGTATAAAAAACAATGTATTACAAAAGATGCATCATATCATCAGAAATATGCAGTACTGTAATACACAGTATTTATATATTTATGTATTTCTACTCAGTGGAACTTACAGGAAGTACAGGGTTGCCAAAAGTGTGCACAGTCTAACCACTGTATCCTTCCACATTGATCAACATGCAGTTCTCACTGCTGAAAGTTACCAGCTCACCAGCATACATGGGAGGACAGGGCCGGTTCCAGTAATGCAAGTCATTGAATGGTGGTTGGCTTTGTTTTGATGGAGAATACATGATGATGATGATAGTGACTTCCATCTCTCTTTACGTCTCTCTCTTTCTCGCTCTCTGCCTCAGTCATACAGGGCTATTCTGAAGCTTAGGGACAGTATTTTAGTTTATAGCATCAGGTTCCCATCATACCACCTACACTGCTCTATAGTTTCAGACAGACAGACAGACAGACGTTAGGCAGACATTAGACGGATGGGTGGATGGATGGATGGATGGATGGATGGATAGTTAGATAGATAGTTGAAATTGGAAGTTTACATACACTTAGGTTGGATTCATTTAAACTTGTTTTTAAACCACTTCACACATTTCTTGTTAACAAACTATAGTTTTGGCAAGTTAGTTAGGACATCTACTTTGTGCATGACACAAGTAATTTTTCCATCAATTGTTAACAGACAGATTATTTAACTTTTAATTCACTGTATCACAATTTCAGTGAGTCAGAAGTTTACATACACTAAGTTAACTGTACTTTTAAACAGTTTGGAAAATTCCTGAAAATGATGTCATGGCTTTAGAAGCTTCTGTGAGGCAAATTGACATCATTTGAGTCAATTGGAGGTGTACCTGTGGATGTATTTCGAGGCCTACCTTCAAACTCAGTGCCTCTTTGCGTGACATCAGGGGAAAATCTCCACAAGTCTGGTTCATCCTTGGGAGCAATTTCCAAATGCCTGAAGGTACCGCGTTCATCTGTACAAACAATAGTACGCAAGTATAAACACCATGGGACCACGCGGCCATCATACCGCTCATCTTCTAGAGATGAACATAGTTTGGTGCGACAAATGCAAATCAATCCCAGAACAACAGCAAAGGACCTTGTGAAGAGGCTGGAGGAAACAGGTACAAAAGTATCTATATCCACAGTAAAGCAAGCCGAAGAACACCATCCCAAACGTGTCCCAATGGCAGCATCATGTTGTGGGGGTGCTTTGCTGCAGGAGGGACTGGTGCACTTCACAAAATAGATGGCATCATGAGTATGGAAAATTATGCGGATATATTGAAGCAACATCTCAAGACATCAGTCAGGAAGTTGAAGCTTGGTTGCAAATGGGTCTTCCAAATGGACAATGACCCCAAGCATACTTCCAAAGTTGTGGCAAAATGGCTTAAGGACAACAAAGTCAAGGTATTGGAGTGGCCATCACAAAGCCCTGACCTCAATCCTATAGAAGATTTGTGGGCAGAACTGAAAAAGTGTGTGCGAGCAAGGAGGCCTACAAACCTGACTCAGTTACACCAGCTCTGTCAGGAGGAATGGACCAAAATTCTTATTGAGGGAAGCTTGTGGAAGGCTACCCGAAACGTTTGACCCGAGTTAAACAATTTAAAGGCAATGCTACCAAATACTAATTGAGTGTATGTTAACTTCTGACCCACTGGAAATGTATTGAAAGAAATAAAAGCTGAAATAAATAATTCTCTCTACTATTATTCTGACATTTCACAGGGAATTTGTACTAGGATTAAATGTCAGGAATTGCGAAAAAAAAGAGTTTAAATGTATTTGGCTAAGGTGTATTAAACTTCTGACTTCAACTGTAGATGGAAGGATGGATGTATAGATGGATAGATGGATAGATGAACATGTGTGGGTCAAGCCCCAAGAGTTGTTTGTGTTCTTGTAGCGACCATATTTCCCCCTGGTTCAGACAGCAGTGAATCTCTCTGTGTTGGACACATCTTTTAATATTTTTATCTCATCTATCAACCCCCTCACCCACTACTCTCTTCAAAACCTCAACGTTTCCATGTAAACCTGTTGAAATCACAGGCTGTGTGTTTTTGGCCCATATTTGGTGGCTCAGTCAGTACATTGGGACCACAACCCCCACCCCCTCCTTCTCTCTCTTCTTGCTGGCTTCCGGGGTCTGGGAATCAGATTCGTGAGGTGGTCTTTCCTCCTGCTGATCTTTAAATGTACATACTGTATTTAAATACACAGTTAGGCAGTGATGAGGGAAAGTCTTAAACAGACAGATGCCCCTCGCATGCATACAGTATGCAAATCAACCTGAAGTCAGAAAATATTTCAACTAGATATCTTCGGTCTAAATTTTTCAACAGGATAACTAATTTGTTCCTGTCCCACTCTCTCATCACGTCACATAGCTCAATCTCGACCTCAATCCAGCACACTGTTACAAAGCTATAGGAATTAAAGTTCAAATCACTCTTAATTGTGCATAGCATTTTGATGTTGAATTTGTATTTGAATTAGCATTTTGTGGTCGATTTAAACTGGGCTCATATAGGCATACATCAAATAAAACAAATCAAACTTTGAGCTGTGAAGTATTTCAATACACTTCACTTCAGTGGACAGTGAATGAATGAATGAAATTAGATTTTCGTGTCAAATTGCCAGTTGGTAACCCATTAATTGACACATAAACACTGTAATAGTTCACTGATAATTTTTCTTCCTGTGTTCTCTGCAGTGTGCATCGCATAAAGAGTATGTCACGCCCTGACCTTAGAGATCCTTTTAATTCTCCATTTGGTTAGGTCAGGGTGTGGCTAGGGTGGGTAATCTCTGTTTTCTATTTCGTTGTTAGACGGGTATGGTTCCCAATCAGAGGTAGCTGTCTATCGTTGTCTCTGATTGGGGATCATACAGCTTCTTCCCACCTGTAGTTTGTGGGATCTGGTTTTGGTACTGTGCTGTTTAGCCCTACTAAACTTTACGTTTTGTTTGTATTTGTTGCATTTTCAGTGTTCATTGAATAAAATGAAGATGTACGTCTACCATGCTGCACCTTGGTCCAATCCTTCCATCAACGAGCGTAACAGATAAAAAAAAAGATTCTAAATCAATACATAATTGTAAATAAGGTTATCCAAACAATAATTGTATCCCTAGAGCAATAACAATAATACATAATAAAACATAATATATACATACATACATACATACATACATACATACATACATACATACATACATACATACATACATACATACTTACATACTTACATACTTACATAGATACACAAACATATAAATACAGAAAAATGAAACAGAAGGCATTTGAACCCAGTCTGGCCATATCAGTAGGCTCCCATGACCAGCCTTTTACTGGCAGCTGAGAGGAGGCGGATGAGTGATGAGATAAGATAGATTGTCTGCTGAATGTACAGAGCCTTCAGAAAGTATAACACCCTTTGATTTTTCCACATTTTGTTGTGCTACAAAGTGGGATTAAAATATATTTCATTGTAATTCTTTTGTCAACTACCAAAAATACTCTAACGTCAAAGTGAAAGGAGAATTCTAACAATTGTAAAAACAAATATGAAAGATAAGTATTCAACCCCCTGAGTCAATACATTTTAGAATCACGTTTGGCAAAGATGACAGCTGTGAGTCTTCCTGGGTAAGTCTCAAACAGCTTTCCACAACTGGATTGTGTAAAGATGGCCCATTATTCTTTTCAAAATTCTTCAAGTTCTGTCAAATTGTTTGTTGATCATTTAATACTTTTACATGCACACTAATAATTCGATATTAAACTGATTATGGCAGTAGGCCGAGTATGGCAATAGTCATGTAAACACTTTAACCAATCAATCAAACGTATTTATAAAGCCCTTTTTACATCAGCAGATGTCACAACGTGTTGTACAGAAACCCAGCCTAAAACCCCACACAGCAAGCAATGTAGATGTACAGTAGAAGCACGGTGGCTAGGAAACACTCCCTAGAAAGGCAGGAACCTAGGAAGAAACCTAGAGAAAACCCAGGCTCTGAGAGGTGGCCAGTCCTCTTCTGGCTGTGCCAGGTGGAGATAGTGCATGTCCATTAAGGCCAGATGACCAGCATCGTCATTCAGAGGTTGAGACAGCAGGTGCGGTAGAGAGAGGTAGAACGTCCGGTGAACAGGTCAGGGTTCCATAGTCGCAGGCAGAACAGTTGAAACTGGAGCAGCAGCATGACCAGGTGGACTGGGGACAGCTAGGAGTCATGAGACCAGGTAGTCCTGAGGCATGGTCATAGGGCTCAGATCCTCTGGGAGGGGAGGAAGAGAGGGAGAGTGAGAGAATTAGAGGGAGCACACTTAAATTCACACAGGACACCAGATAAGACAGGATAATTACACCAGATATAAAAGACTGACCCTAGGCCCCGGCACATAGACTATTGCAGCATAGATACAGGAGGCCGAGACAGCCAATTTCAGGTCTTGCCATAGATTTTCAAGCTGATTTAAGTCAAAACTGTAACCTGGTCACTCAGGAACATTCACTGTCTTCTTGGTAAGTAACTCCAGTGTAGATTTGGTCTTGTGTTTTAGGTTATTGTCCTGATGAAAGGTAAATATTTCATCTCCCAGAGTCTGGTGGAAAGCAGACTAAACCAGATTTTCCTCTAGAATTTTGTCTGTGCTTAGCTCCATTCCGTTAATTCTTTTATTCTGAAAAACTCCCCAGTACTTAACAATTACAAACGATTACATACCCATAACATGATGCAGCCACCACTATGCTTGAAAATATGGAGAGTGGTACTCAGTAGTGTGTTGTGTTGGATTTGCTCCAAACATAACACTTTGTATTCAAGACAAGAAGTTAATTGCTTTGCCACATTTTTTGCAGTATTACTTTGGTGCCTTGCTGCAAACAGGATGCATGTTTTGGAATATTTGTATTCTGTACAGGTTTCCTTTTTTTATTACTTGTCACACTCTGACCATAGTTTACTTTGTATGTTTCTATGTTTTGGTTGGTCAGGGTGTGATCTGAGTGGGCATTCTATGTTGGATGTCTTGTTTGTCTATTTCTATGTCTGGCCTGATATGGTTCTCAATCAGAGGCAGGTGTTAGTCATTGTTTCTGATTGGGAACCATATTTCGGTAGCCTGGGTTTCACTGTGTGTTTGTGGGTGATTGTTCCTGTCTCTGTGTTATGCACCAGATAGGACTGGTTTAGGTTTTTGCACGTTTGTTGTTTTGTTAGTTTATTCGTGTACAGTTTCTTTATTAAAGTAAAATGAATAACAACCACGCTGCATTTTGGTCCGCTCCTCCTTCTACAGACGAAAGCCGTGACATTACTCTGTCAGTTACTGTAGGTTAGAATTGCAGAGTAACTACAATGTTGTTAATCCATCTTCAGTTTTCTCCCATCACAGCCATTAAACTCTGTAACTGTTTTAAAGTCACCATTGGCTTCATGGTGATATCCCTGAGCTGTTTCCTTCCTCTCCGGCAACTGAGTAGGAAGGACGCTTGTATCTTTTTAGTGACTGGGTCTATTTATACACCATTCAAAGCGTAATTAATAACTTCACCATGTTCAAAGGGATATTCTTCAATGTCTGCTTCTTCTTTTTTGAATTCAGGCTGTAACACAAATTGTGGAAGAAATGTAGGGGTGTGAATACTTTCTGAAGGCACTGTATATTGCATTTTTCTGTTCTGTTCAGCTGATTTTTAATCCAGATGTTGAATCTGAAGGTCTACAGTTATCTACAGTACTACACTCAGTGGTGGAAAAAGTACCCAGTTGTCATACTTGAGTAAAAGCATAGATTCCTTAATAGAAAGTTACTCAAGTAAAAGTGAAAGTCAGCCAGTAAAATACTTATTGAGTAAAAGTATACAAGTATTTGGTTTTAAATATACTTAAGTATCAAAAGTAAAAGTATAAATAATTTAAAATTCCTTATATTAATCAAAACAAAATGTATTTGTCACATGTACCGAATAAAACAGGTGCAGACCTTGCTGTGAAATGCTTTACTTACAAACCCTTAACCAACGATGCATTTAAGAAAAATAGACTTAAGAAAATATTTACTAAATAAACTAAAGTAACATAATAAAATAACAATAACGAGGCAACAGTATATATACGGGGTACCTAGTCAATGTTCTGGAGAACAGGTTTGTCGAGGTAATTGAGGTAATATGTACATGAACGTAGGAGTAAAGGTGCAAAGCCGACAGCACAATTTTCTTGTTTAAAAGTGTATGGACAGCCAAGTGCACACTCTAACACTCAGACATAATTTACAAAAGATGCATTTGTGTTAAGTGAGTCCAAGGAGGCAGTAGGGACGACCACGTGTTCTCTTGATTAGTGCAAGAATTTGACCATATTCCTGTCCTGCTAAGCATTCAAAATGTACTTTTGGTTGTCAGGGAAAATGTATGGCGTAAAAAGTACAGTATTGTCTTTAGGAATGTAGTGGAGTAAAAATAAAAGTTGTCCAAAATAAAAATAGTAAAGCACAGATATCATCAAAAACTATTTAAATATTACTTTCAAGTATTTTTACTTAAATACTTTATATACCACTGAGTACACTGTGTGTACACAGAATAATAAAAATAGTAAAGTACAGATACCCTCAAAAACTATTTAAATATTACTTTAAATTATTTTTACTGGAGTACTTTACACCACTGAGTACACTGTGTGTACACAGAATAATATTTAAAAAACAGCTATGTAGAACAATGATACACCAGGCTGTAAAGTCTTAATAAATGCAGCTATTATTCTCTCAAACTGTTTAGTTTGAATGTTTGGGTTTTTAAATACTTGGGTTTGTTTAAAAAAAAAAAAAAGCATTTTATAATAAATCCCATTTCTTACCTATCCACAATAATCATTCATATCACAAGTTATTATTGATAGAATATCTCCTCTGCCATATAACATGAGACATTTTTCATATAAAGATTCCAAAATGGCCTTTCCTGTACATTGCACTTGTGCAAATGCTTTGTAAACCCGGCCAGTAGATTTACTAAAACATGCAGCCCCCTGCAAAATTATCACAACATCTGGGCATGCATGAGTATCAGAAGTCAGTATAGGTGTCGGGCCATCAATGGAATGTTGTTATATTTTTAGTAATGTGTTTTTCATTTTTATTTTCCGCTGAAGGACACTGACGTCAAAGCAGAACTGAAAATTAGACCGAATTAATTTCTGCTGTGCTTGCTTCTTTGAAACAGACGCCTTATTCCAGTCAGCTGTTTTTGTTATAGTAAGACTGAAACCAACACAAAGTGTGTGTGTCTTCATAGTGTTTATGCGTATGTGATGTGGGGAATGTATGAACTGAATGTGTCCACCTAGTGGATAAAATGTAGTCTACAGTAGTTCAGTTTGTAGACCTTCAAAAAAATGAAAGCCCTATGAACAGATAATTGTTGATGTGGATGTTTAGGAGTTTTACGGTAAATACGCGTTGCATCATGGGAATAATAGTAAAATGGAGGTGCCCGTATGGCATGCATGACTTTATACATGTCGACGCTTTAAAACGTGAATTTCGATTTGTCTATAGTTAATGAACAGCTATTAATGCGTCCCTTTGTTTTGTATTAGATTTTTATTATCATATTAGCTTGACGACAACAAGGTCATAAAGACGTGCAACGCTTCAGGTAAACATGGTCTTGCCTGCTTGCGACGCTAGCTGGCTGAGCTAGCTTAGCTAGGTCAACTTGTAGGCAAAGAGGAACATATTTTTTATTTTAGCTACATTAGCTACCTCTCTTGTTTTTGCAAAGATTGTACCTAATATTACACTAGTAGCTAGGTAGGTTACTAGGCTGTAGCAATATGTTTTATCGTGTCATGTGCTGTACTGTACATTTTCTTATTTAGTTATCTAGTAAGTTTTAGCTAGCTATTTTACCTTTCAACAATGACTGACGACCTCTGTGTGTATTTCAGGTGAGCCATGTCTCTGTTGAGAGGGTGGCTGAAGGCTGGGGTGTCTCTTTGCCACTCCACACTACAAACAACCAGACAGATAGGCACTGGTATGTGTATAATACATTGAAATTCAGATGCAATGTTTTGTAGCTGCTGTAAATGTCATAATAGGCCTATTTTGTGAGCTCACAATTTTCCAACCAGGGCCCTGTGAATTTGATATGTCATACCAAGGCTATCTGTTTTAATGTGTGTACTACAAACAGTACACTGAAACATTAGGTGTCATACAATCATTGTTTATACTGTAGCATTAGTCATTATAGTTATTCTTGTCAATTTAACATTCTATTGGCACTGGAAGTAGCCCAGCTAATGAGATCAAAATGTGTGTTACAGGTGTGTGCTGTCCAGTCCGTATGAATGCCATTCCTGAGCTGAAGAAGGTGGACAGGTGGACTGAGAAGAGGAGCATGTTTGGGGTTTATGACAACATAGGAATTTTAGGTAATTGAGAAGTTATCAGCATCAAATCATAGCTCATTTGACCTGATGTCAAGACATTGAGTTGATGCACAACTTTAATATCTTTATGAAAGTGCTGCCCAGTCTCTTGGGACTTGAACCATTTCAGCAGCATGACACTGTCCTCTGGACTAACTTAAAATATACTCTTGTTTACCAGGTAGATATGAAAATGTCACTTTTGCCCCATGCTAAAAATGTAATGTAAGGCTTTTGCCATATTGCCAGTTGATACAAAATGGTACAGTGCTGTCTTTTTGGGGTCAAACCATTTCAGCACCATGGCACTGTCCACAAGTACTGCCCAGTCTCTAGGGGGGCTCAAACCATTCCAGCACCATGGCACTGTCCACAAGTACTGCCCAGTCTCTAGGGGGGCTCAAACCATTTCAGCACCATGGCACTGTCCACAAGTACTGCCCAGTCTCTAGGGGGGCTCAAACCATTCCAGCACCATGGCACTGTCCACAAGTACTGCCCAGTCTCTAGGGGGGCTCAAACCATTTCAGCACCATGGCACTGTCCACAAGTACTGCCCAGTCTCTAGGGGGGCTCAAACCATTCCAGCACCATTGCACTGTCCACAAGTACTGCCCAGTCTCTAGGGGGGCTCAAACCATTCCAGCACCATGGCACTGTCCACAAGTACTGCCCAGTCTCTAGGGGGGCTCAAACCATTTCAGCACCATGGCACTGTCCACAAGTACTGCCCAATCTATGAGGCTAAAACCATTTCAGTTTCAGCGACATGCTGCTGTCCACAAGTGCTGTCCAGTTTCTATAGGGTTTGACCCATTTCAGCACCATTGCACTGTTCAGCAATACATAGGCACGTGTCGAACCACACACACACACACACACTCTCTCCTATAACAGGCCTTACATCTCTAACGCGTTGTCTGTAGGTGACTTCAAAGCCCACCCTAAGGATCTGATCGTCGGGCCGGTCTGGGTGAAGGGTTTCCGTGGCAATGAGCTGCAGCGTCTGACGAGGAAGAAGAGGATGGTAGGAGACAGGATGATGACACAGGACAAACATGACATGGAGAAGAGGATCCGCTTCCTCTATCGACACTTCAACCGCTTTGGGAAACATCGCTGATCTGATCTGGGACTGAGCGGTCTGGCTAACAATGCTAAACGACTCCTGTACTAACAACCTGCCCACTGGACCACATTCAGACTCTAAAGAGAGAAATGTGAGTTACTCAATTATGCCACTTAGATTTATATCAGCCCCTTATTTTCACCATTTGGTAAGAGAAAGCTGATTGTACATTTTCTGTTAAGTTGACAGCTGGAAAATGTTGGATTCATTTAGTATTGTTAGCACTAAATCAACACGCACATCTGTAAAATACAGGTTTTGAACCACACAAAAATGTGATGCTCTATGGTCGGTTAATATTATCACATTTGGGGACTAATGTAAGTCATGTTGTGGGTATACCATATGTGTTGTGTAAGATGATAATAAACAGAAGCTCATTCATTTTTAGTGATTTTTATTGTAAGCCTACATTAGTATTTGACCTTAAGGTAGTTAGTTATTTTTACCTAAATTATTGATCCATGTGAATGTGCCTATAGCAGTAATTGCTATATATATATATATAATCAATAATCAATCAGTTAACCAAATATTATAT
Source organism: Oncorhynchus masou masou (assembly GCF_036934945.1). Classification (NCBI taxonomy): domain Eukaryota; kingdom Metazoa; phylum Chordata; class Actinopteri; order Salmoniformes; family Salmonidae; genus Oncorhynchus; species Oncorhynchus masou. The sequence goes on along the minus strand of NC_088240.1, from coordinate 76,473,894 downwards.
TTGACTAAGCATTCCACATATTAAATTACCCCACGGCGTGTCTAGCACGTTTTCAATGCAGACGACCGGGTTATATTGATCCATACAACAGCTCACTGCTGTGCAATAACGTTTGCACTGCGTCCTCTCTCATTTTGTATTAATGTACTAAAGAGGAATAACCGAGTTGTGGTCATGATGAAACGAGTAAATCAAACATAGGGACAGATAGCGAGTAGTCTACAACTGGGTGTTCGTGAGAGGCCTAGTCGTCCCGGTGGAGAAGGGAGCACTTACAAGTCAGAGAGCGTGTGTGCGGGGGGGGGGGGGGGGGGTTGCGGAGTCAACATTCTGTACCAAGCAATGTACCGCAGTGTCGTCCTGCCGCCCTATCCGACACAGAGAAAACTGCAGTACTGCAAAGTGTGGAGAGAAAGGGGAGGGAGGGGGCTGGGAAAGAGGTACCGCACCATCGTTATGAGTCCAACTGGAGAGAGAGAGGGGAAGGGGAGCGACGCATTATTGCAGTATAGTGCCATCACACAAACACTAACGAAATTAGCCCACAAACCCACACACACAGATACGCTTCCACACACTCGCCGGGAAATTATAGTGAAATTATATAATTGGGTAATCTAAAGGAACATGAAATCAGTTGCGTTTAGTTTGGAAGGGGAACGTGCAACCTAAACCATTGGTGTGATTTTGAGCATCTCGACTCAGCATTCTTGGAATATCACGACTTCTCTTGCATAGATTTATTATCGAAAGAAATTCGCCAAGCATCCTTGGATTTATCTCTTATGGATTTTACGAACTGAAATTAAGAATCTGTGCATCAGCCGTATTCATTTTCAACCTCTTGTTCCGCTGCCTTTCTTCGAGCGAATTATTACCCGACGCTTGTCTGGGTATTGCGGTACTTTGGGGATGACTTGCGGTGCTAAAGCATTGCTTTGAGATTACTGCACCAGCTTCTGCATCCGTTTGTTATTAACGCATCAATTTAATCAGTCGAGTCTCTGAGGTTCTGGACATCTTTGGACGACAGCAGAGGTTTTTCCCATTGCTTTTTACATTTTTGACTTCAGACCCTTCGCCCTTCGTCTCTCGCCCCCCCCTTCCCTACCCCCACCGCTCACTGACAGTGAGTCAGTTCCAAGCAGCTGCATAGAACATGTGAGTATCAATGCAGGGCTTCCTATTTTTTACTTATTCTATTGATTTGTTCTATTCACTAAACATGTTTTATTCTAATATGTTGAGTATCTATATCATGTTGTCAGGCTCTTTCTATGCTCTATTGATTTGTTCGAGCTTAATGTATTTTGCTGACGCAAGTCTTTTCCGGTCACAGCAGCTCTGAATGATGGATCTCGTCTACTGTAGTTGATTACCCTCAGTCCTTTTCTGGGCTTCAAAAGAAATTCATTTTTTTAATGATTATTTTAATTAATAATTGGCTTATTTCAGCTGAAATTATGTTTTCTTTCTTTATACTATGGGGTTTGAACCATATGGTTCTTGGGACTTCCAGGTTATCAAATGTCTGTGAAGTATTAGAAAATCAATATCAATGTGAATGGATTGGTCTGAGCTGAGGCTAAGACTGTGCAAGATGTTTGTCGTCTTCTCCTGTTACAGGAGGAAATACAGTAGGGCACTACGCATGACATCTGGGATGAGACTGTCCTGCACCTGCAGTATAGAACAAGTTCATGCCTTTCAAATGATGGCTATATTCTTTATGCAATAGTTGCCTGTACTGTATATTTGGCTATTTTCAATAGTCTGAGTCAGGACCAACACCCACATAGGAGTCCATGGAGGCTGTCTGTGTTAGAACGTTCCCCTCTCACCCCTCCCCTTTCCCTCATCACCCCTCCTCCTCCTCTCTTTCCCCTTCTCTGAACCAAATTAGTTGTTTGCCCCATCTTTTAACCCTTCTTAGTTTTCTCTCTATTCTCTCTTTTTATTCCCTTTCTCCTTATCCCTCTCTCTTAATCTCCCTCTTCTCTCCAATCTCTCCTGTTCACCATCTCTACAGCCCCCCTTACTTTTCTTTTGGCCTTTCCTCTCATCCTCCTCTTCTCATCTCCATCTTGCTTAATCTGACTCTCTCTCTCCATCTCTCTCTGTCCCCCTCTCCACTCTCTTTTTCTTTCTCTCTCTCTCTCTCTCTCTCTCTCTCTCTGTTCTGTCTCCCCCCCTCTCTCTCTCGTTCTGTCCCCCCCTCTCTCTCTCGTTCTGTCCCCCCCCCCTCTCTCTCTCTCTCTGTCTCAGGGAGGCATCTATCCCATGTACAACTCTGACTTTATCCCCTTTATTCTCCTCACCAACAGCTTTTCTCCTTTCTGTACCTCATCATTCATCTTTCTAATGCATCACATTAGTGAAAACCAAGACTGTTCTCAGGGCATTCTCCCAATATTCTATGAAAAGTCACTTCTGTTAGTCAAAACCGTCAGACCTGCCCCGAGAACAGTCTTGGTTTCCACTAATGCGATATAGCCTCCCCAATACACTTCCTCTCCCTCTTCCCCTCTCTTGCTTCCAATTCCTTCCTTTAGCTCATATCCCTTATTTCCTCCTCCTCCTCTTTCCCCTCTCCTTATTATACCTGCCCTTCTGTGTTTTTAAACTTTTAATCTGAATGTCTTTTATCACTGAGTACTGTTATCAATGCTTATTTTTTGAAAAAAGTTTGAGTTACAACACCTCTAAAATGTAGTTGTTTCAGCTTGACTGCTAAATGTAAAATGTTCTCCTCCTCCCCTTCCCCCTCTTCCTCACATCTGTCTCTTCTCTTCCTCTCCCCTTTCTCATCTCCCCATTTATTTTTCTTCCCCTTCCTCATCTCTCTTCCCGTCTCCCTCCTTCCCCCCGCCTATCCCTCGCTTTCCCATCTCTTCTCCTCTCTGTCCCTTCCTACCTCTCCCCTTCCCAGGTCTGCCCCAGATGCTGCTCCCCCAGCTGGACCTCCCGGAGCCCCAGGGGCCCCAGGAGCAGATGGAGCCCCAGGTGGAGGGCCCCCACCCCCTCCTCCCAACACCTCCAGCAACCGCAGGCTACAACAGACACAGGCCCAAGTGGAGGAGGTGAGCTAGTGTGACACGCACATACAGTACCAACCAACCTGCTCCGGGTTTCGATACCATGCTCCTAACAGTACTCCCACTCGTGCCAAATCATATCGTACAACATTTTAAAATACAGCAAGTAGCTAGCTTGTCAATCTGGGATTGACGTCACAGTGTGAGACAACTAGCAGCAATTAGGCCAGATCTGGGCTGCATTTCCAGTGGCTCCCTGCTCTCTGCACTCATTCACTCTCCTTGGTGTAAGCAATAGCGCCACCTAGTTTCCCCCTTTTTGCTTTCATTTATCCAATTCAATGAAATAGGGGAAGGGAAGGAATGAGGGCAGAAGTAAAGGAAGAACCTTCTGGACAGAAATGCAGTCCCGAGTCAAGATGTAGAAACAGAGCTGACATTCTTTGATTGTTGGGAAATCTAAAAATAGAGTAGCATAGTCTACTCTACAATGCAATTTGATTTGTTTTACGATTTATTTCAGTAATGCTTTGGCTATGCAGTCTCCGTCAGGGTGTGGGGGTGTGGCTTTCTGGGATCAACATGATATTCCATCGACCTGACAACATGAATTTGTCATTTTATTGCTGTGTGTTTGTGGTGTGTGCATAATGAATGAAGCGCTGAGAAATGTTGTAACAACTATTCCAAAATACAATACCCAAGATATCAATTTGGCTAGCATACAATACAACATGGCTAGCATACAATACAACATGGCTAGCATACAATACAACATGGCTAGCATACAATACAACATGGCTAGCATACAATACAACATGGCTAGCATACGATACAACATGGCTAGCATACGATACAACATGGCTGTCTATGATGATGTTTTATATATTCTATTTTTATGGCCAACGTTATGTTAGCTATTAACATAAATTGATCAACCATGTTATTTTCTTTATGTTAGTAATGGACTGCACTGCAGCTTGGGAATGGTTTCATGCTGTATTAAATTGTGTGATGTGGGCTTCTATGGCTCGGGATGTCAGTAAATTCCTCTCCTCTCCTCTCCCCACCTACTCTCCCCACCTACCCCTCTCCTCTCCCCACCTAATCCTCTCCCCACCTACCCCTCTCCTCTCCCCACCTACTCCTCTCCCCACCTACTCCTCTCCCCACCTACCCCTCTCCTCTCCTCTCCAGGTGGTGGATATTATGCGGGTGAATGTGGACAAGGTTCTGGAGAGGGACCAGAAGCTGTCGGAGCTGGATGACAGAGCGGATGCTCTCCAGGCCGGGGCCTCCCAGTTCGAGAGCTGTGCAGCCAAACTCAAGAGCAAATACTGGTGGAAAAACGCAAAGGTAATGACAGTGATCAAGGATTATACTGTCATTCACAATAGCAGACACTTTCATCCAAAAGGACTTAAAATGTTCATATTCAGGAGAATTGCAAGGTAATGGTAATATTGATAATGAATGTAATAGGGTTATTTAGCCAACTCTTTCTATCCATACAACATGGCTGTCTATGACAGGGTAGCCTAGTGGTTAGAGCGTTGGGCTAGTAACTGGAAGGTTGCAAGTTCAAATCCCCGAGCTGACAAGGTACAAATCTGTCGTTCTGCCCCTGAACAGGCAGTTAACCCACTGTTCCTAGGCCGTCATTGAAAATAAGAATTTGTTCTTAACTGACTTGCCTAGTTAAATAAAGGTAAAATAAAAAATAAAATAAATAAAAAAGTGACAGTGTACTGTCATATATTCAAGTTAACATATATATCCAGTATACTGTATGTGGCCCACGAGGGAATCATTCAGAGCCACAACCGTGGTGGTGTTGCAACGCCAGTACCACGCTCCACCAACCAGTACCATGCTCCACCAACCAGTACCACGCTCCACCAACCAGTACCATGCTCCACCAACCAGTACCACGCTCCACCAACCAGTACCACGCTCCACCAACCAGTACCACGCTCCACCAACCAACTGAGCCATGGTGGTGCAGGGCGCTGAGGCGAACACACAACACTGTCACCCCCCTTTCCCGCGCACTAATCCCCTAATTAGCGTCTGTGGGCGAGAAAATAGGGAGGCTCTCACTGCAGAGTTTTCTCTACATGCAGTTATTCTTATTAATTGCATAGCAATAGCACCAAAAATACACTGACTGGACACAAGGGAGTGTGATGAAATGTTACGGTCTGCATTTTGTGTTTGTCATTGTGCTGGATTGGTGTGTGTGTGTGTGTGTGTGTGTGTTTTTGGTCAGCAGGACTAACGTTAATCCGCAGACACTTCATCCCTGAATAAAAAACACATGTTTAATCATCCCAAGGAAAATGTATCAGGTTTATTAACTAGAAGAATAGAAGAATAAAGAAAGCCTTTAACTCTCCATTTGCTTTTCTTTCCAGATGATGATCATTATGGGTATCATTGGAGTTCTTGTGGTCGGAGTCCTTTTCTGTAAGTACCATTATTCACTTTCCCTTATTACCATTCATTAATATAATATAATAATAATAATAATAATATATCCCATTTAGCAGACGCTTTTGTCCAAAGCGACTTACAAGTCGGCTGGGGCCACTACTTTACATATGGGTGGCCCCAGCGGGAATCGAACCCACGACGCTTGGCGTTGCAAGCGCCATGCTCTACCGACTGAGCCACACAGGACCCCACTCGCATGTAGTCAGTTAGACGGTTTCTTCATGTCTTTTAAACTTCATTTCGAAATTTCTTGGCATATGAATTATTGTGCAGATTAAATGAATGTCCATACTTCTGTATTGCATTAGCGGATACTCACACTGCTCTCAGGGCAGGTCTGCCGTTTTGATTAGCAGAAGTGACTTTTCGTAGCTGGTTAGGAGAATTAACGTGGCAGGTTAGGAGAATTAGGTTAAAGTTAGGAAAATGGTTAGGGTTAGCTAAAATGCTAACAATATCTAGCTGCAGCCAGGCCTGTCCTGAGAACAGTCTTGGTTTCCACTAATGCAATTCTGAATCCATACTAGTCAAGTGCAGTAGATATTAAGGCGAAGGCCACAGCTATAATCAGTGTGCACTTATAACAAGCCCAGGTCTGCCCTGCTCTGACGGTCTCCTAGTGCCTACTCTTATGTCAATAATTCATGACAATGACAGTAAATGATTGAAACAGTATAAGGCCTCTGGTACCAGTCATTCAGTAGAAACAACACGTGTAGATGTAACACACTGAATGCAAAGATCATTATTTAGCTGTAAACACATTGTTATATGTATCTTCAGTTTGGGATTTAGGAACCCATACATCTGCTGACACAATTATTGAATTATCTCTCTCCCCCTCTTTCTCCCTACCCCCCCCTCTACCCTTTATATATCCCTCTCTCTCTCCCCCTCTTTCTCCCTACCCCCCCTCTACCCTTTATATATCCCTCTCTCTCTCCCCCTATATCTCCCTCTCTCTCCCCTATTTCTCCCTCTCTCTCTCCCTCTTTCTCCCTACCCCCCCTCTACCCTTTATATATCCCCCTCTCTCCCCCTTTTTCTCCATACCCCCTCTCTACCCTTTATGTCCCTCTCTCCCCCCTATCTCTTTCTCCCTACCCCCCTCTACCCTTTATATATCCCTCTCTCCCCCCTCTATCTCTTTCTCCCTACCCCCTCTACCCTTTATATATCGCTCTCTCCCCCTCTATCTCTTTCTCCCTACCCCCCACTACCCTTTATATATCCCTATCTCTTTCTCCCTACCCCCCACTACCCTTTATATATCCCTCTCTCCCCCTCTATCTCTTTCTCCCTACCCTCTCTACCCTTTATATATCCCTCTCTCTCCCCCTCTCTCTTTCTCCCTACCCCTTCTACCCTTTATATATCCCTCTCTCCCCCCCTCTATCTCTTTCTTCCTACCCCCCTCTACCCTTTATATATCCCTCTCTCCCCCTCTCTCTTTCTCCCTACCCCCCTCTACCCTTTATATATCCCTCTCTCTCCCCGTCTCTCTTTCTCCCTACCCCCCTCTACCCTTTATATATCCCTCTCTCCCCCTCTCTCTTTCTCCCTACCCCCCCTCTACCCTTTATATATCCCTCTCTCTCCCCGTCTCTCTTTCTCCCTACCCCCCTCTACCCTTTATATATCCTCTCTCTCCCCTATCTCTTTCTCCCTACCCCCCACTACCCTTTATATATCCCTCTCTCCCCCTCTATCTCTTTCTCCCTACCCCCCACTACCCTTTATATATCCATCACTCCCCCCTCTATCTCTTTCTCCCTACCCCCCACTACCCTTTATATATCCCTCTCTCTCCCCGTCTCTCTTTCTCCCTACCCCCCACTACCCTTTATATATCCCTCTCTCCCCCCCTATCTCTTTCTCCCTACCCCCCACTACCCTTTATATATCCCTCTCTCCCCCCTCTCTCTTTCTCCCTACCCCCTCTACCCTTTATATATCCCTCTCTCTCCCCGTCTCTTTCTCCCTACCCCCTCTACCCTTTATATATCCCTCTCTCCCCCCTATCTCTTTCTCCCTACCCCCCACTACCCTTTATATATCCCTCTCTCCCCCTCTCTCTTTCTCCCTACCCCCTCTACCCTTTATATATCCCTCTCTCTCCCGTCTCTCTTTCTCCCTACCCCCCACTACCCTTTATATATCCCTCTCTCCCCCCTATCTCTTTCTCCCTTCCCCCCACTACCCTTTATATATCCCCCTCTCTCGCTCTCCATCTTTCTCATAGTGTACTTCTTCTATTGAGTAATCCCAGCGTGGCAGGACAGACATGAGAGCGAAATAGAAGAGAAGAAGAAAACAAAATCGACCCAAATCCAAACTCCAGTCCCGTCCCCTTTATCCTCCACACCAGGTCTTCCATCTAGCACTTAAACATGACGCTAGTGTGTAGATGTTGTTGCTCTCTTTTCTCTTCGTCCTCCTGCCCTTCTTTTTGATCCATCTTTCTTCCTCTGTTTTGGTGTGCTGTCTCACTCACTATCTCCTGCCTCTGCGTCTCATACATTATTGAAGTGTGCAGTAGGGAGAGAGAGAGCGAGAGAGCAGGAAGGGAATGAAGGAGGGAGGAGATAAAGAAACCCCTTGTGACACAGGGACAGAGAGGACTGGAGCATACTGTAGGGAAAGAGAGAGAGAGAGAGTAGGAAGAAGTGAAAGAGAGAGCATGGAGAGAGGGAGTGCAAGGAGAGAGCAGCAGAGAAGCAGTTCTTTCTATCCAGATACACCAAAGCTTGTTCGTGTTACCTTTTGGAGAGCGTACCACATTTGTAAATTGATACTGACATACAGTACCTAACAACCCCTCCTGATCCCGTACCTCATACCACTACCATTATTAATACTACTTACTAATACAAGGTCATGTTTAAGAGTATGATCATTTTGTCATGTGTGTGTGTACTTGTGATCCAAATCAGTGTAGCCAGTAGCTTTTTCCAGGGTTAGTTGATGTAGGCCTTGACGGGCATTCCTGCCTTTTCCTTTACCTCCCTCTTCCTCTCACTCGCTGACTGTGGTGTTTAAGAGAGAGAGATAGAGAGAGAATAAGAAAAGCCAGGCAGGATACTGGAAAAGGCAGAAACCACTTTTGGGACACTGACTTTTAGTATATCTTTATTCTTGTACCACAGACAGACAGATGGACAGTTAGCTAGATTGACATTGACAGACAGAAACAGACAGTCTGTACCTACATAGAGTATTCTTTCAGGAGTGCAGACAAGTCTATAGAGTATTAACTCTCGACACACCTAAAGGCAGGTCTGTGTAATAAAACCTAGTACATTTTTGATTGATTAGTGAGCAGCTTTACTGTGTTGTGGTTGTGTTCAGACACTCTTGTACGTTCTAGTAGAGGGTACAGGGTTAGGGAGGAATGGTTCAATAGACTGTCCCCTATCTGGAGAGGACATAACCAAATGACCCACTTCCTGCACATCAAACCAACAAAAACACACACACTGTTACCTACAGTAGCCAATAGACTGTTACCTATAGTAGCCAATAGGCTGTTACCTACAGTATCCAATAGGCCCAATGGAAGTAGTGTTTGTGTCTTACTTGACTTGCATGGCAGACGATGTCCATAGTTTTGCCTATTTGTGTGACCTATGTATCTGCCATTTCTGAAACTTAACTGCCGATTGTACATTTATTTTGTTTGGTTTAGTGGTTTTCAGGACCTGTGTATAGGCTACTGTAGCTATGCGCCCAATTAATAACTCATGCAATGTAATGAAGCTCAAGAGTTTGCCAAATTTTTGTTGCTCACATGCTTTCAAAATAACTAATACACAACCAGAGAACAATGTTTGCTACAGTAGTATTCTGTCAGGGAAAAAACAAAAAATGAAAACCATAGTAGCGTACAAGTAGTACTATAAAGTACTTCATCTTTGCCAGACTATTGCTCCTGAAAATGTGTTTTTTAGTTAGTTCATGTTTTACTTTTGGTGTTGGATATTCCAGAAAATATAATTTTCCTCTCAATGGTTGATAGAGGGACTGTTTGACACATTGTACAAAAAAAATGAATATTAGCTATGTGTAAGTTGCATTTCTGAATGAAAATAGTGGTGATTACTCAAAACAATGATCTAATAATATTGTGCAATAATATTATTAGGTAAATAAATTATACAACATGATAATACTGGGAGAGATACAACTGGATCGTGAGAATTCTTTAAACGCATGCTGACCACTTGATGCTAATAAAGAAAATCATCAACATGAATGTTTTCATCATTGAAGTGAAAATGAACAGGTATAATCCCACACCGTCTCTCCAGATTCAGAGAACAACATCAATGATACTATTAAAGAAAATGTACAACAGTAATTCACATTACAGCAACTCTTAAGACATGCAAGAAAAAAATAAGAAAAATGTATCATCTCAAGGCGACTGTTGTCTTACTACAAACAATAGTTACAAATACAAGGAGGTCCATAGGGAGCATGGGGAACTTACCTATTTCATCACTTGGTAGAAGAACAGAACGGTGATAACCAGAAAACCCAGGACCATCCAGTAGGAATCTGTAACAACAAGGAACCGTTTTGGACTAATATGAATGGACACCATTTTGTTTCTGCTCAGGTTCTCCCAATGACTCACAGTCAGCAGGCACCCAACAGGAGAAAACATTTAGCAAAAGAGCAGTATCTGAACCTGCCTGATAAGAACACTCTATTTTAGTTGTCCATTCACGCATAATGAACGTGACCCATCAGCAATGCTGATGTTCACCTAATTTCCTATTGTCCTCTCACGCCTGTGTCTGTAGCAGCCAACCTGGCTCAGGTGTCTCTACTGTCAGGCTGAGGGCGAGGGGTGTGTCCAGGGCCGGGTGGGTCACTCTGCAGGTGACCGTGGTTCCAGGGGTGAAGGGTGAGGTGGGAGGAGATGGACATGGTCCTGTCGCTGTGCTGCCGATGGCTGGAGAGAGACACCTGGTCTGATAGGACGCTAGGCTCTGAGTCTGTAGAGGAGACAGAGAACCACTCCATCTGAGAGAGACACCTGGTCTGATAGGACGCTAGGCTCTGAGTCTGTAGAGGAGACAGAGAACCACTCCATCTGAGAGAGACACCTGGTCTGATAGGACGCTAGGCTCTGAGTCTGTAGAGGAGACAGAGAACCACTCCATCTGAGAGAGACACCTGGTCTGATAGGACGCTAGGCTCTGAGTCTGTAGAGGAGACAGAGAACCACTCCATCTGAGAGAGACACCTGGTCTGATAGGACGCTAGGCTCTGAGTCTGTAGAGGAGACAGAGAACCACTCCATCTGAGAGAGTCACCTGGTCTGATAGGACGCTAGGCTCTGAGTCTGTAGAGGAGACAGAGAACCACTCCATCTGAGAGAGACACCTGGTCTGATAGGACGCTAGGCTCTGAGTCTGTAGAGGAGACAGAGAACCACTCCATCTGAGAGAGACACCTGGTCTGATAGGACGCTAGGCTCTGAGTCTGTAGAGGAGACAGAGAACCACTCCATCTGAGAGAGACACCTGGTCTGATAGGACGCTAGGCTCTGAGTCTGTAGAGGAGACAGAGAACCACTCCATCTGAGAGAGTCACCTGGTCTGATAGGACGCTAGGCTCTGAGTCTGTAGAGGAGACAGAGAACCACTCCATCTGAGAGAGACACCTGGTCTGATAGGACGCTAGGCTCTGAGTCTGTAGAGGAGACAGAGAACCACTCCATCAGAGAGACACCTGGTCTGATAGGACGCTAGGCTCTGAGTCTGTAGAGGAGACAGAGAACCACTCCATCAGAGAGACACCTGGTCTGATAGGACGCTAGGCTCTGAGTCTGTAGAGGAGACAGAGAACCACTCCATCTGAGAGAGACACCTGGTCTGATAGGACGCTAGGCTCTGAGTCTGTAGAGGAGACAGAGAACCACTCCATCTGAGAGAGAAGAGAGTCTCAGTATAATGTCTGTGATATTTAGGATATCCATATTATAAGTGCTGTACGATGACCTACCAATGATCTTCTGATGTCATTAGAGGTATGATCGCTGTGTGCTTGTGTGCTAACCACTTTGAAACAGTGGTATCTGTGAATATGAATGACTGGATATTTCATTGGTCGACCGCACCAGACACACCTGGACATCCAGAGGGTAGTAGTTCTTGCAGTGGCAGCTCAGTTTCTGGGGCAACTCATCCCGAAATACCAGCTTGTCCTCAGAGAGAGAAACATGAGGAGGTTCTCAAGACAGAGAGACTTCGTATTCAGATGTGAATAGTGTGCACAGTATGTCTCACATGACATAGACACCTAATGTAATAAACACATGTTCATATGTGTAGAGAAATAATGTACACAGGAGCAATGTGGGTTAAGTGCCTTGCTTAAGGGATTTTCCACATTTTTGTCGCTGACATTCAAACCAGCAACCTTTCGGTTATTGTACCAACGCTCTTAACCACTAGGCTAACTGCTCCCTATGTAAAGAGACGATCAATCACAAGTGTTCTTAGAGGGACTCACGTGTGACGTGTAGCTGTATGACCTGCTGGGCCTGGTACAGTCCAGTGCTGACGGTGCAGATGTAGGTCCCCTCGTCAGATACCTTCAGTCTGGCCAGAGTCAGAGACGCATTACCCTGCCCCACCAGCAGGGCGGCATCCACGCTCGAACCCTCCCTCTCTACGTGTACCGGAGGAGAAAAAAACGATGCGAAACAGAGTATGATGAGGTGAAAAATGAGGTCCAATTCTCATAGTAATCATTCAGTAAACCTCTGGGTTCCTAGCTATGACAGTAATAAGACGTGTATTTTCCGTCTCTGGGTGGATAATAAAGTTGGAATGTTGACCATGGAGGTCCTAATGCACTTTATGTTGTGATGGTAAGTAGACCTAACTCATCCAACACTAATAGCACCATCATAACTACTTAAATAATGCCTTTATTCTCTCACCTGCTGGCCCCTCCTCTGCCTCCGTCTGCCCTGCCCTAATCTCCAGCATTTTCCTCCCACTTCCTCTGTGCTGCCACTCAAGCCCCAGCTCCTGCCCTGGGGGTGGGGCCTGCTGCCTGAAGCCAGTCCAGGAAGGCCACGCCCCCTAGAGGAGCAGCGTGGGACTCTGAGCGAGAGAACACCAGGAACACCACTGGGGAAGACAAGGGAGAGAGAAAGGAGGGATTATGGAGAAAGAAGCAAGTGAAAAGTAGAGAAAGTGCAAAGTACTAGATAAAGAAAGAGGGGTGATGAGAGAAGAGGCTGGGGTGAGAGAATGAATCATTACAATACTCTACCACAGGCACACTATCAAAAGCATTATAATAACCTCCTTGTCTCACCCTCAGTCAGCAAAGTTCCTGAGTGGCTGAGGGGGAGTTCCAGTTTGCTTTGTATGAGAGCTGGACGATCTGATTGGTCCAGTGGCAGTGTCTGCAGGACCAATTTGAGGCTGAGCACGCCACCCTCCATCTGCAAGGAGCCAATAAAATAAGCTGGTTCTGTGGAGTCCTCCTTTGCTTTATGAAGGAAGTAGCGGCTGACCTCACATGTCACTTCCTGTTCGTTACAGTCAGCGTGGAGCAGCAGGTCTGCCTCTGGGATCTCAGGAGACTCAACTGTCAGAAAGCAGAGAGGGGTGGAGGGAGAGTGCAGGAGAGGGATGGTGTGAGGGAGAGAGAAGGGCAAGGTAATTTCATCAGGTATCGTTGCTGTACAAAAGAGAACCTGATAATGAACCAACCTTTAGCCTCCAAGATGATGTTGTCAGGATCGGGGACAGCAGGGGGTCATCAGTATCAGGTGAAAGATCAGGGGTCACGACCAGGTCTCTGAGGACAAGCGTGGCTGAGGTGAGGCTGAAGAGAGCCCCACCTCCCATTCCCCCACCCTCCTCCACCAGAGAACAGGACAGCACCACGTCTGATCCTCCCTGGCCAAAGAGTCCAGAATATACCGCTATTTCATGTCGGGAGTGAAGACAAAAAATTCTTACCAGAAACGCATGTAATCAAATATCCAAAAAGCAGCATTTCAAGCATCTTTCCAGTAGTTTTTTTGTCATCAGTAATTACTGACTTTTCAGAAATATACAGAATAGACCCCTGATTGCATAATTGAATTAAGGACCACGCTCGAAATCAGTCGAAGATATAATAAAGATATTTTGATACAGTGAAAAAGTTAGGCTGTTATACCGTGAAGTTACTTTTGTTTGAATGTAAACCATATAAATCAAGTAAAATAAATGGTCGATTAAAAGTTCGCGTTGAACGTCTAGGGTTTGACAAAATAAGAATGATGAGACCCATTGATTTATCAAACACCGATTAATAGATGCCATGTTTCCAGCGTGTGTTTTCCATTGCGCTATAGTTTGTTTTCAGCGTTCGAAGCTAGTGCGTCATTGTAGAATTTAGAGAAACTTTTCTGAATTAAAGTGAAAGAGAGTTGTCCATTTTTCAGCATATCCTCCAGAGCAATAACCTGATCCCTCATTAGTTGCTAAAATAAATGTGTGTTCATAACATGTGATCATAGTTGCGCCAAACCAATAGATGGCGCTGCTGTTATGTGTATCTGAGTGTTATACTATATAGTACGAGTGAGCCAAGTTAGGCATTACTTACTATGCACTAAATGGAGTTGTATGGATGCTAAACAATGATGCTGAAGTAAAGACATTCTAATCAACATAACCTTGCTTTCGTATAGAACAAATAACGTACAAAACACGTCTAATTCCAACGCTCTGCTAAAAACTGTTCCGCGCTCAGGTAAAAAAAAAAACTGCGGCTCAAAATTTGCTCCATTCATTAAACCAACACCGATCTATTTTTTTGTGACTACCTGGACCTCCCATTTGGTTTTGAAGTTTTGAAACCAAAGCATATGGATTTGAATAAACATGAAAAGGTGAATGTAAGAAGCACACATCATTTCAAATAGGCTACATGTCAAATTAAATAGCATATAAACACTAAACAGATCAGGAGCCAGACATGGAGTTTAAGAAGTATCGAAAATGTATTATTTAGGCTATATTATTTAAATTATTTGTGCAGAAGGTTCTACATGGAACCCAAAAGCGTTCTACCTAGAACAAAACGTTTTTTTATTTATTTTCATTTTTTACCTATAACCAAAAAGGGTTCTCCTATGGGGACAGATGAAGAACCCTTTGGGAACTATTTTTTCTAAAAGTATATGGGTAATTATGGGTCCTCGTCAAAAGTAGTGCACTACATAGGGAATAGGGTGCCATTTTAGACGTAGGCTCTCTGCATAAGTTAACAAATCTATTTATTCCATACTCACACCAGACCTCAGTTCAAATATTTAAACTACTATTTGAACCCAGGTCTGACACACACACAGTCTCCTAGCATCAGTCAGTGCGTTAAGTAGGCTACATTAGCTCCAAGGAGCGATGAGACATGATGGCTGCTGTAGACAGATGGCCAGAATTACGGAGGTTACACATTATTTATGACAGCCATCGCTCTCTCTCTCTCTCTCTCTCTCTCTCTCTCTCTCTCTCTCTCTCTCTCTCTCTAACGTGGGCAGACAGAAAGAGAGAAAGAGAGGAGAGAGGGAGGGAGGGAGAGGGAAAGGGAGGTTAAAGAGGGGAGAACAGTTGGGATAGATAGTGGTCAAGCTCCTGAGGTTCAAGGACAAGGTAGCTGTTCTGGAAAGAGCCAAGAACTTGAGAGGAACGTATATCGTCCTCAACGAGGACTATCCTGAAGCTGTGCGCCAGAAGAGGAAAGAACGGATCCCAGCCATGAAAGCTGCAAGAACGTGTGCAGACATTGTGTACATCCGCTACGACAGGCTCATTGTCCAGCCTCCCTCCCAGTATCCTGGAAGGGATGAGAGAGCCATGGGTACGTAGCCTAAACCTCGCAGCACACACACACCAATGGATTAACGGACTGCTGAATGTATTCATATTTTCAATATTATGTCTGTCTCGGATAAGCTTCCCAGGAAAGGGCTGAAAATAGCCCATATGAATATATGTAGCCTTAGAAATAAGGTTCATGAAATCAATAACTTGCTAACATCAGATAACATTCATATATTAGACATTTCTGAGACTCACTTAGATAATTCATTTGATGATACATCAGTAGCAATACTGTCACACCCTGACCTTTTTCACCGGTCCTTGTGCTTGTCTCCATCCCCCTACAGGTGTCGCCCATTTTCCTTATTATCCCCAGTGTATTTATACCTGTGTTCTCTGTCTGTATTTGCCAGTTGGTCTTGTTCGTTCAAGCTTACCAGCAGTTTTCCTGTCAGCTCCTATCATTTCCCAGCCTCTTTTTGCTAGTCCTCCCGGTTTTGACCTTTGCCTGTCCTGACCCTGCACCCGCCCACCTGACCTCTCTGCCTGACCCTGAGCCTGCCTGCCGTCCTGTACCTTTGCCTTACCCTGGAGTTTTGACCCCTGCATGCCTTGACCTGTCTTTGCCTGCCCCTGTTTGCTACAATAAACAGTGTTACTTCGACAGTCTGCATCTGGGTCTTACCTTGATTCCTGATAAAACAAGGATATAACATTTATAGAAGAGACAGAAATGCTTATGGGGGGGGGAGTTGCTGTATATATTCAGGGCCATATCCCTGTAATGCTTAGAGAAGATCTTATGCCAAGTGTTGTTGAAGTGTTGTGGTTGCAGGTTCACTTGGCACATCTAAAGCCTTTTCTTCGGGGGTGTTGTATATAGGCCACCAAGTGCTAACAGTCAGTATCTAAATAGTGTATGTGATGTAAACAGAGATGTCTACTTTCTTGGGGACCTGAATATTGACTGGTTTTCATCAAGCTGTCCGATCACAAGGAAGCTTATTTTTTTGTGTGTTGAATTTGAACCCCTTTTTCTCCCCAATTTCATGGTATCCAATTGTTAGTAGCTACTATCTTGTCTCATCGCTACAACTCCCGTACGGGCTCGGGAGAGACAAAGGTCGAAAGTCATGCGTCCTCCGAAACACAACCCAACCAAGCCGCACTGCTTCTTAACACAGGGCGCATCCAATCCGGAAGCCAGCCGCACCACTGTGTCGGAGGATACACCGTGCACCTGGCGACCTGGTTAGCGTGCACTGCGCCCGGCCCGCACAGGAGTCGCTGGTGCGCCGATGAGACAAGGACATCCCTACCGGCCAAACCCTCCCTAACCCGGACGAGTGGTGGATAGAAAGTGGATAGAAAGTGGTAGATAGGGCCTCCCGGGTGGCGCAGTGTTCTAGGACACTGCATCGCAGCGCCAGCTGTGCCACCAGAGACCCTGGGTTCGCGCCCAGGCTGTGTCGCAGCCGGCTGCGACCTGGAGGTCAGTGGGGCGACGCACAATTGGCCTAGCGTCGTCCGGGTTAGGGAGGGTTTGGCCGGTATCATCACGCACCAGCGACTCTTGTGGCGGGCCAGGCGCAGTGACGGCGTACCGGAGACCAAACACGCTGGTCCGGCACAATACGCCCTGGCTGGATGCTTACACTCACATGGCACTTGCGGAGGGCTGGTACTGCGCTTCCTCTGGTAAGCACGAGGAGGTCTCCAACCTGACTCCGCCGTGTGCCTCCTCCCAAAAAAGTTTTGGGGCTGCCTCTCGTGCCTGTTGCGCTGCCGTGCTACCTCCTCATATCGCCGCTGCCTCCAGTTCTTCCGTGGGGCGGCGATATTCCCCAGCCTGTGCCCAGGGTCCCTTACCGTCTAAAATCTCCATGCTGCTTGGTCCTTGGTTGGTGGGTGTTTCTGTAACGATTCTCGTCTGGAGAAGAAGGTGAGGACCAACGTGCAGCGTGGTACATGTTCATACTTTTAATAATGGAACTGAACACTGATTAACAAAACACAGAGAACAACCGAAACAGTTCTATCTGGTGCAGACACAAAAACAGAAAGCAAACACCCACAACCAAAATGGGGAAAACAGGCTACCTAAGTGTGATTCTCAATCAGAGACAACGAACGATACCTGCCTCTGACTGAGAACCATACAAGGCAAAACACATAGAAATATAACATAGAAAAAAGAACATAGACTACCCACCCAAACTCACGCCCTGACCAACCTAAAACAAAGACATAAAAAAGGAACTAAGGTCAGAACGTGACAGCTGGATAGAAAGTGCTGGAAAGAAAGTGGTAAATAGAAAGGGATGGATACATGGGGGGATAGGATGGTATGGATAGAAAGGGGTGGATAGAAAGGGGTGGATAGAAAGGGATGGATAGAATGGTATGGATAGAAAGGGGTGGATAGAAAGGGATGGATAGAATGGTATGGATAGAAAGTGGTGGATAGAAAGGGGTGGATAGAAAGTGGTGGATAGAAAGGGGAGGATAGAAACTGCTGATAGAAAGGGATGGATAGAAAGGGGTGGATAGAAAGTGGTGGATGGAAAGTGGGATATAGAAAGTGCTGATATAAAGTGCTGGATAGAAAGTGCTGATAGAAAGTGCTGGATAGAAAGTGCTGATAGAAAGTGCTGGATAGAAAGTGCTGATAGAAAGTGCTGATAGAAAGTGCTGGATAGAAAGTGCTGATAGAAAGTGCTGGATAGAAAGTGCTGGATAGAAAGGGATGAATTGAAATGGATGGATAGAAAGTGGTAGATAGAAAGGGATGGATAGAAAGTGGTGGATAGAAAGGAGTGGATAGAGATGAATTGAAATGGATGGATAGAAAGTGGTGGATAGAAAGGTGCTGATAGAAAGTGCTGGATAGAAAGTGCTGATAGAATGTGCTGATAGAAAGTGCTGGATAGAAAGTGCTGGATAGAAAGTGCTGGATAGAAAGTGGTGGATAGAAATTGATGATAGAAAGTGGTGATAGAAAGTGGTGGATAGAAATTGATGATAGAAAGTGGTGATAGAAAGTGGTGGGTAGAAATTGATGATAGAAAGCGCTGATAGAAAGGGATGGATAGAAAGTGGTAGATAGAAAGGGATGGATAGAAAGTGCTGATAGAAAGGGGTGGATAGAAACTGCTGATAGAAAGGGGTGGATAGAAACTGATGATAGAAAGGGGTGGATAGAAACTGATGATAGAAAGGGGTGGATAGAATGGGATGGTGGTGGCACCGGGATCCTCATCTCTCCCAAGTGGTCATTCTCTCTTTCTCCCCTTACCCATCTGTCTATCGCCTCCTTTGAATTCCATGCTGTCACAGTTACCAGCCCTTTCAAGCTTAACATCCTTATCATTTATCGCCCTCCAGGTTCCCTCGGAGAGTTCATCAATGAGCTTGATGCCTTGATAAGCTCCTTTCCTGAGGACGGCTCACCTCTCACAGTCCTGGGCGACTTTAACCTCCCCACGTCTACCTTTGACTCATTCCTCTCTGCCTCCTTCTTTCCACTCCTCTCCTCTTTTGACCTCACCCTCTCACCTTCCCCCCCTACTCACAAGGCAGGCAATACGCTCGACCTCATCTTTACTAGATGCTGTTCTTCCACTAACCTCATTGCAACTCCCCTCCAAGTCTCCGACAACTACCTTGTATCCTTTTCCCTCTCGCTCTCATCCAACACTTCCCACACTGCCCCTACTCGGATGGTATCGCGCCGTCCCAACCTTCGCACTCTCTCCCCCGCTACTCTCTCCTCTTCCATCCTATCATCTCTTCCCTCTGCTCAAACCTTCTCCAACCTATCTCCTGATTCTGCCTCCTCAACCCTCCTCTCTTCCCTTTCTGCATCCTTTGACTCTCTATGTCCCCTATCCTCCAGGCCGGCTCGGTCCTCCCCTCCCGCTCCGTGGCTCGACGACTCATTGCGAGCTCACAGAACAGGGCTCCGGGCAGCCGAGCGGAAATGGAGGAAAACTCGCCTCCCTGCGGACCTGGCATCCTTTCACTCCCTCCTCTCTACATTTTCCTCCTCTGTCTCTGCTGCTAAAGCCACTTTCTACCACTCTAAATTCCAAGCATCTGCCTCTAACCCTAGGAAGCTCTTTGCCACCTTCTCCTCCCTCCTGAATCCTCCTCCCCCTCCCACCCTCCTCCCTCTCTGCAGATGACTTCGTCAACCATTTTGAAAAGAAGGTCGACGACATCCGATCCTCGTTTGCTAAGTCAAACGACACCGCTGGTTCTGCTCACACTGCCCTACCCTGTGCTCTGACCTCTTTCTCCCCTCTCTCTCCAGATGAAATCTCGCTTCTTGTGACGGCCGGCCGCCCAACAACCTGCCCGCTTGACCCTATCCCCTCCTCTCTTCTCCAGACCATTTCCGGAGACCTTCTCCCTTACCTCACCTCGCTCATCAACTCATCCCTGACCGCTGGCTACGTCCCTTCCGTCTTCAAGAGAGCGAGAGTTGCACCCCTTCTGAAAAAACCTACACTCGATCCCTCCGATGTCAACAACTACAGACCAGTATCCCTTCTTTCTTTTCTCTCCAAAACTCTTGAACGTGCCGTCCTTGGCCAGCTCTCCCGCTATCTCTCTCAGAATGACCTTCTTGATCCAAATCAGTCAGGTTTCAAGACTAGTCATTCAACTGAGACTGCTCTTCTCTGTATCACAGAGGTGCTCCGCACTGCTAAAGCTAACTCTCTCTCCTCTGCTCTCATCCTTCTAGACCTATCGGCTGCCTTCGATACTGTGAACCATCAGATCCTCCTCTCCACCCTCTCCGAGTTGGGCATCTCCGGCGCGGCCCACGCTTGGATTGCGTCCTACCTGACAGGTCGCTCCTACCAGGTGGCGTGGCGAGAATCTGTCTCCTCACCACGCGCTCTCACCACTGGTGTCCCCCAGGGCTCTGTTCTAGGCCCTCTCCTATTCTCGCTATACACCAAGTCACTTGGCTCTGTCATAACCTCACATGGTCTCTCCTATCATTGCTATGCAGACGACACACAATTAATCTTCTCCTTTCCCCTTCTGATGACCAGGTGGCGAATCGCATCTCTGCATGTCTGGCAGACATATCAGTGTGGATGACGGATCACCACCTCAACCTGAACCTCGGCAAGACGGAGCTGCTCTTCCTCCCGGGGAAGGACTGCCCGTTCCATGATCTCGCCATCACGGTTGACAACTCCATTGTGTCCTCCTCCCAGAGCGCTAAGAACCTTGGCGTGATCCTGGACAACACCCTGTCGTTCTCAACTAACATCAAGGCGGTGGCCTGTTCCTGTAGGTTCATTACATTTACATTTACATTTAAGTCATTTAGCAGACGATCTTATCCAGAGCGACTTACAAATTGGTGAATTCACCTTCTGGCATCCAGTGGAACAGCCACTTTACAATAGTGCATCTAAATCATTTAAGGGGGGGGGGTGAGAAGGATTACTTTATCCTATCCTAGGTATTCCTTGAAGAGGTGGGGTTTCAGGTGTCTCCGGAAGGTGGTGATTGACTCCGCTGTCCTGGCGTCGTGAGGGAGTTTGTTCCACCATTGGGGGGCCAGAGCAGCGAACAGTTTTGACTGGGCTGAGCGGGAACTGTACTTCCTCAGTGGTAGGGAGGCGAGCAGGCCAGAGGTGGATGAACGCAGTGCCCTTGTTTGGGTGTAGGGCCTGATCAGAGCCTGGAGGTACTGCGGTGCCGTTCCCCTCACAGCTCCGTAGGCAAGCACCATGGTCTTGTAGCGGATGCGAGCTTCAACTGGAAGCCAGTGGAGAGAGCGGAGGAGCGGGGTGACGTGAGAGAACTTGGGAAGGTTGAACACCAGACGGGCTGCGGCGTTCTGGATGAGTTGTAGGGGTTTAATGGCACAGGCAGGGAGCCCAGCCAACAGCGAGTTGCAGTAATCCAGACGGGAGATGACAAGTGCCTGGATTAGGACTTGCGCCGCTTCCTGTGTGAGGCAGGGTCGTACTCTGCGGATGTTGTAGAGCATGAACCTACAGGAACGGGCCACCGCCTTGATGTTGGTTGAGAACGACAGGGTGTTGTCCAGGATCACGCCAAGGTTCTTAGCGCTCTGGGAGGAGGACACAATGGAGTTGTCAACCGTGATGGCGAGATCATGGAACGGGCAGTCCTTCCCCGGGAGGAAGAGCAGCTCCGTCTTGCCGAGGTTCAGCTTGAGGTGGTGATCCGTCATCCACACTGATATGTCTGCCAGACATGCAGAGATGCGATTCGCCACCTGGTCATCAGAAGGGGGAAAGGAGAAGATTAATTGTGTGTCGTCTGCATAGCAATGATAGGAGAGACCATGTGAGGTTATGACAGAGCCAAGTGACTTGGTGTATAGCGAGAATAGGAGAGGGCCTAGAACAGAGCCCTGGGGGACACCAGTGGTGAGAGCGCGTGGCGAGGAGACAGATTCTCGCCACGCCACCTGGTAGGAGCGACTCTACAACATCCGCAGAGTACGACCCTGCCTCACACAGGAAGCGGCGCAGGTCCTAATCCAGGCATTTGTCATCTCCCGTCTGGATTACTGCAACTCGCTGTTGGCTGGGCTCCCTGCCTGTGCCATTAAACCCCTACAACTCATCCAGAACACCGCAGCCCGTCTGGTGTTCAACCTTCCCAAGTTCTCTCACGTCACCCCGCTCCTCCACTCTCTCCACTGGCTTCCAGTTGAAGCTCGCATCCGCTACAAGACCATGGTGCTTGCCTACGGAGCTGTGAGGGGAACGGCACCGCAGTACCTCCAGGCTCTGATCAGGCCCTACACCCAAACAAGGGCACTGCGTTCATCCACCTCTGGCCTGCTCGCCTCCCTACCACTGAGGAAGTACAGTTCCCGCTCAGCCCAGTCAAAACTGTTCGCTGCTCTGGCCCCCCAATGGTGGAACAAACTCCCTCACGACGCCAGGACAGCGGAGTCAATCACCACCTTCCGGAGACACCTGAAACCCCACCTCTTTAAGGAATACCTAGGATAGGATAAAGTAATCCTTCTCACCCCCCCTTAAATGATTTAGATGCACTATTGTAAAGTGGCTGTTCCACTGGATGTCATAAGGTGAATTCACCAATTTGTAAGTCGCTCTGGATAAGAGCGTCTGCCAAATGACTTAAATGTAAATGTAAATGTAATGGATGGATAGAAAGTGGTGGATAGAAAGTGGTGGATAGAATGGAGTGGATAGAAAGGGATGAATTGAAATGGATGGATAGGAAGGGATGGATAGAAAGGGGTGGATAGAAAGTGGTGGATAGAAAGTGGTGGATAGAAGGGTGCTGATAGAAAGTGCTAGATAGAAAGTGCTGATAGAAAGTGCTGATAGAAAGTGCTGGATAGAAAGTGCTGGATAGAAAGTGCTGATAGAAAGTGCTGGATAGAAAGGGATGGATAGAAAGGGATGGATAGAAAGTGGTGGATAGAAAGTGGTGGATAGAAAGTGGGATATAGAAAGTGCTGGATAGAAAGTGCTGGATAGAAAGTGCTGATAGAAAGTGCTGGATAGAAAGTGCTGATATAAAGTGCTGGATAGAAAGTGCTGATAGAAAGTGCTGGATAGAAAGTGCTGATAGAAAGTGGTGGATAGGAATTGATGACAGAAAGTGCTGATAGAAAGGGATGGATAGAAAGTGGTAGATAGAAAGGGGTGGATAGAAAGGGATGGATGGAAAGTGCTGATAGAAAGGGATGGATAGAAAGTGGTGGATAGAATGGAGTGGATAGAAAGGGATGAATTGAAATGGATGGATAGAAAGGGGTGGATATAACGTGTTGGATAGAAAGGGGTGGAAATAAAGTGTTGGATAGAAAGGGGTGGATAGAAAGGAATGGATAGAAAGTGGTGGATAGAAAGGTGCTGATAGAAAGTGGTGGATAGAAAGTGGGATATAGAAAGTGCTGGATAGAAAGGTGCTGATAGAAAGTGCTGATAGAAAGTGCTGATAGAAAGTGCTGGATAGAAAGTGCTGGATAGAAAGTGGTGGATAGAAATTGATGATAGAAAGTGGTGGATAGAAATTGATGATAGAAAGTGCTGATAGAAAGGGATGGATAGAACGTGGTAGATAGAAAGGGGTGGATAGAAAGGTATGGATAGAAAGTGCTGATAGAAAGGTTTGGATAGAAACTGCTGATAGAAAGGGGTGGATAGAAAGGGATGGATAGAAAGTGGTGAATAGAAAGTGGTGGATAGAATGGAATGGATAGAAAGGGTTGAATTGAAATGGATGGATAGAAAGGGGTGGATATAAAGTGTTGGATAGAAAGGGATGGATAGAAAGGGGTGGATAGAAAGGGATGAATTGATATGGATAGAAAGTGTTGGATAGAAAGGGATGGATAGAAAGGGGTGGATATAAAGTGTTGGATAGAATGGAATGGATAGAAAGGGATGAATTGAAATGGATGGATAGAAAGGGGTGGATATAAAGTGTTGGATAGAAAGGGATGGATAGAAAGGGGTGGATATAAAGTGTTGGATAGAAAGGAGTGGATAGAAAGAGATGAATTGAAATGGATGGATAGAAAGGGGTGGATAGAAAGAGATGAATTGAAAAGGATGGATAGAAAGTGGTGGATAGAAAGGTGCTGATATAAAGTGCTGATATAAAGTGCTGATAGAAAGTGCTGATAGAAAGTGCTGATAGAAAGTGCTGGATAGAAAGTGCTGATATAAAGTGCTGATATAAAGTGCTGATAGAAAGTGCTGGATAGAAAGTGCTGGATAGAAAGTGCTGATATAAAGTGCTGGATAGAAAGTGCTGATAGAAAGTGCTGGATAGAAAGTGCTGGATAGAAAGTGCTGATATAAAGTGCTGATATAAAGTGCTGGATAGAAAGTGCTGAATAGAATGTGCTGGATAGAAAGTGCTGATAGAAAGTGCTGGATAGAAAGGGATGAATTGAAATGGATGGATAGAAAGTGGTGGATAGAAAGGTGCTGATAGAAAGTGGTGGATAGAAAGGTGCTGATAGAAAGTGGTGGATAGAAAGTGGTGGATAGAAAGTGGTGGATAGAAATTGATGATAGAGAGTGCTGATAGAAAGGGATGGATAGAACATGGTAGATAGAAAGGGGTGGATAGAAAGGTTTGGATAGAAACTGCTGATAGAAAGGGGTGGATAGAAAGGGATGGATAGAAAGTGGTGAATAGAAAGTGGTGGATAGAATGGAATGGATAGAAAGGGATGAATTGAAATGGATGGATATGGATAGAAAGTGTTGGATAGAAAGTGTTGGATAGAAAGGGATGGATAGAAAGGGGTGGATATAAAGTGTTGGATAGAATGGAATGGATAGAAAGGGATGAATTGAAATGGATGGATAGAAAGGGGTGGATATAAAGTGTTGGATAGAAAGGGATGGATAGAAAGGGGTGGATATAAAGTGTTGGATAGAAAGGAGTGGATAGAAAGAGATGAATTGAAAAGGATGGATAGAAAGTGGTGGATAGAAAGGTGCTGATATAAAGTGCTGGATAGAAAGTGCTGATAGAAAGTGCTGATAGAAAGTGCTGATAGAAAGTGCTGGATAGAAAGTGCTGATATAAAGTGCTGATAGAAAGTGCTGGATAGAAAGTGCTGGATAGAAAGTGCTGATAGAAAGTGCTGGATAGAAAGTGCTGGATAGAAAGGGATGAATTGAAATGTATGGATAGAAAGTGGTATATAGAAAGTGGTGGATAGAAAGTGGGATATAGAAAGTGCTGGATAGAAAGTGCTGATAGAAAGTGCTGATATAAAGTGCTGGATAGAAAGTGCTAATAGAAAGTGCTGGATAGAAAGTGCTGATAGAAAGTGCTGATAGAAAGTGCTGGATATAAAGTGCTGATGGAAAGGGATGGATAGAAAGTGGTAGATAGAAAGGGATGGATAGAAAGTGGTGGATAGAAACTTGTGGATAGAATGGAGTGGAAAGAAAGGGATGAATTGAAAGGGATGGATAGAAAGGGTTGGATATAAAGTGTTGGATAGAAAGGGGTGGATATAAAGTGTTGGATAGAAAGGGATGGATAGAAAGGGGTGGATATAAAGTGTTGGATAGAAAGGGACGGATAGAAAGGGGAGGATAGAAACTGCTGATAGAAGTGGGGTGGATAGAAAGGGGTGGATAGAAAGTGGTGGATAGAAAGGGATGGATACATACGGGTGCATAGAAAGGGGTGGATAGAAAGAGATTAATTGAAATGGATGGATAGAAAGTGGTAGATAGAAAGGAATGGATAGAAAGTGGTGGATAGAAAGGGGTAGATAAAAAGTGGTGGATAGAAAGGGGTAGATAAAAAGTGGTGGATAGAAAGTGCTGATAGAAAGTGCTGATATAAAGTGCTGATAGAAGGTGCTGGATAGAAAGTGCTGGATAGAAAGTGCTGATAGAAAGGGGTGGATAGAAGTTGATGATAGAAAGTGCTGATAGAAAGTGGTGGATAGAAACTGCTGATAGAAAGGGGTGGATAGAAAAGGGTGCATAGATAGAATGTGCTGGATAGAAATTGCTGATAGAAAGTGCTGATAGAAAGTGCTGATAGAAAGTGCTGATAGAAAGGGATGGATAGAAAGTGGTGGATAGAAAGGGGTGGATAGAAAGTGGTGCATAGATAGAATGTGCTGGATAGAAATTGCTGATAGAAAGTGCTGATAGAAAGTGCTGGATAGAAAGTGCTGGATAGAAAGTGCTGATAGAAAGGGATGGATAGAAAGGGGTGGATAGAAAGTGGTGGATAGAATGGTATGGATAGAAAGGGGAGGATAGAAAGTGCTGAAAGAAAGTGCTGATAGAAAGTGCTGAAAGAAAGTGCTGGATAGAAAGTGCTGATAGAAAGTGCTGATAGAAAGTGCTGGATAGAAACTGCTTATAGAAAGTGCTGGATAGAAAGTGCTGATAGAAAGTGCTGGATAGAAAGTGCTGATAGAAAGTGCTGGATAGAAAGGGATGAATTGAAATGGATGGATAGAAAGTGGTAGATAGAAAGGGATGGATAGAAAGTGGTGGATAGAAAGGGGTGGATAGAAAGAGATGAATTGAAATGGATGGATAGAAAGTGGTAGATAGAAAGGGATGGATAGAAAGTGGTAAATAGAAAGGGATAGATAGAAAGTGGTGGATAGAAAGGGGCGGATAGAAAGTGGTGGATAGATCGAAAGTGGTGGATAGAAAGGTGCTGATAGAAAGTGCTGATAGAAAGTGCTGGATAGAAAATGCTGGATAGAAAGTGCTGGATAGAAAATGCTGATAGAAAGGGGTGGATAGAAAGGGATGGATAGAAAGTGCTGATAGAAAGTGGTGGATAGAAAGGGGTGGATAGAAAGGGGTGGCTAGAAAGGGATGGATAGAAAGGGGAGGATAGAAACTGCTGATAGAAGTGGGGTGGATAGAAAGTGCTGATCGAAAGTGCTGATTGAGAGTGCTGGATAGAAAGTGCTGGATAGAAAGTGCTGATAGAAAGTGGTGGATAGAAATTGATGATAGAAGGTGCTCATAGAAAGGGATTGATAGAAAGTGGTAGAAATGGGTGGATAGAAAGGGATGAATAGAAAGTGCTGATAGAAAGGGATTGATAGAAAGTGGTAGAAATGGGTGGATAGAAAGGGATGAATAGAAAGTGCTGATAGAAAGGGGTGGATAGAAAGGGGTAGATAGAAATGGGTGGATAGAATGGTGTGGATAGAAAGGGGTGGATAGAAAGAGAAGGATAGAAAGGGATGGATAGAAACACAACACTCCAACACTCTTCTCAGCAAACTGGATGCAGTTTATCACAGTGCCATCCGTTTTGTCACTAAAGCACCTTATACTACCCACCACTGCGACTTGTATGCTCTAGTCGGCTGGCCCTCGCTACATATTCGTCGCAAGACCCACTGGCTCCAGGTCGTCTACAAGGCCATGCTAGGTAAAGCTCCGCCTTATCTCAGTTCACTGGTCACGATGGCAACACCCATCCGTAGCACGCGCTCCAGCAGGTGTATCTCACTGATCATCCCTAAAGCCAACACCTCATTCGGCCGCCTTCGTTCCAGTACTCTGCTGCCTGTGACTGGAACGAATTGCAAAAATCGCTGAAGTTGGAGACCTTTATCTCCCTCACCAACTTCAAACATCAGCTATCTGAGCAGCTAACCGATCGCTGCAGCGGTACATAATCTATTGGTAAATAGCCCACCCATTTTCACCTACCTCATCCCCACAGTTTTTATTTATTTACTTTTCTGCTCTTTTGCACACCAATATCTCTACCTGTACATGATCATTTATCAATCCAGTGTTAATCTGCAATATTGTAATTATTCGAACTACCTCCTCATGCCTTTTGCACACATTGTATATAGACTCCCCTTTTTTTCTACTGTGTTATTGACTTGTTAATTGTTTACTCCATGTGTAACTCTGTGTTGTCTGTTCACACTGCTATGCTTTATCTTGGCCAGGTCGCAGTTGTAAATGAGAACTTGTTCTCAACTAGCTTACCTGGTTAAATAAAGGTGAAATAAAAAAATAAAAAAAGGTGTGGATAGAAAGTGGTGGATAGAAATGTATGAATAGAAAGGGAAGGATAGAAACTGCTGATAGAAAGTGCTGATAGAAAGTGCTGATAGAAAGTGGTGGATAGAAAGTGCTGATAGAAAGTGGTGGATAGAAAGTGATGGATAGAAAGTGCCGATAGAAAGTGCTGGATAGAATGTGCTGGATAGAAAGTGCTGATAGAAAGTGGTGGATAGAAAGGGGAGGATAGAAAGTGGTGCATAGATAGAAAGTGCTGGATAGAAAGTGCTGATAGAAAGTGCTGGATAGAAAGTGCTGATAGATAGTGCTGATAGAAAGTGCTGGATAGAAAGGGATGAATTGAAATGGGTGGATAGAAAGTGGTAGATAGAAAGGGATGGATAGAAAGTGGTGGATAGAAAGGGATGGATAGAAAGTGGTGGATAGAAAGGGATAGATAAAAAGAGATGAATTGAATTGGATGGATAGAAAGTGGTAGATTGAAAGGGATGGATAGAAAGTGGTGGATAGAAAGGGGTGGATAGAAAGGGGTGGATAGAAAGTGGTGGATAGAAAGTGCTGATAGAAAGTGCTGGATAGAAAGTGCTGGATAGAAAGTACTGGATAGAAAGTGCTGGATAGAAAGGGGTGGATAGAAAGGGATGGATAGAAAGGGGTGGATAGGAAGTGGTGGATAGAATGGTATGGATAGAAAGGGGAGGATAGAAATGTATGAATAGAAAGGGAAGGATAGAAACTGCTGATAGAAAGTGCTGATAGAAAGTGCTGATAGAAAGTGCTGGATAGAAAGTGGTGATAGAAAGTGCCGATAGAAAGTGCTGGATAGAAAGTGGTGGATAGAAAGTGCTGATAGAAAGTGGTGGATAGAAAGTGATGGATAGAAAGTGCCGATAGAAAGTGCTGGATAGAAAGTGCTGGATAGAAAGTGCTGATAGAAAGTGGTGGATAGAAAGGGGAGGATAGAAACTGCTGATAGAAAGGGGTGGATAGAAAAGGGAGGATAGAAACTGCTGATAGAAAGGGGTGGATAGAAAAGGGTGCATAAAAAGTGCTGATAGAAAGGGGTGGATAGAAAACGGTGCATAGAAAGGAGTGGATAGAAAGGGATGGATGGAAAGTGGTGGATAGAAAGGGGTGGATAGGAAGGGGTGGCTAGAAAGGGGAGGATAGAAAGGGGAGGATAGATACTGCTGATAGAAGTGGGGTGGATAGAAAAGGGATGGTTTCAAAGGGGTGGATAGAAACTGCTGATAGAAAGTGTTGATAGAAAGTGCTGGATAGAAAGTGCTGATAGAAAGTGCTAATGGAAAGTGCTGATAGAAAGTGCTAATGGAAAGTGCTGGATAGAAAGTGCTGGATAGAAAGTGCTGATAGAAAGTGGTGGATAGAAAGGGGTGGCTAGAAAGGGATGGATAGAAAGGGGAGGATAGAAACTGCTGATAGAAGTGGGGTGGATAGAAAGTGCTGATCGAAAGTGCTGATTGAGAGTGCTGGATAGAAAGTGCTGGATAGAAAGTGCTGATAGAAAGTGGTGGATAGAAATTGATGATAGAAGGTGCTCATAGAAAGGGATTGATAGAAAGTGGTAGAAATGGGTGGATAGAAAGGGATGAATAGAAAGTGCTGATAGAAAGGGATTGATAGAAAGTGGTAGAAATGGGTGGATAGAAAGGGATGAATAGAAAGTGCTGATAGAAAGGGGTGGATAGAAAGGGGTAGATAGAAATGGGTGGATAGAATGGTGTGGATAGAAAGGGGTGGATAGAAAGAGAAGGATAGAAAGGGATGGATAGAAACACAACACTCCAACACTCTTCTCAGCAAACTGGATGCAGTTTATCACAGTGCCATCCGTTTTGTCACTAAAGCACCTTATACTACCCACCACTGCGACTTGTATGCTCTAGTCGGCTGGCCCTCGCTACATATTCGTCGCAAGACCCACTGGCTCCAGGTCGTCTACAAGGCCATGCTAGGTAAAGCTCCGCCTTATCTCAGTTCACTGGTCACGATGGCAACACCCATCCGTAGCACGCGCTCCAGCAGGTGTATCTCACTGATCATCCCTAAAGCCAACACCTCATTCGGCCGCCTTTCGTTCCAGTACTCTGCTGCCTGTGACTGGAACGAATTGCAAAAATCGCTGAAGTTGGAGACCTTTATCTCCCTCACCAACTTCAAACATCAGCTATCTGAGCAGCTAACCGATCGCTGCAGCGGTACATAATCTATTGGTAAATAGCCCACCCATTTTCACCTACCTCATCCCCACAGTTTTTATTTATTTACTTTTCTGCTCTTTTGCACACCAATATCTCTACCTGTACATGATCATTTATCAATCCAGTGTTAATCTGCAATATTGTAATTATTCGAACTACCTCCTCATGCCTTT
Source organism: Oncorhynchus masou masou (assembly GCF_036934945.1). Lineage (NCBI taxonomy): Eukaryota > Metazoa > Chordata > Actinopteri > Salmoniformes > Salmonidae > Oncorhynchus > Oncorhynchus masou. The sequence goes on along the minus strand of NC_088240.1, from coordinate 76,443,587 downwards.
TGCACACATTGTATATAGACTCCCCTTTTTTTCTACTGTGTTATTGACTTGTTAATTGTTTACTCCATGTGTAACTCTGTGTTGTCTGTTCACACTGCTATGCTTTATCTTGGCCAGGTCGCAGTTGTAAATGAGAACTTGTTCTCAACTAGCTTACCTGGTTAAATAAAGGTGAAATAAAAAAATAAAAAAAGGTGTGGATAGAAAGTGGTGGATAGAAATGTATGAATAGAAAGGGAAGGATAGAAACTGCTGATAGAAAGTGCTGATAGAAAGTGCTGGATAGAAAGTGGTGATAGAAAGTGCCGATAGAAAGTGCTGGATAGAAAGTGGTGGATAGAAAGTGCTGATAGAAAGTGGTGGATAGAAAGTGATGGATAGAAAGTGCCGATAGAAAGTGCTGGATAGAAAGGGGTGGATAGAAAGGGGAGGATAGAAAGTGGTGCATAGATAGAAAGTGCTGGATAGAAAGTGCTGATAGAAAGTGGTGGATAGAAAGGGGAGGATAGAAAGTGGTGCATAGATAGAAAGTGCTGGATAGAAAGTGCTGATAGAAAGTGCTGGATAGAAAGTGCTGATAGATAGTGCTGATAGAAAGTGCTGGATAGAAAGGGATGAATTGAAATGGGTGGATAGAAAGTGGTAGATAGAAAGGGATGGATAGAAAGTGGTGGATAGAAAGGGATGGATAGAAAGTGGTGGATAGAAAGGGATAGATAAAAAGAGATGAATTGAATTGGATGGATAGAAAGTGGTAGATTGAAAGGGATGGATAGAAAGTGGTGGATAGAAAGGGGTGGATAGAAAGGGGTGGATAGAAAGTGGTGGATAGAAAGTGCTGATAGAAAGTGCTGGATAGAAAGTGCTGGATAGAAAGTACTGGATAGAAAGTGCTGGATAGAAAGGGATGGATAGAAAGGGGTGGATAGGAAGTGGTGGATAGAATGGTATGGATAGAAAGGGGAGGATAGAAATGTATGAATAGAAAGGGAAGGATAGAAACTGCTGATAGAAAGTGCTGATAGAAAGTGCTGATAGAAAGTGCTGGATAGAAAGTGGTGATAGAAAGTGCCGATAGAAAGTGCTGGATAGAAAGTGGTGGATAGAAAGTGCTGATAGAAAGTGGTGGATAGAAAGTGATGGATAGAAAGTGCCGATAGAAAGTGCTGGATAGAAAGTGCTGGATAGAAAGTGCTGATAGAAAGTGGTGGATAGAAAGGGGAGGATAGAAACTGCTGATAGAAAGGGGTGGATAGAAAAGGGAGGATAGAAACTGCTGATAGAAAGGGGTGGATAGAAAAGGGTGCATAAAAAGTGCTGATAGAAAGGGGTGGATAGAAAACGGTGCATAGAAAGGAGTGGATAGAAAGGGATGGATGGAAAGTGGTGGATAGAAAGGGGTGGATAGGAAGTGGTGCATAGATAGAAAGTGCTGGATAGAAAGTGCTGATAGAAAGTGCTGGATAGAAAGTGCTGATAGATAGTGCTGATAGAAAGGGATGAATTGAAATGGGTGGATAGAAAGTGGTAGATAGAAAGGGATGGATAGAAAGTGGTGGATAGAAAGGGATGGATAGAAAGTGGTGGATAGAAAGGGATAGATAAAAAGAGATGAATTGAATTGGATGGATAGAAAGTGGTAGATTGAAAGGGATGGATAGAAAGTGGTGGATAGAAAGGGGTGGATAGAAAGGGGTGGATAGAAAGTGGTGGATAGAAAGTGCTGATAGAAAGTGCTGGATAGAAAGTGCTGGATAGAAAGTACTGGATAGAAAGTGCTGGATAGAAAGGGATGGATAGAAAGGGGTGGATAGGAAGTGGTGGATAGAATGGTATGGATAGAAAGGGGAGGATAGAAATGTATGAATAGAAAGGGAAGGATAGAAACTGCTGATAGAAAGTGCTGATAGAAAGTGCTGATAGAAAGTGCTGGATAGAAAGTGGTGATAGAAAGTGCCGATAGAAAGTGCTGGATAGAAAGTGGTGGATAGAAAGTGCTGATAGAAAGTGGTGGATAGAAAGTGATGGATAGAAAGTGCCGATAGAAAGTGCTGGATAGAAAGTGCTGGATAGAAAGTGCTGATAGAAAGTGGTGGATAGAAAGGGGAGGATAGAAACTGCTGATAGAAAGGGGTGGATAGAAAAGGGAGGATAGAAACTGCTGATAGAAAGGGGTGGATAGAAAAGGGTGCATAAAAAGTGCTGATAGAAAGGGGTGGATAGAAAACGGTGCATAGAAAGGAGTGGATAGAAAGGGATGGATGGAAAGTGGTGGATAGAAAGGGGTGGATAGGAAGTGGTGCATAGATAGAAAGTGCTGGATAGAAAGTGCTGATAGAAAGTGCTGGATAGAAAGTGCTGATAGATAGTGCTGATAGAAAGGGATGAATTGAAATGGGTGGATAGAAAGTGGTAGATAGAAAGGGATGGATAGAAAGTGGTGGATAGAAAGGGATGGATAGAAAGTGGTGGATAGAAAGGGATGGATAAAAAGAGATGAATTGAATTGGATGGATAGAAAGTGGTAGATTGAAAGGGATGGATAGAAAGTGGTGGATAGAAAGGGGTGGATAGAAAGGGGTGTTTAGAAAGTGGTGGATAGAAAGTGCTGATAGAAAGTGCTGGATAGAAAGTGCTGGATAGAAAGTACTGGATAGAAAGTGCTGGATAGAAAGGGGTGGATAGAAAGGGATGGATAGAAAGGGGTGGATAGGAAGTGGTGGATAGAATGGTATGGATAGAAAGGGGAGGATAGAAACTCCTGATAGAAAGTGCTGGATAGAAAGTGCTGGATAGAAAGTGCTGATAGAAAGTGGTGGATAGAAAGGGGTGGATAGAAAGTGCTGATAGAAAGTGGTGGATAGAATGGTATGGATAGAAAGTGCTGGATAGATAGTGCTGATAGAAAGTGGTGGATAGAAAGGGGTGGATAGAAAGTGGTGGATAAAAAGGGGTGGATAGAAACTGCTGATAGAAGTGGGGTGGATAGAAAAAGGATGGATGGAAAGGGGTGGATAGAAACTACTGATAGAAAGCGGTGGATAGAAAAGGGCTGATAGAAAGTGGTGGATAGAATGGTATGGATACATTGGGGTGGATAGAAAGGGGTGGATAGAAAAGGATGGATGGAAAGTGGTGGATAGAATGTGTTGGATAGAAAGGGTTAGATAGAAAGGGATGGGATAGAAACTGCTGAAATGAAGGGTTGGATAGAAACTGCTGATAGAAAGGGATGGATAGAAACTGCTGAAAGAAAGGGGTGGATAGAAAGTGCTGATAGAAAGTACTGATAGAAATTGCTGGATAGAAAGTGCTGGATAGAAAGTGCTGATAGAAAGTGGTGGATAGAAATTGATGATAGAAGGTGCTGATAGAAAGGGATTGATAGAAAGTGGTAGATAGAAATGGGTGGATAGAAAGGGGTGAATAGAAATTGCTGATAGAAAGGGGTGGATAGAAAGTGGTGGATAGAAAGTGGTGGATAGAAAGGGGTGGATAGAAAAGATAGGAAACACTGTCACCACTGATAAATCCACTATAATTGAGAATTTCAAGAAGCATTTTTCTACGGCTGGCTGTGCTTTCCACCTGGCAACCCCTACCCCGGTCAACAGCACTGCACCACCCATACCAACTTGCCCATGCCTTCCCCATTACTCCTTCTCCCAAATCCAGTCAGCTGATGTTCTGAAAGAGCTGCAAAATCTGGACCCCTACAACTCAGCCGGGCTAGACAATCTGGACCCTTTCTTTCTAAAATGATCTGCCGAAATTGTTGCCACCCCTATTACTAGCCTGTTCAACCTCTCTTCCGTGTCGTCTGAGATTCCCAAAGATTGGAAAGCAGCTGCGGTCATCCCCCTCTTCAAAGTGGGGGGACACTCTTGACCCAAACTGCTCCAGACCTATATCTATCCTACCCTGCCTTTCTAAGGTCTTCGAAAGCCAAGTCAACAAACAGATTACCGACCATTTCGAATCTCACCATACCCTCTCTGCTATGCAATCTGGTTTCAGAGCTGGTCATGGGTGCACCTCAGCCACGCTCAAGGTCCTAAACGATATCTTAACCGCCATCGATAAGAAACATTACTGTGCAGCTGTATTCATTGATCTGGCCAAGGCTTTTGACTCTGTCAATCACCACATCCTCATCGGCAGACTCGACAGCCTTGGTTTCTCAAATTATTGCCTCGCCTGGTTTACCAACTACTTCTCTGATAGAGTTCAGTGTGTCAAATCGGAGGGTCATCTGTCCGGACCTCTGGCAGTCTCTATGGGTGTGCCACAGGGTTCAATTCTTGGGCCGACTCTTGCTGCTGGTGAGTCTCTGATCCACCTCTACGCAGACGACACCATTCTGTATACTTCTGGCCCTTCTTTGGACACTGTGTTAACAACCCTCCAGGCAAGCTTCAATGCCATACAACTCTCCTTCCGTGGCTTAAAACTAAATGCATGCTCTTCAATCGATCGCTGCTTGCACCTGCCGCTTGTCCAACATCACTACTCTGGACGGCTCTGACTTAGAATACGTGGACAACTTCAACTACCTAGGTGTCTGGTTTGACTGTAAACTCTCCTTCCAGACCCACATCAAACATCTCCAATCCAAAGTGAAATCTAGAATTGGCTTCCTATTACCCTTGTAAAACTGACCATCCAACCAATCCTCAACTTCGGCGATGTCATTTACAAAATAGCCTCCAAAACCCTACTCAACAAATTGGATGCAGTCTATCACAGTGCCATCCGTTTTGTCACCAAACCCCCATATACTACCCACCATTGCGACCTGTACACTCTTGTTGACTGACCCTCGCTTCATACTCATCGCCAAACTAGCTCCATGACCCTGCTAGGTAAAGTCCCCCTTTATCTCAGCTCGCTGGTCACCATAGCATCACCCACCTGTAGCACGCACTCCAGCAGGTATATCTCTCTGGTCACCCCCAAAACCAATTCTTTCTTTGGCCGTCTCTCCTTCCGGTTCTCTGCTGCCAATGACTGGAACGAACTACAAAAATCTCTGAAACTGGAAACACTTATCTCCCTCACTCGCTTTAAGCACCAGCTGTCAGAGAAGCTCACAGATTACTGCACCTGTACATAGCCCACCTATAATTTAGTCCAAACAACTACCTCTTCCCTACTGTATTTATTTAATTTATTTATTTATTTTGCTCCTTTGCACCCCATTATTTTTATTTCTACTTTGCACATTCTTCCACTGCAAATCCACCATTCCAGTGTTTTACTTGCTATCTTGTATTTACTCTGCCACCATGGCCTTTTTTTTTGCCTTTACCTCCCTTATCTCACCTCATTTGCTCACATAGTGTATAGACTCGTTTCTACTGTATTATTGACTGTATGTTTGTTTTACTCCATGTGTAACTCTGTGTCATTGTATGTGTCGAACTGCTTTGCTTCATCTTGGCCAGGTCGCAATTGTAAATTGGTTAAATAAAGGTGAAATAAATAAAGGGATGGATAGAAAGGGATAGATAGAAAGTGGTAGATAGAAAGGGATAGATAGAAAGTGGTGGATAGAAAGTGGTGGATAGTGTTCGTAGTATAGCATCATGCTTTTGGGATATGTATCTTTTCAGATTCCACAATGATTCTTTAGTTGTGGTCATTACATCTCCACACTCCCTCTCTTCTTTGATGTGATCATTACATCACCACACTCCCTCTCTTCTTTGATGTGATCATTACATCACCACACTCCCTCTCTTCTTTGATGTGATCATTACATCACCACACTCCCTCTCTTCTTTGTTGTGATCATTACATCACCACACTCCCTCTCTTCTTTGTTGTGGTCATTACATCACCACACTCCATCTCTTGCTCTTGGTCTACATCTTTGTAAGTCACCTTGATTTAGCACGTGTGTTTTATCAGTATCTTTATGAAAATATTTAGACAATAGCTGAAGCAAGGGGCTATAGATAGCAGCACCCAAGTAGACTACAAATGCATGCTGGGCCGGACATGCCCTGAGCTGGTGAAGTGAGTGCTTCCAACGCTTCAGCTTTTGGGAATCTCGCTCCATGCCTCAGTCAAATCGGGCACGCTCCGCTCCAGCTCTGCTTCACTCACATACTCTGGTACATAAGCACAAAATAGTCAACCCAAGTCAAAGCTCTTTTTCTTTCCTTCTACTTTTCATCTCACACACAAACACACATACAGGCACACACACACAAACACACATACAGGCACACACACACAAACACACATACAGACACACACACACAAACACACATACAGGCACACACACACAAACACACATACAGGCACACACACACAAACACACATACAGGCACACACACACAAACACACATACAGACACACACACACAAACACACATACAGGCACACACACACAAACACACATACAGGCACACACACACAAACACACATACAGGCACACACACACAAACACACATACAGGCACACACACACATACAGGCGCACACACACAAACACACATACACACAAACACACATACAGGCACGCACACAAACACACATACAGGCACGCACACACACTCACATACAGGCACACACACACAAACACACATACAGGCACACACACTCACATACAGGCACACACACAAACACACATACAGGCACACACACAAACACACATACAGGCACGCACACACACTCACATACAGGCACACACACACAAACACACATACAGGCACGCACACACACTCACATACAGGCACACACACACAAACACACATACAGGCACACACACTCACATACAGGCACACACACAAACACACATACAGGCACACACACTCACATACAGGCACACACACAAACACACATACAGGCACACACACAAACACACATACAGGCACGCACACACACTCACATACAGGCACACACACACAAACACACATACAGGCACACACACTCACATACAGGCACACACACAAACACACATACAGGCACGCACACACACTCACATACAGGCACACACACACAAACACACATACAGGCACACACACACAAACACACATACAGGCACACACACACACTCACACAAATGCACATGAGAAAAGCAGAGATTAAACGTTTGGGCTTTATTTGGATTCATAAATCATGACTTGAATTGAAAATAGTTTTGTATTTCTGTTCTTTTTCCCTCGTTGTCTTTGCCTATATATTTTACTTATTGTCCTCCATGGTTTTGTTGATCCAGCTAATGTATTTAGCCACACGGGTGTACACTCCATATCTACCAGTCTGCCCACAACCCACACCCCAACTGACAATACCTGCAGCCCAAAACCGTTTAGTAATACTATCCTTCAAGACGTACGCCCCTCCACTGTCCCCCGTACAGGAGTCCTTGCCCCCCTCAGGTACTCCGGCACAGAACATGTTGTCTGTCAGAACAGGGATCTTCCCTGTTGGCGTTGCTGCTTTTGCTCTGTTGACAGAGTCTTGGCACTCATCCTCTTTCACTACTGGTAGGCGTATGTACCTGAGATTGTTGGCAATGATATCATCTTCTTTGATGCCAAAGCCTGACACCATTCTGATAAGGGATAGAGGTCAGGGAAGAGGTCAAGGAGTTACTCAGACAACTATTGCCTTACATTCATTAGCTTACCAAAGAACATTGATGAACTATGGACTGCTAAGGACTGGTTGTGCAGTTAGGATACTTTAGATTTTACAATTGAATTTAAGGATGTGAAAAAGAAGTCATGAAATTTGTAGGTTGCACTTGGCGCATTGACTACTTCCATGATAAGAATGAACACATTATGAAATGTGGGTCTATCGATCCCTTCTATCGTTCCCTTCCTCTTTGTGTTCTTATTGATGTCTTTAATAATATAAATGTTAATATTGTTGTTCAGCTTTCTCATGTTTAATAAAGAACAGGACAAGTCTGGCTCTCACCCAGTCTGGCCAATCTTGTAAGTAGCGTTCTCTGGTGGCAGACACAATGGCATGATGGCAGCGTGGAATGTGAGTGGTTGTTGGAGTTTTATCAGGGCGATGTCATGATTGTAGTTTGCACTGTCTGTGTTTTTGTATTCAGGGTGGGGGTGGAGGGAGGCGACTCCAAGAGGGGTGAGCTTTGCTAGTTTTTCTGCATCATTGTCTCCCACAAAAACCTTGAAAACAAAACATAATTCAACTTCAGTATAGATCTTCAACTTCTTCAAATCTGACATCACTGAAGGACTTCTACACACATCATTTGAACGTTAGCTTGTGGTAGCTTTGCCACAGTACTGAGGACTTCTCTTTGCCTGTTGTTACTCCAGATATTTAAGTGGACGATACCTTTAAAAACATAAGCAGGAAATACTTTTGTTCTCCAGTGTCCAATGAATTGATTGATGGGTGTGTCACAATCTACCTACCCGAACTTTCTCCTTTAGCACAAGTTTGTCCTGATGCACCAGGTTATGAGCTGCAGTCATGATCCAGCGGTCCCCGATCACCATGGCCCCTCCTCTGCCTCCCTCCACACTGAGCAGCACCTGCCAGGGGATGGTTTCGTCTGGGGCTATGTCTCCCCCCATGATCCTCTGAAAGCCTGAGATGGACATTGTGGGCTGACCACAGACTGGGGGTGGGGGGTAAAGTAGTGTCGAGGGTCACACAAATAGATACAGGATGGTATTTGATGAATATGGTAAAGAAAATGGTACTTAAGGAGTTACCTGGGATACATGAGGGAATGACAGGGGTGTCAAGGTTGTCTCTCCATGTTCTATCTGCTGCACAAGTGTAGCTCACTGAAAGACAGACAGACAGACAGACAGACAGACAGACAGACAGACAGACAGACAGACAGACAGACAGACAGACAGACAGACAGACAGACAGACAGACAGACAGACAGACAGACAGACAGACAGACAGACAGACAGACAGACAGACAGACAGACAGACAGACAGACAGACAGACAGACAGACAGACAGACAGACAGACAGACAGACAGACAGACAGACAGACAGACAGACAGACAGACAGACAGACAGACAGACAGACAGACAGACAGACAGACAGACAGACAGACAGACAGACAGACAGACAGACAGACAGACAGACAGACAGACAGACAGACAGACAGACAGACAGACAGACAGACAGACAGACAGACAGACAGACAGACAGACAGACAGACAGACAGACAGACAGACAGACAGACAGACAGACAGACAGACAGACAGACAGACAGACAGACAGACAGACAGACAGACAGACAGTGGTTGTCAACACAAATTATACACAAATTAAATAAAAACACATTATTGTTTAGTGAGCAAATGTGTGTGACTGATGAAGGATAGTTAAAACATCTCACCAGTTGCTCCTCCAAGGAGTGAGTAGAATGGTTCATTGCAGTGGTACTGAATGACGGAGAGGTGCTGGTTCTGAGAGCCAGATATGAACCTTACGCCTCCATTCAACAATTCCTCAGGTTCCCCACAGTCAATTACTGCACAGGAGAAAGGGAGAGAGAGAGAAAGAGAAAGACAGAGAGACAGAGAAACCAAAATACATCTGTGTTTAATATGGAACTTGACTCATGGGAATGTATTAGGTTGTGATCATAGAAATAGAATCCATTTCTATGGTTGTAACTCACTGTGGCACTCAGGGAGGGAGAGGTGCCACTGTCCATTCTTTTGACACATGGAGGCATAGCTTTTGATCTCTCTCCCATCCTGAGAGAGAGAGAGAGAGAGAGAGAGAGAGAGAGAGAGAGAGAGAGAGAGAGAGAGAGAGAAGTGATACTTCACAGAGGATATTTCCAGGAAAAGAGTCCTTGTAGAAAATAAAAAGACTGAATATAAACTCGAGAAAGAGAATGAAGGAAGCATGAGGTAGGTGAGAGTGATAAGAGGCAGGGTAAAAAGGGATTGTTTAATCTCACCATCATTAGTTTGTAGCCAGTGTCACAGCGGACTTGGATGTAGTCTCTGTAATAGTACTGGGGAAAGTTTGGGGTGACTCTTCCATTGGTGATAGAACTGGGTGAAGCACACTGCACCCCTATGAACAACAACACACGTATCAGGATTTCAGACCAGGGCCTTTTTAGTTAGGCTTCAACTTTGACCTGCATTCTCTACTTTACTTCCAGGAGGTTTTACCTTCTCTTTACCTTTGCCCTTCACCAGTTTGCATCTGCTCTTTCCTTCATACTCTCCCTTGCTCTGTCTTTCTCCCTCTCCTCTTTCATTATTTCCCTCTACCTCTGTTCTCCCTCTCTATGCATTTCCTCCTCCCTCTCTCACTCTGAGTAGTGTAGTGCAGGCTCCAGCCCTGGCTCAGACCAGCCCAGTCAGTGTGGTAGTCTAGCTGGACAGTGTAAGAGTTAGTGGGCATTAGTCCAGGACTCTTCCCTCCACACAGCTTCTGGGGTTCCTTGTCGGGGATGGACACCTGGGCGAGGTAGAGGAGAGATCAAACATTGTAAACAAACACAAAGCATGCTGTCCTGAACACACACACATGCATGAACACACACATGAACAGACAAACACATGAAATACTTAATTAATGTACACATGCAATACTCAATACTTAACATTAATGTACTCTATGCAGTGCTGAGGACATTAAAAACATGTAACCAGTGAGCAGGGCGTTGTACAGTGTTACCTGTAACCAGTGGTGAGGGCATTGTACAGTGTTACCTGTAACCAGTGGTCAGGGCATTGTACAGTGTTACCTGTAACCAGTGGTCAGGGCATTGTACAGTGTTACCTGTAACCAGTGGGCAGGGCATTGTACAGTGTTACCTGTAACCAGTGGGCAGGGCATTGTACAGTGTTACCTGTAACCAGTGGTCAGGGCATTGTACAGTGTTACCTGTAACCAGTGGTCAGGGCATTGTACAGTGTTACCTGTAACCAGTGGTCAGGGCAGTGTATAGTGTTACCTGTAACCAGTGGTCAGGGCATTGTACAGTGTTACCTGTAACCAGTGGTCAGGGCATTGTACAGTGTTACCTGTAACCAGTGGTCAGGGCATTGTACAGTGTTACGTGTAAACAGTGGTCAGGGCATTGTACAGTGTTACCTGTAACCAGCGGTCAGGGCAGTGTATAGTGTTACCTGTAACCAGTGGTCAGGGCATTGTACAGTGTTACCTGTGACCAGTTGTCAGGGCATTGTACAGTGTAACCTGTAACCAGTGGTCAGGGCATTGAAAAGTGTTACCTGTAACCAGTGGTCAGGGCATTGTATAGTGTTACCTGTAACCAGTGGTCAGGGCAGTGTATAGTGTTACCTGTAACCAGTGGTCAGGGCATTGTACAGTGTTACCTGTAACCAGTGGTCAGGGCATTTTACAGTGTTACCTGTAACCAGTGGTCAGGGCAGTGTACAGTGTTACCTGTAACCAGTGGTCAGGGCAGTGTACAGTGTTACCTGTAACCAGTGGTCAGGACATTGTATAGTGTTACCTGTAACCAGTGTCCAGGGCAGTGTATAGTGTTACCTGTAACCAGTGGTCAGGGCATTGTATAGTGTTACCTGTAACCAGTGGTCAGGGCATTGAAAAGTGTTACCTCTAACCAGTGGTCAGGGCATTGTATAGTGTTACCTGTAAACAGTGGTCAGGACATTGTATAGTGTTACCTGTAACCAGTGGTCAGGGCATTGTACAGTGTTACCTGTAACCAGTGGTCAGGGCATTGAAAAGTGTTACCCGTAACCAGTGGTCAGGGCATTGTATAGTGTTACCTGTAACCAGTTGTCAGGGCAGTGTACAGTGTTACCTGTAACCAGTGGTCAGGGCATTGAAAAGTGTTACCTGTAACCAGTGGTCAGGGCATTGAAAAGTGTTACCTGTAACCAGTGGGCAGGGCATTGTACAGTGTTACCTGTAACCAGTTGTCAGGGCATTGTACAGTGTAACCTGTAACCAGTGGTCAGGGCATTGAAAAGTGTTACCTGTAACCAGTGGTCAGGGCATTGTATAGTGTTACCTGTAACCAGTGGTCAGGGCAGTGTATAGTGTTACCTGTAACCAGTGGTCAGGGCATTGTACAGTGTTATCTGTAACCAGTTGTCAGGGCATTGTACAGTGTTACCTGTAACCAGTGGTCAGGGCATTGTATAGTGTTACCTGTAACCAGTGGTCAGGGCATTGTACAGTGTTACCTGTAACAGTGGTCAGGGCATTGTACAGTGTTACCTGTAACCAGTGGTCAGGGCATTGTATAGTGTTACCTGTAACCAGTGGTCAGGGCAGTGTACAGTGTTATCTGTAACCAGTGGCCAGGACATTGTATAGTGTTACCCGTAACCAGTGGTCAGGGCATTGTACAGTGTTACCTATAACCAGTGGGCAGGGCATTGTACAGTGTTACCTGTAACCAGTGGTCAGGGCAGTGTACAGTGTTACCTGTAACCAGTGGTCAGGGCATTGTACAGTGTTACCTGTAACCAGTGGTCAGGGCATTGTACAGTGTTACCTGTAGCCAGTGGTCAGGGCATTGTACAGTGTTACCTGTAACCAGTGGTCAGGGCATTGTACAGTGTTACCTGTAACCAGTGTTCGGGGAGTGTACAGTGTTACCTGTAACCAGTGGTCAGGGCATTGTACAGTGTTACCTGTAACCAGTGTTCGGGGCAGTGTACAGTGTTACCTGTAACCAGTGGTCAGGGCATTGTACAGTGTTACCTGTAACCAGTGGTCAGGGCATTGTACAGTGTTACCTGTAACCAGTGTTCGGGGCAGTGTACAGTGTTACCTGTAACCAGTGGTCAGGGCATTGTACAGTGTTACCTGTAACCAGTGGGCAGGGCATTGTACAGTGTTACCTGTAACCAGTTGTCAGGGCATTGTACAGTGTAACACCTGTAACCAGTGGTCAGGGCATTGAAAAGTGTTACCTGTAACCAGTGGTCAGGGCATTGTACAGTGTTATCTGTAACCAGTTGTCAGGGCATTGTACAGTGTTACCTGTAACCAGTGGTCAGGGCATTGTATAGTGTTACCTGTAACCAGTGGTCAGGGCATTGTACAGTGTTACCTGTAACCAGTGGTCAGGGCAGTGTACAGTGTTACCTATAACCAGTGGGCAGGGCATTGTACAGTGTTACCTGTAACCAGTGGTCAGGGCAGTGTACAGTGTTACCTGTAACCAGTGGTCAGGGCATTGTACAGTGTTACCTGTAACCAGTGGTCAGGGCATTGAAAAGTGTTACCTGTAACCAGTGGGCAGGGCATTGTACAGTGTTACCTATAACCAGTGGGCAGGGCATTGTACAGTGTTACCTGTAACCAGTGGTCAGGGCAGTGTACAGTGTTACCTGTAACCAGTGGTCAGGGCATTGTACAGTGTTACCTGTAACCAGTGGTCAGGGCATTGTACAGTGTTACCTGTAGCCAGTGGTCAGGGCATTGTACAGTGTTACCTGTAACCAGTGGTCAGGGCATTGTACAGTGTTACCTGTAACCAGTGTTCGGGGCAGTGTACAGTGTTACCTGTAACCAGTGGTCAGGGCATTGTACAGTGTTACCTGTAACCAGTGTTCGGGGCAGTGTACAGTGTTACCTGTAACCAGTGGTCAGGGCATTGTACAGTGTTACCTGTAACCAGTGGTCAGGGCATTGTACAGTGTTACCTGTAACCAGTGTTCGGGGCAGTGTACAGTGTTACCTGTAACCAGTGGTCAGGGCAGTGTACAGTGTTACCTGTAACCAGTGGGCAGGGCATTGTACAGTGTTACCTGTAACCAGTGGGCAGGGCATTGTACAGTGTTACCTGTAACCAGTGGTCAGGGCATTGTACAGTGTTACCTGTAACCAGTGGTCAGGGCATTGTACAGTGTTACCTGTAACCAGTGGTCAGGGCAGTGTATAGTGTTACCTGTAACCAGTGGTCAGGGCATTGTACAGTGTTACCTGTAACCAGTGGTCAGGGCATTGTACAGTGTTACCTGTAACCAGTGGTCAGGGCATTGTACAGTGTTACGTGTAAACAGTGGTCAGGGCATTGTACAGTGTTACCTGTAACCAGTGGTCAGGGCATTGTACAGTGTTACCTGTAACCAGTGGTCAGGGCATTGTACAGTGTTACCTGTAACAAGTGGTCAGGGCATTGTACAGTGTTACCTGTAACCAGCGGTCAGGGCAGTGTATAGTGTTACCTGTAACCAGTGGTCAGGGCATTGTACAGTGTTACCTGTGACCAGTTGTCAGGGCATTGTACAGTGTAACCTGTATCCAGTGGTCAGGGCATTGAAAAGTGTTACCTGTAACCAGTGGTCAGGGCATTGTATAGTGTTACCTGTAACCAGTGGTCAGGGCAGTGTATAGTGTTACCTGTAACCAGTGGTCAGGGCATTGTACAGTGTTACCTGTAACCAGTGGTCAGGGCATTTTACAGTGTTACCTGTAACCAGTGGTCAGGGCAGTGTACAGTGTTACCTGTAACCAGTGGTCAGGGCAGTGTACAGTGTTACCTGTAACCAGTGGTCAGGACATTGTATAGTGTTACCTGTAACCAGTGTCCAGGGCAGTGTATAGTGTTACCTGTAACCAGTGGTCAGGGCATTGTATAGTGTTACCTGTAACCAGTGGTCAGGGCATTGAAAAGTGTTACCTCTAACCAGTGGTCAGGGCATTGTATAGTGTTACCTGTAAACAGTGGTCAGGACATTGTATAGTGTTACCTGTAACCAGTGGTCAGGGCATTGTACAGTGTTACCTGTAACCAGTGGTCAGGGCATTGAAAAGTGTTACCCGTAACCAGTGGTCAGGGCATTGTATAGTGTTACCTGTAACCAGTTGTCAGGGCAGTGTACAGTGTTACCTGTAACCAGTGGTCAGGGCATTGAAAAGTGTTACCTGTAACCAGTGGTCAGGGCATTGAAAAGTGTTACCTGTAACCAGTGGGCAGGGCATTGTACAGTGTTACCTGTAACCAGTTGTCAGGGCATTGTACAGTGTAACCTGTAACCAGTGGTCAGGGCATTGAAAAGTGTTACCTGTAACCAGTGGTCAGGGCATTGTATAGTGTTACCTGTAACCAGTGGTCAGGGCAGTGTATAGTGTTACCTGTAACCAGTGGTCAGGGCATTGTACAGTGTTATCTGTAACCAGTTGTCAGGGCATTGTACAGTGTTACCTGTAACCAGTGGTCAGGGCATTGTATAGTGTTACCTGTAACCAGTGGTCAGGGCATTGTACAGTGTTACCTGTAACAGTGGTCAGGGCATTGTACAGTGTTACCTGTAACCAGTGGTCAGGGCATTGTATAGTGTTACCTGTAACCAGTGGTCAGGGCAGTGTACAGTGTTATCTGTAACCAGTGGCCAGGACATTGTATAGTGTTACCCGTAACCAGTGGTCAGGGCATTGTACAGTGTTACCTATAACCAGTGGGCAGGGCATTGTACAGTGTTACCTGTAACCAGTGGTCAGGGCAGTGTACAGTGTTACCTGTAACCAGTGGTCAGGGCATTGTACAGTGTTACCTGTAACCAGTGGTCAGGGCATTGTACAGTGTTACCTGTAGCCAGTGGTCAGGGCATTGTACAGTGTTACCTGTAACCAGTGGTCAGGGCATTGTACAGTGTTACCTGTAACCAGTGTTCGGGGGAGTGTACAGTGTTACCTGTAACCAGTGGTCAGGGCATTGTACAGTGTTACCTGTATCCAGTGTTCGGGGCAGTGTACAGTGTTACCTGTAACCAGTGGTCAGGGCATTGTACAGTGTTACCTGTAACCAGTGGTCAGGGCATTGTACAGTGTTACCTGTAACCAGTGTTCGGGGCAGTGTACAGTGTTACCTGTAACCAGTGGTCAGGGCATTGTACAGTGTTACCTGTAACCAGTGGGCAGGGCATTGTACAGTGTTACCTGTAACCAGTTGTCAGGGCATTGTACAGTGTAACCTGTAACCAGTGGTCAGGGCATTGAAAAGTGTTACCTGTAACCAGTGGTCAGGGCATTGTACAGTGTTATCTGTAACCAGTGGTCAGGGCATTGTACAGTGTTACCTGTAACCAGTGGTCAGGGCATTGTATAGTGTTACCTGTAACCAGTGGTCAGGGCATTGTACAGTGTTACCTGTAACCAGTGGTCAGGGCAGTGTACAGTGTTACCTATAACCAGTGGGCAGGGCATTGTACAGTGTTACCTGTAACCAGTGGTCAGGGCAGTGTACAGTGTTACCTGTAACCAGTGGTCAGGGCATTGTACAGTGTTACCTGTAACCAGTGGTCAGGGCATTGTACAGTGTTACCTGTAACCAGTGTTCGGGGCAGTGTACAGTGTTACCTGTAACCAGTGGTCAGGGCAGTGTACAGTGTTACCTATAACCAGTGGTCAGGGCATTGTATATTGTTACCTGTAACCAGTGGTCAGGGCATTGTACAGTGTTACCTGTAACCAGTGGTCAGGGCATTTTACAGTGTTACCTGTAACCAGTGGTCAGGGCAGTGTACAGTGTTACCTGTAACCAGTGGTCAGGGCAGTGTACAGTGTTACCTGTAACCAGTGGTCAGGACATTGTATAGTGTTACCTGTAACCAGTGTCCAGGGCAGTGTATAGTGTTACCTGTAACCAGTGGTCAGGGCATTGTACAGTGTTACCTGTAACCAGTTGGCAGGGCATAGTACAGTGTTACCTGTAGCCAGTGGTCAGGGCATTGTAGTGTTACCTGTAACCAGTGGTCAGGGCATTGTACAGTGTTACCTGTAACCAGTGTTCGGGGCAGTGTACAGTGTTACCTGTAACCAGTGGTCAGGGCATTGTACAGTGTTACCTGTAACCAGTGGTCAGGGCAGTGTACAGTGTTACCTGTAACCAGTGGTCAGGGCAGTGTACAGTGTTACCTGTAACCAGTGGTCAGGGCATTGTACAGTGTTACCTGTAACCAGTGGTCAGGGCATTGTACAGTGTTACCTGTAACCAGTGGTCAGGGCATTGTATAGTGTTACCTGTAACCAGTGGTCAGGGCAGTGTATAGTGTTACCTGTAACCAGTGGTCAGGGCATTGTACAGTGTTATCTGTAACCAGTTGTCAGGGCATTGTACAGTGTTACCTGTAACCAGTGGTCAGGGCATTGTATAGTGTTACCTGTAACCAGTGGTTAGGGCATTGTACAGTGTTACCTGTAACCAGTGGTCAGGGCATTGTATAGTGTTACCTGTAACCAGTGGTCAGGGCAGTGTACAGTGTTATCTGTAACCAGTGGTCAGGACATTGTATAGTGTTACCCGTAACCAGTGGTCAGGGCATTGTACAGTGTTACCTATAACCAGTGGGCAGGGCATTGTACAGTGTTACCTGTAACCAGTGGTCAGGGCAGTGTACAGTGTTACCTGTAACCAGTGGTCAGGGCATTGTACAGTGTTACCTGTAACCAGTGGTCAGGGCATTGTACAGTGTTACCTGTAGCCAGTGGTCAGGGCATTGTACAGTGTTACCTGTAACCAGTGGTCAGGGCATTGTACAGTGTTACCTGTAACCAGTGTTCGGGGGGTGTACAGTGTTACCTGTAACCAGTGGTCAGGGCATTGTACAGTGTTACCTGTAACCAGTGTTCGGGGCAGTGTACAGTGTTACCTGTAACCAGTGGTCAGGGCATTGTACAGTGTTACCTGTAACCAGTGGTCAGGGCATTGTACAGTGTCACCTGTAACCAGTGTTCGGGGCAGTGTACAGTGTTACCTGTAACCAGTGGTCAGGGCATTGTACAGTGTTACCTGTAACCAGTGGTCAGGGCATTGTACAGTGTTACCTGTAACCAGTGGTCAGGGCATTGTATAGTGTTACCTGTAACCAGTGGTCAGGGCAGTGTATAGTGTTACCTGTAACCAGTGGTCAGGGCATTGTACAGTGTTATCTGTAACCAGTTGTCAGGGCATTGTACAGTGTTACCTGTAACCAGTGGTCAGGGCATTGTATAGTGTTACCTGTAACCAGTGGTTAGGGCATTGTACAGTGTTACCTGTAACCAGTGGTCAGGGCATTGTATAGTGTTACCTGTAACCAGTGGTCAGGGCAGTGTACAGTGTTATCTGTAACCAGTGGTCAGGACATTGTATAGTGTTACCCGTAACCAGTGGTCAGGGCATTGTACAGTGTTACCTATAACCAGTGGGCAGGGCATTGTACAGTGTTACCTGTAACCAGTGTTCGGGGCAGTGTACAGTGTTACCTGTAACCAGTGGTCAGGGCATTGTACAGTGTTACCTGTAACCAGTGTTCGGGGCAGTGTACAGTGTTACCTGTAACCAGTGGTCAGGGCATTGTACAGTGTTACCTGTAACCAGTGGGCAGGGCATTGTACAGTGTTACCTGTAACCAGTTGTCAGGGCATTGTACAGTGTTACCTGTAACCAGTGGTCAGGGCAGTGTACAGTGTTATCTGTAACCAGTGGTCAGGGCATTGTACAGTGTTATCTGTAACCAGTGGTCAGGGCATTGTACAGTGTTACCTGTAACCAGTGGTCAGGGCATTGAAAAGTGTTACCTGTAACCAGTGGGCAGGGCATTGTACAGTGTTACCTATAACCAGTGGGCAGGGCATTGTACAGTGTTACCTGTAACCAGTGGTCAGGGCAGTGTACAGTGTTACCTGTAACCAGTGGTCAGGGCATTGTACAGTGTTACCTGTAACCAGTGTTCGGGGCAGTGTACAGTGTTACCTGTAACCAGTGGTCAGGGCAGTGTACAGTGTTACCTGTAACCAGTGGGCAGGGCATTGTACAGTGTTACCTGTAACCAGTGGGCAGGGCATTGTACAGTGTTACCTGTAACCAGTGGTCAGGGCATTGTACAGTGTTACCTGTAACCAGTGGTCAGGGCATTGTACAGTGTTACCTGTAACCAGTGGTCAGGGCAGTGTATAGTGTTACCTGTAACCAGTGGTCAGGGCATTGTACAGTGTTACCTGTAACCAGTGGTCAGGGCATTGTACAGTGTTACCTGTAACCAGTGGTCAGGGCATTGTACAGTGTTACGTGTAAACAGTGGTCAGGGCATTGTACAGTGTTACCTGTAACCAGTGGTCAGGGCATTGTACAGTGTTACCTGTAACCAGTGGTCAGGGCATTGTACAGTGTTACCTGTAACAAGTGGTCAGGGCATTGTACAGTGTTACCTGTAACCAGCGGTCAGGGCAGTGTATAGTGTTACCTGTAACCAGTGGTCAGGGCATTGTACAGTGTTACCTGTGACCAGTTGTCAGGGCATTGTACAGTGTAACCTGTAACCAGTGGTCAGGGCATTGAAAAGTGTTACCTGTAACCAGTGGTCAGGGCATTGTATAGTGTTACCTGTAACCAGTGGTCAGGGCAGTGTATAGTGTTACCTGTAACCAGTGGTCAGGGCATTGTACAGTGTTACCTGTAACCAGTGGTCAGGGCATTTTACAGTGTTACCTGTAACCAGTGGTCAGGGCAGTGTACAGTGTTACCTGTAACCAGTGGTCAGGGCAGTGTACAGTGTTACCTGTAACCAGTGGTCAGGACATTGTATAGTGTTACCTGTAACCAGTGTCCAGGGCAGTGTATAGTGTTACCTGTAACCAGTGGTCAGGGCATTGTATAGTGTTACCTGTAACCAGTGGTCAGGGCATTGAAAAGTGTTACCTCTAACCAGTGGTCAGGGCATTGTATAGTGTTACCTGTAAACAGTGGTCAGGACATTGTATAGTGTTACCTGTAACCAGTGGTCAGGGCATTGTACAGTGTTACCTGTAACCAGTGGTCAGGGCATTGAAAAGTGTTACCCGTAACCAGTGGTCAGGGCATTGTATAGTGTTACCTGTAACCAGTTGTCAGGGCAGTGTACAGTGTTACCTGTAACCAGTGGTCAGGGCATTGAAAAGTGTTACCTGTAACCAGTGGTCAGGGCATTGAAAAGTGTTACCTGTAACCAGTGGGCAGGGCATTGTACAGTGTTACCTGTAACCAGTTGTCAGGGCATTGTACAGTGTAACCTGTAACCAGTGGTCAGGGCATTGAAAAGTGTTACCTGTAACCAGTGGTCAGGGCATTGTATAGTGTTACCTGTAACCAGTGGTCAGGGCAGTGTATAGTGTTACCTGTAACCAGTGGTCAGGGCATTGTACAGTGTTATCTGTAACCAGTTGTCAGGGCATTGTACAGTGTTACCTGTAACCAGTGTTCGGGGGAGTGTACAGTGTTACCTGTAACCAGTGGTCAGGGCATTGTACAGTGTTACCTGTAACAGTGGTCAGGGCATTGTACAGTGTTACCTGTAACCAGTGGTCAGGGCATTGTATAGTGTTACCTGTAACCAGTGGTCAGGGCAGTGTACAGTGTTATCTGTAACCAGTGGCCAGGACATTGTATAGTGTTACCCGTAACCAGTGGTCAGGGCATTGTACAGTGTTACCTATAACCAGTGGGCAGGGCATTGTACAGTGTTACCTGTAACCAGTGGTCAGGGCAGTGTACAGTGTTACCTGTAACCAGTGGTCAGGGCATTGTACAGTGTTACCTGTAACCAGTGGTCAGGGCATTGTACAGTGTTACCTGTAGCCAGTGGTCAGGGCATTGTACAGTGTTACCTGTAACCAGTGGTCAGGGCATTGTACAGTGTTACCTGTAACCAGTGTTCGGGGAGTGTACAGTGTTACCTGTAACCAGTGGTCAGGGCATTGTACAGTGTTACCTGTATCCAGTGTTCGGGGCAGTGTACAGTGTTACCTGTAACCAGTGGTCAGGGCATTGTACAGTGTTACCTGTAACCAGTGGTCAGGGCATTGTACAGTGTTACCTGTAACCAGTGTTCGGGGCAGTGTACAGTGTTACCTGTAACCAGTGGTCAGGGCATTGTACAGTGTTACCTGTAACCAGTGGGCAGGGCATTGTACAGTGTTACCTGTAACCAGTTGTCAGGGCATTGTACAGTGTAACCTGTAACCAGTGGTCAGGGCATTGAAAAGTGTTACCTGTAACCAGTGGTCAGGGCATTGTACAGTGTTATCTGTAACCAGTGGTCAGGGCATTGTACAGTGTTACCTGTAACCAGTGGTCAGGGCATTGTATAGTGTTACCTGTAACCAGTGGTCAGGGCATTGTACAGTGTTACCTGTAACCAGTGGTCAGGGCAGTGTACAGTGTTACCTATAACCAGTGGGCAGGGCATTGTACAGTGTTACCTGTAACCAGTGGTCAGGGCAGTGTACAGTGTTACCTGTAACCAGTGGTCAGGGCATTGTACAGTGTTACCTGTAACCAGTGGTCAGGGCATTGTACAGTGTTACCTGTAACCAGTGTTCGGGGCAGTGTACAGTGTTACCTGTAACCAGTGGTCAGGGCAGTGTACAGTGTTACCTATAACCAGTGGTCAGGGCATTGTATATTGTTACCTGTAACCAGTGGTCAGGGCATTGTACAGTGTTACCTGTAACCAGTGGTCAGGGCATTTTACAGTGTTACCTGTAACCAGTGGTCAGGGCAGTGTACAGTGTTACCTGTAACCAGTGGTCAGGGCAGTGTACAGTGTTACCTGTAACCAGTGGTCAGGACATTGTATAGTGTTACCTGTAACCAGTGTCCAGGGCAGTGTATAGTGTTACCTGTAACCAGTGGTCAGGGCATTGTACAGTGTTACCTGTAACCAGTTGGCAGGGCATAGTACAGTGTTACCTGTAGCCAGTGGTCAGGGCATTGTAGTGTTACCTGTAACCAGTGGTCAGGGCATTGTACAGTGTTACCTGTAACCAGTGTTCGGGGCAGTGTACAGTGTTACCTGTAACCAGTGGTCAGGGCATTGTACAGTGTTACCTGTAACCAGTGGTCAGGGCAGTGTACAGTGTTACCTGTAACCAGTGGTCAGGGCAGTGTACAGTGTTACCTGTAACCAGTGGTCAGGGCATTGTACAGTGTTACCTGTAACCAGTGGTCAGGGCATTGTACAGTGTTACCTGTAACCAGTGGTCAGGGCATTGTATAGTGTTACCTGTAACCAGTGGTCAGGGCAGTGTATAGTGTTACCTGTAACCAGTGGTCAGGGCATTGTACAGTGTTATCTGTAACCAGTTGTCAGGGCATTGTACAGTGTTACCTGTAACCAGTGGTCAGGGCATTGTATAGTGTTACCTGTAACCAGTGGTTAGGGCATTGTACAGTGTTACCTGTAACCAGTGGTCAGGGCATTGTATAGTGTTACCTGTAACCAGTGGTCAGGGCAGTGTACAGTGTTATCTGTAACCAGTGGTCAGGACATTGTATAGTGTTACCCGTAACCAGTGGTCAGGGCATTGTACAGTGTTACCTATAACCAGTGGGCAGGGCATTGTACAGTGTTACCTGTAACCAGTGGTCAGGGCAGTGTACAGTGTTACCTGTAACCAGTGGTCAGGGCATTGTACAGTGTTACCTGTAACCAGTGGTCAGGGCATTGTACAGTGTTACCTGTAGCCAGTGGTCAGGGCATTGTACAGTGTTACCTGTAACCAGTGGTCAGGGCATTGTACAGTGTTACCTGTAACCAGTGTTCGGGGGGGTGTACAGTGTTACCTGTAACCAGTGGTCAGGGCATTGTACAGTGTTACCTGTAACCAGTGTTCGGGGCAGTGTACAGTGTTACCTGTAACCAGTGGTCAGGGCATTGTACAGTGTTACCTGTAACCAGTGGTCAGGGCATTGTACAGTGTCACCTGTAACCAGTGTTCGGGGCAGTGTACAGTGTTACCTGTAACCAGTGGTCAGGGCATTGTACAGTGTTACCTGTAACCAGTGGTCAGGGCATTGTACAGTGTTACCTGTAACCAGTGGTCAGGGCATTGTATAGTGTTACCTGTAACCAGTGGTCAGGGCAGTGTATAGTGTTACCTGTAACCAGTGGTCAGGGCATTGTACAGTGTTATCTGTAACCAGTTGTCAGGGCATTGTACAGTGTTACCTGTAACCAGTGGTCAGGGCATTGTATAGTGTTACCTGTAACCAGTGGTTAGGGCATTGTACAGTGTTACCTGTAACCAGTGGTCAGGGCATTGTATAGTGTTACCTGTAACCAGTGGTCAGGGCAGTGTACAGTGTTATCTGTAACCAGTGGTCAGGACATTGTATAGTGTTACCCGTAACCAGTGGTCAGGGCATTGTACAGTGTTACCTATAACCAGTGGGCAGGGCATTGTACAGTGTTACCTGTAACCAGTGTTCGGGGCAGTGTACAGTGTTACCTGTAACCAGTGGTCAGGGCATTGTACAGTGTTACCTGTAACCAGTGTTCGGGGCAGTGTACAGTGTTACCTGTAACCAGTGGTCAGGGCATTGTACAGTGTTACCTGTAACCAGTGGGCAGGGCATTGTACAGTGTTACCTGTAACCAGTTGTCAGGGCATTGTACAGTGTTACCTGTAACCAGTGGTCAGGGCAGTGTACAGTGTTATCTGTAACCAGTGGTCAGGGCATTGTACAGTGTTATCTGTAACCAGTGGTCAGGGCATTGTACAGTGTTACCTGTAACCAGTGGTCAGGGCATTGAAAAGTGTTACCTGTAACCAGTGGGCAGGGCATTGTACAGTGTTACCTATAACCAGTGGGCAGGGCATTGTACAGTGTTACCTGTAACCAGTGGTCAGGGCAGTGTACAGTGTTACCTGTAACCAGTGGTCAGGGCATTGTACAGTGTTACCTGTAACCAGTGGTCAGGGCATTGTACAGTGTTACCTGTAGCCAGTGGTCAGGGCATTGTACAGTGTTACCTGTAACCAGTGGTCAGGGCATTGTACAGTGTTACCTGTAACCAGTGTTCGGGGCAGTGTACAGTGTTACCTGTAACCAGTGGTCAGGGCATTGTACAGTGTTACCTGTAACCAGTGTTCGGGGCAGTGTACAGTGTTACCTGTAACCAGTGGTCAGGGCATTGTACAGTGTTACCTGTAACCAGTGGTCAGGGCATTGTACAGTGTTACCTGTAACCAGTGTTCGGGGCAGTGTACAGTGTTACCTGTAACCAGTGGTCAGGGCAGTGTACAGTGTTACCTATAACCAGTGGTCAGGGCATTGTATATTGTTACCTGTAACCAGTGGTCAGGGCATTGTACAGTGTTACCTGTAACCAGTGGTCAGGGCATTTTACAGTGTTACCTGTAACCAGTGGTCAGGGCAGTGTACAGTGTTACCTGTAACCAGTGGTCAGGGCAGTGTACAGTGTTACCTGTAACCAGTGGTCAGGACATTGTATAGTGTTACCTGTAACCAGTGTCCAGGGCAGTGTATAGTGTTACCTGTAACCAGTGGTCAGGGCATTGTACAGTGTTACCTGTAACCAGTTGGCAGGGCATAGTACAGTGTTACCTGTAGCCAGTGGTCAGGGCATTGTACAGTGTTACCTGTAACCAGTGGTCAGGGCATTGTACAGTGTTACCTGTAACCAGTGTTCGGGGCAGTGTACAGTGTTACCTGTAACCAGTGGTCAGGGCATTGTACAGTGTTACCTGTAACCAGTGGTCAGGGCAGTGTACAGTGTTACCTGTAACCAGTGGTCAGGGCAGTGTACAGTGTTACCTGTAACCAGTGGTCAGGGCATTGTACAGTGTTACCTGTAACCAGTGGTCAGGGCATTGTACAGTGTTACCTGTAACCAGTGGTCAGGGCATTGTACAGTGTTACCTGTAACCAGTGGTCAGGGCATTGTATAGTGTTACCTGTAACCAGTGGTCAGGGCAGTGTACAGCGTTACCTGTAACCAGTGGTCAGGGCATTGTACAGTGTGACCTGTAACCAGTGGTCAGGGCAGTGTACAGTGTTACCTGTAACCAGTGGTCAGGGCAGTGTACAGTGTTACCTGTAACCAGTGGTCAGGGCAGTGTACAGTGTTACATATAACCAGTGGTCAGGGCATTGTATATTGTTACCTGTAACCAGTGGTCAGGGCAGTGTACAGTGTTACCTGTAACCAGTGGTCAGGGCATTGTATATTGTTACCTGTAACCAGTGGTCAGGGCATTGTACAGTGTTACCTGTAACCAGTGGTCAGGGCACTGTACAGTGTTACCTGTAACCAGTGGTCAGGGCATTGTACAGTGTTACCTGTAACCAGTGGTCAGGGCAGTGTACAGTGTTACATATAACCAGTGGTCAGGGCATTGTATATTGTTACCTGTAACCAGTGGTCAGGGCATTGTACAGTGTTACCTGTAACCAGTGGTCAGGGCAGTGTACAGTGTTACCTGTAACCAGTGGTCAGGGCATTGTATATTGTTACCTGTAACCAGTGGTCAGGGCATTGTACAGTGTTACCTGTAACCAGTGGTCAGGGCAGTGTACAGTGTTACCTGTAACCAGTGGTCAGGGCATTGTACAGTGTGACCTGTAACCAGTGGTCAGGGCAGTGTACAGTGTTACCTGTAACCAGTGGTTCAGGGCAGTGTACAGTGTTACCTGTAACCAGTGGTCAGGGCATTGTACAGTGTGACCTGTAACCAGTGGTCAGGGGAGTGTACAGTGTTACCTGAAACCAGTGGTCAGGGCAGTGTACAGTGTTACCTGTAACCAGTGGGCAGGGCAGTGTACAGTGTTACATATAACCAGTGGTCAGGGCATTGTACAGTGTGACCTGTAACCAGTGGTCAGGGCAGTGTACAGTGTTACCTGTAACCAGTGGTCAGGGCAGTGTACAGTGTTACCTGTAACCAGTGGTCAGGGCATTGTATAGTGTTACCTGTAACCAGTGGTCAGGGCATTGTACAGTGTGACCTGTAACCTGTGGTCAGGGCAGTGTACAGTGTTACCTGTAACCAGTGGTGAGGGCAGTGTACAGTGTTACCTGTAACCAGTGGTCAGGGCAGTGTACAGTGTTACCTGTAACCAGTGGTCAGGGCATTGTACAGTGTTACCTGTAACCAGTGGTCAGGGCAGTGTACAGTGTTACCTGTAACCAGTGGTCAGGGCAGTGTACAGTGTTACCTGTAACCAGTGGTCAGGGCATTGTACAGTGTTACCTGTAACCAGTGGTCAGGGCATTGTACAGTGTTACCTGTAACCAGTGGTCAGGGCATTGTATAGTGTTACCTGTAACCAGTGGTCAGGGCAGTGTATAGTGTTACCTGTAACCACTGGTCAGGGCATTGTACAGTGTTATCTGTAACCAGTTGTCAGGGCATTGTACAGTGTTACCTGTAACCAGTGGTCAGGGCATTGTATAGTGTTACCTGTAACCAGTGGTTAGGGCATTGTACAGTGTTACCTGTAACCAGTGGTCAGGGCATTGTATAGTGTTACCTGTAACCAGTGGTCAGGGCAGTGTACAGTGTTATCTGTAACCAGTGGTCAGGACATTGTATAGTGTTACCCGTAACCAGTGGTCAGGGCATTGTACAGTGTTACCTATAACCAGTGGGCAGGGCATTGTACAGTGTTACCTGTAACCAGTGGTCAGGGCAGTGTACAGTGTTACCTGTAACCAGTGGTCAGGGCATTGTACAGTGTTACCTGTAACCAGTGGTCAGGGCATTGTACAGTGTTACCTGTAGCCAGTGGTCAGGGCATTGTACAGTGTTACCTGTAACCAGTGGTCAGGGCATTGTACAGTGTTACCTGTAACCAGTGTTCGGGGGAGTGTACAGTGTTACCTGTAACCAGTGGTCAGGGCATTGTACAGTGTTACCTGTAACCAGTGTTCGGGGCAGTGTACAGTGTTACCTGTAACCAGTGGTCAGGGCATTGTACAGTGTTACCTGTAACCAGTGGTCAGGGCATTGTACAGTGTTACCTGTAACCAGTGGTCAGGGCATTGTATAGTGTTACCTGTAACCAGTGGTCAGGGCAGTGTATAGTGTTACCTGTAACCAGTGGTCAGGGCATTGTACAGTGTTATCTGTAACCAGTTGTCAGGGCATTGTACAGTGTTACCTGTAACCAGTGGTCAGGGCATTGTATAGTGTTACCTGTAACCAGTGGTTAGGGCATTGTACAGTGTTACCTGTAACCAGTGGTCAGGGCATTGTATAGTGTTACCTGTAACCAGTGGTCAGGGCAGTGTACAGTGTTATCTGTAACCAGTGGTCAGGACATTGTATAGTGTTACCCGTAACCAGTGGTCAGGGCATTGTACAGTGTTACCTATAACCAGTGGGCAGGGCATTGTACAGTGTTACCTGTAACCAGTGGTCAGGGCAGTGTACAGTGTTACCTGTAACCAGTGGTCAGGGCATTGTACAGTGTTACCTGTAACCAGTGGTCAGGGCATTGTACAGTGTTACCTGTAGCCAGTGGTCAGGGCATTGTACAGTGTTACCTGTAACCAGTGGTCAGGGCATTGTACAGTGTTACCTGTAACCAGTGTTCGGGGGAGTGTACAGTGTAACCTGTAACCAGTGGTCAGGGCATTGTACAGTGTTACCTGTAACCAGTGTTCGGGGCAGTGTACAGTGTTACCTGTAACCAGTGGTCAGGGCATTGTACAGTGTTACCTGTAACCAGTGGTCAGGGCATTGTACAGTGTTACCTGTAACCAGTGTTCGGGGCAGTGTACAGTGTTACCTGTAACCAGTGGTCAGGGCATTGTACAGTGTTACCTGTAACCAGTGGGCAGGGCATTGTACAGTGTTACCTGTAACCAGTTGTCAGGGCATTGTACAGTGTTACCTGTAACCAGTGGTCAGGGCAGTGTACAGTGTTATCTGTAACCAGTGGTCAGGGCATTGTACAGTGTTATCTGTAACCAGTGGTCAGGGCATTGTACAGTGTTACCTGTAACCAGTGGTCAGGGCATTGAAAAGTGTTACCTGTAACCAGTGGGCAGGGCATTGTACAGTGTTACCTATAACCAGTGGGCAGGGCATTGTACAGTGTTACCTGTAACCAGTGGTCAGGGCAGTGTACAGTGTTACCTGTAACCAGTGGTCAGGGCATTGTACAGTGTTACCTGTAACCAGTGGTCAGGGCATTGTACAGTGTTACCTGTAGCCAGTGGTCAGGGCATTGTACAGTGTTACCTGTAACCAGTGGTCAGGGCATTGTACAGTGTTACCTGTAACCAGTGTTCGGGGCAGTGTACAGTGTTACCTGTAACCAGTGGTCAGGGAATTGTACAGTGTTACCTGTAACCAGTGTTCGGGGCAGTGTACAGTGTTACCTGTAACCAGTGGTCAGGGCATTGTACAGTGTTACCTGTAACCAGTGGTCAGGGCATTGTACAGTGTTACCTGTAACCAGTGTTCGGGGCAGTGTACAGTGTTACCTGTAACCAGTGGTCAGGGCAGTGTACAGTGTTACCTATAACCAGTGGTCAGGGCATTGTATATTGTTACCTGTAACCAGTGGTCAGGGCATTGTACAGTGTTACCTGTAACCAGTGGTCAGGGCATTGTACAGTGTTACCTGTAGCCAGTGGTCAGGGCATTGTACAGTGTTACCTGTAACCAGTGGTCAGGGCATTGTACAGTGTTACCTGTAACCAGTGTTCGGGGGAGTGTACAGTGTTACCTGTAACCAGTGGTCAGGGCATTGTACAGTGTTACCTGTAACCAGTGTTCGGGGCAGTGTACAGTGTTACCTGTAACCAGTGGTCAGGGCATTGTACAGTGTTACCTGTAACCAGTGGTCAGGGCATTGTACAGTGTTACCTGTAACCAGTGGTCAGGGCATTGTATAGTGTTACCTGTAACCAGTGGTCAGGGCAGTGTATAGTGTTACCTGTAACCAGTGGTCAGGGCATTGTACAGTGTTATCTGTAACCAGTTGTCAGGGCATTGTACAGTGTTACCTGTAACCAGTGGTCAGGGCATTGTATAGTGTTACCTGTAACCAGTGGTTAGGGCATTGTACAGTGTTACCTGTAACCAGTGGTCAGGGCATTGTATAGTGTTACCTGTAACCAGTGGTCAGGGCAGTGTACAGTGTTATCTGTAACCAGTGGTCAGGATATTGTATAGTGTTACCCGTAACCAGTGGTCAGGGCATTGTACAGTGTTACCTATAACCAGTGGGCAGGGCATTGTACAGTGTTACCTGTAACCAGTGGTCAGGGCAGTGTACAGTGTTACCTGTAACCAGTGGTCAGGGCATTGTACAGTGTTACCTGTAACCAGTGGTCAGGGCATTGTACAGTGTTACCTGTAGCCAGTGGTCAGGGCATTGTACAGTGTTACCTGTAACCAGTGGTCAGGGCATTGTACAGTGTTACCTGTAACCAGTGTTCGGGGGAGTGTACAGTGTAACCTGTAACCAGTGGTCAGGGCATTGTACAGTGTTACCTGTAACCAGTGGTCAGGGCATTGTACAGTGTTACCTGTAACCAGTGTTCGGGGCAGTGTACAGTGTTACCTGTAACCAGTGGTCAGGGCATTGTACAGTGTTACCTGTAACCAGTGGGCAGGGCATTGTACAGTGTTACCTGTAACCAGTTGTCAGGGCATTGTACAGTGTTACCTGTAACCAGTGGTCAGGGCAGTGTACAGTGTTATCTGTAACCAGTGGTCAGGGCATTGTACAGTGTTATCTGTAACCAGTGGTCAGGGCATTGTACAGTGTTACCTGTAACCAGTGGTCAGGGCATTGAAAAGTGTTACCTGTAACCAGTGGGCAGGGCATTGTACAGTGTTACCTATAACCAGTGGGCAGGGCATTGTACAGTGTTACCTGTAACCAGTGGTCAGGGCAGTGTACAGTGTTACCTGTAACCAGTGGTCAGGGCATTGTACAGTGTTACCTGTAACCAGTGGTCAGGGCATTGTACAGTGTTACCTGTAGCCAGTGGTCAGGGCATTGTACAGTGTTACCTGTAACCAGTGGTCAGGGCATTGTACAGTGTTACCTGTAACCAGTGTTCGGGGCAGTGTACAGTGTTACCTGTAACCAGTGGTCAGGGAATTGTACAGTGTTACCTGTAACCAGTGTTCGGGGCAGTGTACAGTGTTACCTGTAACCAGTGGTCAGGGCATTGTACAGTGTTACCTGTAACCAGTGGTCAGGGCATTGTACAGTGTTACCTGTAACCAGTGTTCGGGGCAGTGTACAGTGTTACCTGTAACCAGTGGTCAGGGCAGTGTACAGTGTTACCTATAACCAGTGGTCAGGGCATTGTATATTGTTACCTGTAACCAGTGGTCAGGGCATTGTACAGTGTTACCTGTAACCAGTGGTCAGGGCATTTTACAGTGTTACCTGTAACCAGTGGTCAGGGCAGTGTACAGTGTTACCTGTAACCAGTGGTCAGGGCAGTGTACAGTGTTACCTGTAACCAGTGGTCAGGACATTGTATAGTGTTACCTGTAACCAGTGTCCAGGGCAGTGTATAGTGTTACCTGTAACCAGTGGTCAGGGCATTGTACAGTGTTACCTGTAACCAGTTGGCAGGGCATAGTACAGTGTTACCTGTAGCCAGTGGTCAGGGCATTGTACAGTGTTACCTGTAACCAGTGGTCAGGGCATTGTACAGTGTTACCTGTAACCAGTGTTCGGGGCAGTGTACAGTGTTACCTGTAACCAGTGGTCAGGGCATTGTACAGTGTTACCTGTAACCAGTGGTCAGGGCAGTGTACAGTGTTACCTGTAACCAGTGGTCAGGGCAGTGTACAGTGTTACCTGTAACCAGTGGTCAGGGCATTGTACAGTGTTACCTGTAACCAGTGGTCAGGGCATTGTACAGTGTTACCTGTAACCAGTGGTCAGGGCATTGTACAGTGTTACCTGTAACCAGTGGTCAGGGCATTGTATAGTGTTACCTGTAACCAGTGGTCAGGGCAGTGTACAGTGTTACCTGTAACCAGTGGTCAGGGCATTGTACAGTGTGACCTGTAACCAGTGGTCAGGGCAGTGTACAGTGTTACCTGTAACCAGTGGTCAGGGCAGTGTACAGTGTTACCTGTAACCAGTGGTCAGGGCAGTGTACAGTGTTACATATAACCAGTGGTCAGGGCATTGTATATTGTTACCTGTAACCAGTGGTCAGGGCAGTGTACAGTGTTACCTGTAACCAGTGGTCAGGGCATTGTATATTGTTACCTGTAACCAGTGGTCAGGGCATTGTACAGTGTTACCTGTAACCAGTGGTCAGGGCACTGTACAGTGTTACCTGTAACCAGTGGTCAGGGCATTGTACAGTGTTACCTGTAACCAGTGGTCAGGGCAGTGTACAGTGTTACATATAACCAGTGGTCAGGGCATTGTATATTGTTACCTGTAACCAGTGGTCAGGGCATTGTACAGTGTTACCTGTAACCAGTGGTCAGGGCAGTGTACAGTGTTACCTGTAACCAGTGGTCAGGGCATTGTATATTGTTACCTGTAACCAGTGGCCAGGGCATTGTATAGTGTTACCTGTAACCAGTGGTCAGGGCAGTGTACAGTGTTACCTGTAACCAGTGGTCAGGGCATTGTACAGTGTGACCTGTAACCAGTGGTCAGGGCAGTGTACAGTGTTACATGTAACCAGTGGTTCAGGGCAGTGTACAGTGTTACCTGTAACCAGTGGTCAGGGCATTGTACAGTGTGACCTGTAACCAGTGGTCAGGGCAGTGTACAGTGTTACCTGAAACCAGTGGTCAGGGCAGTGTACAGTGTTACCTGTAACCAGTGGGCAGGGCAGTGTACAGTGTTACATATAACCAGTGGTCAGGGCATTGTACAGTGTGACCTGTAACCAGTGGTCAGGGCAGTGTACAGTGTTACCTGTAACCAGTGGTCAGGGCAGTGTACAGTGTTACCTGTAACCAGTGGTCAGGGCATTGTATAGTGTTACCTGTAACCAGTGGTCAGGGCATTGTACAGTGTGACCTGTAACCTGTGGTCAGGGCAGTGTACAGTGTTACCTGTAACCAGTGGTGAGGGCAGTGTACAGTGTTACCTGTAACCAGTGGTCAGGGCAGTGTACAGTGTTACCTGTAACCAGTGGTCAGGGCATTGTACAGTGTTACCTGTAACCAGTGGTCAGGGCAGTGTACAGTGTTATCTGTAACCAGTGGTCAGGGCATTGTACAGTGTGACCTGTAACCAGTGGTCAGGGCAGTGTACAGTGTTACCTGTAACCAGTGGTCAGGGCAGTGTACAGTGTTACCTGTAACCAGTGGTCAGGGCATTGTACAGTGTTACCTGTAACCAGTGGTCAGGGCAGTGTACAGTGTTACCTGTAGCCAGTGGTAGAGGCAGCTGGGTCCATTCTGGGTGCCTATGTGCTCTATGTGGAAGCTGTCAGTGAAGTTGAGGGTGACGATGAACCCAGGCTCCACAGAGATGACATACTGACAGGCCAGGCCGTGGGGTGATGGGTCAGGGTAGCCTGGGCTGGACAGAGTCCCCTCTGGTTCATCAAATATACCCCCACCACAGGACACTGGGGAGGAGAGAGATGGCCACAAAATGTGTAGGACTACAATACACACACACGCACACACGCACACAGATAGAGAGTAGATGTACTCACAGACACAGGTGCGCTGGTCAGGGCGGAGCTCGTAGCCATGGCGACAGGAGCACATGTAAGAGCCCAGGGTGTTGTGGCAGATCTGGGAGCAGAGTGGACCAGAACCATCCTCAGGGTCTGGAGCTGAACACTCATCTATGTCTGGGAGAGGGATGGAGAGAGGGATGGAGAAGAGAGGTGGAGAGATGGAGAGAGGGATGGAGAAGAGAGATGGAGGGAAGGAGAGAGAGATGGGAAGGAGAGAGGGATGGAGAAGAGAGGTGGAGGGAAGGAGAGAGGGATGGAGAAGAGAGGTGGAGGGAAGGAGAGAGGGATGGAGAAGAGAGGTGGAGGGAAGGAGAGAGGGATGGAGAAGAGAGATGGAGGGAAGGAGAGAGAGATGGAGAAGAGAGGTGGAGGGAAGCAGAGAGGGATGGAGAAGAGAGATGGAGAGAGGGATGGAGAAGAGAGGTAGAGGGATGGAGAAGAGAGGTGGAGGGATGGAGAGAGAGGTGGAGGGATGGAGAGAGGGATGGAGAAGAGAGGTGGAGGGATGGAGAGAGAGATGGAGAAGAGAGGTGGAGGGAAGGAAAGAGGGATGGAGAAGAGAGGTGGAGGGAAGGAGAGAGGGATGGAGAAGAGAGGTGGAGGGATGGAGAAGAGAGGTGGAGGGATGGAGAGAGAGGTGGAGGGATGGAGAGAGGGATGGAGAAGAGAGGTGGAGGGAAGGAGAGAGGGATGGAGAAGAGAGGTGGAGGAAAAGAGAGAGGGATGGAGAAGAGAGGTGGAGGGATGGAGAAGAGAGGTGGAGGGATAGAGAGAGAGATGGAGAAGAGAGGTGGAGGGAAGGAGAGAGGGATGGAGAAGAGAGGTGGAGGGATGGAGAAGAGAGGTGGAGGGATGGAGAGAGAGATGGTGAAGAGAAGGAGGTAGGTGGAGGGTGGAGCTTAGCATCACACCGTGATGTCACCTTCCCTGAGACTTTCCTGGGGTTTGTGGTTTAACAGTGTTGTACGGTTGTCTTGGATTATGTATTAATGTTGTGAGCAGGGCATCTGATCCTCTAGTGCGGTTGCTACCTTTGGCCTGATAATGGGCAGAGAAGCCGAGGTGCTGGTGTGGCTCAGGGTTCGTGTCGTCTGTCTGAAGGACCAGGGTGAGCCTGTTGCCTGGAGACAAGAGTGGCCGGTTGTCTGGGTGATGTCCATCAGCAGAATTCTCCTGACCACAGAACTTTGCAAGGACCTTCTTGTCATAGAAAACCTGGAATGACAGAGTGAAGAAGGTTCTTGGACATATTCCAATATCGGTAAGAAACATTTAATACACCCTAAAACATTTTATAATAAGGTATGGAAGTGTTCTTTTGAAGTCCACTGACCGTGAGGGAGTCGTAGTAGCAGTCGGCTGACGGCTCGATGTCCAGGTGAGTGAAGCTGAGCTGGAGCTGGTAGCCCTCAGGTACACTGAGGTCCCACTGTTGTGACAGGGCAGCAGGGTACGGCTGGGGGAACTGGGGGGACTGGACCACCCCATGTAGGGCTGGCAGGGACCGGGCCAACCGCCAACACTCACACACAGACACACACAGCAGCCTGGAGCAGACCAACACAGGGAGAGAGGGCTGAGATGGGAGGTGTAGGAGGAGTTGTGTGTCACAACGAGGTCAATACAGCCCCATGAAACATGTCTGTATGATGACTGATCAGATGGAGAGCTATTTTCTGATCTGTGACCAGGAAGCAGCATCTAATGATGCTGTAGGAATCATATGTTCTTATCATCCTTCAAGATGAAGACTCAATAAAGGTTAAAACCACTGGTGTGCTGCGTAATGTAAACAAACAGGTTATACTTCATTTGAACTCTTTCTCAAACGTGCTAGTCACATGACACAATGTACTAGTAATGGAATAAACGGCATACACCTTCATGGCAGCTGGTCTGATTATGACAACTGACTTTACACACTCACTTAAGCAGTTGTTGTTTACGTTCACTTAGCTATAGCCAATGGGTTCAAGTACAGTGTAACCACACAAACTCACCAGATGAACGGATGGGTCCAGTCCATGTTGAAGGTCCTGGCTACAAATGTTTCTGCTGTTCTTGTTTTACTGTTGTGTGGCTATTGCTCACATGTATTAGACTTGAATTCCCTGCAGTCTGTGTGTCCCAATAGAGACATATGGTGAGGTATTATGCTAGACTATGAGTCTAAAAGTCATGTTAAAACCTGCTCTGTTTGACTTGGCTGAACTAGACGAATGAGAAGGGGGGACGAGAGAGAGGGAGAGAGAGAGTGAAAGGGTCCGAAAGACAGAGTATTGGTGGTGGTGGAGTTAAAAGACTACAATTGACCAGTTCTTAAAGGTAAAACATTTTTTTACGTTAATGTCGAAATTGAAACCTATAAAAGACAGAATGCATATCTACCAGAGGTTGGAGGGGGGATGGGGCGCGGGGGAAAGGGGGTAGAGGGGGAGGAAGGGGCAGAAAAGGGGAGGGAGGAGAGAGAGAGAGTGGGAGGAAAGTGTGTTCAGTGCTCTTCCTGTAAATGCTGTTTGAATAGTTTGTTTTGTTTACTTATAGGGACAAACTCCATGCTGGTCTGGGTATGTCAGTTCAGGTCACATGATGCAGGGATGTACTGCAGTGCTGCTAAGAACACACTGTACACAACACTATCCACTATAGCATTCAGATGATCTACCTTTTTTAAACTACATCCCTGGTCATGTGTAGTTATGGGATATGACAGCCTACAGTATGTTAGATAGATGAGACCCTGATGAAGGCAGCTTAGCTGTGGAAACGTTGGTATTTAGTGCATTTATTGTATCGGAGCCTCGGAAATGCGTCCAGCTTTTATTTTCTAAGACTACAGTGTGTAAATGCAATATTAGTCATATATTGTGAGATTAATTTGGAAGTGTGTAAAATAAATAGAGGTTCCATGTTTAATGGACACAAAAAGCGAGATGCTGAGAGAACAGATGTCATTGATTGCCACTACAACTTATATTGGTCCTAGTTTCTCCTTCGTGGTCTTCTTGATCAAGCAGATGTAGTTAGCCACATGGGTATTTACCCCATATTGTCCAGGTCATACACATCCTTTTGCCCAGCTAATGATCCCTGCTGACCAAAAATGTTCAGCCTCCTTCAGGACGTACACCCCTCCGTTGTCCACTGTACATTTAGACTTGACCCCTCAGGTGACCCGGCACAGAACAAGTCCCCAGTTGTGTCCGCTATCGTTCAGGGCAACAGCAGCTCTGCACCTTTCCTGATCCACCACAGGAAGCTGGACATATTGGAGCTTAGACTCCTACACCAAACCCTGGAGATAAAGAGGAAGGGAGGGAGATTAAAACAGCCCTGACACTTTCCAGCTCAGACGTGGGAGGCCATTCGTCCGGCGGATGTGGTGGATTGAGACGCAGCCCATAGAAATAAACTGATATCTCTAATTTAAACAGACAGGTTTTGATGGAGTGCGTCGAATGACTCATAAGGATTATAACAGAATGTTCAAAGTTGTTTTTTTTCTTCAAT
Source organism: Oncorhynchus masou masou (assembly GCF_036934945.1). NCBI lineage: Eukaryota > Metazoa > Chordata > Actinopteri > Salmoniformes > Salmonidae > Oncorhynchus > Oncorhynchus masou. The sequence goes on along the minus strand of NC_088240.1, from coordinate 76,407,682 downwards.
ATTTTTCTTAAAGTTAAGCACTCAAAATGGCACCCAATTGGTGGAACAACACTCCTATTAACATTTTTCCAGACAGTATTGGTGGTTTACAAGACAGTAGCAGGAGTTTGCTTAGAATTCACGACTTTCCTGCACACTTCCTGACTTTCCTTCAATGAAAGTCTCATGGTTAGCCTCTTCAGGAAGAATGTATTACGTCTGATTGCAGTGGTGTTGAATGACAGAGGTACTGGTTCTGAGAGGCAGATATGAACGTCACCCCTCCATTCAGCAACGGTTTAGCGATGGTTCAGGTTCCCCACAGCAAATCACTGTAGAAGAGACTGGAACCAAAAACTAAAATCAAATCAGATGTTATTTGTCACATGCACTGAATACAACTGGTGTAAACTTTACAGTGAAATGCTTGCTTATGAGCCCTTCCCAACGATGCAGTTTTAAAAAATTTGAGTAAAAAGAAAAATAGTAACACAAGAGGAATAAAATACACAAGAACGGAGCTATATACAGGGAGTTCTAGTACCAGATTAATGTGCAGGGGTACAAGGTATTTGAGGTCGATATGTACATGAAGGCAGGGTAAAGTGACTGGGCATCAGGATAGAGTAAAATAAAGAACGGAGTAGCAGGAGCATATGATGAGTGTAAAAGTGTGTATTTATGGTTATTGAAAAGATATTTCACATCGGTTTAGATGGTACAGAGATTCAGGTGGAGGGACGAACTACTAGAATTTTTGCAACCAGGAAATGACAGAGCAATTCCTGCATATTGCACCTTTAACTCTTCAGGTGCCTTCAGCACACAGATAAGACATAATGGAATTGTATTTCATTCTCACCAACAGAATACTGTCCCTTAACATTAAATAAAAGAAAATGAAGGAAATCAGTCAATTGAAATAAATTCATTAGGCCCTAATCTATTGCTTTCAATGACTGGGCAGAGGGGTGATACGATACAATGGAAAAATGGACTGTTGTCACTGCTGATTAAGTGTTTATCTTAAGTGTGACTCATTTTCCCTGTCCAAAGGTGTTGGAGACAACAATGTGGAAAAGCTCATCCAGTCTCCACCCCTTGAGGCCACCTCTCTCCATATTCACCCTGAATACAACAATGTAAACTATGACCATGACATCGCCCTGATCCATCTAAAACATCCAATCACGCTCATATCATGCCACTGTGTCTGCCAGCAAAGGACGCTAAATACCTGATAGGTCAGATTGGGTAAGCATAGGTCAACTAAAACAGTAAACTACGAATATCTAGCAGGGATCGTCAGTTGGGGGATTGACTGTGGACAGCCTTGAAAAAATATGGGGTCTACACGCGTGTGGCTAACTACGTAGACTGGATCAAAAATACCATAGAGGATGAAGATTCTAAAACATTCTAAAATAGAACTATTACAGATGTGTTTGTGTGTTTTAATGTTTTGTGTGAGTGCTTTGACTGTGTTATTGTATAATAATAATAATGTGGAATCTGCTGTTGCTTCTGATGATGATGATGATGAGCCTGCTCATGTTAATGACAACAATTGTGATAACAACGGCAAAGATGATAATGACTACTACTTTATGACTTGCTCATACAGCTCCATATTTCAAGATACCACACCATCCCTCTCTAGGGTAAAGATGATGATGATGATGGTGATGATGTTTCTTTCTCTCTCCTCTGCAGTAATTGACTATGGGGAACCCGAACCGTTGCTGAATGGAGGGGTGACGTTCATATCTAGCTCTCAGAACCAGCATCTCTCAGTCAGTTATTACCACTGCAATGAGCTGTACTACACTCTCTCTAAAAGAGTTAATGGTGAGACTTTTTACGATCATATATTTTTAACAATGTGAAGTCCATAATGAGTCCCATCTTTTTATTACATTTCAATATTAAATATAGCTGCAAGTAGCAATGAACGGGGTTCACGGGATGATAGAAAGGACACAAGATCAGTTGGATAACAAAGCAAGCACCCAATCATATAGGATCTATCTTCCTTTATGTGCAATCAGTAAAAGCGATACCATATTTATCTCTCAATACCACAAGGTTTTTTTGTGGGTTTTTTCACCTTTATTTATCCAGGTTGGCCAGTTGAGAATGACGCAGGTAAGTTGATTATCTTTCTCAAATGATTAGAGGCTAATTCAATGAGTTTTATTACCATATCTTGAGTCAATCTGATTTATGGTTCATGAGAAGAGGATTTGTAGAGTATTTTTAGCATTAGCATGTGTGCTAACGTGCATCTATAGGTACACTGCGCCATATTTGTATGCAGCAACAATTTTTTCTCAAAATCATTAAAGATTGATGTAATGAGTCTAAATTGAAAATCTGGAGCTAATCTAATAATGTATTTTTCATGAGAAGAAGATAAATGCAGCATTAACGAAGATGATGAATGCAGCATTTTAGCATTAACGTTACATATGCAAAGAATGAGTTGTTAAATGCGAAGACAGTTGAATGCATTCAGTTCAACAACTGACTAGGTATCTCCCTTTCCCTTTCCCTAATAGTTTCTTTGTTTTTTGAGAAATCAATACCAAATTCAGTGTGGTTCATCTTACACTCTCAGGAAAAAAATCGAGAACCTAAAAGTGCTCTTCATCTGTCCCCATAGCAGAACCCTTTTGAAGAATCATTTTTGGTTCCAGGTAGAACCCTTTCCATAGAGGGTTCTACATGGAACACAAAAGAGTCCTACCTGGAACCAAAAAGGATTATACCTGGAACCAAAAAGGGTTATCCTTTGGGGACAGCCGAAGAACCATTTTGGAATGCCTTTTTCTAAGTGTAGGGATGTCCATGTTAGCGTTGACAAGTTTCAAGTTGATAGGCCTCTCTGGATTGGGTTTTACAGTGGTTTAAATGGACATGTAAAATGTGTGTCAATAACTCAATAATTAGTCAATAACTTTTGACTATCCCTTAGCTAACTTAAGGTATATACCATGGGCATACATTCCAAATTTAGTGTCATTTGATCCTATCATTCATGATTTTAAAGTATTTTTTAGCATATTTTAGCATATTAGCGAATGTGCTAATATGCATCTACTGGTATAGTGTGGTCATCTTTGAATGCATCACTGTTATTTTCTCAAAGTTGTTAGGGACTATTGTGATGAGTGCAAAGATCAAATTTGGAGTGAATCTGACCTTTAGTCCATGAGAAGGTGTTTTATGGTTATTTTAAGCATTAGCGTTACATAGTAAAAAAGTGAATGTAAATAGTTTCCTTATTTTTTTAAAGATATCAATGTAAAGAAACATATAGGTGCTAGACATAGGATTTATTTAATCATTTTTGCATTGTAATTTTAGAAAATGTCCATAATATATGTGCAGTAATAGTGGAATGATCGTGTTTTACATTATTACTTACCCACCAGAGTTGTTATTGGCTGTGATATCCGCCTATTGATTTCTCCCACCGGAGTGGCATCTGTCATCAAAATGAGAAAGATGTTCTGACTTTGTGGCTTTGTTATTTATTGGAAATCAATTCCCTATTTGCTGAAAGTCTACACTTCGCTCAATTTCAATTTAAATGAGAAAACAAGCTGAATACTGCAGAGAATCATTGTACCTCCCTGGCGGAGAATCACTCTTAGTTGTTGTGAATTTGTTAGATTACTTGTTAGATATTACTACATTGTCGTAACTAGAAGCACAAGCATTTCGCTACACTCACATTAACATCTGTTTTATCCTAGAGGCCGACCCATGTGTATGTGACCAATAAAATTTGCAACCTCTCAACCTGCTCCACTACAGCCCCGTCGATGAGAATAGGGGCGTGCTCGGTCCTCCTTTTCCTGTCATCCACATTCATCTCCTTTGATTGCTAAAAGTCTACACTTTGCTCAATTTCAATTTAAATGAGAAAACAAGCTGTATACTGTGGAGAATCATTGTACCTCCCTGGCGGAGACTCACTCTTGAGCCTTTTACGTTTGGTTTTGGCCCACCAGCCTCAAACAGCTGTTAACTCTATTTTTTTGCAATTGAAAATATATTTCACAGCAATTACAACATTCTAATGACACTCTTTCAATGTACAGCGGAGCCTAGTGGTTAGAGCGTTGGACTGGTAACCGAAAGGTTGTAAGATCGAATCCCCGAACTGACGAATCCCCGAGGTACAAATCTGTCGTTCTGCCCCTGAACAAGGCAGTTAACCCACTGTTCCTAGGCCGTCATTGACAATAAGAATTGGTTCTTAACTGACTTGCCTAGTAAAATAAAAGTAAAATAAAAAATAGCTAGTTTCACATGCTCATTGGTCACAAAGTGGAAAGATGATCAGAACAACTATCTGATTCTCCAATGTACCCCAGGTATCTCATAATAAATATGTACCCTCCTTAAAGGGAAAGGAGAACATTTTGAAATGAGATACAGCAAGAAGACAATTTGTGTTTCTAAGTGTGAATGTGCATGTGTTTTACAATATGAATGAATGGATGTGAGTGTTCCTTAGTCAACTGTCACTGTCAAATCCAATCAAATGTTATTGGTCACATACACATGGTTAGCAGTTATTGTGAGTGTAGCTGTCTATGTGTGCCTCTTGTGTCCCTCTTTGTCCCTAGTGTGTGGACTTCTTACAGTGAACCTCCCAGGGATTGTAAGGATTGTTGGGGGAAAGCCAGCACCAGCTGGATGCTTCCCCTGGCAGGTGTTGCTGATAGTAAATGGTAGAGGAGGAGGGATAGTTATTGGGGACCACTGGATCATGACTGCAGCACATGTGCTGAATGGAAATACCAGCGATGAAGATAAGGTGAGGCGATTGTGTTAATAAAAATAGCAGCATCTTTCTGACTTGGCTGCTCATCTGGGTTTGTACTTGATATTAGAGAACAGCTGTACCTGTTCTGAAATGAACCTGGGGCTTTCCCACCCAGTCCCGATATGCATAAATAAATGTTTTAAATACAAAGACCCGTTCCGAACGGACCTGAGGACAACTAGACCCTTTTTGTATAGACTTGGTCTGATCCAGACCGGGTCCGATTATTTTTTAATGTACTTTATTAACCGGAGCTGATAAAGTGCAAGAGGAGAGAAAGAGGTGCCACTCTAGCAGGTGCCACTCTAGCTCTCTCCTGCCCTGCCTTTGGCAAATCTGACCATGACTACATTTTGTTGCTCCCAGCCTATAGTCAGAAACAGGAAACGCCCGTGCTCAGGTCTATCCAATGCTGGTCTGACCAATCGGATTCCACGCATCAAGATTGGTCAGGTGGACTGGGATATGTTCCGGACAGCTTCAGACAATAATATTGATGTATACACTGACTCGTTGAGCAAGTTTATTAGCAAGTTCATTAGAGATGTCCCCACTGTGACTATTAAAACCTTTCCTAACCAGAAACCTTGGATTGATGGCAGCATTTGCGCAAAACTGAAAGCGCGAACCACCGCTTACAACCACCCGAACCACTGCCTGTTCACCCCGCTATCATCCAGAAGGCGGGGTCAGTACAGGTGCATCAAAGCTGGGACCGAGAGGCTGAAAAACAGCTTCTATCTCAAGGCCATCAGACTGTTAAACAGCCACCACTAACATAGAGAGGCTGCTGCAAACATACAGTCTCAAATCTCTGGCCACTTTAATAAATGGACTTAATAAAGGTATCACTAGTCACTTTAAATGAGAGCACTTTAATCATGTTTACATATCCTACATTATGTCATTTACAAATTATATTTTTCGCCAAACCCACAGGCTCCAGGTCATCTATAAGTTTTTGCCAGGTAAAGCTCCGCCTTATCTCAGCTCACTGGTCACCATAGCAACACCATAGCAACACCCACCCATAGCACGCGTAAATTTCACTGGTCTTCCCCAAAGCAAACACCTCTTTGGCCGCCTTTCTTTCCAGTTCTCTGCTGCCAATGACTGGAACGAATTGCAAAAATCACTGAAGTTGAAGACTTACATCTCCCTCACTAACTTTAAGCATCAGCTGTCAGAGCAGCTTACCGATCACTGCAGCTGTACACAGCCCATCTGTAAATAGCCCATCCAACCAGTACCTACCTCATCCCATATTTGTTTTTGTTTTTCTGCTCTTTTGCACACCAGTATTTCTACTTGCACATTTTTTATTTATTTTTTATTTCACCTTTATTTAATCAGGTAGGCAAGTTGAGAACAAGTTCTCATTTACAATTGCGACCTGGCCAAGATAAAGCAAAGCAGTTCGACACATACAACGACACAGAGTTACACATGGAGTAAAACAAACATACAGTCAATAATACAGTATAAACAAGTCTATATACGATGTGAGCAAATGAGGTGAGATAAGGGAGGTAAAGGCAAAAAAAGGCCATGGTGGCAAAGTAAATACAATATAGCAAGTAAAACACTGGAATGGTACATCACATCCTCATCTACACATCTATCACTCCAGTGTTAATTGCTAAATTGTAATTACTTCGCCACTATGGCCTATTTATTGCCTTACCTCCTTACTTCATTTGTACACACTGTACACAGATTTTTTTTATTGTGTTATTGACTGTACGTTTGTTTATCCCATGTGTAACTCTGTGTTTTTGTCACACTGCTTTGCTTTATCTTGGTCAGGTCGCAGTTGTAAATGAGAACTTGTTCTCAACTGGCCTACCTGGTTAAATGAAGGTGAAATAAAAATACAATACAAAAAAACTAGTCTCGGATGTATATACTGTATTCTATACCATCTACTGCATCCTGCCTATGCCGCACGGCCATCGCTCATCCAAATATTTATATGTACATATTCTCATTCAGTCCTTTACATTTGTGTATATAAGGTAGTTGTTGTGTATTTGTTAGATTACTTGTTAGATATTACTACATTGTCGTAACTAGAAGCACAAGCATTTCGCTACACTCGCATTAATAACTTCTTATGGCTGCAGGGGCACTATTGAGTAGCTTGGATGAAAGGTGCCCAGAGTAAACGGCCTGCTTCTCAGTCTCAGTTGCTAATATATGGATAGCATTAGTAGTATTGGATAGAAAACACTCTGAAGTATCTAAAACTGTTTGAATGATGTCTGTGAGTATAACAGAACTCATATGGCAGGCAAAAACCTGAGAAGAAATCCAACCAGGAAGTGAGAAATCTGAGGTTGGTAAATTTTCAACCCATTCCTTATTAAATCACATTGGGATATGAATGAAGATTCACTTCCTAGGGCTTCCACTAGATGTCAACCGTCTATAGAAATTTGAATGAGGCTTCTACTGTGTTGAGAGAGATCTTCTGTTGGATCTGACAATTAATCTTGATGGTTGTACAGTCGTCTCAAATCAACTGTGAAGGACCTCTGCGATCGTGATCTCTCTTTTGACGAACATATCAAGACTATTTCAAGGACAGCTTTTTTCAATTTTTGTAACGTTGCAAAAATCTGAAACTTTCTGTCCGAAAACGATGCAGAAACGTTAATCCATGCTTTTGTGACTTCTAGATTAGACTACTGCAATGCTCTACTTTCCGGGTACCCGGATAAAGCACTAAATAAACTTCAGTTAGTGCCTACACGTATGCTATGGTCACAAGACGCAGGCCTCCTTTCTGTCCCTAGAATTTCTCCTATAGAGCTCCATTTTTATGGAATGGTCTGTCTATCCATGTGAGAGACGCAGACTCGGTCTCGACCTTTAAGTCTTTATTGAAGACTGATCTCTTCAGTAGGTCCTATGATTGAGTGTAGTCTAGCCCAGGGGTGTGAAGATGAACGGAAAGGCACTGGAGCAACGAACCGCCCTTGCTGTCTCTATCTGGCCGGTTCCCCTCTCTCCACCGGGATTCTGTGCCTCTAACCCTATTAAGGGATGCTGAGTCACTGGCTTACTGGAGCTCTTCCATCCCATCCCTTGGAGGGGTGCGTCACTTGAGTGGGTTGAGTCACTGACGTGATCTTCCTGTCCGGGTTTTCCGCCCCACCTCAGGTTTGTGCCGTGGGGGAGATCTTCGTGGGCTATACTCAGCCTTGTCTCAGGGTAGTTAGTTGGTGGTTGAAGATATCCCTCTAGTTGTGTGAGGGCTGTGCTTTTGCAAAGTGGGTGGAGGTTATATCCTGCCTGTTTGGCCCTGTCCAGCGGTATCGTCGGACGGGTCCACAGTGTCTCCCCACCCTTCTTGCCTCAGCCTCCAGTATTTATGCTGCAACAGTTTGTGTCGGGGGGCTAGGGTCAGTCTGATATGTCTGGAGTATTTATCCTGTCTTATCCGGTGTCCTGTATGAATTTTAAGGATGCTCTTTCTAATTCTCTCTCCCTCTCCCTCTCCTTCCGGAGGACCCGAGTCCTGGGACCAGGCCTCAGGACTACCTGGCTTGATGACTCCTTGCTATCCTCAGTCCACCTGGTTGTGCTGCTCCAGGTTCAACTGTTCTGCCTGTGGCTATGGAACTCTGACCTGTTTACTGGACATGCTACCTTGTCCCGGACCTGCTGTTTTCGACTCTCTCACTCTACCGCACCTGCTGTCTCTAACTCTGAATGCTCTGCTATGAAAAGCCAACTGACATTTACTCCTGAGATGCTGACCTGTTGCACCCTCTACAACCACTGTGATTATTATTATTATTTGCCCTGCTGGTCATCTATGAACCTTTGAACATCTTGGCCATGTTCTGTTATAATCTCCACCTGGCACAGCCAGAAGAGGACTGGCCACCCCTCATAGCCTGGTTCCTCTCCAGGTTTCTTCCTAGGTTCTGGCCTTTCTATGGAGTTTTTCCTAGCCACCGTGCTTCTACAACTGCATTGCTTGCTGTTTTGTGTTGTAGGCTGGGTTTCTGTACAGCACTTTGATATAGCTGATGTATATCAGCTGATGTAAGAAGGGCTATATAAATACATTTGATTTGATTTGATATTCTCATGCATCTCACGCTTGTTATTTCTGTTTGTCTGACTGTTTCTCTGTCTATTTGTTTATATTATTGACTCTCTCTTTCTCTTCATACTTTCCTTCTCTCTCATTCTCTCTATTAAACTTGTGTCCCACCTTTCTCTCTCTATCGCCCCCCCCTTTCTCTCACTCTAGCTTTCTCTTTTCTCTCCTTTCCCTCCCCCCTCTCTCTCTTTCTGTCTTCGTCCACTCCCCCAGCCTCTGTTTGTTCCTTCTGCCCCTCTGTGCCATGTCAATGCTCTTGGGGTGGATGGAGTCTCCAGGCTATCCTCTACAGGATAGGTGGGTCCCCCACGGGACTGTCGAGCTAACGTAGGCTAATGTGATTAGCATGTGGTTGTAAGTAAACAAGAACATTTCCCAGGACATAGACTTATCTGATATTGGCAGAAAGCTTAAAGTATTGTTAATCTAACTGCACTAACTCCAATTTACATTAGCTATTACAGTGAAATAGTGTCATGCTATTGTTTGTGGAGAGTGCACAATTATGAACTTGAAAACGTATTAATAAACCAATTAGGCACATTTGGACAGTCTTGATACAACATTTTGAACAGAAATAAACTTTACACATACACATACAGTCTTAAACTTTATACATACACTGCTGCCATCTAATGGCCAAAATATTAATTGTGCCTGGGCTGGAATAATAAATTATGGTATTTCTCTTGCATTTCAAAGATGATGGTACAAATAAATATACCAAAAAATGGTTGTTTATTTTCTTCGTATTATTTTTTACCAGCTCTAATGTGTTATATTCTCCTACATTGATTTAACATTTCCACAAACTTCAACATGTTTCCTTTCAAATGGTATCAAGAATATGCATATCCTTGCTTCAGGTCCTGAGCTACAGGCAGTTAGATTTGGGTATGTCATTTTAGGCTAATTTTCTTTTAAAGGGGAGGATCCTTAACAAATGCTGGGTTAATTTCACATAATCACATCCATTGAGGAAGAAGAAAATTACACCCCATATCCCAAGAAGGAAACTGTAAATCACGATCGTTGCATAAGGCCGTCTTAAAATGTGTTGCTTGTTTTCTGCCTTTTAATATCACACAGTGTTGTGTAAATGCAAGGGGAACTTACATGTTATATTTATATTTATATTCTGTTTGATAAGAGATTATGAAAAATCATAATCACACCTAGCTAGCATTAGGAAGGGATCACTTCTGCCTCAGCAAATAAACAAACTCACTGTCTTTTCCACTGGGCACAGACGTCAATTCAAAGTCAATTCCATGTTGAGAGAGAGATATCTGTACTGTTAATTTCTGATTGTTTATTTCACTTTTGTTTGTTATCTTTTCCACTTGCTTTGGCAATGTAAACATGTTTCCCATGCCCAAAGAAACCATTGAATTGAATTGACAGAGAAAGAGAGAAAGAGAGAGAGAGAGAGAGAAGGAAGGAAGAGAGAGAGAGAGAGTCAGAGGTATATATTTCTGTCTTAATCTACTCATCTCATCATCGAAACACATCTCTCAACAGCTCCATATTAGCGGCATTACAACACTATCAGAACAAAGGTTCAGTAAAGCAATAAAGGGAGAGCGAGTGATGGGAAGGGGTGGAGTGGTCAGGGGAAGTATCTTATTGTGTTGGTGTGTATTGTGTGCCACATCTGGACATACTGATCTGGAGACCGTGCCAAAAGCAGCCTCTAGAATCCTCCTCTCTGCAGCTAGTTTAAACAGCCAGAACAGTGCTCCTCGTGCCAGAGAGGGAGGGCAGGAAGGAAAGGGAGGAGAGAGAGAGACGCACAGGGCAGATGAGGGGCATCGGGGCTTTCCACTCTGGAGGACAAGCGAGGGGGAAAGAGGTGGGTGAGAGAGGAGAGGAAGCAGCTCTATATTCTCACTGAGAGGACGGAGGACACAGCAGAGGAGAAGACAAAGAGTGAGTGATACGTCAGCGGAAGAAAGAAGTCAAAGTCAGAAATAGTGATAGAGAACAAGGAGAGAGATCTGGAGACAGAGAGGCAGAGTGTGAAAGGATGTACATTCAACTGAGACCAGTGATCAACAACATGAATGGTGAAGAAGAATGTTTTACTTGAATAGTAACAATTTTACAGAGAAGAATTACTGAAAAACACAAACTTTATGATAGAGTCAACATTTTAACAAAGAGACTATCATCAAATGGACAAGAGATGGCTGTATTGGAATGCAAAACTGAGGAATACCTTCATGATGCTTCTGGGGTGAAAAGGTGCTGTGAGCGTTGTCGTAAAGGTCAGTGACTACTGGTGTGTTTCTGTTGTCGTAAAGGTCAGTGACTACTGGTGTGTTTCTGTTGTCGTAAAGGTCTGTGACTACTGGTGTGTTTCTGTTGTCGTAAAGGTCAGTGACTACTGGTGTGTTTCTGTTGTCGTAAAGGTCAGTGACTACTGGTGTGTTTCTGTTGTCATAAAGGTCTGTGACTACTGGTGTGTTTCTGTTGTCGTAAAGGTCAGTGACTACTGGTGTGTTTCTGTTGTCGTAAAGGTCAGTGACTACTGGTGTGTTTCTGTTGTCGTAAAGGTCAGTGACTACTGGTGTGTTTCTGTTGTCATAAAGGTCTGTGACTACTGGTGTGTTTCTGTTGTCGTAAAGGTCAGTGACTACTGGTGTGTTTCTGTTGTCGTAAAGGTCAGTGGCTACTGGTGTGTTTCTGTTGTCGTAAAGGTCTGTGACTACTGGTGTGTTTCTGTTGTCGTAAAGGTCTGTGACTACTGGTGTGTTTCTGTTGTCGTAAAGGTCAGTGACTACTGGTGTGTTTCTGTTGTCGTAAAGGTCAGTGACTACTGGTGTGTTTCTGTTGTCATAAAGGTCTGTGACTACTGGTGTGTTTCTGTTGTCGTAAAGGTCTGTGACTACTGGTGTGTTTCTGTTGTCGTAAAGGTCAGTGACTACTGGTGTGTTTCTGTTGTCATAAAGGTCTGTGACTACTGGTGTGTTTCTGTTGTCGTAAAGGTCAGTGACTACTGGTGTGTTTCTGTTTTTCGTAAAGGTCTGTGACTACTGGTGTGTTTCTGTTGTCGTAAAGGTCAGTGACTACTGGTGTGTTTCTGTTGTCGTAAAGGTCTGTGACTACTGGTGTGTTTCTGTTGTCGTAAAGGTCAGTGACTACTGGTGTGTTTCTGTTGTCGTAAAGGTCTGTGACTACTGGTGTGTTTCTGTTGTCGTAAAGGTCAGTGACTACTGGTGTGTTTCTGTTGTCGTAAAGGTCAGTGACTACTGGTGTGTTTCTGTTGTCGTAAAGGTCAGTGACTACTGGTGTGTTTCTGTTTTCGTAAAGGTCTGTGACTACTGGTGTGTTTCTGTTGTCGTAAAGGTCAGTGACTACGGTGTGTTTCTGTTGTCGTAAAGGTCTGTGACTACTGGTGTGTTTCTGTTGTCGTAAAGGTCAGTGACTACTGGTGTGTTTCTGTTGTCGTAAAGGTCAGTGACTACTGGTGTGTTTCTGTTGTCGTAAAGGTCAGTGACTACTGGTGTGTTTCTGTTGTCGTAAAGGTCTGTGACTACTGGTGTGTTTCTGTTGTCGTAAAGGTCAGTGACTACTGGTGTGTTTCTGTTGTCGTAAAGGTCAGTGACTACTGGTGTGTTTCTGTTTTTCGTAAAGGTCAGTGACTACTGGTGTGTTTCTGTTGTCGTAAAGGTCAGTGACTACTGGTGTGTTTCTGTTGTCGTAAAGGTCAGTGACTACTGGTGTGTTTCTGTTGTTCAGGTGGCTGTTGGAGCAAGATGTCTAAAAGACGAACATTATACAAGCACCTCATATTATATGTATTAACTGTTTGTCTACAACATGACCATATTATCAAATGATGAACTGCAGTGTAGAGGGGAAAACAGCAGTCCCTTTATCTCCACAACACTACATGAACACACAGGAGGCTGCTGGGGGGAGGACGGCTCATAATAATGGCTTGAACGGCACAAATGGAATGGCATCAAACACATGGAAAACATTTGTTTGATGTTGATAATACCATTCCACTCATTCTGCTCCAGCCATTACCACGAGCCCATCCTCACCAATTGAAATGACACCAACCTCCTGTGATGAACATGTTACTATGGACAGCATAATACTGTGGCCTGTATGTGGCGGTATGGATGATCACATTTCTCTGTCATTCTCTCATTCCCAACCTCACTCCAGGACAGTATGTTCGCACCGACTGTGGCAAGTCTACAAAAACAGAGTGTGAAACCTGTCAACATGAATACTACACTGCTGAATTAAACTTCTTGAAACAATGTCTACCCTGTAGGGTCTGCTATTCCAGTAAGTCCCCCCCCCCTCCCTCTTCCCTGTTCTGACAGTTCCACTCATTGTTCCCCTGTCTCCTTAAAATAATCCCTTTCTGATCCGACTCCTCCTCTCTCACTCCCCACCCCTGCTCTCTCTCTCTCCCACTGTCTCGCGCTCTCTCTCACTCCCCCCGACCCTCCTCTCTTTCTATCCCCTCTCTCTATCCCACCTCTCTCTATCCCACCTCTCTCCTCATCTTTCCATCCCCTCTCTCTATCCCACCTCTCTCCTCATCTTTACATCCCCTCTCTCTATCCCACCTCATCTCTCTTGACATTATTTTCACCTCACTTCATCTTTTTCTGCCTCTCCCGTTCAATACCCCATCCATCCATCCCTATACCATCCTCTCTCCCACTCTTTCTCTCCCTTCTCTTCTCTCCGTCTCCCTCTCCCTCTACCATCCTCTCTCCCACTCTTTCTCTCCCTTCCCTTCTCTCCGTCTCCCTCTCCCTCTACCATCCTCTCTCCCACTCTTTCTCTCCCTTCTCTTCTCTCCGTCTCCCTCTCCCTCTACCATCCTCTCTCCCACTCTTTCTCTCCCTTCTCTTCTCTCCGTCTCCCTCTCCCTCTACCATCCTCTCTCCCACTCTTTCTCTCCCTTCCCTTCTCTCCGTCTCCCTCTCCCTCTACCATCCTCTCTCCCACTCTTTCTCTCCCTTCTCTTCTCTCCGTCTCCCTCTCCCTCTACCATCCTCTCTCCCACTCTTTCTCTCCCTTCTCTTCTCTCCGTCTCCCTCTCCCTCTACCATCCTCTCTCCCACTCTCTCTCCCTTCTCTTCTCTCCGTCTCCCTCTCCCTCTACCATCCTCTCTCCCACTCTTTCTCTCCCTTCTCTTCTCTCCGTCTCCCTCTACCATCCTCTCTCCCACTCTCTCTCCCTTCTCTTCTCTCCGTCTCCCTCTCCCTCTACCATCCTCTCTCCCACTCTTTCTCTCCCTTCTCTTCTCTCCGTCTCTCTCTCCCTCTACCGTCCTCTCTCCCACTCTTTCTCTCCCTTCTCTTCTCTCCATCTCCCTCTACCATCCTCTCTCCCACTCTTTCTCTCCCTTCTCTTCTCTCCGTCTCGCTCTCCCTCTCTCAGGCAGTAACCAGAAGGTATCGAGGGAGTGTGAAGCCAGTAGTGACAGGCAATGTGTGTGTAATACGGGTTACTACTGTACAGACGATGGATGTGAACACTGCCTACCTGTGACCCTGTGCCCTCTGGGTTCAGGTGTCGTGAATCAAGGTGAGAACTGCCTCCTCACCTCTACACCACAGGAGGTTGGTGGCACCTTAATTAGGGAGGACATGCTCGTGATAATGGCTGCAGCGGAGTCATGGGAATGATGGTTTGATGCCATTCCATTTGCTCCGTTCCAGACATTGTTAAGGGCAGTTCTCCCCTCAGCAGCCTCCTCACCTCTATACCCTGTTCTAATATGACAGACCATTGCCTCTGATGAGCTGATCATGAGTTGGAGATACAAAGGCTGGTATTGAAAAGACACCTGACAAGAAATCAGAGTCTGTAGTCTAATAAGATGCACTCAGAGTCAATGTTTAAACCACTGTGGGCCTTTGTCAGTACAAAACATCTTATTACTGTGCTTGTATAATCTGCTGGATGTACTTTACTTTGAGCAGCTGACATGTCTGACACTTGTTCCTAAACCCCCCAGCCAACCCCCAGAATGACACAGTCTGTGCCCCGTGCCAACCTGGGACCTATAACAGCGTCAACGATGCCACCACAAACTGCAAATTACACACCAGGTCAGAACCCTTCACACAAAGTGGCTCTGATTTTTATCGAACGCCAACTCAGTAGGTGCATTTGGTTGACACAAAACATGACATTTTTATACAATTGTGGGACAGCGGGGTTAACTGTGGAGTTAAACTCCTTTCTCTGTTTCACAATCACTTTCTTTCCTCTCTCAGGTGTGGGGACCTAGGGAAGGAGGTGAAAAGTGCTGGGACTGAGACTACCGATGCTGTGTGTGGTGCCTTCATATCTCGTAGGTCTAATAGGATCTCCTTTTCTTGCACAGTAGTATAGAATATATAGAAAACTAGATGGTATATATATATATATATAGCATTTTACCAATATTTCGTCCACCTCTTCTCTCTTCATTGAATGATTTGACATAAGTAATGTACATCTAATACTGTAAACAAGATTAGAGCACATTGCGTTCTCCCTCAGAAATGGTTCAGATAGAGCCTCATATAGATTGTCTGGGTTTTAGGTTGTTTTGATTGATCCTCTATCGCTCTGCCTCTATCTCAGGGTGTCACTGGATACTACCTACCAGTCTGTGGGCGGGACTAGTGGTGACCTCACTCATCATAATCTTTATCTGCATCTATTGGAGGGCCAAGCGTCAATCATACATGCCAGGTACGTATATCATCACTACCAATTCCCAAAAGTGTGTGTGTGCACTCATCGTGGATTTGATGTAAGTATTGGCTAGAGTTCCCACCATATTCTAGGGACTCTTTGTACTGTAGAACAATTTGTAGGTATTTAACAAGACTTTACAGTGAAACATTTTAATAATAATGAAAAATAGGGTGGTTGGTCAGGAGCGATGTAGGCGTGGTAGGCTTCTTGGGCAGGCTCACGTGAGTCCCCTTGTATGGGTACTTGGTAGGCCACCTCTTGGACAGACACAGGTTGGCCGCTAGGATGAGCATGGGGTAGGCTGCCCCATGACGGGCACGGGTCTGCCCCTCAGGCAGGCGCGAGATGGCTCCTTGGATTAGCACAGGTTGTTGAAAACCTGTGACATGGATTAGCCAAGGCCCAGGGCATCAAGAAAGGCTGGTCCACAGTGGTGACATTACAGGTTCAGTAGATATGGGTAGCTGGGGGAAGGGTTGGTGTAGTGTTGCCAGAGCACTGGAGCATCGCTCTGCCATTTACCACAATGGTGCTTGTTTAGGTTGGTAGCCCAAAGACGTGATGAATGGAGACAAAGTCATGCTGTTAGAGCCCGGTCCTGTTGATGGGTGATCAACCACTGACACTCCCTACAGTGACCACTGCACAGTCCTTCACATGAGAATGAAACGCTTTCTGCTGTGGTAGATGGAAATCTGCTGCAGTACAACTGGTAAACATCATCCGTCTTGAAGAACCATGAAAAATAAGCTAAGGAACCTAGATAGGTCATTGGTTGGATAGATGTCACCATGAGTACTTGCAAATCACAGAGACAGTGCCATAGTTCACCTGTTTATTGAGGACTTGTGAAGTTGGATTTGTGGGGTTCTGCAACAAAGGCGAGACATTATGAGCAGGTTATAGAACATATAAGGTGATATGGATAAACCTATTGAACCAATACATCTGAAATAAGGAAATAGGAAACAAACTTACTCTTAACACACAACTGGAAAGAAACTGAGCCATGGCTTGACAGGCTTTAAATACAAACAACAAGTGTGAACGAGCCTATCAGGGCAGTTCTGATCATTACTGACAGGTGTGTGATTGCATGAGCGAGTCAACAGGTGAAATCAACTTCAAATCAAATCAAATCAAATTGGTTAGCAGATGTTAATGCGAGTGTAGCGAACTTGCTTGATCAAGTCCACCTCAGCTGTATGCTACTCCACTCTGAGGGCTGTTGTACATACATCATTGTAACCTATCAACAACTTGTTTGTTTCTTTGGGAGTCATTCAAAAAGCCCCACTTGATAGTTAAGCCTACCAATTGTTAAGTAAATGCTCTTTTCGTTTCTCTGTGTGATTTCCCAGCCAGCAGATTTCAGATCATGTACAGTACATTTTACCCGGTGACAGATGTAGAGGCAGTGAGAACTCTTAGTGTGTATTTTCTCTCCTACACAGTGACAATATGCATCACATTGTAAAAGTATTAGGTGTCAAGGTGCTAGACGTAATTTGGATTGAATGAAAGGAAACAAGGTCATTGCTTTTCACCGTCAGACGTAGGAACTCGCCACTTCCTCTAGAGATTAATCAGATCAAAGACAATATGAGTTATAGTGAAACTCGCATGCATCGCTCATGTTTATGCTCGATCAGGGGCTGAGAGCACAGCACATCAACCAATATGAGTTATAGTGAAACTCGCATGCATCGCTCATGTTTATGCTCCATCAGGGGCTGAGTGCACAGCACATCAACCAATATGAGTCCAAGTGCAGATAAAAGTTACAGGAGCTTATATAAGGGGCGACACTAGACACCACTGCTATTGGCTTCTGGTTATAACATTTATGTTTCAGCCTAATATCTCAAACAAACAGATGTTTGTTGAGAAACGGCTGAGAATAAAATGGGAAATTGAGAGGACATTGTAGGCACACATATCTGTGATCTCAAACTCATATTCTCTCTTTGAAAAATGTTGTTTGAAATTATATTTCTGAAGGTTATTTGACATTGACATTTCAATCTTATATATATTTAATTCAAATCAAACTAAATGTAGGTTCCACCAAATAAATAACCAGTTAGACTACCCTGTGAAGGTAGAAATAAATAACCAGTTAGACTACCCTGTGAAGGTAGAAATAAGAACAACTGCCTCCAGATTCCATGTACATCTACTCATTATCAGTTAGGAAACTATAGTAGGTATGAAACAAGCTTCTACTGTAGCTTCTTGAGTTTGTGAGACTTGGGGACAAAACCACATCCTGTTCTATGTTGAGCTTGACACGGTTATTGGAAAACCACATGACACGTTTCAGTCAGCTAACTCATAGCAAGAAAGTGTTGTGTAAAGTACACTGGCGTCACCGGTTGACACATTTGGTGACTGTCCTATTTATCAATGCTTCACCAGTGGTGGTTGGACTTCCCCACAATAACAAGTCAGATAAGATACAGCAAGTATATGAATGTTGATAGTGCTACTCAGTGATCTCATGTCTGTCTGCCTGTCTTGTCTGTAGCCAACTCCAGTGGTCCTGGAATTCCTGTAGAGCCTGCACCTCCTTCCTTCGCTCCAGCTGAGCTCAAGTTCCCCACCGAGTGCAACAGCCATTGGAGCCTGGACCAGAAAGCCACTGAGCCACTCTTCATCAACACAGGTGAAAGTCCCTCAGTGGTAGTTGGAATAGTTCACCACAATTACAAATGTACCTCCTCTAGTGCACAAGAAAGGAGGTATTCAGTACACCCAGAGAGTAAGTTGGGTTTGTTTGCTGAGCTACAGGTTAGCATTAGCATCATAGAGTGCAGAACAATATGAGTGATGGGACCCTGGATACCATGGTACCATGGTTTAAGGGCTCGATTCAATCCATATAGCTGAGGTTCATCTCTATAGAGCAATTGAAATTTAAAGGCAACGTTCCCCTAAGCGATGTCAGCTCAATTGGAAATTACCTTTCAATTTCAAGCACGTAATTCAGCGCCATAGTGCTGAACTTCGACAATATGGATTGAATCGAGTACAAGGTATCCATAAGATAAATTAAATTAGACATTTTGATGAACTACCCCTTTAAATCATCTCCTGACAAATCGCATCACCAAAAACACATTGTTTCCATGTGGAGTCGCTATATGTGATAAACCTGTTCATTCGTCTATATTACACCATATCCATCACTCATAGTAGTTCTGCAGCTTCCCAATGATCAATAATGTGATGCAATGATCAATAATGTGATGACTCTCCTCACTTAGAATGGATCAGATGTAATGTAATCTAAACTGAGGCTGCCCATATAATCAACAATCAGGATGAGCTATTTCTCCATTTGCAAGAGCCTAAATCAAATCATTAAAATACAGATGTATTGTTACCTCTATGGAGATGATGAGATGGGGCTTGTGTAGGCTTCATGAATGATAAATGCTGTACTACGTGAGGTTGGAGGAGGGTTATTGTTGTGTGGTCATACTATTTCCCTTGTGTATCCCAGCTGTTATTCAGGTAAACGGCTATACTTCAGACTGTGAAGTTGAGGCCGATGGCACCACCATAACAATGACAACAGAGCGATTCAGCCAATCGGATCACAGTAATGGAATGAGAGGAAATGACATCAGACCCTCCCGCTACCTATCAGAGCCACAGGAAGATGAGTGGCCAGGGACTTAATTCTGATTTTCAACTAAATATTACTTTTTTCAATGAACAAGACCCACATGGGAAAATAACTGAGCAGATTCCTCCTTGAAGGTTCCTGGATACAATCCCTTTTGTAAAGTCTTCTCTCTGCAATGCAAATATACTGAACATCCTATGAACATTCTTTGTTTCTTAGGTCATTGAAAAAAACTGTTGGGGACGGCTTAAATAAAGTGTAACCCCTGAGGTCAAATGTCATCATAGCTTCTCTATTTTACATTTTTCTAAGGAACTTTCAAAGCCCAGGGCAGCTGGAATTCCCCTAACGAAGACGTGTTGTCCTCAGTAGCTTGATATGAACATCACTGTGGTGGAAAAGAGATTGTTGAAGTAGATGTATATAGATAGATATTCATTTTGACATCACAGCATCTGTTCAATGATGTTTTAACAACAGCATTGAAAATTCTGTCAAAACAGTTGACGCTTTAGCAAAGTACAGAATCTAAATGTAGCAACACCCGAGTGGACACTGATTAATTAAGTGTTTGTCGCCCCCTGTAGGATAGGAGTAGCAGAGGCTACCATACTTCAAACTGCTTTACCCTGCCCTCTAGTGTTATCAGCTAGCATTTCCAGATAAATGCAGGCCAACTGAAATCAGTTGCGGACTGCTTTCACACAGGCAGCCCAAGTCTGAGATTGGTCAAAAGACCAGCGGAAAACAATAACATCAGATATTTTTCGGAGCTGATCGGAGTGGTCAAAAGACCAATTCGTTAAACAAAAAGATCAGAATTGGGCTGCCTGTGTAAACACAGCCCTTTAGGCACAGACCAAGGGTAAGCACACCTTCCCCAATAACTAAACCAATGGGAGTGAAAAATGCTGAACTGACTTTCGATCACAGCGTACACATAAATACACATTGAAGGGAAGAGTTAGAACATGGGTACCATAAAGAGGCAACATCTGTATTTGTAGTGTGGAGCATCAGGTGGTATATTTGGACACAGAACAGCCACATTCAACACAAAAGGGAACATTCAATGGCATTGGGAACTATCGTAGTGATATATGAGGAAACGCATTGGGAATGTTTACACAGTTCACCTGCACTGTACCATGACAAATTCAAAACTGATCATTGACAATCTTTCCCACAGTGAAATAGCACACTAATTAAAAATATCTTAAATGTTAAATGTTGTCCATTAAGTAATGGTTTTTAAAACAATGAAGATCATATTTAAAAAAAAACTTTGGCACTTATATACCAAGTCCTAGACTTTTCTAATGAGAATCATGAATGTTGAGTTGATGAAGGGATCCTTCCCAGTGGTTTCAGTCTGCCTTCTTGAAGAGTTGCCTGGCGACCACATCTCCAACTCTCATCTCCTAGAGGGCAAAAAAAGGACAGGTTGAGAAGAGGGTGGAGAAAGAGAAAAGAGGGAGGAGTTTGGGTGGGTGAGTGTGGGAGTGCGTGGGTGGGTGGGTGCGTGAGTGTGTGGGTGAGTGAGTGCGTCGGTGGGTGAGTGCGTGCGTGCGTGGGTCGGTGAGTGAGTGTGTGGGTGAGTGCGTGCGTGGGTGAGTGCGTGGGTGAGTGCGTGGGTGAGTGAGTGCGTGAGTGCGTGCGTGCGTGGGTGAGTGCGTGGGTGGGTGAGTGCGTGCGTGCGTGGGTGGGTGGGTGCGTGGGTGAGAAAAGATCATTAATGGACTCAGTCACAATAAAAACGCTGTGCTCTTTTCTCTCCGGACTCCGTAATCCTCTCTCTCCCTTCCTTATCTCCACCCCCCCACACATGTACTTCCCAGCTCTCAATCCCACTCCCCCCCCTCCCTCCCCCTTTTCTTGTGTTACTCACCAAATCCACCATTTACTGCATGATCCCCAGTGACATTTATTTCCAAACGTCTCTTTCGGAATTGAACAAAATATCAATGAGGTATTGTTTTCTATTAGAAGCTGTTTAATAAAACAATGCTGATTGTTTGTAATCGTAATCAGTATTTGCATGTAATCACAAGCAAAGAGTCTTCAGGGTGAAGGAATGGGCAGGAACAGGAAGAATAAGGAAAGGTTATTGTTTGTTACCATTTTAATGAGCTAAATACAGACTTCAATAAGACTCTTCATAGTGAAGGGATTGGGAGGAGAATCACAAGCTTCTGTTTAGGCCTGTGCTTCAGATGGACTTTAGCTGGGAAATCTGTTTTTAGAAGCATTTGGGAGCTGTTGAACAAAACAATGCTTGATTGTTTGAAATCGTAATCAGCATTTGCATGTAATCACAAGCACAAACAGATTTCCCAGCTAAAGTCCATCTCAAGCACAGGCATAAACAGAAGCTTGTGATTCTCCTCCCAATCCCTTCACTATGAAGAGTCTTGTTGAAGTCTGTATTTAGCTCATTAAAATGGTAACGAACAATTACCTTTCCTTATTCTTCCTGTTCATTCCTTCACCCTGAAGACTCTTAACAGTGTTTTCCTCCGTTTCTTTCTCCTCCTTCGGGCCCCACACATTTCTTTTCCATGTACAGGCAACAAATAAGGAGGTTTGAGGGCCATACACCCCCTATTTTCTTTTAGAAGGATCTCATTTGTTCTCACACAAACACACGCACGCATACAACGTAGGCAGCGAATAACTTCCATTACCAAATCTGATTTGCGTATCCCCCACTTTCAAAATGGTATATCAATCCCAGCATCTTCTTTCCTCCCAAATCTTTCCTACTTTCCTCCCTTGCTCTAGCCTTGTGTTCACCTCCATTCCAATTCCCTTCCAATCTTTATCCCCCTCTGTTAATCCATCCCTCCCTCCATTCTCACCAAGTGTAGCTTGTCTCCCTCCAGCCAGTGTGTCCATCCTCTTCCCTCCTTCTCTCCTCTCTGAACACACACCAGCTTATCACCCTCCCAGTCCACTGTGGTCTAAAAACAGGGTTACACACACACACACACACACACACACACACACACACACACACACACACACAGTGGTCTGCAAAATAACATAAAAGAACACACACAACCATTGCCTTGAACCACTCTCAGTTTGGCCCGGTCTGAAAACAAGCAACGGGGGTGATTGTGACAGGAAAACAACAGGTGGTACACTCTCATAGACGTGCCAAAATAGCCACACACACACAGCTGGCAAAACGTCTATTCACCCAAACAAAGCAAAGTAGTATGACAAGTACACGTATATGAAGCCAATTAGAGAGAATTTGTACAAATCTGAACAAGCCATGAAACAGACAAACATAAGGGAAAACATCACCAAATAAAATAAATACATTTAGCCACTGTCTTTACTAACAGCACATGATGAAGAACACAGAGACCACCCACCCAACCATACATGTAGAACTGTAAACACACACACCTGACAGACTCTTCCATCCACAGGTCCCAGGTCCTCCGTGAAGACCTGACCCAGTTTGAAATCCATATCAAAGTCCTTAAAGGTGGTGAGTGTGCGGATCTTCATACTGCCCGTGGCCGGGTCGTGGACTATCTGTTTAGTGGGCTTCAACATACACACTATCTTCCGCAGGGCAAAATTTATATCTGACGGAGAGAGAGAGGGAGAGAATGAATCAACCAAACATAAAACCTTGCCATTCTAGTAATGAGGTAGTGTATCTGAGGCAACATCTCTGACCTACAGCTGTGTCTGTAATTTTACATGTCCTGTTAATGTTTCCAGATATCACACACGCACAGAGGCACACACACAACCCTGTCTGTGTCCAGGGTCATTTACAGGCTAAGGCGCCATGATGATCCATCACTCGGCTCTGGGAATGGAAACGGCAAACCTTTCGATGAGTCACTACCCCTCAAATTAAATCTCAAAGCAAGTAGGCAAACAAAGGAAAAACATATTTTAAATTCAGTAAAATAGAATGAATGAATCGTGTTAAATTCAAATGAAAGGAGGCAAGTTGCAGAGGTACATTAAGCTCTTAACACGTGTCATTTTACACATTACAACTACAGAATTTGACACTTTTTAACAATGACGCATTTGTAGCTAATATATGTGGTAACAGACAAAGACATTACGATTCATATAATCTTACCCAAAGCTGCGAGGTAGTTCTCGAAGTTATCTTGAGACACCATGTGAAAGGTTCCTGTGTAATTTGGTTTAGACATCTTTTAGCCTTTAGTTTTGCAGAGGAACTCAACAAAGAAAACTGTAACCTACAGTGTTGCCTCTTCTCTACAGATATTATCCTTCTCTGTTCTTTTCACTGCTCCCACTACTCCCGTATTGTTCAATAATAATAATACGACCTGTGAGCTAACCCTCAATCTGCTAGTGTCAGTCAGAAGGTATGCGGTTTTACGCAAAACTGCAACGCGATAATGGAATGATTGAGCTGCTGGAATGTTTTCAACAGAGCGGCGGCAGTATCCACAACGACTGTCCTCTGCTCTATTCACTCCTTCAATTCCCGGGTATCGATTGTTGATGCTGACGTTGCCACGGCCCTTTTAGGTTCCCTATTCGCTCCCTCTCCCCTCCTTTCGGAAAGTGTAAACTCTTCCTTACGGAGCTTTATGCGAGCCGTTTTTATTCCACTAATCCTCTTCCTAAAGTGGGAGCTGGGTAGGTCTGTGCCCTTTACGCGTTAATTAAACGGCCTTCTCTCTATTCACAATTGCTTTATTTGCATGGGAAACATTGCCAAAACGTGAAAAACATTCAACAAAAGTGAAATAAGCTATCAGAAATTAACAGTAAACATTACACACACAAACGTTTTCAAAATTTCCCTCGCTCTCCTTCACTATCTATCACTGTTTGGAGAGCAGACTGTGTTCTGTACCACATGCGGAGAAGAGGGAGGCGGGGGAAAGTTCATTCATCTCGCTCAATGTTTTCCTCTCACTGGGGGCAGTCACTGCGGGTCGTCGGCGACTCTGGGGGAGCCCAGTGATGTTGCCAATGTTAGTCTATTAACATAATAGCTCATAGAGATATGTCTTATCTAAAACTTTCATTGGAATGGCGGTGTGTCCCCGATGTGCTAGATCCCGTGGTCATGGCATTTTATTATATTCATTGTAGAATATTCTAGAGGATTTGCACCCATGGATACAATACAATTGTGATGAAGAAAGAAATGAATGCATATTACTCTGAGCCTTTATTGTCAGCAAAAATGTCAATACATTACCATTTGCATGGGTGCAGAATGGTTCCATGGTTCACGGCCCAGGGCCCAAATCTATCAGTACTTTGCTTTATAATCTTAATTATATCACAGACAACTTTATCGATTGATATAAAAAAGACACTCAAATAAATCTTTTAAAATAAAAAGTTAATATCAAATTCAATATTAAATCATCAGGACACAGCTCTCTCATCCTCTATCGTTTTCTCACGGAGCCACTCTTCTTCTCCTCTGACTTCTGCTTCTTCACATCTTTCTTTCCTTTGGCTAGGTTTTCATACAATTCCTGTTCCTTGTTTCTAAAAGAGAGACAGTACAAGAGAGAGGACATAATGTTAGAAACCTGCAGCCTCAAATAGCTGAGAGATAAAAATGTAGGCCTCTTTGTGTGTAAGAAGAGGAGCACTCTTTAGATCTTCAGTTAGTAGTAGCCTACCAAACACTACCCAACACTACCCTGACCCTATCCTAACCCTACCAAATACTACCCTGACCCTACCAAACACTACCCTGACCATATCCTAACCCAACCCTGACCCCATCCTAACCCTACCAAATACTACCCTGACCCTATCCAAACCCTACCAAATACTACCCTGACCCTACCAAACACTACCCTGGCCCAATCCTAACCATACCAAATACTACCCTGACCCTACCAAACACTACCCTGACCATATCCTAACCCTACCAAATACTACCCTGACCCTACCAAACACTACCCTGACCCTATCCTAACCCTACCAAACACTACCCTGACCCTATCCTAACTCTACCAAATACTACCCTGACCCTACCAAACACTACCCTGACCTTATCCTAACCCTACCAAATACTACCCTGACCCTACCAAACACTACCCTGACCATATTCTAACACTACCCTGACCCTATCCTAACCCTACCAAATACTACCCTGACCCTACCAAACACTACCCTGACCCTATCCTAACCCTACCAAACACTACCCTGACCCTATCCTAACCCTACCAAACACTACCCTGACCCTATCCTAACCCTACCAAATACTACCCTGATCCTACCAAACACTACCCTGACCCTATCCTAACTCTACCAAACACTACCCTGACCCTATCCTAACCCTACCAAATACTACCCTGACCCTACCAAACACTACCCTGACCATATTCTAACCCTACCCTGACCCTATCCTAACCCTACCAAATACTACCCTGACCCTACCAAACACTACCCTGAACCTATCCTAACCCTACCAAACACTACCCTGACCCTATCCTAACCCTACCAAACACTACCCTGACCATATCCTAACCCTACAAAATACTACCCTGACCCTACAAAACACTACCCTGGCCCTATCCTAACCCTACCAAATACTACCCTGACCCTACCAAACACTACCCTGACCCTATCCTAATCCTACCAAACACTACCCTGACCCTACCAAATACTACCCTGACCCTACCAAACACTACCCTGACCATATCCTAACCCTACCAAACACTACCCTGACCCTAACAAACACTACCCTGACCCTATCCTAACCCTACCAAATACTACCCTGACCCTACCAAACACTACCCTGACCCTACCAAACACTACCCTGACCCTATCCTAACCCTACCAAATACTACCCTGACCCTACCAAACACTACCCTGACCATACCTAACCCTACCAAATACTACCCTGACCCTACCAAACACTACCCTGACCCTATCCTAACCCTACCAAACACTACCCTGACCCTATCCTAACCCTACCAAACACTACCCTGACCCTACCAAACACTACCCTGACCCTATCCTAACCCTACCAAATACTACCCTGACCCTATCCTAACCCTACCAAATACTACCCTGACCCTACCAAACACTACCCTGAACCTACCAAACACTACCCTGACCCTATCCTAACCCTACCAAATACTACCCTGACCCTACCAAACACTACCCTGACCATATCCTAACCCTACCAAATACTACCCTGACCCTACCAAACACTACCCTGGCCTTATCCTAACCCTACCAAATACTACCCTGACCCTACCAAACACTACCCTGACCCTATCCTAACCCTACCAAATACTACCCTGACCCTACCAAACACTACCCTGACCATATCCTAACCCTACCAAATACTACCCTGACCCTACCAAACACTACCCTGACCATATCCAAACCCTACCAAATACTACCCTGACCCTACCAAACACTACCCTGACCCTATCCTAACCCTACCAAATACTACCCTGACCCTACCAAACACTACCCTGGCCTTATCCTAACCCTACCAAATACTACCCTGACCCTACCAAACACTACCCTGACCATATCCAAACCCTACCAAATACTACCCTGACCCTACCAAACACTACCCTGACCCTATCCTAACCCTACCAAATACTACCCTGACCCTACCAAACACTACCCTGACCCTATCCTACCCTACCAAATACTACCCTGACCCTACCAAACACTACCCTGACCATATCCTAACCCTACCAAATACTACCCTGACAGTATCCTGACCCTACCAAACAGTACCTTGTCCGTACCAAACACTACCCTGACAGTACCCTGACCCTACCAAACAGTGCCCTGTCCGTACTAAACACTACCCTGATAGTACCCTAACCATACCAAACACTTTCTTGGCAGTACCCTGACCCTACCAAACAGTAACTTGACAGTACCCTGACCTTACCAAACACTACACTGACAGTACCCTGACCCTACCAAAAACTACCCTGACAGTACCCTGACCGTACCAAACACTTTCCTGGCAGTACCCTGACACTACAAAACACTACCCTGACTGTACCAAACACTTTCATGGCAGTACCCTGATCCTACCAAACACTACCCTGGCCCTACCAAACACTACCCTGACAGTACCAAACACTACCCTGACAGTACCCTGACCCTACCAAACACTACCTTGACAGTACAATGACCCTTCCAAACACTACCCCGACAGCACCCTGACTTTACCAAACACGACCCTGACAGTATCCTGACCATGCCCAACACTAATCTTACAGTACCCTGACCCTACCAGACAGTAACCTGACCTTACCAAACAGTACCCTGGCCGTACCAAACACTACCCTGACAGTACCAAACACTACCCTGACAGTACCCTGGACCTACCAAACACTACCCTGACAGTACCAAACACAACCCTGACAGTACCCTGACCGTACCAAACACTACCTGACAGTACCCTGACCATGCCCAACACTAATCTGACAGTACCCTGACCCTACTAAACAGTACCCTGACCCTACCAAACAGTACCCTGACAGTATACTGACCCTACCAAACAGTACCCCGACCCTACCAAACAGTACCTTGACATTTTAACAATACAAGGATAGTTCACAAACGTAATATTAAAAATAAA
Source organism: Oncorhynchus masou masou (assembly GCF_036934945.1). Taxonomy (NCBI): domain Eukaryota; kingdom Metazoa; phylum Chordata; class Actinopteri; order Salmoniformes; family Salmonidae; genus Oncorhynchus; species Oncorhynchus masou. Next base: position 76,379,789 of record NC_088240.1, on the reverse strand, counting down.
AAACAGGTATGGCCTAGCTTAGGAGACTCAGAAGTGGTGACAGTGACACGTTTCCCTTCATTCTGTACATAGCCGGCTCAGTGCTCTCCAGTGAACTCTGTATTGTGAGCCTACCCACACCACACTGGATTGTGAGCTTACTACACTGATCCCTATAGCCAGCTGTATAACTAGGGTGATCCCTATAGCCTGCTGTATAACCAGGGTGAACCGTGCTGTATAACCAGGGTGATCCCTAAAGCCAGCTGTATAACTAGGGTATTTCCTATAGCCAGCTGTATAACTAGGGTGATCCCTATAGCCTGCTGTATAACCAGGGTGGACCGTGCTGTATAACCAGGGTGATCCCTATAGGCAGCTGTATAACCAGGGTGAAATGTGCTGTATTACCAGGGTGATCCCTATAGGCAGCTGTATGACCAGGGTGAACTGTGCTGTATTACCAGGGTGATCCCTATAGCCAGCTGTATAACCAGGGTGAACTGTGCTGTATTACCAGGGTGATCCCTATAGCCAGCTGTATAACCAGGGTGAACTGTGCTGTATTACCAGGGTGATCCCTATAGCCAGCTGTATAACCAGGGTGAACTGTGCTGTATTACCAGGGTGATCCCTATAGCCAGCTGTATAACCATGGTGAACTGTGCTGTATAATCAGGGTGATCCCTATAGCCAGCTGTATTACCAGGGTGATCCCTATAGGCAGCTGTATAACCAGGGTGAACTGTGCTGTATTACCAGGGTGATCCCTATAGCCAGCTGTATAACCAGGGTGAACTGTGCTGTATTACCAGGGTGATCCCTATAGCCAGCTGTATAACCAGGGTGAACTGTGCTGTATTACCAGGGTGATCCCTATAGCCAGCTGTATAACCAGGGTGAACTGTGCTGTATAATCAGGGTGATCCCTATAGCCAGCTGTATTACCAGGGTGATCCCTATAGGCAGCTGTATAACCAGGGTGAACTGTGCTGTATTACCAGGGTGATCCCCATAGGCAGCTGTATTACCAGGGTGATCCCTATAGGCAGCTGTATAACCAGGGTGATCCCTATAGCCAGCTGTATTACCAGGGTGATCCCTATAGCCAGCTGTATAACCAGGGTGATCCCTATAGGCAGCTGTATAACCAGGGTGATCCCTATAGGCAGCTGTATTACCAGGGTGATCCCTATAGCCAGCTCTATTACCAGGGTGATCCCTATAGCCAGCTGTATTACCAGGGTGATCCCTATAGCCAGCTCTCTCTCTTCCGTCTCTCTCTCTGTCTTCCGTCTCTATCTTTCTCTTCCATCTCTATCTCTCTCTCTTCCATCATCTCTCTCTCTCTCTCTTCCGTCTCTCTCTCTGTCTTCCGTCTCTCTCCCATCTCTCTCTCTCTCTCTCTTCCGTCTCTCTCTCTCTCTCTTCCGTCTCTCTCTCTCTTCCATCTCTCTCTCTCTCTTTCTCTCTTCCGCCTCTCTCGCTCTCTTCCGTCTCTCTTTCTCTCTTCCGTCTCTCTCTCTCTCTTCCGTCTCTCTCGCTCTCTCTCTCTTTTCCGTCTCTCTCTCTCTCTCTGAGTGTGTGTGTCTCTCTCTCTGTGTAGCCTGCGTCAGAGAACTTTGACCCAATGTGGTTTTGAGGAGAGATGGGAATATGCACAGGACTCCAATGGCATGTGCACAGACACACACTGCACAAACTCACTTGGAGACCTTACGGCTGGCAGGCTGGTGTTTGAACTGCAAATTTCCATACTCTGTCTCAGCTCCCTAGAAAGGGGAGAAGAGGACAGCGAGTGTTAGACATGATGGGTGGTATAAGGTGAGGAGGACAGCGAGTGTTAGACATGATGGGTGGTATAAGGTGAGTCAATGTGCATAGTTAAGTCATAGTCTTATTAACAATTTCCCAGAACATTAGCAATTTCCGTAAACAATTTTGTCAATGTTCATATTTTACAAAGCAGTGTCTGATAAGATATCTGTCTGGAGAACAGAAGAACATGCACAACAACAGTGAAAAGTACATCTTGACACAGATCCCTCTGTGTCAGCTGATATCTGAGTCTCTCTTCCCCCCCCTCTCCCTCACCTTGTTGTAGGTCTTGGAGGCCTCTATGTACTCAGAGACGGCCAGGTAGATGAACTTGTACTGGGCTTCAGTCTGCACCATGCCTGACCGCTGGTCTCTCACCATCTGGATGCTCTTCTGGATGTCTATGTCACAGTCCAGACCTATGGACAACCAGGAAGTTAGAATCACAATCCACAACAAAAACATTGTCATTCTTCGGTGATGACAGGCATTACAAGGATCATGGGACAAAAGAGCCATAATAAGATACAATATAATATCATGAAGATCTGAAGAAATGCAGGAACCTTTGGTACTGAAAGAGACTCACCTTTCGTGTCGATGGTCTTGATGATCATGTCGATCACCACAATGGTGCCAGTTCGCCCTATTCCAGCACTGCACAGAAACACGACACAAACAGAGTGGTTGTAGGGACAACTGTCAGTACAGTACAATGTGACTGGACTCAATGCAATTCACTGAATTGAATTAACTGTATTGAAACAGAATTTCTAGAACAGTATTGATAATAAAATAAAGTAATTCTGTGATCGGAGGTGTAAAGTGATCATGGACAAATGGAGACGGATTTGTCATGTTGTCACACTAACAGATGTCTCAGCCAGGGGATGACCACATTACACACACGTGACTGTGACAGTTTGGTTATATTATAAAGACCAGTGGATTGGATAAGAACTTTGTCCCTATGGATGTCTTTCAGTGTAAAGAAGCTTTTGTCATTAAACTATACTGCAACAGCCGTGTAAACACTCTATACGCTATTATACTCTACTTACATAACAAATAGTTACGGGACCAACAACATACAAGAGTACAAGAACACTCTCTAGTCTTGATTTCACAAGGGGAAAATTCCTATAGGATAAACTGTGAGTTGATTTAAAATGCTGTGTACCGCAACTAATCTTAACAACTAATCTTAATCCTGGAAAAACAACATAATCTGAAATTATTATAATGTATTCTAGACAATGGAGAATGAATAGAACTGACACTTATCTTCCTGAATACAGCTGGAATATACCAAGTTTACAGCTGGAAGACAGCTGGAATATACCAAGTTTACAGCTGGAAGACAGCTGGAATATACCAAGTTTACAGCTGGAAGACAGCTTGAATATACCAAGTTTACAGCTGGAAGACAGCTTGAATATACCAAGCTTACAGCTGGAAGACAGCTTGAATATACCAAGAATACAGCTGGAAGACAGCTTGAATATACCAAGTTTACAGCTGGAAGACAGCTTGAATATACCAAGTTTACAGCTGGAAGACAGCTTGAATATACCAAGAATACAGCTGGAAGACAGCTTGAATATACCAAGTTTACAGCTGGAAGACAGCTTGAATATACCAAGTTTACAGCTGGATGACAGCTTGAATATACCAAGTTTACAGCTGGAAGACAGCTTGAATATACCAAGTTTACAGCTGGAAGACAGCTTGAATATACCAAGTTTACAGCTGGAAGACAGCTTGAATATACCAAGTTTACAGCTGGATGACAGCTTGAATATACCAAGTTTACAGCTGGAAGACAGCTTGAATATACCAAGTTTACAGCTGGAAGACAGCTTGAATATACCAAGAATACAGCTGGAAGACAGCTTGAATATACCAAGTTTACAGCTGGAAGACAGCTTGAATATACCAAGTTTACAGCTGGATGACAGCTTGAATATACCAAGTTTACAGCTGGAAGACAGCTTGAATATACCAAGTTTACAGCTGGAAGACAGCTTGAATATACCAAGTTTACAGCTGGAAGACAGCTTGAATATACCAAGTTTACAGCTGGATGACAGCTTGAATATACCAAGTTTACAGCTGGAAGACAGCTTGAATATACCAAGTTTACAGCTGGAAGACAGCTTGCATATACCAAGTTTACAGCTGGATGACAGCTTGAATATACCAAGTTTACAGCTGGAAGACAGCTTGAATATACCAAGTTTACAGCTGGAAGACAGCTTGAATATACCAAGTTTACAGCTGGATGACAGTTTGAATATACCAAGTTTACAGCTGGAAGACAGCTTGAATATACCAAGTTTACAGCTGGATGACAGCTTGAATATACCAAGTTTACAGCTGGATGACAGCTTGAATATACCAAGTTTACAGCTGGAAGACAGCTTGAATATACCAAGTTTACAGCTGGAAGACAGCTTGAATATACCAAGTTTACAGCTGGAAGACAGCTTGAATATACCAAGTTTACAGCTGGAAGACAGCTTGAATATACCAAGTTTACAGCTGGAAGACAGCTTGAATATACCTGCAGTGGATGATCATTGGCCCGGCGTTGGCGAACTCGGCCTGTTTTGTGTTGACCTGAGTGAGGAAGCTGAGCACCCCTCCTGGCTCCTCGGGAACTCCATGGTCGGGCCAGCTCAGGTACTGGTAGTGCCAGATAGTACGGACCGAGTCCGACTGGGACAGACGAGGAGGGGAGAGGAATGAGACAAAGAGGAGAGACATGAGTAATACTGTAAACTCAGCTATTCTGTGACTGCAGTAATTACAGAGGTGACAGTGATGATAATGGTAACAGTGACAACAGAGGTAACAGTGATGACAGTGATGCAGTGGTGACAATGGTAACAGTGAAGATAACAGTGGTGAGTGTGATGATAGCGATAACAGTGATGACATCATTAGAGATGACAGAGGTAAAAGTGTTAACAGTAATGACAATGATGGTAGTGTTGACAGTAAGGGCAGAGGTAACAGTGATGACAGAGGTAACAATGATGACAGTGGTAAGAGAGGTGATGATGGGTGGAGCCAGCAGGTGGTACCTACTTGATCCAGAGGGGAGATGTCCATAACCCTGATCTTGTAGTCAGTGGCATCTCTCTCAGAGACACAAGTGACCACATACGGCCCCACCTCTTTGGAGCCCTTCATTTCTGGCCAGTATGGCACGCATTTATTCTGCATAAACAAACATGGAGAAATGGTTTGAGGAAAATGAGATGGGCAGTTTATACTATGTTATAATATTAAAATCATACAATTGAAAAGAAAATGCTTTCAAATTCTCAGTAAAAGTTACGAACCCGTCCCTTCTCGACCTCCCTGGTTGTCATGACGATGACCCTTGTCCTCTCTTGCCACACCATTTGCCAGAAATCATTGACAGTTGTTGCAAGGCAGCCCTGACAGGCAATGTACACCTTCGGGTCACCAGACTCTTGTAACTTATTCTATAAAGAGATGGAGAAAGTTAGTAAAATATGTCAAATATTGTCAACATGGAGGCAAAGCCCATTGCAATCATAGTCTTTGATCATATTATCATATTGATTAATATTATCATATTAATTCAAACATATTCATGTTTAGACTTGTTATGGATTCATAACAGAGGTTTATCATTTGATGTTGAGAATACAAGGTGACATAACATGTACTTACTGTCACATAGTTGCCATTGATGTAATCTGAGCCAATGATATCGGGGTCTCCAGATGACAGAATGACCCTGGTCTCATCAACTGGGAGGAGAATAGGATGAGTGTAGAGATGGAAGGATGAGAGAGAGAGATGAGGGGATGTATCAGACAGAGAGAATATAAATGGAAGAGAAAATGTGAAGAAGATAAAAGATGAAAGATAAGAGGCTATATCCCTGCACTTTAGAAGTAGATGCTCTTACAGGGAAGGATGTTCTTATATCGGTTTTTGCTTTTGTTTTCTGGTCTCATCCCTTCTTCTCTGCTCTTCTTCACCTTTGTCTCCTGCTTTTGAAGGGTCTGAAAATAACAAGAAATAGAGAGAAGGAGAGAGAGAGAAAGACAGTCAGTGTAAGCTCAATACAATTTTAAAAACATCAACAAGCATTCATGGGCCTTTAAAGGGGTCACTTCTTGAAAATAAAAATACCCTCAAACAGCCATGTATTTTTGTACCTTTATTTAACTGGGCAAGTCAGTTAAGAACAAATTCTTATTTTCAATGACGGCCTAGGAACAGTAGGTTAACTGCCTTGTTCAGGAACAGAATGACAGATTTGTACCTTGTCATTTCGGGGATTTGATCTTGCAACCTTCAGGTTACTAGTCCAACACTCTAAGTACTAGGCTACCTGCCACCCCCATATTAACAAATGTTTCATTTGTTCCACAGTACTGCCACAGACTAAAGCAGGGGTTCCCAAACGTTTTCACTCTGGGCCCCCCTTCCAGCATTGGGGAACATCTCGGGTCCCACGTGCACACCGTGTCTATTTCTATGGGCACAAGCACTGTTCATGACACAAACTGTTCAAACCCCTCTTTGGACATTTCTGACAAGTTATAAATATCTCTCTAAGGTCTGCAATGACTGACACGACAAGAGGAACTGATGATGCACGACCCAATTTCGAAATTGCACCTTGTGCATTCTACTATTACAACTTTCAAGAGGAAGTTTAAAACAGGACTGAGTTCATTAAAAAATATGTATATATAATAATGGTTTTTTTGGGGGGGACACCCGTGCCCCCCATTTCGACCCCACAGTATGGGAACCTTTTGACTAGAGGAAAGAGTTTTCCCCCATTGAGCTCTTGAATCTTCAGGGAATAAAGTCGGTAGAGGTGGAGTACCAGAGGGTGTTTTTATTTATTTTTTATTTAACCTTTATTTAACCAGGTAGGATAGTTGAGAACACATTCTCATTTACAACTGCGACCTGGCCAAGATAACGCAAAGCAGAGCAACAAAAAACAACACAGAGTTAAAAATAGGATAAACAAAAGTACAGTCAATCACACAATAGAAAAATCTATATACCGTGTGTACAAAGGAGGTAAGGAAATAAATAGGCCATAGTGGCAAAGTAATTACAATTTAGCAAATTAACACTGAAGTGATAGATGTGCAGATGATGATGTGCAAGTAGAAATACTGGTGTGCAAAAGAGCAAAAAAGTAAATAAAAACAATATGGGGATGAGGTAGGAAGTTGGGTGGGCTATTTACAGATGGGCTATGTACAGCTGCAGCAATTGTTAAGCTGCTCAGATAGCTGATGCTTAAAGTCAGTGAGGGAGATATAAGTCTCCAACTCCAGCGATTTTTGTAATTTGTTCCAGCCATTAGCAGCAGAGAACTGGAAGGAAAGGTGGCCAAAGTGGGTGTTGGCTTTGGGGATGTACAGTGAGATATACCTGCTGGAGCGCGTGCTACGGGTGGGTGTTGTTATGGTGACCAGTGAGCTGAGATAAGGCGGAGCTTTACCTAGCAAAGACTTATAGATGACCTGGAGCCAGTGGGTCTGGCGACAAATATGTAGCGAGGGCCAGCAGACGAGAGCATACAGGTTGCAGTGGTGGGAGATATATGGGGCTTTGGTGACAAAACGGATGGCACTGTGATAGACTGCATCCAGTTTGCTGAGTAGAGTGTTAGTGGCAATTTTGTAAATGACATCGCCAAAGTCGAGGATTGGTAGGATGGTCAGTTTTACGAGGGTATGTTTGGCAGCATGAGTGAAGGAGGCTTTGTTGCGAAATAGGAAGTCAATTCTAGATTTAATTTTGGATTGGAGATGCTTAATAAGAGTCTGAAAGGAGAGTTTACAGTCTAGCCAGACACCTAGGTATTTGTAGTTGTCCACATATTCTAAGTCAGAACCGTCATGTGTAGTGATGCTAGTCGGGCGGGCAGGTGTTGGCAGCGATCAGTTGAAGAGCATGCATTTAGTTTTACTTGCATTTAAGAGCAGTTGGAGGCCACGGAAGGAGTGTTGTATGGCATTGAAGCTCGTTTGGAGGTTTGTTAACACAGTGTCCAAAGAAGGGCCAGATGTATACAGAATGGTGTTGTCTGCGTAGAGGTGGATCAGAGACTCACCAGCAGCAAGAGCAACATCATTGATATATACAGAGAAAAGAGTCAGCTCAGAATTGAACCATGTGGCACCCCCATAGAGACAGAGGTCCGGACTACAGGCCCTCCGATTTGACACACTAAACTCAATCTGAGAAGTAGTTGGTGAACCAGGCGAGGCAGTCATTTGAGTAACCATGGCCATTGAGTCTGCCTTTAAGAATACGGTGATTGACAGAGTCAAAAGCCTTGGCCAGGTCGATGAAGACGGCTGCACAGTATTGTCTTTTATCGATGGCGGTTATGATATCGTTTAGTACCTTGAGCGTGGCTGAGGTGCACCCGTGACCAGCTCGGAAACCGGATTGCACAGCGGAGATGGTACGGTGGGATTCGAAATGGTCAGTGATCTGTTTGTTAACTTGGCTTTTGAAGACTTTTGAAAGGCAGGGCAGGATGGGTATAGGTCTGTAACAGTTTGGGTCTAGAGTGTCTCCCCCTTTGAAGAGGAGGATGACCGCGGCAGCTTTCCAGTCTTTAGGAATCTCGGACGAGTCTCTAATGTGGCTGAAATAATTACATATAGGTAATAAATAGGCCATAGAGGCAAAAAATAATTACAATTTAGCATTAACACTGGAGTGATATATGTGCAGATGATGATGTGGAAGTAGAGATACTGGGGTGCAGAAGAGCAAGAGGGTAAATAATAATATGGGGATGAGGTAGTCGGGTGTGCTATTTACAGATTGGCTGTGTACAGGTACAGTGATCGGTAAGCTGCTTTGACAGCTGAGGCTTAAAGTTAGAGAGGGAGATATAAGACTCCAGCTTCAGAGATTTTTGCAATTCGTTCCAGTCATTGCCAGCAGAGAACTGGAAGGAAAGGCAGCGAAAGGAAGAGTATGTGGGGACAAGGCTATACAGTTTAGTTGATAAACCCTATCTTAATTTGGGTGACTTCAGTTGTTTTTACCTTGAGCCATTTCAGGTAATCAAAGTGAGAGTGATGACTACATGATGGGAGCTTGGGTGTGATCCTGACTACATGATGGGAGTTTGAGAGTAATCTTGACTACATGATGGGAGTTTGAGAGTAATCTTGACTACATGATGGGAGTTTGAGAGTAATCCTGACTACATGATGGGAGCTTGGGTGTGATTCTGACTACAGGATAGGAGCTTGAAAGTGATCCTGACTGCAGGATAGGAGCTTGAAAGTGATCCTGACTACAGGATAGGAGCTTGGGTGTGATCCTGACTACAGGATAGGAGCTTGGGTGTGATCCTGACTGCAGGATAGGACCTTGGGTGTGATCCTGACTACAGGATAGGAGCTTGGGTGTGATCCTGACTGCAGGATAGGAGCTTGAAAGTGATCCTGACTGCAGGATAGGAGCTTGAAAGTGATCCTGACTACAGGATAGGAGCTTGGGTGTGATCCTGACTGCAGGATAGGACCTTGGGTGTGATCCTGACTACAGGATAGGAGCTTGGGTGTGATCCTGACTACAGGATAGGAGCTTGGGTGTGATCCTGACTGCAGGATAGGAGCTTGGGTGTGATCCTGACTACAGGATAGGAGCTTGGGTGTGATCCTGACTACAGGATAGGAGCTTGGGTGTGATCCTGACTACAGGATAGGAGCTTGGGTGTGATCCTGACTACAGGATAGGAGCTTGGGTGTGATCCTGACTACAGGATGGGAGCTTGGGTGTGATCCTGACTACAGGATAGGAGCTTGGGTGTGATCCTGACTACAGGATAGGAGCTTGAAAGTGATCCTGACTGCAGGATAGGAGCTTGAAAGTGATCCTGACTACAGGATAGGAGCTTGGGTGTGATCCTGACTACAGGATAGGAGCTTGGGTGTGATCCTGACTACAGGATAGGAGCTTGGGTGTGATCCTGACTGCAGGATAGGAGCTTGGGTGTGATCCTGACTACAGGATAGGAGCTTGGGTGTGATCCTGACTACAGGATAGGAGCTTGGGTGTGATCCTGACTACAGGATAGGAGCTTGGGTGTGATCCTGACTACAGGATAGGAGCTTGGGTGTGATCCTGACTACAGGATGGGAGCTTGGGTGTGATCCTGACTACAGGATAGGAGCTTGGGTGTGATCCTGACTACAGGATAGGAGCTTGAAAGTGATCCTGACTGCAGGATAGGAGCTTGAAAGTGATCCTGACTACAGGATAGGAGCTTGGGTGTGATCCTGACTACAGGATAGGAGCTTGGGTGTGATCCTGACTACAGGATAGGAGCTTGGGTGTGATCCTGACTGCAGGATAGGAGCTTGGGTGTGATCCTGACTACAGGATAGGAGCTTGGGTGTGATCCTGACTACAGGATAGGAGCTTGGGTGTGATCCTGACTACAGGATAGGAGCTTGGGTGTGATCCTGACTACAGGATAGGAGCTTGGGTGTGATCCTGACTACAGGATGGGAGCTTGGGTGTGATCCTGACTACAGGATAGGAGCTTGGGTGTGATCCTGACTACAGGATAGGACCTTGGGTGTGATCCTGACTACAGGATAGGAGCTTGGGTGTGATCCTGACTACAGGATGGGAGCTTGGGTGTGATCCTGACTACAGGATAGGAGCTTGGGTGTGATCCTGACTACAGGATGGGAGCTTGGGTGTGATCCTGACTACAGGATAGGAGCTTGGGTGTGATCCTGACTACAGGATAGGAGCTTGGGTGTGATCCTGACTACATGATGGGAGCTTGGGTGTGATCCTGACTACAGGATAGGAGCTTGGGTGTGATCCTGACTACAGGATAGGAGCTTGGGTGTGATCCTGACTACAGGATAGGAGCTTGGGTGTGATCCTGACTACAGGATAGGAGCTTGGGTGTGATCCTGACTACATGATGGGAGCTTGGGTGTGATCCTGACTACAGGATAGGAGCTTGGGTGTGATCCTGACTACAGGATAGGAGCTTGGGTGTGATCCTGACTACAGGATAGGAGCTTGGGTGTGATCCTGACTACAGGATAGGAGCTTGGGTGTGATCCTGACTACAGGATAGGAGCTTGGGTGTGATCCTGACTACAGGATAGGAGCTTGGGTGTGATCCTGACTATAGGATAGGACCTTGGGTGTGATCCTGACTACAGGATAGGAGCTTGGGTGTGATCCTGACTACAGGATAGGAGCTTGGGTGTGATCCTGACTACAGGATAGGAGCTTGGGTGTGATCCTGACTACATGATGGGAGCTTGGGTGTGATCCTGACTACAGGATAGGAGCTTGGGTGTGATCCTGACTACAGGATAGGAGCTTGGGTGTGATCCTGACTACAGGATAGGAGCTTGGGTGTGATCCTGACTGCAGGATAGGAGCTTGGGTGTGATCCTGACTACAGGATAGGAGCTTGGGTGTGATCCTGACTACAGGATAGGAGCTTGGGTGTGATCCTGACTACAGGATAGGAGCTTGGGTGTGATCCTGACTGCAGGATAGGACCTTGGGTGTGATCCTGACTACAGGATAGGAGCTTGGGTGTGATCCTGACTGCAGGATAGGACCTTGGGTGTGATCCTGACTACAGGATAGGAGCTTGGGTGTGATCCTGACTACAGGATAGGAGCTTGGGTGTGATCCTGACTACAGGATAGGAGCTTGGGTGTGATCCTGACTACAGGATAGGAGCTTGGGTGTGATCCTGACTACAGGATAGGAGCTTGGGTGTGATCCTGACTACAGGATAGGAGCTTGGGTGTGATCCTGACTACAGGATAGGAGCTTGGGTGTGATCCTGACTACAGGATAGGAGCTTGGGTGTGATCCTGACTACAGGATAGGACCTTGGGTGTGATCCTGACTACAGGATAGGAGCTTGGGTGTGATCCTGACTACATGATGGGAGCTTGGGTGTGATCCTGACTACAGGATAGGAGCTTGGGTGTGATCCTGACTACAGGATAGGAGCTTGGGTGTGATCCTGACTACATGATGGGAGCTTGGGTGTGATCCTGACTGCAGGATAGGAGCTTGGGTGTGATCCTGACTACAGGATAGGAGCTTGGGTGTGATCCTGACTGCAGGATAGGAGCTTGGGTGTGATCCTGACTACAGGATAGGAGCTTGGGTGTGATCCTGACTACAGGATAGGAGCTTGGGTGTGATCCTGACTACAGGATAGGAGCTTGGGTGTGATCCTGACTACAGGATAGGAGCTTGGGTGTGATCCTGACTACAGGATAGGACCTTGGGTGTGATCCTGACTACAGGATAGGAGCTTGGGTGTGATCCTGACTACAGGATAGGAGCTTGGGTGTGATCCTGACTACAGGATAGGACCTTGGGTGTGATCCTGACTACAGGATAGGAGCTTGGGTGTGATCCTGACTACATGATGGGAGCTTGGGTGTGATCCTGACTGCAGGATAGGAGCTTGGGTGTGATCCTGACTACAGGATAGGAGCTTGGGTGTGATCCTGACTACAGGATAGGAGCTTGGGTGTGATCCTGACTACAGGATAGGACCTTGGGTGTGATCCTGACTACAGGATAGGAGCTTGGGTGTGATCCTGACTACATGATGGGAGCTTGGGTGTGATCCTGACTACAGGATAGGAGCTTGGGTGTGATCCTGACTACAGGATAGGAGCTTGGGTGTGATCCTGACTACAGGATAGGAGCTTGGGTGTGATCCTGACTGCAGGATAGGAGCTTGGGTGTGATCCTGACTACAGGATAGGACCTTGGGTGTGATCCTGACTACAGGATAGGAGCTTGGGTGTGATCCTGACTACAGGATAGGACCTTGGGTGTGATCCTGACTGCAGGATAGGAGCTTGGGTGTGATCCTGACTGCAGGATAGGAGCTTGGGTGTGATCCTGACTACAGGATAGGAGCTTGGGTGTGATCCTGACTACAGGATAGGACCTTGGGTGTGATCCTGACTACAGGATAGGAGCTTGAAGTAATCCTGACTATCTGATTATGAGAGGTTTAATTCTTGATGCCCTAGGGATAACTACTATACCAAGAGGTACTAGTACCAAGAAATCTTGATTTTCTTAGCCAGAAATTATACTTTTTAGTTAACGTTGGAGAGAGCTTTTAAGTGTATACCCTCACCAGATAGGTCACTATCTAACTCACATCCAAGTTAGCCCACAGTATCTTTGACGGTAACCACTGTATCTATAGTATGGTTGAATGGCGCGAACCCGTATACCGAGATTTACAGTGATTTAACGCCCAAAACCACTCCCCTTTCCTGGAATAAATACAGTACATTCGGAAAGTATTCAGACCCCTTGACTTTTTCCACATTTTGTTATGTTACAGCCTTATTCTGAAATTGATTAAATAAATAGAAAATACTCATCAATCTACACACAATACTCCATAAAGACAAAGTGAAAACAGTTTATTTTTTATTTTAGCAGATTTATCACAAATAATAAACAGAAATACCATATTTACATATGTATTCAGATCCTTTGCTATGAGACGCAAAAATTGAGCTCAGGTGCATCCTGTTTCCAATGATCACTCTTGAGATGTTTCTACAACTTGATTGGAGTCCAACTGCGGTAAATTCAATTGATTGGACATGATTTGGAAAGGCTCACACCTGCCTATATAAAGTCCCAACGTTGACATGTCAGAGCAAAAACCAAGCCATGAGGTCGAAGGAATTGTCCACAGAGCTCCGAGACAGGATTTGTGTCGAGGCACAGATCAGGGGAAGGGTACCAAAACATTTCTGCAGCATTGAAAGTCCCGAAGAACAGAGTGCCCTCTATCATTCTTAAATAGAAGTAGTTTGAATCACCAAGATTCTTCCTAGAGCTGGCTGCCCGGCAAAACTGAGCAATTGGGGGTGAAGGGCCTTGGTCAGGGAGGTTACCAAGAACCCGATGATCACTCTGACAGAGATCCAGAGTTCCTCTGTGGAGATGGGAGAACCTTCCAGAAGGACAACCATCTCTGCAGCACTCCACCAATCAGGCTTTCATGGTAGAGTGGCCAGACGAAAGCCAGTCCTCAGTAAAAGGCAAATGATAGCCCGCTTGGAGTTTGCCAAAAGGCACCTAAAGACTCTCAGACCATGAGAAACAAGATTTTCTGGTCTGATGAAACCAAGATTGAACTTTAGGCCTGAATGCCAAGCGTCACGTCTGGAGGAAACCTAGCACCATCCCTACGGTGAAGCATAGTGGTGGCAGCATCATGCAGTGGGAATGTTTTTCAGCGGCAGGGACTGGGAGAGTAGTCAGGATTGAGGGAAAAATCCACGGAGCAAAGTACAGAGAAATTCTTGATGAAAACCTGCTCCAGAGTACTCAGGACCTCAGACTGGGGTGAAGGTTCACCTTCCAACAGCACAATGACCCTAAGCACACAGCCAAGACAACGCATGAGTGGCTTCAAGTCTCTGAATGGCCTTGAGTGACCCAGCCAGAGCCTGGACTTGAACCCAATCAAACATCTCTAGTGAGACAAGAAAATAGCTGTGCTTGAGAGGATCTGCAGAGAAGAATGGGAGAAACTCCCCAAATACAGGTGTGCCAATCTTGTAGCGTCATGCAAGAAGACTCGAGGCTGTAATTGCTGCCAAAGTTACTTCAACAAAGGGTCTGAATACTTATGTAAATGTGGTATAATTATATATTTTTTAATACATATATATAGTGGCGCCGACAGAGATGGCCGCCTCGCTTCGCGTTCCTAGGAAACTGGGACATGTTTCGTATTGCGTCACATAACAACATTGACGAATACGCTGATTCGGTGTGCGAGTTCATTAGAATGTGCGTTGAAGATGTTGTTCCCATAGCAACGATTAAAACATTCCCTAACCAGAAACCGTGGATTGATGGCAGCATTCGCGTGAAACTGAAAGCACGGACCACTGCTTTCAATCAGGGCAAGGTGTCTGGTAACATGACTGAATACAAACAGTGCAGCTATACCCTCCGTAAGGCTATCAAACAAGCTAAGCGTCAGTACAGAGACAAAGTAGAATCTCAATTCAACGGCTCAGACACAAGAGGCATGTGGCAGGGTCTACAGTCAATCACGGACTACAGGAAGAAATCCAGCCCAGTCACGGACCAGGATGTCTTGCTCCCAGGCAGACTAAATAACTTTTTTGCCCGCTTTGAGGACAATACAGTGCCACTGACACGGCCTGCAACGGAAACATGCGGTCTCTCCTTCACTGCAGCCGAGGTGAGTAAAACATTTAAACGTGTTAACCCTCGCAAGGCTGCAGGCCCAGACGGCATCCCCAGCCGCGCCCTCAGAGCATGCGCAGACCAGCTGGCTGGTGTGTTTACGGACATATTCAATCAATCCCTATACCAGTCTGCTGTTCCCACATGCTTCAAGAGGGCCACCATTGTTCCTGTTCCCAAGAAAGCTAAGGTAACTGAGCTAAACGACTACAGCCCCGTAGCACTCACTTCCATCATCATGAAGTGCTTTGAGAGACTAGTCAAGGACCATATCACCTCCACCCTACCTGACACCCTAGACCCACTCCAATTTGCTTACCGCTCAAATAGGTCCACAGACGATGCAATCTCAACCACACTGCACACTGCCCTAACCCATCTGGACAAGAGGAATACCCATGTGAGAATGCTGTTCATCGACTACAGCTCGGCATTCAACACCAAAGTACCCTCCAAGCTCGTCATCAAGCTCGAGACCCTGGGTCTCGACCCCGCCCTGTGCAACTGGGTACTGGACTTCCTGATGGGCCGCCCCCAGGTGGTGAGGGTAGGTAACAACATCTCCTCCCCGCTGATCCTCAACACTGGGGCCCCACAAGGGTGCGTTCTGAGCCCTCTCCTGTACTCCCTGTTCACCCACGACTGCGTGGCCACGCACACCTCCAACTCAATCATCAAGTTTGCGGACGACACAACAGTGGTAGGCTTGATTACCAACAACGACGAGACGGCCTACAGGGAGGAGGTGAGGGCCCTCGGAGAGTGGTGTCAGGAAAATAACCTCACACTCAACGTCAACAAAACTAAGGAGATGATTGTGGACTTCAGGAAACAGCAGAGGGAACACCCCTATCCACATCGATGGAACAGTAGTGGAGAGAGTAGCAAGTTTTAAGTTCCTCGGCATACACATCACAGACAAACTGAATTGGTCCACTCACACAGACAGCATCGTGAAGAAGGCGCAGCAGCGCCTCTTCAACCTCAGGAGGCTGAAGAAATTCGGCTTGTCACCAAAAGCACTCACAAACTTCTACAGATGCACAATCGAGAGCATCATGGCGGGCTGTATCACCGCCTGGTACGGCAACTGCTCCGCCCTCAACCGTAAGGCTCTCCAGAGGGTAGTGAGGTCTGCACAACGCATCACCGGGGGCAAACTACCTGCCCTCCAGGACACCTACACCACCCGATGTTACAGGAAGGCCATAAAGATCATCAAGGACATCAACCACCCGAGCCACTGCCTGTTCACCCCGCTATCATCCAGAAGGCGAGGTCAGTACAGGTGCATCAAAGCTGGGACCGAGAGACTGAAAAACAGCTTCTATCTCAAGGCCATCAGACTGTTAAACAGCCACCACTAACATTGAGTGGCTGCTGCCAACACACTGACACTGACTCAACTCCAGCCACTTTAATAATGGGAATTGATGGGAAATTATGTAAATATATCACTAGCCACTTTAAACAATGCTACCTTATATAATGTTACTTACCCTACATTATTCATCTCATATGCATACGTATATACTGTACTCTATATCATCGACTGCATCCTTATGTAATACATGTATCACCAGCCACTTTAACTATGCCACTTTGTTTACATACTCATCTCATATGTATATACTGTACTTGATACCATCTACTGTATCTTGCCTATGCTGCTCTGTACCATCACTCATTCATATATCCTTATGTACATATTCTTTATCCCCTTACACTGTGTATAAGACAGTAGTTTAGGAATTGTTAGTTAGATTACTTGTTGGTTATTACTGCATTGTCGGAACTAGAAGCACAAGCATTTCAAAACACTCGCATTAACATCTGCTAACCATGTGTATGTGACAAATACAATTTGATTTGATTTGAACTTGTGTGTACAACCTGTATTGCCTTATAACCTGTCCTGACCCCTGACCCCTGGTGGAAGCTGCTGCTAGTGCTAATCTAGTCCCCTGGATATGAGGGGAGTTTCAGTGAGGTTCCTCATCAGCATCATCAGCCCTCTCATCCTATCTGTTAGCCTGTGTCAGCTCAGGTGAACTCTAATTGGTGTAAAGGATTGGGATTACACATACATCCAGTGTTTACTATTTCACTGGGCTAGAACAAAAGCCTGCATGTGTACTCCAGGACCTGAGTAACCTAACCCCTGGCCTAACCTCACAGTCTTGAGGGAAGGGATTGACTGTAAAAATCCCAAACATAGATTCACTCAACCCAGCTGTGACAACTCAAAATCTTTGCAGGAATACCTTCAGGAGAATGAGTTCATGTTTAAAGACATGCAAATCCCCATTCCCAGTATTTGTGGAATACTGACATACTGTATTACTATGAATACATCCATGAATGCTCTATAAATATGGCATGTTTATTATGTGTTATGTATTCTTTAAAAACATATAGATAATGTACAATCGTTACCCATATTTTGTCTACCATTTGAAAAGTTATTTTTAATGTGCTGTTAATTAAAGCAGTTTGGAATTAGTGTTAGACTTTTCTTATCTCTTGTGGCCAGACTATTTAGCATCTAACAATTATGCAAGGTTTTGTTGTGGGTTTCTGAGATTATAGACAATTGAGGCCTCAAATAGCAGTACCACATGCTACCACATGGTGGTAGTAAAAATGTGTTCTATGGTTCTTGCAGTTTATTTCCTATGGCTGAAATAGTGAGACCTTTAACCATTTGATTATAGTTTTTCCTTGCAACACTCTCACTTTGACTTGTCTAACGGAACATGTTTCACCATGTTGCACAAGACATCACAGCTTATATGACCAACTAAAGCATCAAACACAGACACAGTTTCATGCTGACTACACCCATGATGATTTTGTCCATCCACACCAGACGAGATCAGAGGACGCAGGTTGAAATATCAAAACCAACTCTGAACCAACTATATTAATTTGGGGACAGGTCAAAAAGCATTAAACATTCATGGCAATTTGGCTAGCTATCTTGCTGTTGCTGGCTAATTTGTCCTGGGATATAAACATTCAATTGTTATTTTACCTGAAATGCACAAGATCCTCTACTCTTACAATTAATCCACAGATAAAAGGGTAAACTGAGTTAGTTTCTAGTAATCTCTCCTCCTTCAGGCTTCTTCTTTGGCGGGTGCTAACCAACTTTGAGGTGCATTACCACTACCAACTGGACTGGAGTGTGGACCTCAGTTAATCTTGCAATCACCTACATGGGTATATGCTCCTAAAAACCAATGAGGAGATGGGAGAGATTGGATTTGCAGCTTGTCAAGCGTCACAAATATTGCCACGTTCTATTTTAGCGCCTGGCTACGCAGACGCTCGGTCAGCATGTAAGAAATTAGGCCTCAGAAAACCTACAGTAGAGTAAAGCATCCTGGTCTCATAGACTAGACATAACATAGTAAATCTAAATCCGACACAATCAAATTAGTATATGTTACGTTTGGTTTGGTAACATAAGATAGATTGTTAAAGTAAAACAAAAGTAGGGTGGTTGTTTGGGGTGGATGCGTGGGTGTATAACGCGAACATTTAGCAACCCAAGGCTGCTAGTTTGAATCTAATCATGGACAACTTTAGCATTTTAGCTACTTTTCAAATACTTACTACTTTTTAGCGACTTTGCAACTACTTAGCATGTTAGCTAACCCTTCCCCTAGCACTAACCTCAACCCTTCAACCTAACTCCTAATCTTAACCCTAAACTTAACCCTAACCCTAGACTAGCTAAAAATTAGCCAAGTAGTTAACGCTAGCCACCTTGCTGGAATTCATAACATATCATACTTTAAAAAAATTCGTAACATGTAGTACATTTTGCAAATTTGTAACATATAAGAATTGTAATTCATAACATATCATCCACAAATAAATTATATATATATTTTTTTTACCCCTTTTTCTCCCCAATTTTGTGGTATCCAATTGTTTTAGTAGCTACTATCTTGTCTCATCGCTACAACTCCCATACGGGCTCGGGTGAGACGAAGGTTGAAAGTCATGAGTCCTCCGATACACAACCCAACCAAGCCGCACTGCTTCTTAATACAGCGCGCATCCAACCCGCACCAATGTGTCGGAGGAAATACCGTGCACCTGGCAACCTTGGTTAGCACGCACTGCGCCCGGCCCCCCACAGGAGTCGCTGGTGCGCAATGAGACAAGGATTTCCCTACCGGCCAAACCCTCCCTAACCTGGACGACGCTAGGCCCACGGACCTCCCGGTCGCGGCCGGTTACGACAGAGCCTGGGCGCGAACCCAGAGTCTCTGGTGGCGCAGCTGGCGCTGCAGTACAGCGCCCTGAACCACTGCACCAACAGGGAGGCCCCTATCCACACATTAATACATACAATAAGAAACTTAACATATCATACTAAATGGAGTGTCTCGAATTTACATACATAATAATATAAAATGCTCTGAGACCAGGTTGAGTAAAGAGAGGAAGAGGTTAAGAAGGGTTGTTCAAAACATCACATCTTCCTTCCATCAAAAATTTAATCGACTTACATCAAACTCCTCCCAGAATCCTGCTTTGCTCTTCTTGTCTCCCTCGTTCTCTCTCTCGGCCATCTGGTCCAGCAGCCTCACTCTGCTGTCAATGTCTGCTGCATTCACTCTGGTGGAGAAGTAGGGCTGAAGGAGAGAAGGATGGAGTGGACAAGAAAGAGAAGGAGAGGAGAATAAGTCAAGATTTGTTCGGATATGGCTCTAACTTGTCATTCAGGTGAACCCATTATAAGATACAGTATCGGCGACCTGTGTAAGGTTGTAACTTTACTGCAACACTCACGGTGACTCTTGTAACCTGTATGGGGTTACAACTGTAAGTCCTGTATGTATTTACCTGTTTGAGGTGCACCCAGGTTCCAGACATCTCCTCGATGCCTTTGCGTTTGTAGTGCTCCATCAGGTCAGCCAGGGTGTCAAACATCTCTGTGCCTCCCACCGTGTACCGGTCATTCTATTTATATAAATATATGACGACATGAGTCCCATTATACCTGGCGAAAACCAAACACTGCATTCTACAGTAAGAACCTTATACCAACGGACAAGCATGATGGTGGTAGTGTGATGGTTTGGGGATGCTTTGCTGCCTCAAGCCTGGACGACTTGCCTTAGTAGAAGGAACCATGAATTCTGCTCTGTATCAGAGAATTCTACTGGAGAATGTCAGGCCATCCGTCTGTGAGCTGAAGCACAGCTGGGTCATGCAGCAAGACAATGATCCAATACAAACAATCAAGTCATGAAAATGACTAAAAATCAACAAATTTGAAGTTTTGGAATGTTTGAGTCAAAGTCCAGACTAATTCTCAATTTGGATGTTGTGGCAGGACATGAAACGAGCAGTTTATCCTTGAAAACACACAAATGTTGTTGAGTTGAAGTAGTTCTGCATGCAAGAGTGGGCAAAATTCCTCCACAGCGATGTGAGAGACTGATCAACAACTACAGGTAGCATTTGGTTGCAGTCATTGCAGCTAAAGGTGGCATAACCAGTTATTGAGTGTTAGGGTGTTGCATAACTATGTCAATTAAATAAATAAAATAAGCATCAATTTGTTTTCTAATTTGTAAACTCAGGTTTTCTTAATCTAATATTAGGTCTTGGTTGAAGATCTGATAGCATTCAATATCAAAAATATGTAAAAATAGAGAAAATCAGAAAGGGGGAGAGCGAGGTGAACATATCTGCCCATCTGTGACATAGTATGCAATTTTCAGGGACCACTTTTGGCTCGTGGGCGCTACTTTCAGAACCACTGGTTCAAAAGTAAACAAAATCAAATCAAAGTTTATTTGTCTTTTGCGCCGAATACAACAAGTGTAGACCTTACAGTGAAATGCTTACTTACAGGCTCTAACCAATGGTGCGGAGAAAAAAGGTGTGTGTGTGTGTGTGTGTCGGTAAGTAAAGAAATGAAACAACAGTAAAAAGACATTTGAAAAAAAGAGTAGTAAGACTATATACAGACACCTGTTAGTCAGGCTTATTGAGGTAGTATGTACATGTAGGTATTGTTAAAGTGACTATGCATATAAGATGAACAGAGAGTAGCAAAAGCATAAAAAGAGGGGTTGGCAGGTGGTGGGACACAATGCAGATAGTCCGGTTAGCCAATGTGCGGGAGCACTGGTTGGTCGGGCCATTTAGGTAGTATGTGCATGAATGTATAGTTCAAGTGACTATGCATATTAGATAAACAGAGAGTAGCAGCAACACCTGTTTAGGGGTCTTATGGCTTGGGGGTAAAAACTGTTGAGAAGCCTTTTTGTCCTAGACTTGGCACTCCGGTACCGCTTGCCATACGGTATTAGAGAGAACAGACCATGACTGGGGTGGCTGGGGTCTTTGACAATTTTTAGGGCCTTCCTTTGACACCGCCTGGTGTAGAGGTCCTGGATGGCAGGCAGCTTTGCCCCAGTGATGTACCGGGCCGTACGCACTACCCTCTGAAGTGCCTTGCGGTCGAAGGCAGAGCCACAATCATCTCCTTAGTCTTGTTACGTTGAGGGATAGGTTGTTATTCTGGCACCACCCAGCCAGGTCTCTGACCTCCTCCATATAGGCTGTCTCGTCATTGTCTGTGATCAGGCCTACCACTGTTGTTGTCGTCAGCAAACTTAATGATGGTGTTGGAGTCGTGCCTGGCCATGCAGTCGTGGGTGAACAGGGAGTACAGGAGGAGACTGAGCACGCACCCCTGGGGAGCTCCAGTGTTGAGGATCAGCGTGGCAGATGTGTTGCTACCTACCCTCACCACCTGGGGTCAGCCTGTCAGGAAGTCCAGGATCCAGTTGCAGAGGGAGGTGTTTAGTCCCAGGTGGAAAAAGGCAGTGTGGAGTACAATAGAGATTGCATCATCTGTGGATCTGTTTGGGCGGTATGCAAATTGGAGTGGGTCTAGGATTTCTGGGATAATGGTGTTGATGTGAGCCATTACCAGCCTTTCAAAGCACTTCATGGCTACGGACGTGAGTGCTACGGGTCTGTAGTCATTTAGGCAGGTTGCATTTGTGTTCTTGGGCACAGGGACTATGGTGGTCTGCTTGAAGCATGTTGGTATTACAGACTCAGGGACATGTTGAAAATGTCAGTGAAGACACCTGCCAGTTGGTCAGCACATGCCCGGAGCACACGTCCTGGTAATCCGTCTGGCCCCGCAGCCTTGTGTATGTTGACCTGTTTAAAGGTCTTACTCACATCGGCTACGGAGAGCGTGATCACACAGTCGTCAGGAACAGCTGATGCTCTCATGCATGCCTCAGTGTTGCTTGCCTCAAAGCAAGCCTAGAAATGATTTAGCTCGTCTGGTAGGCTTGTGTCACTGGGCAGCTTGCGGCTGCGCTTCCCTTTGTAGTCTGTAATAGTTTGCAACATCCGACGAGCGTCAGAGCCGGTGTAGTACCAGAAAATATCTTTAATGTACTTCCGGTTAGCTATTAATAAATGCACCTGATGCTTGCTCCTGGTAGGGCCTGTGCCAGGACTCAATGACCTGTGTGATAATCTTCTGACCCTGAAACCTTTAGACTCCAGCCCTACAATGCCTCTCATTCAAATCCACCTCATGTCTGCACTGTATTACCACAGCTAAAAATAACCTAACCATGATGGTGCTGCTAATAATGTTGAATCTACGAAAAGTAGGTTTGGGGATGAATGCAGTTAGTTACAGTCTAGCTCTGCACTCGGAAATAACTATGCTATTTTTTATTTCTATTGGTAGTTACTGTACACACATGAATATAAAGTACTTAATTGTGACCAATTCCCATGTATTTTATTGGAATCGTATACACATTTTCACACGTCACATAAGGGTCCAAATTAAATACATAATTAACTAATTAAAACATAACCGCTTGGCATACTTTTGTAACCAAGACAGTGATATCTATCAAACTCAAACCTATATTTTCATATTGACTGGACTTTGCATAACTGTTTCTGTGCTGAGACAGTAGTGGTGGTGTGTTTGATGTTTGTCAGGTTTTCTCCTAGATGTTGGAAGCAGGAAGGTCATTCGTTGCATAAGACTGAACATTTTGGGGAAACTGAAAATTGGTCTGGTTTCATAACAAGATGTACTCAGATATGGGAAATATTAAAGCAAAGATTGCAATGTGAATTGCAATAGTGAGTGAATGTGTGTTAGAGAGAGAAAAACACACGAACACTCACATGCTCGCACACACTCATGCTTGCACACACTCATGCACGCACACACTCATGCACACACACACACACGCACACACACACACACACACACACACACACACACACACACACACACACACATACATACATACATACATACATACATACATACATACACACACCTGGCACATGATCTTTATGTGTGAGACCCTCCTCCCTCCACTGGATGCCTTGCTCTTCTCCTCAGTCAGAACAGACAGAACAAAGTCTCCAGGTTTGGACAGAGACTCCCGCACCAGGAAGGTGCCCGGCTCGTCCCGTTCCCATAGCAACTTCTCTGCGTTGGGGCCTGACAGGTGTCCGTGATACCACCTGTATGGTGTATGACAGAGAAGGGGTCAATGAAGCTCTAATGGAAACATCACTATGCCCTACATGGAGGAGAATGGAAGAAGACTTGGTAGAGGACTTTAATAAATGTTTGAGGATATTTTGGTAACTAATGTGTATTTACGGCCTGTACAGATGCACTTTATATGGGTTTATGCAAGGTATTTCTGTCCTGAGAGTATAGTGTGTGTGAGTGTGTGTTTGCGTGCATGCGTCTGTGTGTCTGGGAGAGTTTACACTCGTTAGTATGGGGATCGTCTCTGAGTGCTGCCTGCTGTTTAAATTTAGGGGCAGTTCTCGATTTCTACATCTGAACTTCCCGCTTTGCGGTCGGAAAATTCTGATGACAAGATTTTGTGGCTCAAGACAGCATGATATTTATAGCCTGAGCCCCACACAAACTACCCCCCTTTTCTTCCTCACCCCATATAACCCCCCCATAGAGCCCCCCCAAATATTTGGCCCCATATTCCTAGCCCGCAATGACTACATCAAGCTTGATGACTCTACTGACTTGTTGGATGCATGTTCAGTTTGTTTTGGCTGTGTTTCAGATTATTTTGTGCCCAATGAAAATGAATGGTGAATAATGTATGTTTCTAAACACTTCTAAATTAATTTGGATGCTACCATGATTACGGATAATCATGAATGGATTGTGAATAATGATGAGTGAGACAGTTACAGAGGCATAGACATCATAGAATGACACCTCTGCATTAAAATTAGACTATAAAGCATACCATCACAGCAGTACCTGTGATATGGGTATCGAGAAAGAGATCAGAAAGACTAAAATAGAGGTTAGGAGAGACGAAGGTATTGAGGGTCTGGTCACTGTTTTCAAATGTGTCAAAATCTAAAGTTTCCAACCGCAGCAAGAAAGGGAAGTCAAACCGTCAGAGAGAGAAAATAGAGTGGAGAAAGGAGGGGCAGTGAGGGTAGAACATGAGGGATTTACACACACACACACACACACACACACACACACACACACGCCTCAAAGTAATGGCCATAGAATTACCTTTCCTTCTGAAAGCTTTATGATCCACAACATAAAGCATTTAAATAAAGAAAGTATTAATTACAAAATGGCTGGATGTCTCAGGAGTATTTTATATGATCTGCTTCCGTTTGATAAACATGCAACGAAATTCATCAGAACAGTGAAAGCAGAGTTAAGGGTTAGAGATTTGAGGCAAGAGTACACGGACTTGACTGACTGACTCTGGTGGAATTAAGGGTTAGGGGTAAAGGGTAAAGGTTAAAGTGCACTGACCTCTCGGTGGTGGGGTCAGAGCAGTTGAAGGGGTATTTGAGCTCGATGATGGTGCCGTCTTTGTCCTGCAGGATCCCATTCTCTGCAGTGTAGTACTCCACCAGCTCGGACAGCGTGGCAAACTTCTCCCCTCCATACAGGTCGTAGAAGTCCCCTGTGTTTTGGATACGGATGTGGGTCACCAGCTCACCCACCCTGGGGTCAAAGATCAGGGGAAAGGGGACATTCATGGGCCAGTCAGTGACAGTAGACAATTCCACCTAAACTAGTTTTAGTGTATCTGTACCTGACAGAGGGCAAGAAAAGGAGAGAGGATATACTATAAATCAAATTTTCAAATGAAATGTTTTTGGTCACATACACATCTAGCAGATGTTATTGCAGGTGTAGTGAAATGCTGTAGGTTAACATACAGAGCCTTCAGAAAGTATTCACACCCCTTGACTTTTTCCACAATTTGTTGTTAGATCCTGAATTTCAAATTGATGAAATGTAGATTTTGTTAGTCACTGGAATACACACAGTACCCCATAATGTCAAAGTGGAATTATGTTTTTCAAATGTTTGACAAATTAATTACAAATAAATAGCTGAAATGTCTTGAGTCAATAAGTATTCAACCCCTTTGTTATGGCAAGCCTTAATAAGTTCAGGAGTAAAATGTGCTTACCAATTCACATAATAAGTTGCATGGACTTTATCTGTAAGGTCCCTCAGTCGAGCAGTGAATTTAAAACACAGATTCAACCACAAAGACCAGGGAGGTTTTCCAATGGCTCACAAAGAAGGGCACGTATTGGTAGATGGGTAAAATAAAAAAGCAGACATTGAGTATCCCTTTGAGCATTGTGAAGTTATTAATTTCACTTTGGACGGTGTATCAATACACCCAGTCACAACAAAGATACATGTCCTTCCTAACTCAGTTGCCAGAGAGGAAGGAAACTGCTCAAGGATTTCACCATGAGGCCAATGGTGACTTTAAAACAGTTACAGAGTTTAATGGTTGTGATAGGAGAAAACGGAGGATGGATCAACAACATTGTAGTTACTCCACAATACTAAACTAATTGACAGAGTGAAAACAAGGAAGCCTGTACAGAAAAAAAATATTTGCAACAAGGCACTAAATAAAGTAATACTGCAAAAAAGTGTGGCTAAGCAATTGACGTTTTGTGATGAAAATGTAGTGTTATGTTTGGGGCAAATCCAATGCAATACATTACTGAGTACCACTTTCCATATTTTCAAGCATAGTGGGGGCTGCATCATGTTATGGGTATGCTTGTAATCGTTAAGGACTGGGGAGTTTTTCAGGCAAAAAGCACAGGCAAAATCCTAGAGGAATGCCTGGTTGTGTCTGCTTTCTACCAGACACTGGGAGATTAATTTAGCTTTCAAAAACCTAAAATACGAGACCAAATCTACACTAAAGTTGCTTACCAAAAAGACAATGAGTGTTCCTGAGTGACCTAGTTACAGTTTTGACTTAATTCTGCTTGATAATCTATGGCAAGACCTAAAAATGGTTGTCTGGCAATGATCAACAACCAATATGACAGAGCTTGAAGAATTTTGCACAAAAATGTTGCACAATCCAGGTGTGGAAAGCTCTTAGAGACTGACCCAGAAAGACTCGCAGCTGTAATTATGAATTTGACTCAGTGGGTTGAATACTTAACATTAATAATATTTTTACAAAAAATGTCTTCCACTTTGATATTCCAGATTATTTTGTGTAGATCGTTGACAAAAAATTACAATTAAACACATTTTAATCCCACTTTGTAACACAACAAAATGTGGAAAAAGTCAAGGGATTTGAATACTTTCCAAAGGCACTGCAGGTTGAGCGAAGGAGAGAAGGAGAGACAAAGAAGGAGAGAAAGAGATGGAGTATCTCCATCTGATGGAGAGAGAGGAGGAGAAAGAGATGGAGGATGTCCTAGCTGATGGAGAGAGAGAGAGAATGACAAAGAAAGAGATGGGGTGTATTCCTACCTGACAGAGAGAGAGAAGTCTCCCTGGTTCTTCCTGCTGGGTCGGGCCAGGAAGCTGCCATGGACGCCCCGGCTCTTCAAAACAGACTCCGCATCCAAGCCAGAGATATCCCTGTGGAACCAGCTGGATACACAGAGAGAGACACATTACACACATATACATACAGTATATACAAACCACACACAGATCGGGCCACGCACATAAGCACATGCACACACAAATGGTTATCCTCTGGCCCTGCCGCACCTGTCCACTGAGCCACATCATCTCTTTGATACTCCGTTTCTTCCCTCGGGGGGAAATTATATGAGACGTGGTAATAAAGATGAGTTAAATCACAATGTGTCTGTTAAATCCCATTTCAAAACCCTGCATTCCATTACCAGCTCATAGATTAACACAGTACTCGGTACCATTATCAGCTCATAGATTAACACAGTACTAGGTACCATTATCAGCTCATAGATTAACACAGTACTAGGTACCATTACCAGCTCATAGATTAACACAGTACTAGGTACCATTACCAGCTCATAGATTAACACAGTACTAGGAAACATTACCAGCTCATAGATTAACACAGTACTAGGAAACATTACCAGCTCATAGA
Organism: Oncorhynchus masou masou; assembly: GCF_036934945.1. Lineage (NCBI taxonomy): Eukaryota > Metazoa > Chordata > Actinopteri > Salmoniformes > Salmonidae > Oncorhynchus > Oncorhynchus masou. The sequence goes on along the minus strand of NC_088240.1, from coordinate 76,352,223 downwards.
TTAACACAGTACTAGGAAACATTACCAGCTCATAGATTAACACAGTACTAGGTACCATTACCAGCTCATAGATTAACACAGTACTAGGAAACATTACCAGCTCATAGATTAACACAGTACTAGGAAACATTACCAGCTCATAGATTAACACAGTACTAGGAAACATTACCAGCTCATAGATTAACACAGTACTAGGAAACATTACCAGCTCATAGATTAACACAGTACTAGGAAACATTACCAGCTCATAGATTAACACAGTACTAGGAAACATTACCAGCTCATAGATTAACACAGTACTAGGAAACATTACCAGCTCATAGATTAACACAGTACTAGGAAACATTACCAGCTCATAGATTAACACAGTACTAGGAAACATTACCAGCTCATAGATTAACACAGTACTAGGAAACATTACCAGCTCATAGATTAACACAGTACTAGGAAACATTACCAGCTCATAGATTAACACAGTACTAGGAAACATTACCAGCTCATAGATTAACACAGTACTAGGAAACATTACCAGCTCATAGATTAACACAGTACTAGGAAACATTACCAGCTCATAGATTAACACAGTACTAGGAAACATTACCAGCTCATAGATTAACACAGTACTAGGAAACATTACCAGCTCATAGATTAACACAGTACTAGGAAACATTACCAGCTCATAGATTAACACAGTACTAGGAAACATTACCAGCTCATAGATTAACACAGTACTAGGAAACATTACCAGCTCATAGATTAACACAGTACTAGGAAACATTACCAGCTCATAGATTAACACAGTACTAGGAAACATTACCAGCTCATAGATTAACACAGTACTAGGAAACATTACCAGCTCATAGATTAACACAGTACTAGGAAACATTACCAGCTCATAGATTAACACAGTACTAGGAAACATTACCAGCTCATAGATTAACACAGTACTAGGAAACATTACCAGCTCATAGATTAACACAGTACTAGGAAACATTACCAGCTCATAGATTAACACAGTACTAGGAAACATTACCAGCTCATAGATTAACACAGTACTAGGTACCATTACCAGCTCATAGATTAACACAGTACTAGGAAACATTACCAGCTCATAGATTAACACAGTACTAGGAAACATTACCAGCTCATAGATTAACACAGTACTAGGAAACATTACCAGCTCATAGATTAACACAGTACTAGGAAACATTACCAGCTCATAGATTAACACAGTACTAGGAAACATTACCAGCTCATAGATTAACACAGTACTAGGAAACATTACCAGCTCATAGATTAACACAGTACTAGGTACCATTACCAGCTCATAGATTAACACAGTACTAGGAAACATTACCAGCTCATAGATTAACACAGTACTAGGAAACATTACCAGCTCATAGATTAACACAGTACTAGGAAACATTACCAGCTCATAGATTAACACAGTACTAGGAAACATTACCAGCTCATAGATTAACACAGTACTAGGAAACATTACCAGCTCATAGATTAACACAGTACTAGGAAACATTACCAGCTCATAGATTAACACAGTACTAGGAAACATTACCAGCTCATAGATTAACACAGTACTAGGAAACATTATCAGCTCATAGATTAACACAGTACTAGGAAACATTACCAGCTCATAGATTAACACAGTACTAGGAAACATTACCAGCTCATAGATTAACACAGTACTAGGAAACATTACCAGCTCATAGATTAACACAGTACTAAGAAACATTACCAGCTCATAGATTAACACAGTACTAGGAAACATTACCAGCTCATTGATTAACACAGTACTAGGAAACATTACCAGCTCATAGATTAACACAGTACTAGGTACCTTTACCAGCTCATAGATTAACACAGTACTAGGTACAATTACCAGCTCATAGATTAACACAGTACTAGGTACCATTACCAGCTCATAGATTAACACAGTACTAGGTACCATTACCAGCTCATAGATTAACACAGTACTCGTTACCATTACCAGCTCATAGATTAACACAGTACTAGGAAACATTACCAGCTCATAGATTAACACAGTACTAGGTACCTTTACCAGCTCATAGATTAACACAGTACTAGGTACCATTACCAGCTCATAGATTAACACAGCACTAGGTACCATTACCAGCTCATAGATTAACACAGTACTAGGTACCATTACCAGCTCATAGATTAACACAGTACTAGGAAACATTACCAGCTCATAGATTAACACAGTACTAGGAAACATTACCAGCTCATAGATTAACACAGTACTAGGAAACATTACCAGCTCATAGATTAACACAGTACTAGGTACCTTTACCAGCTCATAGATTAACACAGTACTAGGTACCATTACCAGCTCATAGATTAACACAGTACTAGGTACCATTACCAGCTCATAGATTAACACAGTACTAGGAAACATTACCAGCTCATAGATTAACACAGTACTAGGAAACATTACCAGCTCATAGATTAACACAGTACTAGGTACCATTACCAGCTCATAGATTAACACAGTACTAGGTACCATTACCAGCTCATAGATTAACACAGTACTAGGTACCATTACCAGCTCATAGATTAACACAGTACTCGGTACCATTACCAGCTCATAGATTAACACAGTACTAGGAAACATTACCAGCTCATAGATTAACACAGTACTAGGAAACATTACCAGCTCATAGATTAACACAGTACTCGGTACCATTACCAGCTCATAGATTAACACAGTACTAGGAAACATTACCAGCTCATAGATTAACACAGTACTAGGAAACATTACCAGCTCATAGATTAACACAGTACTAGGTACCATTACCAGCTCATAGATTAACACAGTACTAGGAAACATTACCAGCTCATAGATTAACACAGTACTAGGAAACATTACCAGCTCATAGATTAACACAGTACTAGGTACCATTACCAGCTCATAGATTAACACAGTACTAGGTACCATTACCAGCTCATAGATTAACACAGTAGTAGGTACCATTACCAGCTCATAGATTAACACAGTACTAGGTACCATTACCAGCTCATAGATTAACACAGTACTAGGTACCATTACCAGCTCATAGATTAACACAGTACTAGGTACCATTACCAGCTCATAGATTAACACAGTACTAGGAAACATTACCAGCTCATAGATTAACACAGTACTAGGAAACATTACCAGCTCATAGATTAACACAGTACTAGGAAACATTACCAGCTCATAGATTAACACAGTACTAGGTACCTTTACCAGCTCATAGATTAACACAGTACTAGGTACCATTACCAGCTCATAGATTAACACAGTACTAGGTACCATTACCAGCTCATAGATTAACACAGTACTAGGAAACATTACCAGCTCATAGATTAACACAGTACTAGGAAACATTACCAGCTCATAGATTAACACAGTACTAGGTACCATTACCAGCTCATAGATTAACACAGTACTAGGTACCATTACCAGCTCATAGATTAACACAGTACTAGGTACCATTACCAGCTCATAGATTAACACAGTACTAGGTACCATTACCAGCTCATAGATTAACACAGTACTAGGAAACATTACCAGCTCATAGATTAACACAGTACTAGGAAACATTACCAGCTCATAGATTAACACAGTACTAGGTACCATTACCAGCTCATAGATTAACACAGTACTAGGTACCATTACCAGCTCATAGATTAACACAGTAGTAGGTACCATTACCAGCTCATAGATTAACACAGTACTAGGTACCATTACCAGCTCATAGATTAACACAGTACTAGGTACCATTACCAGCTCATAGATTAACACAGTACTAGGTACCATTACCAGCTCATAGATTAACACAGTACTAGGAAACATTACCAGCTCATAGATTAACACAGTACTAGGAAACATTACCAGCTCATAGATTAACACAGTACTAGGAAACATTACCAGCTCATAGATTAACACAGTACTAGGTACCTTTACCAGCTCATAGATTAACACAGTACTAGGTACCATTACCAGCTCATAGATTAACACAGTACTAGGTACCATTACCAGCTCATAGATTAACACAGTACTAGGAAACATTACCAGCTCATAGATTAACACAGTACTAGGAAACATTACCAGCTCATAGATTAACACAGTACTAGGTACCATTACCAGCTCATAGATTAACACAGTACTAGGTACCATTACCAGCTCATAGATTAACACAGTACTAGGTACCATTACCAGCTCATAGATTAACACAGTACTCGGTACCATTACCAGCTCATAGATTAACACAGTACTAGGAAACATTACCAGCTCATAGATTAACACAGTACTAGGAAACATTACCAGCTCATAGATTAACACAGTACTCGGTACCATTACCAGCTCATAGATTAACACAGTACTAGGAAACATTACCAGCTCATAGATTAACACAGTACTAGGTACCATTACCAGCTCATAGATTAACACAGTACTAGGAAACATTACCAGCTCATAGATTAACACAGTACTAGGAAACATTACCAGCTCATAGATTAACACAGTACTAGGTACCTTTACCAGCTCATAGATTAACACAGTACTCGGTACCATTACCAGCTCATAGATTAACACAGTACTAGGTACCATTACCAGCTCATAGATTAACACAGTACTAGGTACCATTACCAGCTCATAGATTAACACAGTACTAGGTACCATTACCAGCTCATAGATTAACACAGTACTAGGTACCATTACCAGCTCATAGATTAACACAGTACTAGGTACCATTACCAGCTCATAGATTAACACAGTACTAGGTACCATTACCAGCTCATAGATTAACACAGTACTAGGTACCATTACCAGCTCATAGATTAACACAGTACTAGGTACCATTACCAGCTCATAGATTAACACAGTAGTAGGTACCATTACCAGCTCATAGATTAACACAGTACTAGGTACCATTACCAGCTCATAGATTAACACAGTACTAGGTACCATTACCAGCTCATAGATTAACACAGTACTAGGTACCATTACCAGCTCGTAGATTAACACAGTACTAGGTACCATTACCAGCTCATAGATTAACACAGTACTAGGTACCATTACCAGCTCATAGATTAACACAGTACTAGGTACCATTACCAGCTCATAGATTAACACAGTACTAGGTACCATTACCAGCTCATAGATTAACACAGTACTAGGTACCATTACCAGCTCATAGATTAACACAGTACTAGGAAACATTTCCAGCTCATAGATTAACACAGTACTAGGTACCATTACCAGCTCATAGATTAACACAGTACGAGGTACCATTACCAGCTCATAGATTAACACAGTACTAGGTACCATTACCAGCTCATAGATTAACACAGTACTAGGTACCATTACCAGCTCATAGATTAACACAGTACTAGGTACCATTACCAGCTCATAGATTAACACAGTACTAGGTACCATTACCAGCTCATAGATTAACACAGTACTAGGTACCATTACCAGCTCATAGATTAACACAGTACTAGGTACCATTACCAGCTCATAGATTAACACAGTACTAGGTACCATTACCAGCTCATAGATTAACACAGTACTAGGTACCATTACCAGCTCATAGATTAACACAGTACTAGGAAACATTACCAGCTCATAGATTAACACAGTACTAGGTACCATTACCAGCTCATAGATTAACACAGTACTCGGTACCATTACCAGCTCATAGATTAACACAGTACTAGGTACCATTACCAGCTCATAGATTAACACAGTACTAGGTACCATTACCAGCTCATAGATTAACACAGTACTAGGTACCATTACCAGCTCATAGATTAACACAGTACTAGGAAACATTACCAGCTCATAGATTAACACAGTACTAGGTACCATTACCAGCTCATAGATTAACACAGTACTAGGAAACATTACCAGCTCATAGATTAACACAGTACTAGGTACCATTACCAGCTCATAGATTAACACAGTACTCGTTACCATTACCAGCTCATAGATTAACACAGTACTAGGAAACATTACCAGCTCATAGATTAACACAGTACTAGGAAACATTACCAGCTCATAGATTAACACAGTACTAGGAAACATTACCAGCTCATAGATTAACACAGTACTAGGAAACATTACCAGCTCATAGATTAACACAGTACTAGGAAACATTACCAGCTCATAGATTAACACAGTACTAGGTACCATTACCAGCTCATAGATTAACACAGTACTAGGAAACATTACCAGCTCATAGATTAACACAGTACTAGGTACCATTACCAGCTCATAGATTAACACAGTACTAGGAAACATTACCAGCTCATAGATTAACACAGTACTAGGTACCATTACCAGCTCATAGATTAACACAGTACTAGGTACCATTACCAGCTCATAGATTAACACAGTACTAGGTACCATTACCAGCTCATAGATTAACACAGTACTAGGAAACATTACCAGCTCATAGATTAACACAGTACTAGGAAACATTACCAGCTCATAGATTAACACAGTACTAGGAAACATTACCAGCTCATAGATTAACACACTACTAGGTACCATTACCAGCTCATAGATTAACACAGTACTAGGAAACATTACCAGCTCATAGATTAACACAGTACTAGGTACCATTACCAGCTCATAGATTAACACAGTACTAGGAAACATTACCAGCTCATAGATTAACACAGTACTAGGAAACATTACCAGCTCATAGATTAACACAGTACTAGGAAACATTACCAGCTCATAGATTAACACAGTACTAGGAAACATTACCAGCTCATAGATTAACACAGTACTAGGTACCATTACCAGCTCATAGATTAACACAGTACTAGGTTCCATTACCAGCTCATAGATTAACACAGTACTAGGTACCATTACCAGCTCATAGATTAACACAGTACTAGGTACCATTACCAGCTCATAGATTAACACAGTACTAGGTACCATTACCAGCTCATAGATTAACACAGTACTAGGTACCATTACCAGCTCATAGATTAACACAGTACTAGGTACCATTACCAGCTCATAGATTAACACAGTACTCGGTAGAGAGCAGCCTACACAGCATTATTGCAACCTTTTTTAAGTATCCACTAGTATACAAGTATACAATATTGCGTCAAGGCAAAGAACTAACAAAAAAGCACCAACTTTTCATTCAATGGATACTATACTAGTCTATTCTACAGAACAACCTGCTGCTAACAATTGTATCACACATCTGAGAGGTAGGACTGATAACGCTTTCTCAACTAAAGGGAATGATTTGTGATTGTAAATGTACAATCTATTATCTTTCTCTCACTAACAAGTGGACCATCACTTTGCTATCTGTTGCCAAGTTTCAGTGTAGTTGTAGCTACACACGGCATGGTCAAGCTATTGATAGACTAAGAGTAGGATGCAAAGGTAGAATCAATCAGAATTGGGCAACATTTCAAGAATCTGAAAAACTACTGCAAAATAACCGGGAATTCCTTCAGAGTTTGAAAACAAAACGTTACGTGTGAACTACAAACACACAAGACAGCAGAAAAGTCTAAAGAACAAAGTACTGATGGTAAAGAAACAGAGAGAACAAGTAAAATAAAGTGGGAAGTTGACATCACGCGTTAGGTAAAGGCAGATCCAGACCAGGGTTGAGCAACTGGGTGGAAGAGTCTTGGAGAGGGAGGATATTAACTCACCGAACCATTTTCACCTTCACTTCTTCTGGGCCCAAAGAGAAGGAGACAGGATAGTGATGGTACACGTACAGGTACAACCTCAAGGCTACAAATGCAAATACTGTACATAATTGACGCATCTTCATGCCCTTTCTAAATCTGCAAATCTAGCCAGTTATTAACTACAAATGTACTTCTAAAAAGCATGTTTTACTTCCATTATCATCCCTCTCTCTCTCTAACAACCCTCCTCCACACATTAGTTTACTGTATTTCTTCATTTCTCTCATTCAACATCACATACGCAAAGACCACCCCTCTAAACAACCTGTCTTCTCTTCCTCTTTTACTCCCACACTAATCTGTTCATCAAATCCTCTTTCCTCCCTTACCCTTTATCTTTCTTGATATATCTCACTTTAGGTAGATAAGTAAACAATCTTACTGTTCTCAGCTCCTTCTGAAAACAAGCGACACTCTTGCTGACAGGCTCGTGTATGCCTTACCCTCTGTCCGTCCCTCCCTTCTTTTTGATTTTTCTCTCTGTCGTTCTGTGACACTCTCTCGCTCCTTCCTTCCTTTTTGTGGCTCTTTTCACAAAACAGTGAAAGCAAGAGACAGACAGGAACAAAAAAAGCTGACAGGCCGGAATCTCTTACAGATAGAGATACTTTATAAATGTCAACGCAATAAAAAAGCTTAGATTTCATCTTTAAAATTAAACTATAATTCTTTCTCTCTCCTTGCCTCAATCTAATGTCACATCTCTATCTCTCTCTTCTCTATCCCTTCAGAAGGATCATAGCACCACTAATATTTTGCAAACAGACACAGTCCAGTGAGATTACTCTGAATATGTCATACCGAACACTGTTCCTCAATGAGATAATGAACTAGAGAGGGAGAGAGAGAGAGAGAAAGAGAGACAGAGAGAGAGAGAGAGAGAGAGAGTGAGAGACAGAGAGAGAGAGACAGACAGACAGACAGACAGAGAGAGAGAGACAGAGAGAGAGAGACAGAGAGAGAGAGTCCAGTGAGATTACTCTGAATATGTCATACCAAACACTGTTCCTCAATGAGATAATGAACTAGAGAGAGAGAGAGACAGAGAGAGAGACAGAGAAAGAGAGAGAGAGAGACAGAGAGAGAGAGACAGAGAGAGAGAGTCCAGTGAGATTACTCTGAATATGTCATACCAAACACTGTTCCTCAATGAGATAATGAACTAGAGAGAGAGAGACAGAGAGAGAGACAGAGAGAGAGAGACAGAGAAAGAGAGAGAGAGACAGACAGAGAGAGACAGAGAGAGAGAGAGACAGAGAGAGAGACAGAGAGAGAGAGACAGAGAGAGAGAGAGAGAGAGAGAGAGAGAGAGAGAGAGACAGAGAGAGACAGAGAGAGACAGAGAGAGAGACAGAGACAGAGAGAGAGAGACAGAGAGAGAGAGACAGAGACAGAGAGAGAGAGACAGAGAGAGAGACAGAGAGAGAGACAGAGAGAGAGACAGAGAGACATATTTTCCTCAGATTACACAGATCCACAAATAATTCGAAAAAACAAATCCAATTTTGAAAAACTCCCATATCTACTGGGTGAAATTCCAGTGTGCCATCAAAGCAGCAAGATTTGTGACCTGTTGCCACGAGAAAAAGGCAACCAGTGAAGAACACGCACCATTGTAAATACATGTGAATATATGTCATGTCTTGTTATGTCTGTTCCTGTCCTTTCTCTTCACTCTGTCTCTCTCTGCTGGTCTTTTTAGGTTACCTTCTCTGTCTCTCATTCTTCAGCTGTTCTACATTTCCCCTAACTAGCTCATTCACTCTTTCCCCACCTGTTCTCTCTTCCCCCTCTGATTAGGTCTCTATTTCTCTCTCTGTTCCTGCTACTTTCAGTGTCTGATTCTTGTTTGTGTTTTTTGATGCCAGAAGCAAGCTGTCGTCCCGTTTGCTTCCACCTTGTCCTATCCTGTCGGAGTCTGCCTGGCAGGTGCATCCTGCATTATACTACGTTCTTTTGTTCCATTGACTACGTTGGAAGAGGATTTATGCCATTCCTGTTTTTTCATTAAAGAACTCTGTTTTCTGTTAAAACCGCTTTGGGTCTTCACTCAAGTACATAACAGAAGAATCAGACCAAGAATGGACCCAGCGGCTCCGGACCCTTTTCACTCCGCCGTCGAGATCCAGGGAGCGATGCTAGGCAGACACGAGGAGGAATTGTCTGCTGCTCGACATGCCGTTGAGACCCTGGCCGTCCAAGTCTCCGACCTCACAAGACAGGTTCACCAACTCCACCTCGATCCACCGCCCACTTCCAGGGTTTCCGAGTCTCCGGAGCCCAGGATCAACAACCCGCCGTGTTACTCTGGGGAGCCCACTGAGTGCCGCTCATTCCTCACTCAGTGTGATGTGGTGTTCTCTCTCCAGCCCAACACTTACTCCAGGAGCGCAGCCCGCATCGCCTACGTCATTTCTCTCCTTACCGGACGGGCGCGTGAGTGGGGCACGGCAATCTGGGAGGCGAGGGCTGAGTGTATTAACCAGTATCAGGACTTTAAGGAGGAGATGATACGGGTTTTTGACCGTTCTGTTTTTGGCGAGGAGGCTTCCAGGGCCCTGTCTTCCCTATGTCAGGGGAATAGATCCATAACGGATTATTCTATTGAGTTTCGCACTCTCGCTGCCTCTAGTGACTGGAACGAGCCGGCTTTGCTCGCTCGTTTTCTGGAGGGTCTCCTCGTCGAGGTTAAGGATGAGATCCTCTCCCGGGAGGTTCCTTCCTGTCTGGACTCCTTAATAGCTCTCGCTATTCGCATAGAGCGACGGTTTGATCTTCGTCGCCGAGCTCGTGGAAAGGAGCTCACGTTCTCCGTTGCTCCCCTCTCCACATCACTGCCACCTGCCGCATCACTGCCACCCTCCTCCGCCGGCTCGGATGCTGAGCCTATGCAGCTGGGGGGTATCCGCATCTCGGCCAAGGAGAAGGAACGGAGAATCACCAATCGCCTCTGTCTCTACTGCGGCTCCGCTGGTCATTTTGTCACCTCATGTCCAGTAAAAGCCAGAGCTCATCAGTAAAGGGAGGGCTACTGGTGAGCGCAACTACTCAGGCCTCTCCTTCTGGATCACGCACTACCTTTCCGGTCCATCTCCGCTGGCCCGGTTCATCTGCTTCCTGCAGTGCCTTGATAGACTCTGGGGCGGAGGGCTGTTTTATGGACGAGACCTGGGCTCGGGAACATGACATTCCTCTCAGACAGTTAGGGAGCCCACGGCCTTGTTCGCTTTAGATGGTAGTTCTCTCCCCAAGATTCAGCGTGAGACGCTGCCTTTAACCCTCACTGTCTCTGGTAATCATAGCGAAACCATTTATTTTTTAATTTTTCGTTCACCTTTTACACCTGTTGTTTTGGGTCATCCCTGGCTAGTGCGCCATAACCCTTCTATTAATTGGTCTAGTAATACTATCCTATCCTGGAATGTTTCTTGTCATGTGACCTGTTTAATGTCTGCTATCCCTCCTGTTTCCTCTGTCTCTTCTTCACAGGAGGAGCCTGGCGATTTGACAGGGGTGCCGGAGGAGTATCACGATCTGCGCACGGTGTTCAGTCGTTCCAAGGCCACTTCTCTCCCTCCACACCGGTCGTATGACTGTAGTATTGATCTCCTTCCGGGAACTACTCCCCCGGGGTAGATTATACTCTCTGTCGGCTCCCGAACGTAAGGCTCTCGAGGATTATTTGTCGGTTTCGCTCGACGCCGGTACCATAGTCTCCTCCTCCTCTCCCGCCGGAGCGGGGGTTTTTTTGTTCAGAAGAAGGACGGGTCCCTGCGCCCATGCGTGGATTATCGAGGGCTGAATGACATAACAGTTAAGAATCGTTATCCGCTTCCTCTTATGTCTTCAGCCTTCGAGATCCTGCAGGGAGCCAGGTTTTTCACCAAATTGGACCTTCGTAACGCCTACCATCTCGTGCGCATCAGGGAGGGGGACGAGTGGAAGACGGCGTTTAACACTCCGTTAGGGCACTTTGAATACCGGGTTCTTCCTTTCGGCCTCGTTAACGCTCCAGCTGTCTTTCAGGCACTAGTTAACGACGTCCTGAGAGACATGCTGAACATTTTTGTTTTCGTTTACATGGACGATATTCTGATTTTTTCACCGTCTCTCTCGATTCATGTTCAGCACGTGCGACGCGTCCTCCAGCGCCTTTTGGAGAACTGTCTTTATGTGAAGGCTGAGAAGTGCATTTTTCATGCCGCCTCTGTCCCTTTTCTCGGTTCCGTTATTTCCGCTGAGGGCATTAAGATGGATCCCGCTAAGGTCCAGGCTGTCATTGATTGGCCCGTTCCTAAGTCACGCGTCGAGCTGCAGCGCTTTCTGGGCTTCGCTAATTTCTATCGTCGTTTCATCCGTAATTTCGGTCAGGTGGCAGCTCCCCTCACAGCCCTTACTTCTGTTAAGACGTGCTTTAAGTGGTCCGTTTCCGCCCAGGGAGCTTTTGATCTTCTTAAGAATCGTTTTACATCCGCTCCTATTCTTGTTACACCTGACATCTCTAGACAGTTTGTTGTTGAGGTTGACGCGTCAGAGGTGGGCGTGGGAGCCATTCTTTCTCAGCGCTCTCTCTGACGGCAAGGTCCATCCTTGCGCGTTTTTCTCTCATCGCTTATCGCCGTCAGAACGTAATTATGATGTTGGTAATCGCGAACTGCTCGCCATCCGCTTAGCCCTAGGCGAATGGCGACAGTGGTTGGAGGGGCGACCGTTCCTTTTGTCGTTTGGACTGACCATAGGAACCTTGAGTACATCCGTTCAGCCAAACGACTTAATGCGCGTCAGGCTCGTTGGGCTCTGTTTTTCGCTCGTTTCGAGTTTGTTATTTCTTATCGTCCGGGCTCAAAGAACACCAAGCCTGATGCTTTATCTCGTCTCTTCAGTTCTTCTGAGGTCTCCACCGACCCCGAGGGGATTCTCCCTGACGGGCGTGTTGTCGGGTTGACTGTCTGGGGAATTGAGAGGCAGGTAAAGCAAGCACTCGCTCACACTCCGTCGCCGCGAGCTTGTCCTAGGAACCTTCTGTTCGTTCCCGTTCCTACTCGTCCGGCCGTTCTTCAGTGGGCCCACTCTGCCAAGTTAGCCGGCCACCCCGGCGTTCGGGTACGCTCGCTTCCATTCGCCAGCGTTTCTGGTGGCCCACTCGGGAACGTGACGCGCGTCGATTTGTCGCCGCTTGTTCGGTCTGCGCGCAGACTAAATCTGGGAACTCTCCTCCTGCCGGCCGTCTCAGACCGCTTCCCATTCCCTCTCGACCGTGGTCTCACATCGCTTTAGATTTTATCACCGGACTGCCTTCATCAGCGGGGAAGACAGTTATTCTTACGGTTGTCGATAGATTCTCTAAGGCGGCTCATTTCATTCCTCTCGATAAGCTCCCTTCTGCTAAGGAGACGGCTCAGATCATTATCGAGAATGTTTTCCGAATTCATGGCCTTCCGTCTGACGTCGTTTCCGACAGAGGCCCGCAGTTCACGTCTCAATTTTGGAGGAGTTTTGCCGTTTGATTGGGGCTTCCGTCAGTCTCTCGTCCGGCTTTCATCCCCAGTCTAACGGTCAAGCCGAACGGGCCAATCAGACTGTTGGTCGCATTTTACGCAGTCTTTCTTTTCGTAACCCTGCGTCTTGGTCAGAACAGCTCCCTGGGCAGAGTACGCCCACAACTCGCTTCCTCGTCTGCTACCGGTCTATCCCCTTTTCAGAGTAGCCTCGGGTACCAGCCTCCGCTGTTCTCTTCTCAGCTCGCCGAGTCCTGCGTCCCCTCCGCTCAGGCTTTTGTCCAGCGTTGCGAGCGCACCTGGAAGGGGGTCAGGTCGGCACTTTGCCGTAATAGGGCGCAGACTGTGAGGGCCGCTAATAAGCGTAGGACCAAGAGTCCTAGATATTGTTGCGGTCAGAGAGTATGGCTCTCCACTCAGAACCTTCCCCTTAAGACAGCTTCTCGCAAGTTGGCCCCGCGGTTCATTGGTCCGTTCCGTATTTCTCAGGTCATTAATCCTGTCGCAGTGCGACTTCTTCTCCCGCGCTATCTTCGTCGCGTTCACCCGGTCTTCCATGTCTCCTGTGTTAAGCCCGTTCTTCGCGCCCCCGCTCGTCCCTCCCCCCATCCTTGTCGAGGGCGCACCCATCTACAGGGTTCGTAAGATTTTGGACATGCGCCCTCGGGGCCGTGGTCATCAGTACCTAGTGGATTGGGAGGGGTACGGTCCTGAGGAGAGGAGTTGGGTTCCCTCTCGGGACGTGCTGGACCGTTCGCTGATCGATGATTTCCTCCGTTGCCGCCAGGTTTCCTCCTCGTGCGCCAGGAGGCGCTCGGTGAGTGGGGGGGTACTGTCATGTCTTGTTATGTCTGTTCCTGTCCTTTCTCTTCACTCTGTCTCTCTCTGCTGGTCTTTTTAGGTTACCTTCTCTGTCTCTCATTCTTCAGCTGTTCTACATTTCCCCTAACTAGCTCATTCACTCTTTCCCCACCTGTTCTCTCTTCCCCTCTGATTAGGTCTCTATTTTCTCTCTGTTCCTGCTACTTTCAGTGTCTGATTCTTGTTTGTGTTTTTTGATGCCAGAAGCAAGCTGTCGTCCCGTTTGCTTCCACCTTGTCCTATCCTGTCGGAGTCTGCCTGGCAGGTGCATCCTGCATTATACTACGTTCTTTTGTTCCATTGACTACGTTGGAAGAGGATTTATGCCATTCCTGTTTTTTCATTAAAGAACTCTGTTTTCTGTTAAAACCGCTTTTGGGTCTTCACTCAAGTACATAACACCATATCTATGCTTATTTATTTTATCTTGTGTCCTTTACCATTTGTACATTGTTAAAACACTGTATATATATATAATATGACATTTGTAATGTCTTTATTGTTTTGAAACTTCTGTATGTGTGATGTCTACTGTTCATTTTTATTGTTTATTTCACTTTATATATTATCTACCTTACTTGCTTTGGCAATGTTAACACATGTTTCCCATGCCAATAAAGCCCTTGAATTGAAAGAAAGAGAGAGAGAGAGAGAGAGAGAGAGAGAGACAGAGACAGAGACGGAGAGGGAGAGAGACAGACAGACAGAGACAGAGAGAGAGCACCTTTAAAAGGTAAACTAAGGAACTGCACATCTGCTCACTATCAGGAATGAAAAACAAACTAGCCCCTCCGGTATATACTGGTTAAACTAATCATACATTTTTCTCTGTCCTTCTCATTCTCTCTCTTTCCTTCTAACCCAACCCACCTGTCCTCCACTCCTCCCCTCTTCTGTCTGAGTGTTTGTTCTCTTCTTTCAGCTGTATATGTGCACGTGTGTGTGTCTAACCTTTTGTGTTCAATTTGTGTTTGACACAAAGGTCATGCTCGCATTACACTTCCTTATTTTCAGAGTGCGACCTTCCCCCCGTGTGTCGCTCTCAATCCATTTACAAATGTGAGGTCATGACAACAAACTCACAAATTAACAATAAGTAACATACACACATAACTACTGTCAGGATAGCAACTACACAACACTGTTCATGTGAGCAGCAATACAAGACATGTGACCATGCTACAAGAAGAGGTGGGCTACATGTATACTAAAGGCTTGTCCACAGAAGTCTGTTAGAGATTGAAACTGAAACTACTCTTCCCATAATGCAACAGCCAGCTGTTGTGGCTACGGAAGATGCATAGCAACAAAGCAGGGCTGTATAAGTTAACAGCGTGATGTTACAGCGTGACTGCCTGTTGAAGTTAGTGTTACAAATTTCAATACAACCAACATGCAAAGCAGCAGAGAGTAGGTGAGAGGTGCCATTTAAAGCTCCTGATCTGTAGTGGCTGGGGCCGAGAGCACCATCTATCTTGTGTGCCACATATGTCTGAATGCCTTTTTGTGTGTGGTGTGAGTTACAGTGGGGCAAAAAAGTATTTAGTCAGCCACCAATTGTGCAAGTTCTCCCACTTAAAAAGATGAGACCTGTAATTTTCATCATAGGTACACTTCAACTATGACAGACAAAATGAGAAGAAAAAAATTCCAGAAAATCACATTGTAGAATTTTTTATGAATTTATTTGCAAATTATTGTGGAAATAAGTATTTGGTCACCTACAAACAAGCAAGATTTCTGGCTCTCACAGACCTGTAACTTCTTCTTTAAGAAGCTCCTCTGTCCTCCACTCATTACCTGTATTAATGGCACCTATTTGAACTTGTTATCAGTGTAAAAGACACCTGTCCACAACCTCAAACAGTCACACTCCAAACTCCACCATGGCCAAGACCAAAGAGCTGTCACAGGACACCAGAAACAAAATTGTAGACCTGCACCAGGCTGGGAAGACTGAATCTGAAAAAGGTAAGCAGCTTGGTTTGAAGAAATCAACTGTGGGAGCAATTATTAGGAAATGGAAGACATACAAGACCACTGATAACCTCCCTCGATCTGGGGCTCCACGCAAGATCTCACACCGTGGGGTCAAAATGATCACAAGAACGATGAGCAAAAATCCCAGAACCACACGGGGGGACCTACTGAATGACCTGCAGAGAGCTGGGACGAAAGTAACAAAGCCTACCATCAGTAACACACTACCCCGCCAGGGACTCAAATCCTGCAGTGCCAGACGTGTCCCCCTGCTTAAGCCAGTACATGTCCAGGCCCGTCTGAAGTTTGCTAGAGAGTATTTGGATGATCCAGAAGAAGATTGGGAGAATGTCATATGGTCAGATGAAATCAAAATAGAACTTTTTGGTAAAAACTCAACTTGTCGTGTTGGGAGGACAAAGAATGCTGAGTTGCATCCAAAGAACACCATACCTACTGTGAAGCATGGGGGTGGAAACATCATGCTTTGGGGCTGTTTTTCTGCAAAGGGACCAGGACGACTGATCCATGTAAAGGAAGAATGAATGGGGCCATGTATCATGAGATTTTGAGTGAAAACCTCCTTCCATCAGCAAGGGCATTGAAGATGAAACGTGGCTGGGTCTTTCAGCATGACAATGATCCCAAACACACCACCCGGGCAACGAAGGAGTGGCTTCGTAAGAAGCATTTCAAGGTCCTGGAGTGGCCTAGCCAGTCTCCAGATCTCAACCCCGTAGAAAATCTTTGGAGGGAGTTGAAAGTCCGTGTTGCCCAGCAACAGCCCCAAAACATCACTGCTCTAGAGGAGATCTGCATGGAGGAATGGGCCAAAATACAAGCAACAGTGTGTGAAAACCTTGTGAAGACTTACAGAAAACGTTTGAGTCCCTGGCGGCGTAGTGTGTTACTGATGGTAGGCTTTGTTACTTTCGTCCCAGCTCTCTGCAGGTCATTCAGTAGGTCCCCCCGTGTGGTTCTGGGATTACAGGCCTCATCTTTTTAAGTGGGAGAACTTGCACAATTGATGGCTGACTAAATACTTTTTTGCCCCACTGTACAGAGCTGAGAGCTGATGGTGAGAATGGCTTTTCCCTGTTCAGTCATGTTGCTGTTGTGTATCATTTCTAACACCTTCCACAAAGATTCACACACACTGACTAACACACACATACCAAGTGATAACATCTCTTGATCCGGTCACTCCTGCAGGGTATGTACACACTCTCACACACACTGACTAACACACATACACACGTGTGTATTTCTCGCACCCAAAGTCCAAGTGATGATAATTTGCCTTCAATGAAAGAACACTCTCACACTGACCAATAGTGAAGGGGGAAAACATTGATACATTTACATATTGGGATATTTTTTTTGGCGATATATTGTATCATTTTGACAATATTGCAATACTAGTTTTGCTATAGTAGGCTGTACATGCACTAAAACTCCATCATTTTCCTTTCATATCTTGTTCTCCATCTTCTTTTTAAATAAGGAGCCAATGTGTTTTAAGCACATTTATTTCCATGACTGATCAAAACATGTTTTCTCATGACTCTCTCTTGTCTCCACAGCAGACATTTGGTGAGCAATATGTTTGGAAAATCAAATTGCAATACATATAGAATCATGAGAATCGTAAGAACCGCAATACTAATCATACCGACACCTAAGTATTATGATAATATCATACCGTGAGGACCCTGGCAATTCCCAGCCCTACAGGACAACACTTTCATAGGAATGCTGGCTCATGTTGATTCCAACGCTTCCCACAGTTGGCTGGATGGCTGGAAGTTGGCTGGATGTCCTTTAGGTGGTGGACAATTCTTGATACACACAGGAAACTGTTGAGCGTGAAAACCCCAGGAGCATGCAGTTCTTGACACACACCTACTACCATAACCCATTCAAAGGGACTTAAATATTTTGCCATATGCCCATTGACCCTCTGAATGGCAAACATGCACAATCCATGTCTCAATTATCTAAAGGCTCGAAAATCCTTCTTTAACCGGTCTTCTCCCTGTCATCTACACTGATTGAAGTGGACATTAATAAGCAATTATAGCTTTCACCTGGATTCACCTGGTCAGTCTATATCATGGAAGGAGTTCCTAATGTTTTGTACACTCAGTGTATATTGAACTGTATTTTTGTCATGTGTGGGAAAAGTGGCATGTACGTAGAAACATATCTGGGGAAAAAGTGTGTAAAAACAAGGTTGCTTTTGTCCTCTGAAGGGAGGGGTGGGGGACATAGGAGGTTGGTGGCACCTTAATTGGTGAGAATGGGCTCGTGATAATGGCTGGAGCAGAATCGGTGGAATGGTATCAAATACATCAAACACATGGTTTCCAACACATCCGTTCCAGCCATTATTATGAGCCGTCCTCCCCTCAGCAGCCTGGTGGGGGATGGGTTTGAAATAAATACGAATAAATGACACCAAAGTAAGAGCCCTGTCTGACAGTAACTATTGTCAAAATAAGAATCTACCAGGGCGATCACTTTGGCTTGCAAATCGTATCATCTCTCTTGCATGGACATCTAACAGTGAGATTTAAATGTATGTAAATACACGGAGTATACAACAGCTTTCTGTGACAGACTGACCAGGTGAAGCTATGATCCCTTATTGATGTCACCTGTTAAACCCACTTGAATCAGTTTAGATGAAGGGGAGATTACAGGATAAAGAAGGGTTTTTAAATCCTTGAGACAATGTATGTGTATGTGAGCCATTCAGAGGGTGAATGACAAGACAAAAGATTGAAGTGCCTTTGAACTCGGTATGGTAGTAGGTGTCAGGCGCACCGGTTTGTGTCAAGAACTGCAACGCTGCTGGGTTTTTCACGTTCAACAGTTTCCTGTGTGTATCAAAGATGGTCCACCACCCAAAAGCAAATCCATCCAACTTGATACAACTGTGGGAGGTCAACATGGGCCAACATCCCTGTAGAATGCTTTCGACACCTTCTAGAGTCCAATTGAGGCTTTTCTGAGGGCAAAAGCGGGTGCAACTCAAAAATAGGAAGGTGTACACTCAGAATGATCAGCCAATGGGAACATAATTAGTTCTCCCATGTATGATTTTAAATATCTTTAAATACATACATTACAGAAGGCTAGAGTGTACATACACAAGCATGCGAGCGAGCACACACGCGCGCGCGCGCACACACACATGCAGAGACTAACAGACGTTTGTACTGCAGGTGTTAAAACAATGGTTAACACCAGGAATTGCAGACACACAAACATACTGGTTAATGAAACAAAACGCCTGCAGCAGTTTGAGTTGGGCTCTCTTCCCCTTTCACACCTGTGAGCTTCACATGCTAACTGTGTCTATAGATAGTACTTACCCACAAGACATTGAATGGACTTTTGCTCAGGTGTTCTAGACAGCAGTTCAGTCTCATAGATCCAGTCTTTACAACAGAACGAAGATGAGCTAGAGGTTAGTGCAGTGTGGTCTGTCCACTGTGTCCAGTTAACTAGCGTATACGACACTGTTCCAGCTGCTTCTCCCTTCTGTCCCTCTATCTACCTCTTCTTTCTCACTCATTTCCTCCCCGTCTCTCCCTGTTGTTTCCCCTCTCTACAATTCCTTTGACTGCCTTCTCTCTATCCCTCTGTCCCTGTCTCTGTCCTGTTAAGTTATCAGCAGGCTCTATTACAATGCAGTATTTTCTCCTGCCCTGTAATTTCCCCCAACTTTCTTAATTGCACCTCTCTCTGTCTGGGAAAACAAGTCTGTTCCTGTCTCTCTCTTCTTCTCTCCCTCTAACTGTCCACTTGTTCACCTTCCCTCTCCTGCAAAAGGAAATGAGCATTCACCTTTCCCATCATACATTTACAGCCACACTCCCTCCTCCTCCTGTACCTGTGTTCTATGGTTTTATTGCTTTATAGATACAGTTAAATCAGATGATGCCCTTCCACAGACCTTGTAGGTCAAATTATGACGTGTACCATTGGTCATTTAAGCAATAAGGCCCGAGGTGTGGTATATGGCCAATATACCATGGCTAAGGGCTGTCCTTAACCACAACGAAACGGGGAGTGCCTGGACACAACCCTTAGCTGTTGTACATTGGCCATATACCACAAACCCCTGAGGTGCCTTATTACTGTTATAAACTGGTTACCAACGGAATTAGTGCAGTAAAAATACACGTTTTGTCATACTCGTGGTATACCACAGCTGTCAGCCAATCAGCATTCAGGGCTCGACCCCACCCAGATTATAATACAATGCAATGTTCCCAGGTAATAATGCCCTCACATAATAAAGGGCAAAGAAACAAGCATCACAAACTGTTACCCTTTTTATTGGAGTTCTCAGAAGAAACTGTAACGATAAAAACAACAAGCTGTTAACCATAATAATATTCCAAAATGTAAAAGAACAAAACATTAGACTAAGCCATTTAATTCATTTAGAGATTGCCATCATTCTCAATGCAGCCCCGTGTGTGGACACTCGTGGAGCTATTGCATGTCCTTATTTGGGCAAAAAGGGGGCGAGGCCTCCGGGAACATTTGTGACACAATCGCTCAGGAATGGAGAGCTGCAGGACGGGGCATGGCTGAGGAGTGGGGAGAGCCAATAACAGGCTAGTGTTATGGACCACCTGAGTTTACAGGTGAAGGGAGCAGTGAAGAGGGGGAGGGGCAGGAGTGTAACACAGAACCAATATTATTCTACTAAAGCATCCTCATCAGTTGATAGTTATTAACAGTCTCTCTGTGGGAAGTATAGAGCAGTGTGCCCAACTACACACACAGACACACACACACACACTCAGAAGAGGTACACACCCAGAAATGGAATGGGCAGAACAGACATAGTTCTAAATTCCACATGATTTCATATTTACCGAATTGAATTGTACATGTTGCATATGGAATTGAATTCTGCACACCCATAGAACAACGAGTCCACATATTATAGAAGCTTTACTTGAAGTGGAAAAGACCATTTGACCCATTCTAATTCTATGGGACAGAGCCAGGTACACCGCTGTCTATTTTAGAGACAGGCTTGGGGAAAGATACAGTGAAAACAACCTCTGTGTGAAAGTTAGACACATAACAGACAGACACAGAGACAGTGCTGCAGTTCATTAGGTAGATACTGTAGAGAAGGTGTTCCCAGTGGAGAACAGAGACTGTGTTCCTCCAGGTGTCTTTGGGTGAAGAGGAAGCAGAACATTTGTAGTCTGCTGTGTCCAGAGAAGATGTGTTGGTGGGTAGAGACCTTACTCTACTGTCCAGAGTGTGAGTTTTGGTTTGGGGACAGGAGAGCTGCAGAGCGGGGTGAGATGAGGGTCACTCTCCAATTCCAAAACACGGATGGGAGAACGCCTTAGGGAGGACTGGCGGAATTGGTCAGCGTGGCACCTGCATCTGCTGCGTGGTCTGTGATTGGCTCTGGCCGGTGACCTCGGACCCGCGGCTGGCCAATCGGCTGAGGATGTTCCTCTCCGACATCTGCAGCCTCACGGCAACGGGTGGTATGCGGGCGATGGTTGCCGGGAGACGGGTGACGTCGGCCTTCATGTCACTCAGAAGCTCCTCAAGCTGTTTGAGAACTGAAGGAGAGAGACAGAGTTACCACCACCAAAGTCCAACTGACAGAGTTTAGGAAACAATGACGGGAGGGAGAGAAATAAGAAAAATAGATGATGGAAGTGTGTAAGAACAGCAGAGACAGAAAAGAGACAATGAGAAAGAAAGAGAGCGAGTCTGTGTGTGTGTGTAGCCTACTGTCATGACGTTGCCCTGTTGGTGAGGTTTATGACCCCCATAAATACCTTCCCCCTTTTCTCTCTCTACTAAACAGAATGGACACTTGGAAAGCCCTTTGTAACTTTTTGGTGACTGGGGGGCAGTATTGAGTAGCTTGGATAAATAAGGTGCCCAGAGTAAACTTCCTGCTACTCAGCCATAAAAGCTAGAATGTGCATATACAGTGGGGCAAAAAAAGTATTTAGTCAGCCACCAATTGTGCAAGTTCTCCCACTTAAAAAGATGAGGTCTGTAACACTTCAACTATGACAGACAAAATGAGAAGAAAAGAAATCCTGAAAATCACATTGCAGGATTTTTAATGAATTTATTTGCAAATTATTAGGACATAATTAGTCATCAATGTATGATCCATCCTGTGTATATGGAATTCTGTGTGATTTTTAGTAAATAAATAATTAAACTACATTTTGTAATTGCTGATTCAATTTTTTAGACAGGGTTCGTGAAGATAACAAATCATTTTACGATGTTCAGATGTGACTGAATAAGGTTACGTTTAATAATTCACTGCTATTGCTATAAAAGATTACCACATCTTTAAGAGTTTACAACAGCTCTATAAACATTCTTCTGTGGTGCCCCGACTTCCTAGTTAATTACGTTTCTATGATTAGTTTAATCAGGTAATATTAATGACAGAAAATTGATTTGATACAATAGCATGTGAAATATCAGTTAATCCATAGTGAAGACACAACACTACCTTTGTGCAGTACTGCGTTAGCAGGCTTGTTCCCTGACATGGACTCCTTGCTGAGGTGTTGGTGGGACTCAGCCAGACACTCCACCTCACTGAAGCGGGTGTTGAGGGCCATGGAGGGGTGGGCCGGGTCCTCAGACATGTTCAGGTAGGCTGCCCTGCGAAGCTGCTCCTCAATCACCAACGCCTGCTCCAACAACTAGAGTCCGAGGGGGGTACAGAGATGAGAGGGATATGAGGAGGAGAGAGGCAAAGAGAGAGAAGGAAGGGATATGACAGGAGGAGAGAGGGGAGAGGTAAACAGAGTAATTAACAGAAAGAAAGAAACAGTGCGAGAGAGGGTGGCTCAACAGAACACAGAGAGAGTGTGTTCCAATAGACAGAAGCAGCCAGAAACATCCCGCCAGCTCAGCGCACCTTAAACCTTCTGGCCAAGAACTTGTTCTTAATCTCCAGGAAGTTTCCTCGGCTCATCTCCCCCTTGAAGGGCTCGTTGAGGATAGCATACTTCACGTCGCTCTGCACGTCCTGCCAGCGAGCGTAACCGTGTCTGAGAGGCGCCACGGTCAAAGGTCATGACATCATAATGATTCACAGTCCTCCCACCAAACCTCTGACATCCTGCTGAGTAGTGCTGTGGTCTCCAACCCTGGTCCTATCGGTTTTAGTTCCAGCCCTGCACTAACATACCTGATCCAACTAATAACCTACTCCTCCACACTTTGATTAGCAGAGTGAGGTTGGTACAGAGTGAGGTTGGTACAGAGTGACCTTGGTACAGAGAGACGTTGGTACAGAGAGACGTTGGTACAGAGAGACGTTGGTACAGAGTGACGTTGGTACAGAGTGACCTTGGTACAGAGTGACCTTGGTACAGAGAGACCTTGGTACAGAGTGACCTTGGTACAGAGTGACCTTGGTACAGAGTGACCTTGGTACAGAGTGACCTTGGTACAGAGTGACCTTGGTACAGAGTGACCTTGGTACAGAGAGACCTTGGTACAGAGAGACCTTGGTACAGAGAGACCTTGGTACAGAGAGACCTTGGTACAGAGAGACCTTGGTACAGAGAGACCTTGGTACAGAGACACCTTGGTACAGAGACACCTTGGTACAGAGACACCTTGGTACAGAGTGACGTTGGTGCAGAGTGACGTTGGTGCAGAGTGACGTTGGTGCAGAGTGACGTTGGTACAGAGTGACGTTGGTACAGAGTGACGTTGGTACAGAGTGAAAGGATACTGTATGATGCCGGCCAGCAGCCAGTAGTCATGGCGACGATGCCAGATCTCAAATGTCTTCTTGGTGACGGTCGCCGCCCTCTCCTCGTTCTGCCACAGAGAGTGGAGCTCTGGAGAGAGAGATGTTAAGAGAGACTGAAAATGAACAAATGACAGTTTGCATCCCCCTGCCCCCAATGGTTACTAGATAAGGTTAGGGAGTTGGGGAGGGATCGCTGATCCTAGATCTGTGTGTGTACCTGTAAATCCTCCATCTGCGATGTTGAACATGAACCTCTGCTTGGTAGCCTTCTTCTTCTCCTCACTCACATTCACCGCCATCGCTGCTGCTGCCACTCCTTCTTTACTGTTCTCTCCATTCTGCAGCTTGCCAGACTCCTCGCTCTTCAAACCATCTTTCTCCTCTTTTTGCTCTGAAGGGAGGAAGAATACTGGGTTAGCACCATATGTTTGTTCGTGTGTGTGTGCATAAATGAGTGTAAGGAACAGAAGAACCTACCTTTCTTGTCCTCTGCAAGAGGACTGGTGTCCATCTTCTCCTCTTTGCTCTCCTCCACTATAACAGAGAGAACACAGGTCAGGGGTCACAACCACAGGAGACATGACCTTAATACAATATCTGTGTCACGCTGACTTTCCCGACTGACCTTTTGGCTTGGCCTCCTGTGACACTGCTGTGGCCTCTGACCCTTCACCTTTGACCTCAGTGGGGGAATCGTTCTCCTTGTCTGCCGTCTCCTTTTGGGTTTCCTTGGTTTCCTTCTCTTCAGTCTCTTTATCCTCCTTCTCTTCTGTGTCTTTGTTCTTTTCTTTGTCGTTCTCTGTGGTGGAGGACTCTCCCTCTGCCTCTTTCCTTTCAGATCGTTTTTCCATCTCGTCTGGGATTTCAATAATCTGTGAGGAGGAAAAAGGGGTCAGGATTGGGGTAGTGATGGGATGACATCGCAATCTAGGCGGAGGGTGCAGTATAATGTAATAAATAATGTTCACCTCTGGGTCTTCTGTCTTGCTGTGCACCCTGCAGTCCTTTTCTGCCTCTCCCTCCTTATTTACCTCTGTCTCCTTGCCAGTGTCTTCAGACTTAGTGAGGTCCTCTGTTAGCGACAAAGGGAGCGTGAGAATGATTGAGTATGTTTTCATCTTACTGTGTTTGTGTGTACCTGGGGCGGGGATGTTGGGCTGTGTGTGTGTGTGTGTGTGTGTACCTGGGGCGGGGATGTTGGGCTGTGTGTGTGTACCTGGGGCGGGGATGTTGGGCTGTGTGTGTGTGTGTGTGTGTGTACCTGGGGCGGGGATGTTGGGCTGTGTGTGTGTACCTGGGGCGGGGATGTTGGGCTGTGTGTGTGTGTGTGTGTGTACCTGGGGCGGGGATGTTGGGCTGTGTGTGTGTACCTGGGGCGGGGATGTTGGGCTGTGTGTGTGTGTGTGTGTGTGTGTACCTGGGGTGGGGATGTTGGGCTGTGTGTGTGTACCTGGGGCGGGGATGTTGGGCTGTGTGTGTTTGTGTACCTGGGGCGGGGGTGTTGGGCTGTGTGTGTGTGTGTGTGTGTGTACCTGGGGCAGGGGTGTTGGGCTGTGTGTGTGTGTGTGTGTGTGTGTGTGTGTGTGTGTGTGTGTGTGTGTGTGTGTGTGTGTGTGTGTGTGTGTGTGTGTGTGTGTGTGTGTGTGTGTGTGTGTGTGTGTACCTGGGTCAGGGGTGTTGGGCTGTGTGTGTGTGTGTACCTGGGGCGGGGATGTTGGGCTGTGTGTGTGTGTGTGTGTGTGTGTGTACCTGGGGCAGGGGTGTTGGGCTGTGTGTGTGTGTACCTGGGGCAGGGGTGTTGGGCTGCGTGTGTGTGTGTGTGTGTGTGTGTGTGTGTGTGTGTGTGTGTGTGTGTGTGTGTGTGTGTGTGTGTGTGTGTGTACCTGGGGCAGGGGTGTTGGGCTGTGTGTGTGTGTGTGTGTGTGTGTACCTGGGGCGGGGATGTTGGGCTGTGTGTGTGTGTGTGTGTGTGTGTGTGTGTGTGTGTGTGTGTGTACCTGGGGCGGGGGTGTTGGGATGTGTGTGTGTGTGTGTGTGTGTGTGTACCTGGGGCGGGGGTGTTGGGCTGTGTGTCAGCGGGGGTTCCAGTAGAAGGTGTTTTGACATCCTCTCCAGCAGCGATGGCTGCCAGCCTCCTGTTCTCCTCTAGCTCCATCATCCAGGGCATGGACCACTGGCCGTTCACATGCTCAAACTCCTGCACCTGGACATCAATACATTCACCAATTAGATGAAAACAAAACAACAAATGATCAACTGATAACACCAATGACTGATCAGAAAAAATACCAAATGTTGTAAACAAACAACATTGCTTACTTTCTTCCTGATCAATGACATCACGCCGATGCGAGTAAGGACGTGTTGTCGTGACAACCCCTCCCGTGGAACCCCGTCAGCGAAGGTCTCCGCTCCGTCAGCCCCCGGCTCACAGAGATGACGCATGAAGAGAGAGACATACGCCCTGAGAGGGAGAGAGAATACTGTTATAAGGACCCCTGGGAACACACACACATAAAGACTGCACACACACGCACAAATAGATAGACCATAGACATTAACACACAGACTCACTTGAACTCTTTCTCAGACTTCCCCCTGAGGTCTCTGACCAGCCACTGGGTGGTGAAGGCATCCTGAGGAGGCATCCCATAGCGCATCACTGCATTCAGGAATGCCTTCCTCTGGCGCGCATTGAAGCCCAACACCTAAGAGAGAAAGAGAGAGAGAGAGAGGGGGGTGGTTAGAGCAACATACACACTGAAAGAGACAAAAGACAAGTGGTAAAGAGAGAGAGGAAAATGTGCAGGCAGAAGTAGACATAGTGAAAGAAAAGACTGCTTGTAGAGGAAGATATGAAGAGAACAATGTTGATTTTTATTTTGAGAGTGACAGACGATGAGAGACTGATAGAAGTCGCAGTCTGACCTCAATGTTGCCTCCCACTCTGGCCAACAGGGGGGGCAGCGGTTTGTCCCTTTCATTCCTCAGCCCCTTGCGGCTTGGCCTGCGGGAGTTGGCTGGTTGGAGGGAGAAACACAGGTCATGTCATGTTAGTCTCACACACACACACACACTACACTCACACACAGAAAATACACACACAATTCATCCTGCAATAGAGTTGGGGTAAACTCCATACATCACTATATGAGATTTTGATTGAATGACCCCTCAAAACAGCATGGAATTGTGTGCTATTCTACCCCTCTACCGGATGTTGTTTTCGCAAGCCTTTGCAATTTTTACAACCAATTGCAGATAAAAGTTGCAGACAGACCTATTTGAAATAGTGTACCATAGAATATGACATGATAAGAGATTCAAAAAGACATTAATTGATTCATTGTTGCTGCATCATCAGTGAACTTGCTGAAAAAAACTCAGCGCAAGGAGGAAACTGTGTGTATCATTAGTTCACACCTCAGAAAACAGTCTCAAGGAGGAAACTGTGTGTATCATTAGTTCACACCTCAGAAAACAGTCTCAAGGAGGAAACTGTGTGTATCATTAGTTCACACCTCAGAAAACAGTCTCAAGGAGGAAACTGTGTGTATCATTAGTTCACACCTCAGAAAACAGTCTCAAGGAGGAAACTGTGTGTATCATTAGTTCACACCTCAGAAAACAGTCTCAAGGAGGAAACTGTGTGTATCATTAGTTCACACCTCAGAAAACAGTCTCAAGGAGGAAACTGTGTGTATCATTAGTTCACACCTCAGAAAACAGTCTCAAGGAGGAAACTGTGTGTATCATTAGTTCACACCTCAGAAAACAGTCTCAAGGAGGAAACTGTGTGTATCATTAGTTCACACCTCAGAAAACAGTCTCAAGGAGGAAACTGTGTGTATCATTAGTTCACACCTCAGAAAACAGTCTCAAGGAGGAAACTGTGTGTATCATTAGTTCACACCTCAGAAAACAGTCTCAAGGAGGAAACTGTGTGTATCATTAGTTCACACCTCAGAAAACAGTCTCAAACAGTTGCAAACGGTAAACGGTTTTGCTAACTAATAGCTAACTTTAACTATTTGCAAATCGTTACAACACAGTATGTAGCCATACTATTACATTTCAAATGTCTCTATTCCTTCAGCTCTTTTGTGAGTGTAATGTTTACTGTCCATTTTTTTATTGTTTATTTCACTTTTGTTTATTTTCTATTTCACTTTCTTTGGCAATGTAAATATATGTTTCCCATACCAATAAAGCCCTTTGAATTGAATTAGTAGCTATCATATTCACAGACGATGCTGCTACTCCTCGATATATCTGATCTTGAAAGAGCACTCACTCACTGACTGTCGCAATCGAAGCGGTCGGATGATCGAAAGAAACACCTCAATATTGAAAAACGTAACCGCGAGTAGCTACTGTATCTGTCGCGCTGTAATAAAATCCGCTCTGAATGTTCTGTGATGCGAACGTCAACTGAGGCAAGTGGACATCTCCCGATTCATCTTCTGTCAATGTGTTTACCGTTTAGCATGGAAATATTTACAATTATGACAGGATTTAGAGTCGCTCACTCAGGGTGAAATCTGCAGTCATTACTATTTCATTTACCACGGCGGCGTAATCGGTAACTCATCTGACGTTCAATCAATAGATCAATGGTTTGAACCCAGACCACAGCATGTCACATTTCTGACTAACATCGTATTAATTATTGTTTTGCCACCAAAACACTTCTTTATATAGAATATATATTTTATTTCTTACATAATACATACACACAAATGTCCTGGATTTTTGTGTGAATTTAATCAATGAAAATGTTTTTCCAACAATGTAAAGGAAAAGGTATTCTACACCAGCATTTTAACCTGCAACCCTTCCATTTCAAAACACTTGTAGTTTAACCAAATGTCATGTTGACCACATTCATATATTATCTTAACAATGATTGGATATCCATAAACTCAAAGAATAGACGTCATCATAGGTGCTTTCAACAGTTTCTTCTAATTCTATGTATGAGCACCACACTATAAACCTCAAAATAAGAATTTGAACAGATCCTGAAAAAGAACATGGATGATTCACTGTACAGAATTGATATATTCTGACCATGTTGCTGCCCTCTCTTACAAGTCGATGCAGGAGTTAGTCTGTTTCTGTATAATCTGTAGGGGCCGTTTGAAAGACGTTAGCATGGGACACAGCTTCGTAACACTCCTGGTAGAACTGACCTTAACCACAGATCTATAATCAGATTATTCTATCCCCGATCCTAAATGAACCATTAGGGGGATGAACAAATATCTAACCCTGTATCAGTAGTTAGGGCTTACCGCCCTTTCTAACTGCCGTTGGCCATTAAGTATTGGGTTTGTGCTTCTGCTTACTTACACTTGATGTGTGGAATAGTTTCATATTATTATCGTTTAATTGGCATCTGTTACAACTGGCTGACAGAATCAGTTGCTCCCTCTCGCGCTCATTCTCACACACAAATGCACACACTTTCACTTTCTGTCGTTTGCAGGAAAACACACAAGCAAACACTAATTTGAACTGGCACATACAGAGATTCATTTATTTGCACATACACAGACTCATACAGTACATTCGGAAAGTATTCAGACCCCTTCACTCTTTCAATATTTAGTTACATTTCAGCCTGGTTCTAAAACAGATTCGTTTTTCCCCCCTCATCAATGTACACACAATATTCCATAGCAAAAACAGGTTTGGAGAAATTCTTGCAAATGTATTAAAAAAAAATTTTTTTTAATGGAAATATCACATTTACTTAAGTATTCAACCCTTTACTCAGTACTTTGTTGAAGCCTCTTTGGCAGTGATTACAGCCTTGAGTCTTCTTGGGTATGACGCTACAAGCTTGGTACACCTGTATTTGGAGCATTTCTCTCATTCTTCTCTTTGAAAATGTTTATTTGATATATTTCACCTTTATTTAACCAGGTAGACTAGTTGAGAACAAGTTCTCATTTGCAACTGCGACCTGGCCAAGATAAAGCAAAGCAGTGTGACACAGACAACAACAGAGTTACACATGGAGTAAACAATAAACAAGCCAATAACACAATAAACAAGTCATAAACAAGTCACGCTCCCCATCCAACCTGACAGAGCTTGAGAGGATCTGCAGAGAAGAATGGGGAGTTTCTCCCCTCATACAGGTGTGACAAGGTTGTAGCGTCATACCCAAGAAGACTCAAGGCTGTAATCACTGCCAAAGGGGCTTCAACAAAGTACTGAGTAAAGGGTTGAATATTTATGTAAATGTTTTTTTATTTTTTTAATCAATGTGCAAAAATGTCTGAAAACCTGTTTTGCTTTGTCATTATGGGGTATTGTGTGTAGATTGATGAAGGACATTTTTTGATTTTAGAATAAGGCTGTAACGTAACAAAATGTGGAAAAAGTGAAGGGGTCTGAATACTTTCCGAATGCCCTGTAACCAATATGAATTCATGACAAAAGTGTTTGTTACCTTCTGATCGCTCATCAAAGTCCTCATCTCCCTCCTCTGAGGCCACAGAGTAATCTGAGTTGTTGTCAGACTGATCCTCCTGCCAATCTGCATATAGAATGGGGAGAGATGGGAGGGGAAGAGACAGGATTAGCCAATCAGAGAGTTTTAGGAAACAGACCGCTCTGTTTTCAGGGGAGAAGGAAGAGAGAGTGAAGAACAGATACAATCACATAGACAGAAACTCACTTCAACCAACTTCACAAGAAAACTAAACTAGTCAATACCAAAGACATTAACAAGGTTGGGGTCACTTTCTTGTCAATGGGCAAACATGAATTGTTGAACATGAATTGAATTTCAATTCTCTTCCTGAATTGGAATTGACCCTAATCTTGTTAGAGACAGACAGGAGAGAGTACTGAGACAGTAACAAGGAAACATCATGCCCATGCTTAATCCTAGAATACTACTAGAAACACCAAAAAAAACACAGAGGACAGAGATGGGACATGGACAAATATTTAGTACAAACACAAACACACTCACATGCTCCAACATAACATGAAAGATACACACACCCTACCTACCACAGACATAAACACACCTCCACATACACACACACACAGAGTAGTTTAAAAAAAGGTTGCATTGTGCAGCGCTGTTCTGTACCCCGTCTACTACCTCGTTCCTCCTGAGAGCCGTCGTTGTAGTTGACAGGCTTGCGGGTCCTCTTGCCCTTTCCCAGGTTACGGGCCAGGTCCTCCTGCTGCTGCTCATAGTGGTGTCTCAGCAGTTTCTCCCAGTAGTCTGGGTCTACTGACTCCTCCTGTTTAATCACCTCACGCTGCACCTCCTCCTCCTGGACACACACACACAGGTTAGCAATGATGGAAGAACTCCTATACTAACACACAAACAGGTTAGCAATGATGGAAGAACTCATAAACGAACTAACACACACAGGTTAGCAATGATAGAAGAACCCGTATACTAACGAACACACACACACACAGGTTAGCAATGATAGAAGAACCCGTATACTAACTAACACACACAGGTTAGCAATGATAGAAGAACCCGTATACTAACGAACACACACACACACACACACAGGTTAGCAATGATAGGAGAACCCGTATACTAACTAACACACACAGGTTAGCAATGACGGAAGAACTCGTATAATAACTAACACAAACAGGTTAGCAATGATGGAAGAACTCGTATACTAACTAACACACAGGTTAGCAATGATAGAAGAACCCGTATACTAACTAACACACACAGGTTAGCAATAATGGAAGAACTCGTATACTAACACGCACAGGTTAGCAATAATGGAAGAACTCATACACAAACACACACAGGTTAGCAATGATGGAAGAATCCGTATACTAACTAACACACACAGGTTAGCAATGATAGAAGAACCCGTATACTAACTAACACACAGGTTAGCAATGATAGAAGAACCCGTATACTAACTAACACACACACAGGTTAGCAATGATGGAAGAACTCGTATACTAACTAACACACAGGTTAGCAATGATAGAAGAACCCGTACAATAACTAACACACACAGGTTAGCAATGATGGAAGAACTCGTATACTAACACACACAAAGGTTAGCAATGATGGAAGAACTTGTATACTAACACGCACATAGCTTAGCAATAATGGAGGAACTCATACACTAACACACACAGGTTAGCAATGATGGAAGAACTCGTATACTAACTAACACACAGGTTAGCAATGATAGAAGAACCCGTATACTAACTAACACACACACAGGTTAGCAATGATGGAAGAACTCGTATACTAAGGAACACACACAGGTTAGCAATGATGGAAGAACTCGTATACTAACTAACACACAGGTTAGCAATGATAGAAGAACCCGTATACTACCTAACACACACACAGGTTAGCAATGATGGAAGAACTCATAAACGAACTAACACACAGGTTAGCAATGATAGAAGAACCCGTATACTAACGAACACACACACACACACACACACAGGTTAGCAATGATAGGAGAACCCATATACTAACTAACACACACAGGTTAGCAATGATGGAAGAACACAAAAACGAACTAACACACACACACACACACACACACAGGTTAGCAATGATAGGAGAACCCGTATACTACCTAACACACACACACAGGTTAGCAATGATGGAAGAACTCATAAACGAACTAACACACAGGTTAGCAATGATAGAAGAACCCGTATACTAACGAACACACACACACACACACACAGGTTAGCAATGATAGGAGAACCCATATACTAACTAACACACACAGGTTAGCAATGATGGAAGAACTCGTATAATAACTAACACAAACAGGTTAGCAATGATGGAAGAACTCGTATAATAACTAACACAAACAGGTTAGCAATGATGGAAGAACTCGTATACAACCTAACACACACACACACACACACAGGTTAGCAATGATGGAAGAACTCGTATACTAACTAACACACAGGTTAGCAATGATAGAAGAACCCGTATACTAACTAACACACACACAGGTTAGCAATGATGGAAGAACTCGTATACTAAGGAACACACACAGGTTAGCAATGATGGAAGAACTCGTATACTAACTAACACACAGGTTAGCAATGATAGAAGAACCCGTATACTAACTAACACACACACAGGTTAGCAATGATGGAAGAACTCGTATACTAAGGAACACACACAGGTTAGCAATGATGGAAGAACTCGTATACTAACTAACACACAGGTTAGCAATGATAGAAGAACCCGTATACTACCTAACACACACACAGGTTAGCAATGATGGAAGAACACATAAACGAACTAACACACAGGTTAGCAATGATAGAAGAACTCATAAACGAACTAACACACACAGGTTAGCAATGATAGAAGAGCCCGAATACTACCTAACACACACACAGGTTAGCAATGATGGAAGAACACATAAACGAACTAACACACAGGTTAGCAATAATGGAAGAACTCGTATACTAACACGCACAGGTTAGCAATAATGGAAGAACTCATACACTAACACACACAGGTTAGCAATGACGGAAGAACTCGTATAATAACTAACACAAACAGGTTAGCAATGATGGAAGAACTCGTATACTAACTAACACACAGGTTAGCAATGATAGAAGAACCCGTATACTAACTAACACACACAGGTTAGCAATAATGGAAGAACTCGTATACTAACACGCACAGGTTAGCAATAATGGAAGAACTCATACACAAACACACACAGGTTAGCAATGATGGAAGAATCCGTATACTAACTAACACACACAGGTTAGCAATGATAGAAGAACCCGTATACTAACTAACACACAGGTTAGCAATGATAGAAGAACCCGTATACTAACTAACACACACACAGGTTAGCAATGATGGAAGAACTCGTATACTAACTAACACACAGGTTAGCAATGATAGAAGAACCCGTACAATAACTAACACACACAGGTTAGCAATGATGGAAGAACTCGTATACTAACACACACAAAGGTTAGCAATGATGGAAGAACTTGTATACTAACACGCACATAGCTTAGCAATAATGGAGGAACTCATACACTAACACACACAGGTTAGCAATGATGGAAGAACTCGTATACTAACTAACACACAGGTTAGCAATGATAGAAGAACCCGTATACTACCTAACACACACACAGGTTAGCAATGATGGAAGAACTCATAAACGAACTAACACACAGGTTAGCAATGATAGAAGAACCCGTATACTAACGAACACACACACACACACACACACAGGTTAGCAATGATAGGAGAACCCATATACTAACTAACACACACAGGTTAGCAATGATGGAAGAACACAAAAACGAACTAACACACACACACACACACACACACAGGTTAGCAATGATAGGAGAACCCGTATACTACCTAACACACACACACAGGTTAGCAATGATGGAAGAACTCATAAACGAACTAACACACAGGTTAGCAATGATAGAAGAACCCGTATACTAACGAACACACACACACACACACACAGGTTAGCAATGATAGGAGAACCCATATACTAACTAACACACACAGGTTAGCAATGATGGAAGAACTCGTATAATAACTAACACAAACAGGTTAGCAATGATGGAAGAACTCGTATAATAACTAACACAAACAGGTTAGCAATGATGGAAGAACTCGTATACAACCTAACACACACACACACACACACAGGTTAGCAATGATGGAAGAACTCGTATACTAACTAACACACAGGTTAGCAATGATAGAAGAACCCGTATACTAACTAACACACACACAGGTTAGCAATGATGGAAGAACTCGTATACTAAGGAACACACACAGGTTAGCAATGATGGAAGAACTCGTATACTAACTAACACACAGGTTAGCAATGATAGAAGAACCCGTATACTAACTAACACACACACAGGTTAGCAATGATGGAAGAACTCGTATACTAAGGAACACACACAGGTTAGCAATGATGGAAGAACTCGTATACTAACTAACACACAGGTTAGCAATGATAGAAGAACCCGTATACTACCTAACACACACACAGGTTAGCAATGATGGAAGAACACATAAACGAACTAACACACAGGTTAGCAATGATAGAAGAACTCATAAACGAACTAACACACACAGGTTAGCAATGATAGAAGAGCCCGAATACTACCTAACACACACACAGGTTAGCAATGATGGAAGAACACATAAACGAACTAACACACAGGTTAGCAATAATGGAAGAACTCGTATACTAACACGCACAGGTTAGCAATAATGGAAGAACTCATACACTAACACACACAGGTTAGCAATGATGGAAGAACCCGTATACTAACTAACACACACAGGTTAGCAATGATAGAAGAACCCGTATACTAACTAACACACAGGTTAGCAATGATAGAAGAACCCGTATACTAACTAACACACACAAAGGTTAGCAATGATGGAAGAACTCGTATACTAACTAACACACAGGTTAGCAATGATAGAAGAACCCGTATACTAACTAACACACACACAGGTTAGCAATGATGGAAGAACTCGTATACTAACGAACACACAGGTTAGCAATGATAGAAGAACCCCTATACTAACGAACACACACACACAGTTTAGCAATGATAGGAGAACCCGTATACTAACTAACACACACAGGTTAGCAATGATAGAAGAACCCGTATACTACCTAACACACACACACACAGGTTAGCAATGATGGAAGAACCCGTATACTAACTAACACACAGGTTAGCAATGATAGAAGAACCCGTATACTAACTAACACACAGGTTAGCAATGATAGAAGAACCCGTATACTAACTAACACACAGGTTAGCAATGATGGAAGAACTCATAAACGAACTAACACACAGGTTAGCAATGATAGAAGAACCCGTATACTAACGAACACACACACACACAGGTTAGCAATGATAGGAGAACCCGTATACTAACTAACACACACAGGTTAGCAATGATGGAAGAACTCGTATAATAACTAACACAAACAGGTTAGCATTGATGGAAGAACTCGTACAATAACTAACACAAACAGGTTAGCAATGATGGAAGAACTCGTATACAACCTAACACACACACACACACACACACACACACAGGTTAGCAATGATGGAAGAACTCGTATACTAACACACACAAAGGTTAGCAATGATGGAAGAACTTGTATACTAACACGCACACAGCTTAGCAATAATGGAGGAACTCATACACTAACACACACAGGTTAGCAATGATGGAAGAACTCGTATACTAACTAACACACAGGTTAGCAATGATAGAAGAACCCGTATACTAACTAACACACACACAGGTTTGCAATGATGGAAGAACTCGTATACTAAGGAACACACACAGGTTAGCAATGATGGAAGAACTCGTATACTAACTAACACACAGGTTAGCAATGATAGAAGAACCCGTATACTACCTAACACACACACACAGGTTAGCAATGATGGAAGAACTCATAAACGAACTAACACACAGGTTAGCAATGATAGAAGAACTCATAAACGAACTAACACACACAGGTTAGCAATGATAGAAGAACCCGAATACTACCTAACACACACACAGGTTAGCAATGATGGAAGAACACAAAAACGAACTAACACACACACACACACACACAGGTTAGCAATGATAGGAGAACCCGTATACTACCTAACACACACACACAGGTTAGCAATGATGGAAGAACTCATAAACGAACTAACACACAGGTTAGCAATGATAGAAGAACCCGTATACTAACGAACACACACACACACACACACAGGTTAGCAATGATAGGAGAACCCATATACTAACTAACACACACAGGTTAGCAATGATGGAAGAACTCGTATAATAACTAACACAAACAGGTTAGCAATGATGGAAGAACTCGTATAATAACTAACACAAACAGGTTAGCAATGATGGAAGAACTCGTATACAACCTAACACACACACACACACACACAGGTTAGCAATGATGGAAGAACTCGTATACTAACTAACACACAGGTTAGCAATGATAGAAGAACCCGTATACTAACTAACACACACACAGGTTAGCAATGATGGAAGAACTCGTATACTAAGGAACACACACAGGTTAGCAATGATGGAAGAACTCGTATACTAACTAACACACAGGTTAGCAATGATAGAAGAACCCGTATACTAACTAACACACACACAGGTTAGCAATGATGGAAGAACTCGTATACTAAGGAACACACACAGGTTAGCAATGATGGAAGAACTCGTATACTAACTAACACACAGGTTAGCAATGATAGAAGAACCCGTATACTACCTAACACACACACAGGTTAGCAATGATGGAAGAACTCATAAACGAACTAACACACAGGTTAGCAATGATAGAAGAACTCATAAACGAACTAACACACACAGGTTAGCAATGATAGAAGAACCCGAATACTACCTAACACACACACAGGTTAGCAATGATGGAAGAACACATAAACGAACTAACACACAGGTTAGCAATGATGGAAGAACACAAAAACGAACTAACACACACACACACACACACACACACACACACACACACACACACACACACACACACACACACACACACACACACACACACACACACAGGTTAGCAATGATAGGAGAACCCGTATACTACCTAACACACACACACAGGTTAGCAATGATGGAAGAACTCATAAACGAACTAACACACAGGTTAGCAATGATAGAAGAACCCGTATACTAACGAACACACACACACACAGGTTAGCAATGATAGGAGAACCCATATACTAACTAACACACACAGGTTAGCAATGATGGAAGAACTCGTATAATAACTAACACAAACAGGTTAGCAATGATGGAAGAACTCGTATAATAACTAACACAAACAGGTTAGCAATGATGGAAGAACTCGTATACAACCTAACACACACACACACACACACACAGGTTAGCAATGATGGAAGAACTCGTATAATAACTAACACAAACAGGTTAGCAATGATGGAAGAACTCATATACAACCTAACACACACACACACACACACACACACACACACACACACACACACACACACACACACACACAGGTTAGCAATGATGGAAGAACTCGTATACTAACACACACACAGGTTAGCAATGATGGAAGAACTCGTATACTAACACACACACAGGTTAGTAATAATGGAAGAACTCGTATACTAACACACACACAGCTTAGCAATAATGGAAGAACTCATACACTAACACACACAGGTTAGCAATGATGGAAGAACTTGTATACTAACACACACACAGGTTAGCAATGATGGAAGAACTTGTATACTAACACACACACAGGTTAGCAATGATGGAAGAACTTGTATACTAACTAACACACACAGGTTAGCAATGATAGAAGAACTCATATACTAACTAACACACACAGGTTAGCAATGATGAAGAACTGGTGTACTAACGCACACACAGATACGCAATGACAGAAGAACTCGTATACTAACGCACACACACACACACACACACACACACACGTGAGCAATGATGGAATAACACTTATACAAATAAACACACACATACACAGGTTAGCAATGTTGGAAGAACTTGCATACAAACACATACAAGTGTAATAACACAGACTCAGAATTATGGGTCATCTCTCCTGTTCATCACCTTCCACAGTATCTCTCTCACACACACACCTCCTCCTCCTCGTCCTTGACGACGTATTGGGCCACTTTGAAGGAGCTGAGGTACTCGTTCATGCTCTGGATCTCTGTGTCCTCAGTGGACTCTGACTCCTGGTTCCTGTCCAGCAGTCTGTCTATGGCCTTGTCATCATAATGGATGACCTGGCTGTCATCCTCCTTGTTGTCCCCTGAGACAGAAAGGGACAAGGGAAGAGAGTGGCATACAATGAAAGACCTGGCTGTCATCCTCCTTGTTGTCCCCTGAGATGGAAAGGGACAAGGAAAGAGAGTGGCATACAATGAAAGACCTGGCTGTCATCCTCCTTGTTGTCCCCTGAGACAGAAAGGGACAAGGAAAGAGAGTGGCATACAATGAAAGACCTGGCTGTCATCCTCCTTGTTGTCCCCTGAGACAGAAAGGGACAAGGAAAGAGAGTGACATACAATGAAATACCTGGCTGTCATCCTCCTTGTTGTCCCCTGAGACAGAAAGGGACAAGGAAAGAGAGTGACATACAATGAAAGACCTGGCTGTCATCCTCCTTGTTGTCCCCTGAGACAGAAAGGGACAAGAAAAGAGAGTGACATACAATGAAAGAGTGTGTAAGAAAGACTGGAGAGGCCACACACCTAGTTTCCAGGTTGTTAGTTTGAAGGAAAACCAGCAGGCATTACGGCCCCCGACAATGGGAATGACTACCTGTTTGGAGTGGACTGACCTGGTTATGGTTAGTAGTTAGTGACTCACCCTCTCCCAGCTCGTCCTTGAACAGCTCCTCTGTTCCAAACTTGAGGATGTCATCCAGCTCCTGTTTAGACATGGAACCTGTCTTACTGCCCAGCCCAGGACGCACCACCAGGTGGGTCAACATCATCTTCTTCTTAGCCACCTGGAGGAGAGGATGAGAGGAGAATTAGTGTCTGTATTTTACCTACCACTCTGTATGAGTCTGGTAGGCCTTGGTATACTGGGTTTACCTGAGTGATCCTCTCTTCCACAGACGCCTTGGTAACGAAGCGATAGATCATAACCTTCTTATTCTGACCAATCCTGTGAGCTCTGCTGAATGCCTGAGAGAAATATAGGGGAAGAGATTGGAAGAGGAGAGATGAGCAGGAGGCATGCGTCAAGTGTGTGTGTGTGTGTGTGTGTGTGTGTGTGTGTGTGTGTGTGTGTGTGTGTGTGTGTGTGTGTGTGTGTGTGTGTGTGTGTGTGTGTGTGTGTACCTGGATGTCGT
This sequence comes from Oncorhynchus masou masou, assembly GCF_036934945.1. Classification (NCBI taxonomy): domain Eukaryota; kingdom Metazoa; phylum Chordata; class Actinopteri; order Salmoniformes; family Salmonidae; genus Oncorhynchus; species Oncorhynchus masou. The sequence goes on along the minus strand of NC_088240.1, from coordinate 76,312,399 downwards.
TGTGGGGGTTCCAGTCGGAGTCGTAGATGACGACGGTGTCGGCGGTTGCCAGATTGATGCCCAACCCTCCCGCTCTGGTAGAGAGCAGGAAGGCAAACTGAGGGGCGCCAGGAGCTGAGGAGAGAGAGAGGAGAAGGGAGAGAAAGAGGGAGGGAGGTGACAAAAGACAAATAGAAACTTCCAATTCAGATTTTTTCCCAGTTAAAGTTACTGTTCCAATTGTGCTGTCGTTAGTGTATCCATGAACCCATGTGTGTGTGTCTCACCGTTGAAGCGGTCGATGGCCTCCTGTCTCATGCCCCCCGTTACACCTCCATCAATCCTCTCGTACTTATAACCCTCGTTCTCCAGGAAGTCCTCCAGCAGGTCCAACATCTTAGTCATCTACCAGGAGACAGAGACAGTTAGTGTGTGTGTGTGTGTGTGTGTGGTGTGTGTGTGTGGTGTGTGGTGTGTGGTGTGTGTGTGTGTGGTGTGTGTGTGTGTACCTGAGAGAAGACGAGCACTCTATGTCCTCCCTCCTTGAGTTTAACCATCATCTTTTGCAGCAGAGTCAGTTTCCCAGAAGCCCTTGTGAGGGCACTGCCCTCGTACATTCCGTTTGGAATCTTTGGCGCCTCCTGCAGGAAATCAATCAAACATCAGTCAATTAATTAATTAAAGCTCATCATCAAGCAGACTGCATCCAGATCAAAGCATCTTAACACATTCTGTTTAGTCCATATTAGGTTTAGTTCTGGAAATATAACCAACAAAATCATATACATTCAAGACAACATTTACTCGTATACAAACACACAGACACAGATCGATGCCCTCCTTCAAGCACCGAATCATTGTTATGGCCCATGTCTCAGAGAATGGGTTGAGATCGTACCATTGCGGCTCCGGGAAAGAGGTAGGGGTGGTTGCAACACTTCTTGAGGTCCATGACCACGTTGAGCAGGGACACTTGGTTTCCTCCTCCGCGGGTGTTCAGGGCGTCAAAGTTACGCGTCAAGATGAACTTGTAGTACTTCCTGCATCACACAATTAAATTAATACCAGAAAACAAGAATTAGAAGCCAACATGAGACTTCTGCAACACTACACAACTGATATTCAATCCTCTATTTACTTATTTTCTATACTTCTTCTCTACTCATTAGCATGTGCTAGCACTGATTGTACTGTATTGTTGAGGGAGATAGCAAGTAAGCATTTCGCTGCACCTTTTAGACCTGCTGTAAACTGTGTATGTGGCGAATTTGATTTGATTGCTAGCACCATCCTCCCCACCCTCCCCTCGTCCTCCTCATCACTTACTTCTGCATGGGGCTGAGCTCCACTCGTAGGATGAGCTCTGTCTTGGTGGGCATGTGTTTGAAGACGTCGGCCTTCAGTCTCCTGAGCATGTGTGGTCCCAGCATGTCATGCAACTTCTTGATCTGGTCTTCTTTGGCGATGTCAGCAAATTCTTCCAGGAACCCCTCTAGGTTACTGCAGAGCAGAGAGGGAGAGAAGAGGGGGGGGGGGGGGCTTTTGTTATTGTTTTGGTTACTGGATTTTTTCAAAAGGAAACATCAGGACTACAAAACACTAAGCAATAGCAGCACTCACTCACACACACCCACACATACACCCACAGTAGTGTAGGCATACTGACTTGAATCTCACTGGGGTGAGGAAGTTGAGCAGGTGGAAGAGTTCCTCCAGGTTGTTCTGTAGAGGTGTACCAGTCAGCAGCAGCTTGTGCTGGAGAGGGTAGTTATTCAGAATCCTAAAGAACTACACAGAGAGAGATAGAGACAGCGTTTTATACTTCCGCTGTCCTCTTCACAAAACAGGGTGATTGATCTATCATCTTTGACAGGTTATAACCATAACTATACTAACAAACGCTGTATTCAGTATGCAATGATATGTCATACTATAATGGTTATGGTACTGGTTAAAAAAATAATGGTTATGGTACTGGTTATGACTATAATGGTTATGGCTATAATGGTTCTGGTACTGGTTATGGCTATAATGGTTATGGTACTGGTTATGACTATAATGGTTATGGTACTGGTTATTACTATAATGGTTATTGTACTGGTTATGGCTATAATGGTTATGGTACTGGTTATGACTATAACGGTTATGGTACTGGTTATGACTATAATGGTTATGGCTATAATGGTCCTGCCTATAATGGTTATGGTACTGGTCCTGCCAATAATGGTTATGGTACTGGTTATGGCTATAATGGTTATGACTGTAATGGTTATGGCTATAATGGTTATGGTACTGGTTATGACTATAATGGTTATGGTACTGGTTATTACTATAATGGTTATTGTACTGGTTATGGCTATAATGGTTATGGTACTGGTTATGACTATAACGGTTATGGTACTGGTTATGACTATAATGGTTATGGCTATAATGGTCCTGCCTATAATGGTTATGGTACTGGTCCTGCCAATAATGGTTATGGTACTGGTTATGGCTATAATGGTTATGGTACTGGTTATGACTATAATGGTTATGGTACTGGTTATGACTATAATGGTTATGGCTATAATGGTCCTGCCTATAATGGTTATGGTACTGGTTATGGCTATAATGGTTGTGGTACTGGTTATGACTATAATGGTTATGGTACTGGTTATGGCTATAATGGTTATGGTACTGGTTATGACTATAATGGTTATGGTACTGGTTATGGCTATAATGGTCCTGCCTATAATGGTTATGGTACTGGTTATGACTATAATGGTTATGGCTATAATGGTCCTGCCTATAATGGTTATGGTACTGGTTATGACTATAATGGTTATGGTACTGGTTATGACTATAATGGTTATGGTACTGGTTATGACTATAATGGTTATGGTACTGGTTATGGCTATAATGGTTATGGTACTGGTTATGGCTATAATGGTTATGGCTATAATGATTCTGACTAATAGTTACGGTACTGGTCCTGCCTATAATGGTTATGGTACTGGTTATGGCTATAATGGTTAAGGTACTGGTCCTGCCTATAATGGTTATGGTACTGGTTATGACTATAATGGTTATGGCTATAATGATTCTGCTTATAATGGTTATGGTACTGGTTATGACTATAATGGTTATGGTACTGGTTATGACTATAATGGTTATGGTACTGGTTATGACTATAATGGTTATGGCTATAATGGTTATGGCTATAATGGTTAAGGTACTGGTTATGACTATAATGGTTATGACTATAATGGTTAAGGTACTGGTTATCACTATAATGGGTATGGTACTGGTTATGACTATAATGGTTAAGGTACTGGTTATGACTATAATTGTTATGACAATAATGGTTATGGTACTGGTTATGACTATAATGGTTAAGGTGCTGGTTATGACTATAATGGTTATGGTACTGGTTATGTCTATAATGGTTATGGTACTGGTTATGTCTATAATTGTTATGGTACTGGTTATGACTATAATGGTTATGGTACTGGAAATGACTATAATAGTTATGGTACTGGTTATGTCTATAATTGTTATGGTACTGGTTCTGACTAATAGTTACGGTACTGGTCCTGCCTATAATGGTTATGGTACTGGTTATGGCTATAATGGTTATGGTACTGGTTATGACTATAATGGTTATGGTACTGGTTATGACTATAATGGTTATGGTACTGGATATGACTATAATGGTTCTAGCTATAATACTTATGGTACTGGTTCTGCATATAATGGTTGTGGCTATAATGGTTCTGACAATAATGGTTATGGTACTGGTTATGTCTATAATGGTTATGGTACTGGTTATGACTATAATGGTTATGGTACTGGTTATGAATATAATGGTTATGGTACTGGTTATGTCTATAATTGTTATGGTACTGGTTATGACTATACTGGTTATGGTACTGGTTATGACTATAATGGCTATGGTACTGCTTATGACTATAATGGTTATTGTACTGGTTATGACTATAATGGTTACGGTACTGGTTATGTCTATAATGGTTATTGTACTGGTTATGACTATAATGGTTAAGGTACTGGTTATGACTATAATGGTTAAGGTACTGGTTATTACTATAATGGTTATTGTACTGGTTATGACTATAATGGTTATTGTACTGGTTATGACTATAATGGTTACGGTACTGGTTATGTCTATAATGGTTATTGTACTGGTGTGTGTCTGACCTTTGACTGGTTGTTCTTCAGCCTGTGTGCCTCATCCACCACCAGACAGGCCCAGTCTATGGAGCCCAGCACAGCCTGGTCTATAGTGATCAGCTCATAGGACGTCAGCAGGACATGGAACTTCACCGATGAGTCTTTCTGCAGGGTGACAGAGCGAGAGGGAGGGGGCAGAGGATTAGGAGGTAACAATAAAGACACAATGAGAAGAAAAATCAACAACAACAAACATGACCGCACATTGTCAGTCTCCCCATCCTCCCATCCCACTCATCTCTCACCCTCATCTTAGAGGCCTTCTTGCCCCCCCGGATGGCATTGCCCTCGAAGGAGAACTCGTTTTCTCTGATGACGGCTCTGCTGTCCTTGTCTCCTACATAGGTCACCACGTACATGTCCGGGGCCCACAACTCAAACTCTCTCTCCCAGTTAATAATGGTGGAGAGGGGGGCGCTCACCAGGAATGGGCCCTTTGAATGACCCTGGAGAGGTGGAAGGTCAGGGGTTAATAGGTGAGTGAGTAAAACACTTTAGATGAATCAGAAAAGAGAAGTGCCTAAGTCCGATTTAGATGCTCTGCCCTTATCCCCTAACATTGGACTGATCATTCACGTCGCTAGGTATTTAGCAGTAGGGTAATAACTCATCCTAGCCTTCTGATAAGACTAGCTGGACTTTGCATGTATTTGTCCCAGCCTGCCTTTAGGACAGAGTCCCTCTTTTTGGACGAGTTCCCTTTGATGGGTGGTTTTATTGTTTGTCCAGGGTTTGGCAGTACCCCTACTGAAATTATTGACAAGGGAAGGCAGACTGGACGAGAGACACAAACTGACATACACACAAGATATCTCTCTCACACACACACACTCTGAAACACATCGCTGTGGAATTAGATGACCACATCCTTTTGCCTATCCAGCACACACAGACCCCAATACAGACCCTACCAACACACCTCTTTGTAGAGTGAGTAGAGAAAGACAGCGGTCTGGACAGTCTTGCCTAGACCCATCTCATCAGCCAGTATAGTGTCAGTGGCCTGAGCCCAGGAGAAACGCAGCCAGTTGAGACCCTCCAGCTGGTAGGGGTGCAGCGTTCCCCCTGTAGTGTCCAGGTAGTCTGGCTGATGGTCAAACTTGATGGTGGGCTGGAGGGGAAGTGGAAGATAAACATCTTCAATTACATCACAGAATCATGAATCAATGTGAATTGGAGATTTGGACGATTCACATGAAAAGGAACAAGGAAGTACCCGTACTTACATCCACCACAGGGTTAGCAGGAGGTTTCTCACTCTTCTTCACTTTAGCTATCTTCTTCAGCTTCTTACCAGGCCTGCCCTCATCTCCTAACATCAACTCTCTGAGAGAGAGAGATGGAAGAGGGGGAAGGTAGAGAAATATGAAAGATATGAAGAGTACTGGTCCTGATATGAAGGATTCGATTATTGCTTCAGGTTACTCTAGGTTGCTATAGGCAGTTGTCAGAGTTTTGTGTGCGTGTGCGTGTGTGTGCGTGTGTGTACCTGTGGTTCCAGTAGGTCTGCTTGTATTGGTCGTACTCTGGGATGTCCATCTCCTCACTCTCCCAGGAGGCCTGGTCGTAGGCCAGATCCCTCCACTTGATCAGGTAGTGCACGTTGTTCCTCTTATCCACACTGGAGAGAGGAGGAGAGGGGAAGGAGAATGATGATATTATGGTTTACATCTGTATTGATACAAATAGGACACAGAGGTGTTAAACAAACTATTGCCATTTTTACAACAAATAAACAGCCTTTTCTTTTACAGAACTGACTTTGACACGCCTGTGTGTGTGTGTGTGTGTGTGTGTGTGTGTGTGTGTTAGCGTGTGTATCCCAGTTGTGTGTGTGTGTGTGTTAGCGTGTGTATCCCAGTTGTGTGTGTGTGTGTGTGTGTTAGCGTGTGTATCCCAGGTGTGTGAGTGTGTTAGCGTGTGTACCCCAGGTGTGTGTGTGTGTGTGTTAGTGTGTGTATCCCAGGTGTGTGAGTGTGTTAGCGTGTGTACCCCAGTGTGTGTGTGTGTGTGTGTTAGCGTGTGTATCCCAGGTGTGCATGTTAGCGTGTGTATCCCAGGTGTGTGTGTGTGTGTGTGTGTTAGCATGTGTATCCCAGGTGTGTGTGTGTGTGTTAGTGTGTGTATCCCAGGTGTGTGTGTGTGTGTGTGTTAGTGTGTGTATCCCAGGTGTGCATGTTAGCATGTGTATCCATGGTGTGCATGTTAGCGTGTGTATCCCAGGTGTGTGCGTGTGTGTGTTAGCGTGTGTATCCCAGGTGTGTGCGTGTGCATGTTAGCGTGTGTATCCCAGGTGTGTGCGTGTGTGTGTTAGCGTGTGTATCCCAGGTGCCTGTGTGTGCACTACCTGTGATTGAGGATGCGGTGGATCATGAGCCACTCCATCTTGACTCCGTAACGGTAGAACTCCTCCTCCATGTGAACATACAGGGGGTCCTTGTTCTTCCTCTTAGTGCTCTTGTCATCGTCCCCCTCCCCACCAAAGTCCACCAGCGGGGGCTCGTCCATGTCGGTCTTCCTCTGGTAGTTACGGAACATCACCTGGCAGTTCAGCTCCAACTGGAGGGAGGGAGGGAGGGAGGGAGGGAGGGAGGGAGGGAGGGAGGGAGGGAGGGAGGGAGGGAGGGAGGGAGGGAGGGAGGGAGGGAGGGAGGGAGGGAGGGAGGGAAAAGAGTGAAGAGGGTAAAAGATGAGTCTACTCTCTATTTAGTACATAAGGATGAAGACATTGAGCGGAGGGCTGTTGCGGTGACCGTATTACCGCCACCGTATTACCGCCACACCGGCAGTCATGACGGCAGTAAAATATGCTCCGCAATGGGAAAAATATCCTTTCTATTTTAATCAGCTATTTTCAATTATATTCTTCTTACTATAAAATCAAGTAAAATAAAATAATGGCACGGGACTTAAGCATATTGTCACACCTACTCCTGCTCCCTCCAGCCTTCAACGTCACCGGTCTACTAACCACCGGAACTGGCTATTATATTACGCACACCTGTTCCCCATCATTACACACACCTGGTCATAATTCTCTCTCTGATTACGCCCCCTTTATTTCACCCTCAGTTGTCATCAGTCATTAGGTGGTATTGTTATCTCTCGTGTTCAGAATGCTTCTCATGTTTGTTCTTTTGTATTGTTTCATGAAGATGGCGCTGACAGAGATGGTCGCCTTGCTTCGAGTCCTAGGAAACTATGCTGTATTTAGTTTTTTTTCTGTATTATTTCTTACATTGTTAGCCCAGAAAATCGAAAGTGTTATTGCATACAGCCAGGAAGAACTATTGGATTTAAGAGCGACGTCAACTTACCAACATTACGACCAGGAATACGACTTTCCCGAAGCGGATCCTTTGTTCACCACCTGGGACAGTGGATCTAATCCCAGCAGCCGACCCAAAACAATGTCGCCGCAGAAGAGGCATACGGACCGGCCTCCTGGTCAGGCTCTGTAGGCGTGCACACCGCCCACCGCTTCCGAGTATACTACTCACTAATGTCCAGTCTCTTGACAACAAGGTAGACGAAATTGCCTTCCAGAGAGACATCAAAGACTGTAACATCCTCTGTTTCACGGAAACATGGCTCTCTTGGGATACGTTGTCGGAGTCGGTTCAGCCACCGGGTATCTTCATGCATCGCACTGACAGAGATAAACACCTCTCTGGGAAGAAGAAGGGCGGGGTGTACAGTCGTGGCCAAAAGTTTTGAGAATGACACAAAAATAACTTTTCACAAAGTCTGCTGCCTAAGTTTGTATGAAGGCAATTTGCATATACTCCAGAATGTTATGAAGAGTGATCAGATGAATTGCAATTAATTGCAAAGTCCCTCTTTGCCATGCAAATGAACTGAATCCCCAAAAAACATTTCCACTGCATTTCCGCCCTGCCACAAAAGGACCAGCTGACATCATGTCAGTGATTCTCTCGTTAACACAGGTGTGAGTGTTGACAAGGCTGTCATGCTGATTGAGTTTGAATAACAGACTGGAAGCTTCAAAAGGAGGGTGGTGCTTGAAATCATTGTTCTTCCTCATTCAACCATGGTTACCTGCAAGGAAACATGTGCCGTCATCATAGCTTTGCACAAAATGGGCTATTGCTGCCAGTAACATGCTGACCAGAACAGTCACGTCGCGTGTGCCGCAAAATAAAATGTAAAAATTAATGTTATTCAATTTTTGCACCCACACTACTAGCGCCAACGTGCGTCTGCAATGCCAAGGGCTAAAATAGAAGTCATTCCTATTTCTGACAAAGATCGCGCTGAAAGTCCTGCCTCTCCCATCTCATCATTGGTTATACCCACGTGGGTGATTGAAAGACAAACTTTGTTGCCGGTTGTCGTGGTAATACTATGACAGTTTAGATGGATCACCAAATAAGTTCAAAGATGAAAAAGCCCGGAAGGAGGAGATGACTAGAAACGATTCGATTGGCCGTTTTATGTGTGGATTAATTGTCAGAGTAGAGGTCCTTGTGCATTTCAGGTAAAATAACAACTCAATGTTTATAACCCAGGACAAATTAGCTAGCAACAGCAAGCTAGCTAAATAGGCCAAATTAGCTAGCAAGTGCAAGCTAACTAGCTAAAATGCCATACATGTTTAATGCTCTCCGACCTGTCCCCAAATTAATGTCATTGGTTCAGAGTTTGTTTTGATATTTTAACCTGCGTGTCGTGATCGCGTTTGGTGTAGAGGGACAAAATATATGTCTGCACGATAGCGCAAGCGCGCAGCCGGTTTGGGTTCCGTGTAAGATTGCACCTAAAACAACCATTTATCGGATCATCAAGAACTTCAAGGAGAGCGGTTCAATTGTTGTGATGAAGGCTTCAGGGCGCCCAAGAATGTCCAGCAAGCACCAGGACCGTCTCCTAAAGTTGATTCAGCTGCGGGAACGGGGCACCACCAGTAGAGAGCTTGCTCAGGAATGGCAGCAGGCAGGTGTGAGTGCAAGACTTTTGGAGGATGGCCTGGTGTCAAGAAGGGCAGCAAAGAAGCCACTTCTCTCCAGGAAAAACATCAGGGACAGACTGATATTGTGCAAAAGTTACAGGGATTGGACTGCTGAGGACTGGGGTAAAGTGATTTTCTCTGATGAATCCCCTTTCCGATTTTTTGGGGCATCTTGTCCGGAGAAGACAAGGTGAGAGCTACCATCAGTCCTGTGTCATGCCAACAGTAAAGCATCTTGAGACCATTCATGTGTGGGGTTGCTTCTCGGCCAAGGGAGTGGGCTCACTCACAATTTTGCCTAACACCACAGCCATGAATAAAGAATGGTATCAATACATCCTCAGAGAGAAACTTCTCCCAACCATCCAGGAACAGTTTGGTGACAAACAATGCCTTTTCCAGCATGATGGAGCACCTTGCCATAAGGCAAAAGTGATAACTAAGTGGCTCGGTGAACAAAACGTAGATATTTTGGGTCCATGGCCAGGAAACTCCCTAGACCTTAATCCCATTGAGAACTTGTGGTCAATCCTCAAGTGGCGGGTGGACAAACAAAAACCCACAAATTCTGACAAACTCCAAGCATTGATTACGCAAGAATAGGCTGCCATCAGTCAGGATGTGGCCCAGAAGTTAATTGACAGCATGCCAGGGCAGATTGCAGAGGTCTTGAAAAAATGGTCAACACTGCAAATATTGACTCTTTGCATCAACTTCATGTAATTGTCAATAAAAGCCTTTGACACTTATGAAATGCGTGTAACTATACTTCAGTATTCCATATTAACATCTGACAAAAATATCTAAAGACACTGAAGCAGCAAACTTTGTGGAAATTAATGTGTCATTCTCAAAACTATTGGCCACAACTGTATGCTTCATGATTAACAACTCATGGTGTAATCATAACAACATACAGTAACTCAAGTCCTTCTGCTCACCCGAACTAGAATTCCTTACAATCAAATGCTGGCCATATTATTTCCCAAGAGAATTCTCGTCAGTTTTCATCCCAGCTGTGTATAATACCCCCTTAAGCAGACAATGCGACGGCCCTCAAGGAACTTCATTGGGCTTTATGTCAACTGGAAACCATATATCTTGGAGGCTGCATTTATTGTGACTCTGGATTTTATCAAAGCAAATTTGAGAACAATGCTACCTAAATTCTATCAGCATATTGATTGCAGCACTCGTGCGGACAATACACTTGATCACTACTACTCTAACTTCCGCAATGCATACAAGGCCCTCCCTTCGGCAATCACGACTCCATCTTGCTCCAACCGTCTTAAAGGCAGAAACTCAAACAGGATGTACCCGTGACTAGAACCATTCAACGCTGGTCTGACCAATCGGAATCCACGCTTCAAGATTGTTTTGATCACGTGGACTGGGAAATGATCCGGGCAGCCTCAGAGAATAACATCAATCTATACACTGACTCGGTGAGTGAGTTTGTAAGGACGAGACAGCTTACAGGGAGATGGTAATGGCACTCGGGGTTGGGTGTCAGGAAAACAACCTCTCACTCAATGTCAACAAAACAAAGGAGATGACGTGGACTTCAGGAAACAGCAGAGGGAGCACCCCCCTATCCACATCGAAGGGACAGTAGTGGAGAAGGTGGAAAGTTTTAAATTCCTCGGCATACACATCACAGACAAACTGAAATGGTCCACCCACACAGACAGTGTGGTGAAGAAGGCGCAACAGCGCCACTTCAACCTCAGGAGGCTGAAGAAATTTGGTTTGTCACCTAAAACCCTCACAAACTTTTACAGATGCACAATCGAGAGAATCTGATACAGCAACTGCACCGCCTTCAACCGCAAGGCTCTCCAGAGGGTGGTGCGGTATGCACAACGCAACACCGGGGGCAAAATACCTGCCCTTCAAGACGCCTACAGCACCCAATGTCACAGGAAGGCCAAAAAGATCATCAAGGACAACAACCACCCGAGCCACTGCCTGTTCACCCCGCTACCATCCAGAAGGCGAGGTCAGTACAGGTGCATCAAAGCTGGGACCGAGCGACTGAAAAACAGCTTCTATCTCAAGGCCATCAGACTGCTAAACAGCAATCACTAACTCAGAGAGGCTGCTGCCTAAAGACTCAAATCACTGGTCACTTTAATAAATGCCACTTTAATAATGTTAACATATCTTACATTACTCATCTCATATGTATATACTGTACCTTATACCATCTATTGCACCTCGCCTATGCCCCTCGGCCATCGCTCATCCATATATTTAAATGTGCATATTCTTATTCCATCCATTTCGATCTGTGAATTAGGTAGTTGGGGAATTGTTACATTACTTAGATATTACTGCACTGCCGGAACTAGAAGCACAAGCATTTCACTACACTTGCATCTGCTAACCATGTGTATGTGACCAATAAAATGTGATTATTAAACTCATCGTCTGCACCTGTTTCCTGACTCCCGGCATATACGTTACAGAATACCACCTCACAATAGGGACGCAGCAGAAGATAAAACCTTCTTCCAGATGGTCAATGAACAGGGTCATCTAATCAACCAACACCACGACCAACTGGCGCACCTGGATTGGACCATGAGGGAGGTCCTCCGCATTCTACACTGCCTCGACACCACCAGCGAGGTTCTCCATACGCCTATCAAAGGGCCTCCTACCACGGATCATCACAGTGAGCCAGTCCCCCAGCCTACCCAGCGGTCCACCCAGGTCAGCAATGCCCGACTATCCCTTCCGGAGAAGTATCACGGAACTTTATCGAAATGCAGTGGCTTCCTACTCCAGTGCTCCCTATATTTCGCCTATCAGACGGGATCCCCCATCATCGAGAGGTCCAAGGTTGCTCTCGGTTACTTCCCTGCTGACCGCAAGGGCTCTGGAGTGGGCTTCGGCCGCCTGGGAGAGAGGAGAGGAGGAGCTAGGTTACTATGAGAGGTTCATGGCTCTGTTCAGGGCGGTCTTTGACCAACCTCCAGAGGGCAGAGAGGGAGGTGAGCAACTGTTCCAACTCCAGCAGGGTGCCCAGACCACTGCGGAGTGTGCCCTCACCTTTCAGAATGTGGCAGCCTCCAGTAGATGTAATGAGCTGCGTACTCTATTCCGCAGTGGACTGCGCGAGTAGGTTCAGATGGAGTTGGCATGTCGGGATGACAACATATCCTTGGACGCTGGCGTCTCAATGGCCATCCGTCTGGATAACCTTCTTTGGCAGCGCCTGTGTCCACCTCGCTTCTCATCTCCCTCCTTTGGCTGTGCAAGCCGAAGAACACCATCCCAACCGTGAAGCACGGGGGTGGCAGCATCATGTTGTGGGGGGGCGTTGCTGCAGGAGGTACTGGTGCACTTCACAAAATAGATAGCATCATGAGGATGGGAAATTATGTGGATATATTGAAGCGACACCTCAAGACAACAGTCAGGAAGTTAAAGCTTGGTCACAAATGGTCTTCCAAATGGACAATGACAACACGCATACTTCCAAAGTTGTGGAAAAATGTCTTAAGGACATTGAAAGTCAAGGTATTGAAGTGGGCATCACAAAGCTCTGACCTCAATCCTATAGAACATTTGTGGGCAGAACTGAAAAAGTGTGTGTGAGCAAGGAGGCCTACAAGCCTGACTCAGTTACACCAGCTCTGTCAGGAGGAATGGGCCAAAATTCCCCCAACTTATTGTGGGAGGCTTGTGGAAGGCTACCCAAAACATTTGATTCAAGTTAAACAATTTAAAGACAATGCTACCAAATACTAATTGAGTGTATGTACACTTCTGACCCACTGGGAATGTGATGAAAGAAATAAAAGCTGAAATAAATAATTCTCTTTACTATTATTCTGACATTTCACATTCTTAAAATAAAGTGGTGATCCTAACTGACCTAAGACAGGGAATTTTTACTAGGATTAAATGTCAGAAAATGTGAAAAACTGAGTTTAAATGTATTTGGCAAAGGTGTATGTAAACTTCCAACTTCAACTGTAGCTAGAAATTTTGTATCACAACACTGAAGTGTAAGAGGCTCCATTTTTAAAAAATGGACTGGATCTTTATATATACACCACTTGGATCATGTTTCAGTAATAATGAAATCAGACCTTCTTGTTGCATGTCTGATATTCTACCGTTTATATATGAGTGGTTAAAACATGCTAATAACGGTCCTCTGAGGATATAAAAAAGTTTGGTATACAGTGCCTTGCGAAAGTATTCGGCCCCCTTGAACTTTGCGACCTTTTGCCACATTTCAGGCTTCAAACATAAAGATATAAAACTGTATTTTTTTGAGAAGAATCAACAACAAGTGGGACACAATCATGAAGTGGAACGACATTTATTGGATATTTCAAACTTTTTTAACAAATCAAAAACTGAAAAATTGGGCGTGCAAAATTATTCAGCCCCCCTTAAGTTAATACTTTGTAGCGCCACCTTTTGCTGCGATTACAGCTGTAAGTCTCTTGGGGTATGTCTCTATCAGTTTTGCACATCGAGAGACTGAAATTTTTTCCCATTCCTCCTTGCAAAACAGCTCGAGCTCAGTGAGGTTGGATGGAGAGCATTTGTGAACAGCAGTTTTCAGTTCTTTCCACAGATTCTCGATTGGATTCAGGTCTGGACTTTGACTCGGCTATTCTAACACCTGGATATGTGTACTTCCACTGGTATGCCATCCAGCCCTGGAGTTTTCCCGGACTTAAATCAAATCAACGTTTATTTGTCACGTGCGCCAAATACAACAGGTAGACATTACAGACATTACAGTGAAATGCTTACTTACCGGCTCTAACCAACAGTGCAAAAAAAGGTATTAGGTGAACCATAGGTAAGTAAAGCCTTTCTTTGAGACCGCCTGGTGTAGAGGTCCTGGATGGCAGGCAGCTTTGCCCCAGTGATGTACTGGGCCGTACGCACTACCCTCTGTAGTACCTTGATGTCGGAGCCCGAGCAATTGCCGTACCAGGCAGTGATGCAACCATGCTCTCGATGTTGCAGCTGTAGAAGCCTTTGAGGATCTGAGGACTCATGCCAAATTATTTTAGTTTCCTGAGGGGGAATAGGCATTTGTCGTGCCCTTTTCACGACTGTCTTGGTGTTTGGACCATTCTAGTTTGTTGGTGAGGTGGACAGTTTGTTGGTGAGGTGGAAGCTCTCAACCTGCCCCACTACAGCCCCTGTTGATAAGAATGGGGGCATGCTCGGTCCTCCTTTTCCTGTATTCCAAAAATCTCTCCTTAGTCTTGTTACGTTGAGGGATAGGTTGTTATTCTGGCACCACCCAGCCAGGTCTCTGACCTCCTCCCTATAGGCTGTCTCGTCCTTGTCTGTGATCAGGCCTACCACTGATGTGTCGTCTGCGAACTTAATGATGGTGTTGCGGAGTCGTGCCTGGCCATGCAGTCGTGGGTGAAAAGGGAGTACAGGAGAGGACTGAGCCCGCACCCCTGAGGGGCTCCAGTGTTGAGGATCAGTGTGGCAGATGTGTTGCTACTAGAGGTCAACCGATTATGATTATTCAACGCCGAAACCAATACCGATTATTGGAGGACCACAAAAATCTGATACCGATGAATCGGTCCATTTTTAAAAAATGTATTTGTAATAATGACAATTACAACAATACTGAATGAACACTTATTTTAACTTAATATAATACATCAATAAAAATCAATTTAGCCTCAAATAAATAATGAAACATGTTCCATTTGGTTTAAATAATACATAAACAAAGTTGGAGAAGTAAAAGTGCAATATGTGCCATGTAAAAAAGCGTTTGAGTTCCTTGCTCAGAACATGAAAACATATGAAAGCTGGTGGTTCCTTTTAACATGAGACTTCAATATTCCAAGGTAAGAGGTTTTAGGTTGTAGTTAATATAGTATTTATAGGAGTATTTCTCTCTATACCATTTGTATTTCATATACCTTTGACTATTGGATGTTCTTATAGGCACTTTAGTATTGCCAGTGTAACAGCTTCCATCCCTCTCCTCGCCCCTACCTGGGCTCGAACCAAGAACACATCGACAACAGCCACACTCGAAGCAGCGTTACCCATTGCCCCACAAAAGCGGCGGCCCTTGCGGAGCAAGGAGAAAAAGTACTCTAAGTGTCAGAGCGAGTGACGTTTGAAATGCTATTAGCGCGCACCCCGCTAACTAGTTAGCCATTTCACATCGGTTACACCAGCCATTAGGCTGATAGGCTTGAAGTCATAAACAGCGCTGTGCTTGCGAAGAGCTGCTGGCAAAACGCACGAAAGTGCTGTTTGAATGAATGCTTACGAGCCTGTTGCTGCCTACCATCGCTCAGTCAGACTGCTCTATCAAATCATAGACTTAATTATAACATAACACACAGAAATACGAGCCTTTGGTCATTAATATGGTCAAATCCGGAAACTATCATTTCGAAAACAAAACGTTTATTATTTCAGTGAAATACGGAACCGTTCGGTATTTTATCTAACAGGTGGCATCCCCAAGTCTAAATATCCTTATTACATTGTACAACGTTCAATGTTATGTCATAATTACGTCAAATTCAGGCAAATTAGTTGGCAATGAGCCAGGCTGCCCAAACTGTTGCATATACCCTGACTCTGCGTGCAATGAACACAAGAGAAGTGACACAATTTCACCTGGTTAATACTGCTTTCCAACCTGGATTTCTTTTAGCTAAATATGCTGGTTTAAAAATATATACTTCTGTGTATTGATTTTAAGAAAGGCATTGGTGTTTATGGTTAGGTACAGTTGTGCAACGATTGTGCTTTTTTCGCAAATACGCTTTTGTTAAATCATCCCCCAGCATTGCATCGATTATATGCAACGCAGGACACGCTAGATAAACCAGTAATATCATCAACCATGTGGAGTTAACTAGTGATTATGATTGATTGATTGTTTTTTATAAGTTAAGTTTAATGCTAACTAGCAACTTACCTTGGCTTCTACTGCATTCGCGTAACAGGCAGGCTCCTCATGGAGTGCAATGAGAGGCAGGTGGTTATAGCGTTGGACTAGTTAACCGTAAGGTTGCAAGATTGAATCACAGAGCTGACAGGGTGAAAATCTGTCGTTCTGCCCCTGAACAAGGCAGTTAATCCACCGTTCCTAGGACGTCATTGAAAATCAGAATGTATTCTTACCTGACTTGCCTAGTTAAATAAAGATTACATTTTTTTTTTTTTATATCGGCGTCCAAAAATAATAAATACCAATTTATTATCGGCCCTAATTAATCGGCCATTCCGATGAATCGGTCGACCTCCAGTTGCTACCTAACCTCACCACCTGGGGGCCGCCCGGCAGGAAGTCCAGGATCCAGTTGCAGAGTGAGGTGTTTAGTCCCAGGATCCTTAGCTTAGTGATGAGCTTTGAGGGTACTATGGTGTTGAACGCTGAGCTGTAGTCAATGATTAGCTTTCTTACTCTGTGTTCCTTTTGTCCAGGTGGGAAAGGGCAGTGTAAAGTGCAATAGAGATCATCTGTGGATCTGTTAGGGCGGTATGCAAATTGGGGTGGGTCTAGGGTTTCTGGGATAATGGTGTTGATATGAGCCATGACCAGCCTTTCAAAGCTTTAATTACATCAAGAAGTTCCTCCTCTGGAATTTGGCCTTCACATGAGTTTTTCTGTTCAGATGTTAATTTTACATTATTAATTGGGGGAAAAAATCCATACAATTAGAACACATTCTTAAAGTACTTCAGTTCCTCTTTCAAATTATTGTTTGGTACATCATGAGTGACTCAATTTGTAACAAACTTCAAAACATTTTTTTGTTGAAGATCTAAAAATAATTTGGTGCATTTTTCCCCATATTCCATCCAGTCCGCTTTATTTTTTAATACACTGCTCAAAAAATAAAGGGAACACTAAAATAACACATCCTAGATCTGAATGAAATATTCTTATTAAATACTTTTTTCTTTACATAGTTGAATGTGCTGACAACAAAATCACACAAAAATTATGAATGGAAATCAAATTTATCAACCCATGGAGGTCTGGATTTGGAGTCACACTCAAAATGAAAGTGAAAACCACACTACAGGCTGATCCAACTTTGATGTAATGTCCTTAAAACAAGTCAAAATGAGGCTCAGCAGGGTGTGTGGCCTCCACGTGCCTGTATGACCTCCGTACAATGCCTGGGCATGCTCCTGATGAGGTGGTGGATGGTCTCCTGAGGGATCTCCTCCCAGACCTGGACTAAAGCATGGAGCGAGACATGATGTCCCAGATGTGCTCAATTGGATTCAGGTCTGGGGAACGGGCGGGCCAGTCCATAGCATCAATGCCTTTCTCTTGCAGGAACTGCTGACACACTCCAGCCACATGAGGTCTAGCATTGTCTTGCATTAGGAGGAACCCAGGGCCAACCGCACCAGCATATGGTCTCACAAGGGGTCTGAGGATCTCATCTCGGTACCTAATGGCAGTCAGGCTACCTCTGGCGAGCACATAGAGGGCTGTGCGGCCCCCCAAAGAAATGCCACCCCACACCATGACTGACCCACCGCCAAACTGGTCATGCTGGAGGATGTTGCAGGCAGCAGAACGTTCTCCACGGCGTCTCCAGACTCTGTCACGTCTGTCACATGTGCTCTGTGTGAACCTGCTTTCATCTGTGAAGAGCACAGGGCGCCAGTGGCGAATTTGCCAATCTTGGTGTTCTCTGGGAAATGCCAAACGTCCTGCACGGTGTTGGGCTGTAAGCACAACCCCCACCTGTGGACGTCGGGCCCTCATACCACCCTCATGGAGTCTGTTTCTGACCATTTGAGCAGACACATGCACATTTGTGGCCTGCTGGAGGTCATTTTGCAGGGCTCTGGCAGTGCTACTCCTGCTACTCCTTGCACAAAGGCGGAGGTAGCGGTCCTGCTGCTGGGTTGTTGCCCTCCTACGGCCTCCTCCACGTCTCCTGATGTTCTGGCCTGTCTCCTGGTAGCGCCTCCATGCCCTGGACACTACACTGACAGACACAGTAAACCTTCTTGCCACCTCGCATTGATGTGCCATCCTGGATGAGCTGCACTACCTGAGCCACTTGTGTGGGTTGTAGACTCCGTCTCATGCTACCACTAGAGTGAAAGCACCGCCAGCATTCAAAAGTGACCAAAACATCAGCCAGGAAGCATAGGAACTGAGAAGTGGTCTGTGGTCACCACCTGCAGAACCACTCCTTTATTGGGGGTGTCTTGCTAATTGCCTATTATTTCCACCTAGTGTCTATTCCATTTGCACAACAGCATGTGAAATTTATTGTCAATCAGTGTTGCTCCCTAAGTGGACAGTTTGATTTCACAGAAGTGTGATTGACTTGGAGTTACATTATGTTGTTTAAGTGTTCCCTTTATGTTTTTTGAGCAGTGAAGATGAGTACTGAATTGCATGGCCTCTAAAGGCACATTTAAAATTGTCCCATATGATATTGGCATCTGCTGTACCTACGTCAAAAAGTCCGTTATAAATTCTTCTGTCCTAGTCAAAAACAAGTTATCACCCAGAAGACTGATTAAATATATCCTTGCCCACATGGAAATTCTGTAAGAATAATATATATGGCAATTATGTGATGGTCCGACCGCATTCTGTCCCCTAACGTGTTTATGTTAATGATCGATCAATTACCATGAGACCGGCAGTCTTTTGCATGACAATTAAGCCTGCATATTACAGTGGCATACTGCTGGTTGTGCGTGTTACCTGTAGCTCTTGAACCCAGGAACAGTGCCAGTAAGACATGTTGCACCATTTGACAAAGAACTGCCTCTCTGGTCGGCCGGCCAATGGGACAGGGTCCGGAGCCTCAGCTGGGAGGTCCAGTGGGCGGGGCACAGGTGTAGGGGGCGGAGGTTCACCCCACTTCCAGGTCAGAACCTTCTGGACTTTACCCTTCATGCCTGGGCACTGAGGGAAATTCAGGAACAATCAGATATACATTCACAAAGAAATATCTTGTGTAGAAAATACCTTCTTTGTTAATCATGTCAACACCACATATTGCATTTATATCTGCAATCTTCCATCATTATACATTTTAAAAACAATGCCAGCATCTACGAGGAGAGATCGGAAATAAGAGTTAAATTGCAGCTGTATAGCTGTATCAACTCAAATCAAGAATTCCATATGATGTAGGTGTAGCCACCCACACACGTAAAACAGAACATGTTCTCTTTAATAATCATGTACATCCAACACCCATACGTTGAGAATCTCTCTCTCTCTCTCACAGACATACACAGGGTGGCAGGGCTCACCATGCAGCGTGGGCAGATCCATTCCCCGTTGGGTATCTCGGGGAGGGGGGGGTTGAGACAGTGGATGTGGTAGGAGGAGGTACAAGTGTCACAGCACAGCAGCTCTCCTCCATCCTTACACACCCTGCAGAACTCTATGTGATGGTCATCCTCCTCCTCTACCCATCCCTCATCCCTCCCCACCTCCTCGTCCTCCCCCTCTCCCTCAGACAGCTCCTCTCTGGCCTCCCACTGGATCCCCTCTTTCTCCTGCAGGGAGAGAGGGAGGAACAAAAAGAGAGTGGGAGGAGAGAGCGGGGGGGGGACAAGAATGCGGGAGGGGTGTGGTGGAGGGGATAGTGAGAGGGCAGGAAGGGGAGTGAGGAGGGAGAGGGAGGAGGTGGGGGGGTGTGATGGAGGGGAAGCGAGAGTGTGGTGATGAAGGACAAGGGGAAGGAGAGAGAAAGATAGGAGGAGTGAAAGAGAGAAGGACCAGGACAGAAAAAGTTCAACATCAAAAATAGGATATCACACCAATCTTTAGTCATTAAAGAGAAAATACATACAGTGTACACAAGCAATATGGTGTAAACTCTACCTAACCATGGGTTGGACTATGGGCCAACTTCAGACTGGGTACATTGTGTACTTACACAGTGGGGGCAGCTCCACTTGCCCTCAGGGGCCTTCTCCATGTCAGGGTCCAGACAGACCATGTGGTAGGCCCTGGGACAGGTGTCACATAGGATGATCTCCCCTCCCTGCTGGCACACCTCACAGTAGTCCTGGTGGTCTGTCTCATAGCCGTCACCATCCTCCTCAACTGGGATGGGAAGAGGAGGAGTTAGGGGGGGAGGAGTTAGGAGGGAGGGGGATTGTACATGATGATAGTCCTGTTAAAAACATCTAATATTATCAGAGGATTGGCTGAGAGCCAGGTCCTTGGTTTCAGCCCAGAGCAACTACATTTGATTCTTCTAGTCACACGATCATCAGCAACACAATTAGTTGAATCAAGTGTGTTAGTGCTGGACTGGAACAAAAGCCTGCACCCCCTATAGCTCTCCTGATCTAAGCTATGTGACTGACCACTAGTAGACACCTCCATTGCATGGAATGAAAGGTCAAGAAATGACAGTTGCGTTTCCATGCCAACCTTTCTTCTTCTTCTTGGCGGTCTTGGCCTTCTTCTTGGAGCGGCTGCTGTGGCTGTTGGAGCCGTCCGACACTTCAAAGGTCCCGTCGTCAAAGTCACTTTCCACGTCAAGCTCATCCTCCTCACTCTGACAACAACACAGGGAGAGAAACAGAGAAAGATACAATGATAGAATTGTGGGTCAGAAGTATGGCAAGGCTTACTGCATATCAGTTGATTCTTAGACAAGTTAGTTTTCTTACCGAGGATCTCTTCCTCTTGCTGCTGAAGCCTCCCAGTTTGATCTTGAGCGGAGCCACCTTCTTGGCTTTGGGCTTGGGGACGGGCTTAGGGTTGGGTTTGGACCTCCTGCGAGCATTGGGGCCTGCAGAGGGAGATGGAGTTCAATTATTCCCTTATTCTACAACAAATCCCCAACCATTAATATTATACATGCTCCCTCCATCAGCATTCTTATTTATTTGATTTATTTTACTTATTACTCACCTTTGCCCTCTTTGGTCTTGGCCTTGCGGAGTGGGGGTGCGGGTACAGCTACAGGTACGGAAGCGGGTGTAGCTGGAGGGGAGTCTTTAGCAGCACTACCCCCCACCCCTGTATCTCCTCCTGCCTCTGTCCCTGCCACCACCATGCTTTCTACGGCCGCAGCCACGTTGGCAGCTGCCAGGGCTGCGTTGGCACTGGCACAGCCCTACAGAGGGTTAGACAAGGCAGGATGGAAATCAGGACTGTTGCTATAAAGAACATGCAATCATAGTCAAAATACGTTTGTAATGTATCGTATTAGCAATGTAATGTTTTGTAATAGCAATGTAATGTCACGTAATAGCAATGTAATGTCACGTAATAGCAATGTAATGTCACGTAATAGCAATGTAATGTCACGTAATAGCAATGTAATGTCATGTTATAGCAATGTAATGTCACGTAATAGCAATGTAATGTCACGTAATAGCAATGTCTTGTATTGGGTTGTGTTACCTTCAGAGGGTTGTTGGTGCTGAACTCCCTCCACTTGGACATCATCAGAGTCATCATCCTGGACACAGCGATCTTGGGGTTCTTGGCTGCGATGAGGGGTCTGGGGAAGTGAGGTTAAAGGAGAGGCAGAGGTTATGTTTGGGGCTCTCTACAGGGGGGCAGCAGAAACTGGATGTTTGCGGTTTTCCAGGGTTACAGTATTTTCAACATAACTTCCTTTTGCTCTGAAAAACAGATGTGGGGACTCCGTTCAAGCGTCTTTTTACGCCTGCTATGTTAGTTTAAGTTCGGGGTAGAAGTAGGGGCAGTTTCAGACTGGTCGTAGCTAGCTCAGTCACACACAGATATGAAGTAACTTTCTCCCCCGATCCACAAAAGCTGCGCTATCCAAGTGAAGTGGTACGGAAATGTGCTACAGTGGAAACAGAAGGAGAAAGTAGAAAACATGAGACGTGAGAGAGGTGTGTTAACCTGACAAACTGGCTGAAGGCCTTGTAGTTGGTGATGGTGGTGTAGTCCTTCTGAGTGAAGACATGGTCGATGTCTTTCATGCCCCAGTCCTCCAGCAGCTGAGTCGAGCTCTTGGGCTCCTGGAGAGGGGATGGAGTGAGGATATCATTACATTCAGGGTCATTGAGCCAACAGGGTCATTAAGTGGATTGTAGGGGCTGCTTCAAATCCAAACAGAGAACAGCTCCAACGTCTCCCTTGTTCACCCCACCTGCACTGCCCACCTCTTAGCCTTCATCCTCACCTGGCTATCTTCATCATCATCTTCATCCTCATCTTTCTCTAGTTCTGGTTCTTTGCGTTTACTCTTGGAGCTGGATGAGCCTCCTCCTCCTTTCTCCTTCTCTCCACTCGTCCCTCCTCCCTTCTTCTTGTCTTTGGAGGAGCTGGAGCGCTTCTTCTTCTTCCCCCTCGGGGCGTAATCACTTCCCTCGCTTTCTGACCTGGCTCTACCTCCTCCTCCCTCTTCCTCCTCCCTCGCTGCTTGCTCTACTGCTATGAAGGGTTCTGGTGAGCTGACTGGCACCTCCTGAGAGGAAACAAAATGAGTCAACATAGATGCAAATATGAAGAAAAAAATCTCACAAATGCTGAAAATGTATACTAAGGACAGGTCAAAAGGGTCAAAGGCTAGGGGCTATCCGTATTGTTATTATTATACTTCAAAATGCATTCTTCCCTCCCAACTTCCTTGGAGAAATCCCTGATATCAGTGACTAGGATACTTCATGTAAGGAAGGATCATGCCCATCCTACCTCTCTGACAGGTCTTGGTCTCTTGCTGATCCTGCTCTCACGGCTCTTCTTGGCTTTCTTCTTCTTCTTTGACTTGGTGGGGACCTCGACGTCAGACACAGCCTCTTCTGGTTCCTCCTCGTCTGCCGATGGAAAGGGTACAGGAATTGATTGAATAAAATGCATAATTGATTGAGATTATTATATTCATAAAAATATATTCATAAATTACCGTGGGATTTGTATAAAATTCTAAAACTGTCAACTCCAGACAAGCTTTATTGACAGTGCTTTGGATACATGTTGATATAAAGAACGCACTGCACGTCTGTTGCCAGTTCAGTACCAGAGGCATGACTCCTGTGACTTTGCCAGCAAATGGTCGTGGACGCAACTTCTGACAACAACACGCATGCATTGACAGTGTAAATATTTACGCACTCTCTATTGGTAGCCAGCTAACGTGCTATCAACTTTGCCAGCTAGCGTAGAAGCAAAACATTAGACTAGCTAGCGAACTGGGCTGCCTAATGTAAATTGTCACTACTAGTAACCAGACTAGAGTAGCTAGCAAATCAGCTAGCTAACTAGCTAGCTAATGTAACGTTAACTAACGTTACCAACCTGCAAGCCTGTTCTGAAAAGAAATATTGCTGTCTTACCATGTGCAAGTGCCGTAGGTTCCAAGTCTTCCCTCTCGTCCTCGCTTCCCGACATATTTCAATAATAATGAATTTAAATTAAAAGCGTGCTATTCCCTCCACCGAACCCTGTCCGATCTTGTGAGGGAGGAGGGCAAATGACGTGTGGGTGGTGGAGAATGGAACGGGGGTGTCCTGGGGAGGGGAGGGTCGCTGTAAGAAGAAAAAAAACCTTTGCTTGAATTAGCAATCCTATTGGTATTTTTCGAATAATAATAAATATTTATTACAGTGACAGGTCACGGTGTGACATGTTAACTATCGTATTACATCGAAAAACATTTGTTTTCAATTGGCATGCCTCTGTCCACACCGCACAGGAAGCTGTAGCAATGGACACCCGTCAATCATCGTGTATTGAATAGAAAGGTGCATTATAGTACTCTCTGGAATACTGCCCCACTCGCGATACAAACTCAATTTAGGCAAACTTACAGTTACAGTCAGGGTTCAAGTGAAACCCCTAAGACTTGTGAGAAACTTACTGTAGTCCCTGTTAGAGATGGGTTTCCTTTGTGTAATAATTGTCTCTCAGCAATGGTATTAGTCTTTAATATCAATTAATGAGCAACAATATCCAGTAAAATATGTCGTTAATGACCCTGCAAAACAGGTTGCACACTCTCCGTCCCCCTTCTCTCCCCCAGCCTCAGTGGCTAGCAGAGCTTAGCTAACATCCTCACAAACACACAAAGGGGGCAGACATCCCAGAATAATCCTCCCTCCCTCCCTCGGACTCACACAACTCTGCATAGTTACCTCGCAACAGACAGACCATAATACTCAGCTTGCACGCACCTCCCCCCTCCACACACACACACACACACACACACACACACACACACACACACACACACACATGCTCATGCACATACATTTCTACTGAACACACACCCTTCATCCCAGCCCCTTAGAAACCCCGTTGTCATGGATACACTCCTCCCCCCACCCTCTCTCTGACAGACCATAATACTCCAGCCACCAACATCCCATAATAAACACAACTCCTAAAAAGACAGGAGAAAAAATACCAGTCACATGGTCTCCAGGGAAACTCTAGGCCACTGGTGACAGACCATAATATTCACAGACTGTCCACCTGGCATGTCTTCCACTGCACCCAGAAGTCCTATGGAAGCCCACACGTAGGCTAGGCTACCACTGTGCGTACTTACTTACAGACTGCACTCACAGTATAAGACTGCTTTATAACACTTGCATGGGAATAACTCTAGGCCAACTGTACTGAAGTACATGGTACACATGACTTAGTCTTAAATACACACATCAACACAACAGGTTTGCCACACACATGTGATTGTTCGGGACCCACAGGGATACCAGAAACATGTACTGCTTGTGTCAATGATGACCTGCTATGTCACATGTTAGGCATCTGTCTCTGGACTCAACAGAACAACTTATGGGATGGCACAGTACAGTTGGGGTCCATTGTCCCCATAGCCCTCACAGCATGCAGTGCTGTGGACAGGGTAGAGAAAACTAGAATGTGAAACAGGGTCAACATTGCATTGACCGCCACAGAGAATTCAACCATATAGAAGAGCATCTAAAGCAGGGGTTCCCAACCAGGGGTACTAGGACTCCTGGGGGTACCTGGCCTATCCATAGGGGGTACTTAAGAAGACTCTTCAGACCATAGGCCTACTGGAAAAATAAACATGAGGGGGTACTTCAGGGGTACTCTGGGCAGAGCAAAATTCAGCTGGTGCTACAGTAGCTGAAACAGGTTGGAAACCACAGATCGAAAGTATATACAGATGTATTCAGTCTTGAATTGGGCAACAGATGGTCAATAGATTGCATGATCAGGAATGTTAACATTTTGATGCCGTGTTTGCAAACACACTACCTGACCACATTGGCATGTTTTTATTTTGTATTTTATTTAACATTTAACTATCAAATAAAATAAAATGTTATTAGTCACATGTGCCGAATACAATAGGTGTAGACCTTACAATGAAATGCTTACTTATGAGCCCCTAACCAACATTGCAGTTAAAAAAAAAATACGGATAAGAATAAGAAATAAAAGTAACAAGTAATTAAAGAGCAGCAGTAAAATAACAATAGCGAGACTATATACAGGGGGGTACCGGTACAGCGACAATGTGCGGGGGCAATGGTTAGTTGAGGTAATATGTACATGAAGGTAGAGTTATTAAAGTGACTATGCACAGATGATAGGCAAGCCAGTTAAGAACAAATTCTTATTTAAAAAGATGGCCTACCCCAGCCATACCCTAACCCGGGCGACGCTGGGCAATTGTGCGCAGCCCTATGGGACTCCCAATCACGGCCTGTTGTGATACAGCCTGGAATTGAACCAGGGTCTGTAGTAACCCTTATGTGGTGGTACCTTGTGGCATCTTGTGACAACTGCAGATGTAAAAAAGGGCTATATACAATTAGATTTGATGAATTGATCGATTGATTTATACCCTAATGTGTTAGGACTGAATCAGTGATAAGAATCAAGTCATCTGGGATATGTGTGATGGATGCATTGTGTTTACATGGATGGACTGTGGACTGTCATGCATCCCTCAATCACGGCCTGTTGTGATACAGCCTGGAATCAAACCAGGGTCTGTAGTGACACCTCTAGCACCGAGATGCAGTGCCTTATACCGCTGCGCCACTCGGGAGCCCTGTAGACAGAAACATTTAAAACATCTTGTGACAACTGCAGATGTAAAAAAGAGCTCTATCAATTAGATTTGATAGATTGATTTGTACCCTAATGTGTTAGGACTGAATCAGTGATAAGTTTCAAGTTATCTGGGATATGTGTGATGGATGCATTGTGTTTACATGGATGGACTGTCATGCATCACTCTGAATGGTTGGACTCTGTCCTTATGGGGTGGCATTTTCTAGATGGCAGACAATAGAATGGTATCACGTTGGTGTGTGTGTGTGTGTGTGCGTGCGTGTGTGAATTTCTTACCTCCCTCTCTCACCATCCCCTTCAGGTCTCTGCAAGTAAATTCTTCATAGCCCAGTGTTCCTGATACCAAACACGGTTCATTTTGTGACTTTGTTACTGTATCGCTGATATTGATTTATCAGTAGTACATTACGGGCATATCAACCAGGCTTTTGCACCACTGTAAAGTTTATATCCTGCTTTTTTCCCCAGAGGAAATAAGCAGACGAAGAAAATTCAATTGTTGAAGGTTAAATACACCCACGACACACACAGGAATCCAGACAAAAAGGGGCTGGCGAGCAGGCAGATCCTTAAAAACGTAGAACCTGTCCAGTAGATATGTCTTCTGGTGCTGTACTCAATAGCTTGGGATCCTACTCCCTCTACAGGTCAAGTGCACTGACTGCTCCCTGGATGCAAGAAGCCCTACACCAGAATAATCTCCGCCTGGGTGGGGTTTAATTAGTTATGTTTCTACTGGGGTAACGGTCAATTGAAATTCAGATTGTTTTTATTGTTGAGCTGTAAAGTGTATGTCTTCCAGGTATGACTGTTATTGTTCAAAAGGAGTTGCCACACCAAACCTGGAGGGAACCCAATGTCTCTCTACACCTGTCTGCCAGTGTATCTAGCCCAGGTGTAGTGAGCCATTACTCTCTCTGTCTTTCTGACTGCACACCTCAAAACATTTCCCCTCGCCATGACCCCAAGCCCCAATGTCTGCGATTGGATGTTCTGTTACCCCCCCAAACCCATACACCCCCCCTTCCATTTCATAACACCTGAATCCCATAGTATTCACAGCACCTTACACACAAACACACGCATGCACACGCACGCACGCACACACACACACACATTCCACTCTTATGCCCCATACCCGCTCAACCCACACACATTCCACTCTTATCCCCCTATACCCACTCAATCCACACACACACACACACATTCCACTCTTATCCCCCTATACCCACTCAATCCACACACACACACACATTCCACTCTTATCCCCCTATACCCACTCAATCCACACACACACACACATTCCACTCTTATCCCTCCCCCTATACCCGCTCAACCCACACACTCCCCCTAGCTTCCTTGTCTCAGGCCCCTGCCTGACAACCTCTCTTACCCATAATGCTCACAATCCCCTCCCTTCCTTTCAAAGCCACCACCCCCCCCCACACACACTGCCTAATAACGCATCAATCCCATAATATTCAGAGCCCCACACACTGCCCCCACCTCCACACATCTGCTGCTCACCCCTCTAACACATCCATCCCATAATATTCTCAGCTCCCTTCACCACCTCTCATACACAGAAACACGCTAGCTTCAGAAGAAACCTCTCTCTCCGGTGGGTGTGCCTTTAGAGTAAATGGTAAGTCAGATATGACTGCTTTGTTCATACTCAGGCTGAGAAAACAGGAGGGAGGGAGGGAGGGAGGGAGGGAGGGAGGGAGGGAGATCAAATTTCCATCCCATAATAACCTAAGAGAAGGCTTTGCAATAGAGTTGATGGTTACCAAGGGCGACCATGGGGGAATGAGGTCAGCTGGCCATCCAGTAATAATCAGCACACTATGAGATAACAATACAGTACAGATATCTGGATGGAGTGGCAGTGCAGCCCTACCTGTTATACTAGCTACATCATAATGCTATAGGGCGGAATTTATATAGCACTTTTTCAATCACTGGAACTCACGCCAATATCCACCACCAATGTGTACTCGTGCCCCATCAGTTGTATTTCTTTGTAAGATAACAGTATCCAAGATATAATTTTTTATACACAGAATTAATTCAAAGATATTGAATTTGGCCTCAGTTGCCCCTTTGAGGTGCGCCGTGCATAACACCTCTGACTGCACCACCCGCCTGGATGTTAGGAAACCTCTAAGAAGTTACACAAACTACTAAATAGGCACGGGTGTTGAGGGAGCTAGTTTACACCTGCAACGTGACTATAGACAATCAGAGTGTAAGTGAGGCCATCTAATGATGATAAAATGGGCTCCAACGGGAGGAAAGAGGGGATGTTATTTACGAGAGAGGGGTGAAGGGACAGAGGGATGAGCACAACGGAGGCGCCGGACGTGACAGTGGCGAGCCCATCGCCATGGCATTGCTGGGGGATACAGAAAAAGACGTCACTGAGAGAAATGGACGGACACAAAGGAGGAATACGACATGGAGTAGAGTTTAAAAAAGGAGGGAGGAGGGAAACAGAGAGAGGGACTGTTCAAACGGCGAGAGAGAGAGGGGTTTGGGGAGGTGGAGCCAACCTAGAATTAGGTTATTTATTTGTTAGTTTGGAGAGGACCTCGTGTCACTGGGTTCAGGTAGACTATGGTATGCCATCAGATAGTGATATCATTATAGATCATAGGGCAGGGGTCAGCAGGGCAACAAGGGCCTCATACACCTCTTTCAACGAGTTAACCAAACATTGTTCAGCACTATTACATTAATTAAATAGGCCTATAAGTGAGTGGGCATAGGTCACCAATCCCATCCCTGGACAGCCACAGTGTGCAGGTTTTTGTTCATACCTAGCACTAAAACACCTAAATCAACTATTGGAGATCTAACACAAGTAATAAATTAGTTAACTCAGGTGTTCCAGCTCTGGGCCGGAACATACCCCATTAGCACGCACGCACGTACACACACACACACACACACACACACACACACACAGAGTGTTGTACAGGACCATAAGGAAGCACCAACCCCTCTCCCTGAACTCTAATATCAGACTTTCCTTCTACCCTACATCCCTGAATGTTCCTTTCGGCCCCCTTTCCCTTTACCCCTTAACCTCAGTTTAACACCCCAGTAGTTTCTCTTCATCCCTCCCTCCCTCCCTCCCTCCCTCCCTCCCTCCCTCCCTCCCTCCCTCCCTCCCCTCCACTTTCGTGATTTATTTGCCTCAGTTCCAATATTTGTCACCAGTGTGTTTTCTACCCCTTGTCTAAATGTCACCCCTTCTTCTCAGACGATATAGAGAGGCAGAGAAAGACCGAAGGAGAGGGTAAGTACGGGGGGGGATAGAGGAGGGGAACTCGTAAAAAGAGCAACAAAGTTTGGGAAGATTAAACATTAGGTAAGACACTTTCTCACATACATATATACACAAAAAAACAGTGTCACAATTCCTGGACGAGGGGCGGGTGTAGTCACATCACATTTTATTTGTCACATGCTCCGAATACAACAGGTAGACCTTACAGTGAAATGCTTACTTAAAGCCCTTAACCAACAATGCAGTTTTAAGAAAATACCCCCAAAAAGTATGAGATATAAATAACAAATAATTAAAGAGCAGCTATTAAAGTTTCTAGTCTGGGTAGCCATTTGATTAGCTGTTGAGGAGTCTTATGGCATGGGAGTAGAAGCTGTTTAGAAGCCTCTTGGACCTAGACTTGGCACTCCAGTACTGCTTGCCTTGTGGTAGCAGAGAGAACAGTCTATGACTAGGGTAGATGGAGTCTTTGACAATTTTTAGGGTCTTCCTCTGACATCACTTGGTATAGAGGTCCTGGATGGCAGGAAGCTTGGCCCCGGTGATGTACTGGGCCGTACACACTACCGTCTGTAGTGCCTCGCGGTCGGAAGCCGACCAGTTGCCAAACAAGGCAGTGATGCAACCCGTCAGGATGCTCTCGATGGTGCAGCTGTAAAATCTTTTCAGTTTCCTGAGGGGGAATAGGTTTTATTGTGCCCTCTTCACGACTCTCTTTGTGTGCTTGGACCATGTTAGTTTGTTGGTGATGTGGACACCAAGTTGAAGCTCTCAACCAGCTCCTCTACAGCCCCGTCAATGACAATGGGGGCGTGCTCGGTCCTCCTTTTCCTGTAGTCCACAAACCTTTGTCTTGATCACGTTGAGGGAGAGGTTGTTGTCCTTGCTCCACACATTCAGGTCTCTGACCTCCTACATATAGGCTAGGCTGTCTCATCGTTGTCGGTGATCAGGCCTACCACTGTTGTGTCATCAGCAAACTTAATGAATATGGTGCTGGAGTCGAGCCTGGCCGTGCAGTCATGAGTGAACAGGGAGTACAGGAGGGGACTGAGCACGCACCCCTGAGGGGCCCCAGTGTTGAGGATCAGCGTGGTGGATGTGTTGTTACCTACCATTACCACCTGGGGGCAGCCTGTCAGGAAGTCAAAGATCTAGTTGCAGAGGGAGGTGTTTAGTCCCAGGGTCCTTCATCTTCTGCTGGGTATTTCTTACAGGCCACAGTAACCACTGCACATTTCAGTCAAACACACAATGTAGCATCAGTGAGAACCTGTAGCTAGGACCACTGAATGAACAGAGACATATTCTGACAGGTGCTTTTAATGTTCTTAGAAACTGGTGAAACAAACAAACAAACACACACACACGCGCACACACGCACGCTCTAAATGAAACATTCAACATAACTCTGTTTAGCTCTCCCTCTCTCCAGTCCGGGTCACATATTATATTATGTCTTGTGCTTAACATGCACAATGGAACCCATGCCATTCATCAGTGTTAATGTACTGCAGTGTAACCATTAAACAGTGTCCCCTCCCTCTGACTGCCACCCTACATCTCTTCTACCTCCCTCCCTCCCTCCTTTATAACCCATCACTCCCATCTCACCATTCTCACTTTCTTTCTGTCTTTTACGGGACTGGACACACATTCGTTTTCTTAACGAGGGGAAGAAACCAAGGGACAAACAGCAGAGAGGAAAAATGCTTTTTTTACATATTTACCTATCGAAATCTTAGGGGCTCTTTTGGATGTTGAGTTTCCCTCACTTTTGTTCTTTGTGTTATAATATTAGTCTCTTTCTCTCTCGCAAACATTTTCGAGAGAGAGAGATAGAGAGAGAGATAGAGGGGAATCAGACAAACAAAAAGTGTAAATTTTGATCACTGTCTGCCAAATCATTGTAAAAAGTAATTTTATTTGGTCAAGAACCATACTATTTGGATATGACCTTTTTTATTTTATAATTTAGTTGTTTTTAGACGTGTACCTGGATAACTTTACATGACAATACCTAACTACAGGCATGTTTCTGCTATCACAGAGGTGGAAATTGTTCATCTATAACATTGATACCGTTCACTGAGAAATTTGATTGTATTTTCAATCTGGTCAGACACATTTCCAAAGAGAAAAACTACTGTACAGAGCTGGACATGAATTGGTAAGAACCCACGTTTATTACTAAGCTGTACTCATCCAGAGAACTTGTTATGTATTATACATAGCATTTTTTTAAGAAAATGAAATAGCACCCTCATCTACAGTCTTGATCACAGACCTTACGGTTGTGAATAAGTTGTAAGAGGGAGAGATGAGCTTCTCCGACAGAACACATTACTTAACTAACCAGGTCGACCTTCTCCTATCTGCAGATATGAGGGGATCATCCCCAAGCTCGGAACCAGAAAGATATAACTAACTGACACACAACGAGGCTTAACCGTGGAAAAAGGCAGACTGCCGCCCAAGGACACTCACTGACCCACGGAGACGGACAGACAGACAGTCTGATGCCAACTGTCTCCGCTGTCAATCTCACGGCACAACTCCTCCTGCTGTTGCTATGGGCAACCCACCCGACCATGGCAACCAACTGGCTGTAAGTCTGGCGTTCTGGGAGGGAGAGAAAGAGAGAGTTTGTTTGTAATGCTATAACTTTTAAAAGATGGTGACGTGCCTCTAAATCTCTTTCTGTCGCTCCCCTTTCTCTCTTTGTCTCTCCCTTGCTGACCTTTTCTCTCTTGTACTCTCTCTCTTTCTCCCTCCCTTCACTGTCTCTTCTCTGTCCCTTTGGTCTACTGGTCTTTGTCCTCTCTCCCTTCACTGTGTCTTCTCTGTCCCTTTGGTCTACTGGTCTTTCTCTTGTCCTCTCTCCCTTCACTGTGTCTTCTCTGTCCCTTTTGTCTGCTGGTCTTTCTCTTGTCCTCTCTCTCCCTCCCTTCACTGTGTCTTCTCTGTCCCTACTGGTCTTTCTCTTGTCCTCTCTTCCTTCACTGTGTCTTCTCTGTCCCTTTTGTCTGCTGGTGTTTCTCTTGTCCTCTCTCCCTTCACTGTGTCTTCTCTGTCCCTTTTGTCTGCTGGTGTTTCTCTTGTCCTCACTCCCTTCACTGTGTCTTCTCTGTCCCTTTTGTCTGCTGGTCTTTCTCTTGTCCTCTCTCTCCCTCCCTTCACTGTGTCTTCTCTTTCCCCACTGGTCTTTCTCTTGTCCTCTCTCCCTTCACTGTGTCTTCTCTATCCCTTTTGTCTGCTGGTGTTTCTCTTGTCCTCTCTCCCTTCACTGTGTCTTCTCTGTCCCTTTTGTCTGCTGGTCTTTCTCTTGTCCTCTCTCTCCCTCCCTTCACTGTGTCTTCTCTTTCCCCACTGGTCTTTCTCTTGTCCACTCTCCCTTCACTGTGTCTTCTCTGTCCCTTTTGTCTGCTGGTCTTTCTCTTGTCCTCTCTCTCACTCCCTTCACTGTGTCTTCTCTGTCCCCTTTGTCTGCTGGTCTTTCTCTGTCCTCTTTCTCTCTCTGAAACCCTGTCCCCTGTGTTCTCTCCTCTTTCACCCATCATTGGCTCTTTCGCCCCTTCTCTTCCTCTCCCTCTATCCTTATCCTCTATCTCACCCCTTCTCGCCATTTACACCCTCGCTCTCCCTCAATCCCCAACTCCCCACTTTCTCTATCTCCCCCTCTGCCCCTCCCCTCTCTCTCCTGCATCGTCCCCTCTCACTCTCTTTCTCTCACTCAGCTCCCTGGCGAGGATGCCACGCTCGCGGCCCGTGTCGGGTGCTGCCCCCTGTGGGCGGCTGAGGGGACTGTCCGTGGGGCAGGTGGGGGTGTGCAGGGCGCGGGGAGAGGTCATGGAATCTGTGCGCAAGGCAGCCGAGATGGTCATAGAGGAGGTATGAGCCTGGGGCAGAACTGTCATCGGTTGTGTTACAAAAGTAGTGAAGTCCGTGTGGAAGAGTTTCTTTAAGATCAACCATTGACTTTCTCAAGATCATCTTCAACATCATCATCAGCGCTGTTGTTACAGTCATCTTCAACATCATCATCTGCGCTGTTGTTAGTCATCTTCAACATCATCATCAGCGCTGTTGTTACAGTCATCTCCAACATCATCATCAGCGCTGTTGTTACAGTCATCTCCAACATCATCATCAGCGCTGTTGTTACAGTCATTTTCAACATCATCATCAGCGCTGTTGTTACAGTCATCTCCAACATCATCATCAGCGCTGTTGTTACAGTCATCTCCAACATCATCATCAGCGCTGTTGTTACAGTCATCTCCAACATCATCATCAGCGCTGTTGTTACAGTCATCTCCAACATCATCATCAGCGCTGTTGTTACAGTCATCTCCAACATCATCATCAGCGCTGTTGTTCCAGTCATCTCCAACATCATCATCACCAAAATCATCTTCTTCAACCGATATCCATATCAATCAGTGTGGTGGAGTGTCATCATTAACCTCCTCAAACATCCTCATCATTTGTATTTATTATTATTATGATCATCTTCTTCTTCCTCTTTAACCAGCATCATTAACATCCCCTCATCTGTACTCAGTAAAGTATTAAACAATTGCACCAGTTTGACCAAAGTTCACTCTCCTCAGCACCTTTGTAAAATGTCTATCTGCCTGTCTATATGAACCCTGAACCCTTGGTCCCATTGGCTTGGCTGTTGGTTGGATCAGTGCCAGCACCAGTTTCGTAATCGCCGTTGGAACTGCTCCACCACCCCACGTGGAGTCAACGTGTTCGGTAGAGTCATGAGCCAAGGTGAGGACAGCAGGGCCTCTCTCGTTACCACTGGAAATCTGTGGTTGTACCACAGTCTTTAACATGCTGGTAACCGTTGATTCCACATGGCTGAAATCAGAAGGACATGTGATGACTCAATTGCTGTCTTGAACTCTTCTATAAACCAGGCACCCGTGAGGCAGCCTTTGTGCACGCCCTGTCCTCGGCGGCGGTAGCGGTTGCAGTGACGCGAGGCTGCAGCCGGGGGGAGCTAGAGCGGTGTGGCTGCGACAGGAAGGTCAGAGGGGTCAGTCCCGAGGGTGAGTCTGCGGTGTGGACCTCTGATCCTCTGTCTACGCTTGTGTCCAGACATCAGTCTATATGTCTGTCTCTCTTTCTGTCTGTCAGTTAAAATTTGTCTCTATTGTCTTGAAATACATAATTGGAAAATGTGCAGATGCTGTCAACATCTTTCTGTCTGTCCTGCAGGTTTCCAGTGGTCTGGGTGCAGTGATAACCTGTCATATGGTGTGGCCTTCTCCCAGACCTTCGTGGATGAGACGGAGCGTGCCAAGGGGATGTCGGCAGGGAGACCCCTCATGAATGTCCATAACAACGAGGCTGGACGGAAGGTTGGTGGCGGTGGGGCACTCTGATGACATCATCAATCTTCACTTCTATCATCTTTTCTCCTTGTTTCCTTTGACTTCCTGATTGTTCTTTTGCATTCCTCCATCCCCAGGCTATTCTCCATAACATGCAGGTGGAGTGTAAATGTCACGGTGTCTCGGGATCCTGTGAGCTGAGGACCTGCTGGAAAGTCATGCCCCCATTTCGGCGCGTCGGCGCCGTGCTGAAGGAACGCTTTGATGGAGCCACAGAGGTACAGCCATATATTTGGGATATTATCTTCATCATTCATTTAATAGGTGACAAACCATTGGAAATTAGTTTTTTTACTGCTTCCAGTCTTTTCAAAATCTCTAACATTCAACAAATACCCCCACTCACCCAGGTGCGTCTGTCCCGTATCGGCTCCAGGACAGCCCTGCTGCCCCGGGACATCCAGGTCAAACCTCCCGCCGCCAGGGACCTGGTGTACCTCGCTGTCTCTCCAGACTTCTGCCGTCTCGACCCCAACAATGGGATCCCCGGGACAGCCGGCCGACGCTGTAACGGTGAGATTCAGTCACAGCAGCAGCACTGGGATAAAGCATTTACATTTTATTAGGTGATCAGGCTGTTTTGTATGTTCACATCCTTATTTCCTTTCCTCTACCTCGACTACATCCTCCACTCCCAGGCACCTCCCGGCTGGCCCCAGATGGCTGTGAGCTGGTGTGTTGTGGGCCAGGGTACCGGGCAGGCCGGGCCGAGGTGGTGCAGCGCTGCTCCTGTAAGTTCTCCTGGTGCTGCTCGGTCCGCTGCCAGCAGTGCAAGAACACAGTGATGATCCACACCTGCCGAGAGTGAACCCAGTCTATGCAGAACCCAGAGCACTGAGCAGACACGCAAGAACCTTACACCTGTCCAGAAACTCTAGAACACAGCCCAGACACTCCAGAACACTACCCAGACACAACACTGTCCAGACACTCTAGAACACAACACTACCCAGACATTCTGGACCACTACTACAACGACCAGACAAGTGGAGGACGGCTCATAATAAGGTAAAGGAAATGGAATGGCTTGTTTGATACCATTCCACTAATTCCGCTCCTGCCATTACCACGAGCCCGTCTTCCCCAGTTAAGGTGCCACCAACCTCCTGTGGACCAGACACTCTAGAACCAGGGTTCCCAACCTAGGATGCACCAATGTTTGTTTTTTTTGGGGGGGGGGGGGGGCGGGGTTATATATTTTTTAATTGTTTATACTGACGCATCCATCTGTGAAGCTTTAGGCTAGAAACAAACGGTAAAATGCCCGGGGGAGATGCGAATATAGAAATATCTTTGGTTTGTCTCCATGACATTCAGAATCTGAGCTACGACCTAAAGTCAAGGAATCAAAGAAATTGGACTTTGCTTGGGAAGTAATCTTATACAATGTGTGACTCTGTCGCTATCAATTGATCTATTTACATTCTGTAAAATATAATATGTATAATTACATTGAGGTTGATATACATTTTAATAAAACATATTTGGTAGTGGAAAAACATTATGGGAAATCAGGTCAAGACTTTATTTTCCTTATGCTTTATTATTATAATCATTAAATAGCCTACCTAAGTTACATTTTTAAAATGTGAAAAGTGGGGCCCTGGGAGAAAAAGTTGGGAACCGCTGCTGTAGAACATTGTCCAGACGTGGCAGAACAACACTTTGATGACAAGTTCTACAAAACTGACCTGACATACACTTTAAGACTCTGAGAAGAACCGTGTGGATAGTATAAGCCAGTGCATTATGACAGAAACCTCTGCAAGGGAAGGCAGAAAGGGTGGAATGACCTTGCCCATTACCTCTAACGCCAGAAAGTAGAGAGATATACTAACAAGCATGGAGAAAGGAAACTCCCTGCATAGAGCAATATTCACACTCCCATTGAACACATTACACTCGTGATCTTTCAATCTAAAAGGAACTATAATGCAGCATTGCAAGTCAGCGTCCTACACTGTGTAGGTGATTGTCTAGATCATAATGGCACACAGCCTACAGCGAGCACACACACACAATTAAACTGACAAAGTGTTTAAAGCCGAAATTAACCTCAACTAACTGGGAAATTATTACATCCCTTTTCTTAAATGCATTTGATTTCAGTATAGTAGGTAGTTGCAAACGTTATACATTTACTGTATTTATGATTCTTGATTTCAGTGTAGTTGGTCTTTATATATTTACGATTCTATTGATTTCACTGTAGTAGGTAGTTGCAGTCTTTATACATTTACTGTATTCATGAGTCTTTTGCCACTATTCTGTCTTTTATTTATTTGTACATCAATCATCCTGTGGCCCGTTCTCCTACACCTCAGATTCTACCAGTGAGAATACCTGTCCTCTCCCCCCAGTCCGTCTGCATCCATGTTGCTTTAGTCCAACACTAATAAAACAATTGTGATGCATGTTGCTCGTGTTCTGCAGTCGACTTGGTCAAATAAACTTGTTTTGACGACAGTTTCTTCTATGATGTGTGCTGTATACCATCATGTGAAACATATATAGAAAAATAAGAATTACACACTAACTCAATGACCAACTGTGTCAGTTAAACTATTTTATTAAAAACATTCTGCAATTACAAACATCCAGAAGTTGACTAGGAAAAGGTTATAATCTCACCATCATTGTTATTATCAAGATTAAGATCAGCTTTTCAAAATAGTACAGCTTAATGTGTTATACTATCAACCAATCACAATCAAGTTGGTAGTCAAGCAAAAAAAAAATGTTTTTTTTAATTACTCCCAAAAGAATATAATATACGCTAAGAATTTCCCAAAAGAAAATTATAAAATTAATACATCATACATGACACAAAAAGAGATAAAAAATATATATATTCAGGTCTGTGTTGCCTTCAGAAGGCAGTAAAATCTGAGGCGAAAATGCACTTTGTGTGTCCCAAAAGAAAAAGTGACCATTCCAGCATGCTAGCCTGGTCGGGAGTGGAAACAAATCATGTGTTCTCCCCCTCCCTCCTCAAAGAAGCAACAAAAGAAAATGTCAATGAAGTGTTTCCCCAAGGTATTTATTTAATTTAAGCTAGGCACAAAGGCAACATGACGGGCAGGTAGGAGAGCCCGCCCCACAGAAGTAATGTTAGGGTAAACACTGCAGATGTCTAAAGTGTATCTGGAGAAGGAGACTAGATGAAAGTTCTGTTGATTCCTTCCCCTCTTGTATTCTTTACTTGAAAGACCAAATTTCTTTCGCTCTCCTCTCCATTTTTCAATACATATTAAGAAGGCACAGTGCATGAATGTATTGGAGTCTCGATGCCATTTCATCTCCTTCCTTTTCACTCTTTTTTGTCCTTTTTCAAGCTGTTGATCTGCTTCTCTTATTTGTAACCAACTCGCCTATTCTTAACCCTGCCCCTCTACCGCTCCTTCTCTCCTCCTCCCTTTATAACATTCTTAACCCTGCCCCTCTACCGCTCCTTCTCTCCTCCTCCCTTTATAACAGGACACAGCGTTTCTTGGGTTTCGTCTCAGGAGGTTCCAAAGCTGCCAGGATGGCCTCGTCAAACACATTCTTCAGCCCCCTCTGAGAGAGAGAGGAGGGAGGGAGAGTTTGCATTGACTTTTCATGGTTTATAAATGTATTCTAACCTATTTTGTGAAGTACAGCCACCATGGGTCCTTATCAGCTCTTTTCCCCTCTAACAATGTATCATCATAATCCTTGGCCCCTTACCTGCGTGAGGGCAGAGCACTCCACATATTTGACGGCCCGGAGGTCCCGGGCCAGCTTGTCTCCGCTCTCAGGGGACAGGGGCCGCTGTTTGTTCTTGGCCAGCTTCTCCACAGTGTTGCTGTCGTCCCTCAGATCCACCTGGGTGCCTACCAACAGGAAGGGTGTACGAGGACAGTGATGGGAGATCTCTGGAACCCACTACAGGGGTCGAAGGATACACAGAGGTCAGAGTGTGTACAGAATCAGTTCATATGCTCAATTCAAAATCATTTTTACATTTTAGTCATTCAGCAGATGCTCTTATCCAGACAGAGTTACAGTTAGATTCATCTTAAAATAGCAAGGTGAGACAACCACACACCTCAGTCGTAGTAAATACATTTTTCAGCAAAGTGAGTGCTAGTAGGACAAGACAAGTGCATGCACTTTCTTTTTTTTACCCTGAGCTAGCCCCGAGCCATTCTGTTTGTAGATATCAACAGAGATAGATGTAAGCCAGGAATGAGCAACTGGAGGGCCGCGGATCAATTTCCCAAAATTAGTTTTGAAAATATATATTTTTTTAGGAACTCATTCGGGGTCTCAACTTACTGTTGAGAGTTACAATAGTATAATACAATTTGCAATATTGAAATATGGTTGTGAATCAGAAATGTATTGTGTTATGTTAGTCACTGACAGCCACTGAATTAACTAAGATTGGTAAATTTTGAATGGTAAATTAGTCTAGCCATCTGCAGTAATCATGGTCGAATTACCGACCGGGAGGTCCCCATTAAATTGTCACGCTCACTCAGGTATCATATTAAAAACCGCAAACATTTCTCTCCACACTATGGCAAAGTGTGTAGAATTTATAAACATTTGCTGTAAAACTACACGTTCTTCTCTCCACCACATGGCAAAATTAGTAGAATTGCATGAAATGAGTTCTAAAATTGTAAAATCTTCTCTCTGCCCCATGGCAAAATGTATAGAATTGAAGCAAAGTTAATTTAAAACTACAACATTTTATCTACACTCCATGGCAAAATGTGTAGAATTTCAGGAAATTAACTAAAACTTCAATGTTTTGCTCACGAGACAACTTAGGGTCCCCGAAAGGTTATGGCTGGC
The DNA here is from genome assembly GCF_036934945.1 of Oncorhynchus masou masou. Lineage (NCBI taxonomy): Eukaryota > Metazoa > Chordata > Actinopteri > Salmoniformes > Salmonidae > Oncorhynchus > Oncorhynchus masou. The sequence goes on along the minus strand of NC_088240.1, from coordinate 76,272,665 downwards.
TCTGACTGCATGTGTTGGAATGGATGTGGGTACACAGACCCGTGTGCCACTGCGGCCCCATCAAAGTTGCCCATTCCTGATGTAAGCAATATGAGGATGACTTCACATAGCCTTCCAATGGGCTTTGGGAGATCTTCTGCCATAACAGAAGGTGAAGTGGCTCAGGAAAGGGTTCAGATCCATCATCTAGAAGTTTCTCTATGGGTAATAATACAAGGTAAAAAGTTAAGGTGTGTGGCGACTCAGAGACCAACACCGACCTTCTCTCGGACATTCTCAAAGGATGAGGGTGAGACGCAGGAGAAACAGACGAGGAAGACGTCCGTCTGCGGGTAGCTGAGAGGTCGCAGCCTATCGTAATCCTCCTGACCTGAGACGACCAATCAGAGGAAGAGAACGCTGTGACAATGAAACTAATGTGATATTGAACGATTCAACTGGTTGGGTTGCATTTACAAAACATCATATGTTCTCAAGAATTAACAAAAGCAGACGAGGATTAAGTTGTAGCACAGCGACTGCTTAACAGAAGGAGGTACAGACATAAAAGCATAAATTGACAGACAAAGACAGATTACCTGCTGTGTCAAAAAGCCCAAGTGTGTAGGGTTCCCCTCCGATCATCACCGTCACTGCATAATTATCAAACACCTGCACACATGAGACACACAAAATAATTAGTAAAAGTAAAAAAGTTAAGGGATGTTACCCATCTTTAATTATTTCATGAAGCAAATGTAAATCAATAAGCTAAACGTTAAGGTGTTAAGGCCCATTCTACCCTCCCACTCAGCTCTCTGGACATCACCCCACTGACCTCCACAGTGTTTAGGATGCGACTTGTCTGCCCCTACTTACACACCCTCCCCTGCCCACCTCTTACCGTAGGCACGTATTCTGAGGGGAACTTGTTGGTTGTGTAGGAGATAAGTAGACAGGTCTTTCCTACAGCTCCGTCCCCCACCACTACACACTTTATTGTCTGCATCTACTCGGCGAGAGAGACAGACACAGATAGACAGGACACACATACACCAGTCATAACATAGTAGAGTTAATATCTTATGAAAGACAAAATTGAGACCTTGCTTGTAACTCCATACAATAACAGTAACTGGGAAACTAAAAACAACACAATCAGACAGAGTGGAGATGACAACAGCACCGTGATTTTCAATAACTTTCTGCCTTGCCTGCAGCCTATTGATGTACGGACAGGTGATGTTCATGGTGTGTTAGGCTAATGCTCAAAACATGGGCATCTACTGATCATCAAACCACAAATGATGCTTGACCGCATTTGAAACATGTTGATTATCACTAATGGATCCTTTATGGGGGGGCGGAACTTCTAATAGTCAACGGAAGGAGGTAGAGACAGACAGGCAAACAGACAGGGGTCCAGGCAAATCAAAATATGCCTGGACTACCCAAAAAAGTGTGTCTCTGTGACAAACTTGGTGTTATGTAACAAAAAGTTATTTCCAGTTACTACTAGACAACGTTAACTTCCGCATACTTGCATAGCAAAGACATGTCAGGGAAAGGGAAGCGACATGATGTAGTCATGACTATTTGTTGCGTTTTGCCTGATTTAAGATTCTAATTTCAAATCGTTACTTCTGCTGAATAAGTAGATTAACACATTAGAAACGGGTAGTCTATATCAAGCTGCTTTTAGCAACGCTAGTATTTCCACACTAGTGATGCTAGGAATTATCTTGCAAAAAAACGCTATAGTTTCCGGTCACAATTTGTAGACTTGTTTACGTGCGGTTTGTTTTTAAATGTTTCTTTGCTACCTGCCAACTTTATGGCTTTTACTTTTTAATTACCGTCTTATATTTTTACCTCATTTTTTCATTCAACTTTTTCACCCCGGACGCTTTATCTGGACATGGTTCGACAGGACCTCCACCAGCCGAAGCTAAGTAAAGGATGAAACATCGTCTGTACCACCAATAAGTATAGATAACGTGAGTAGTATAATTCCCCTCGCACGGTCCCCTCAACCGGACAACTTTCTCAAGGCTTCTGAAAGGAAATGCTGTTGGAATGCTCAACCGGTGTCGCTCATTCAGCCGACAGAAACTTTCAACCGGTTTTCCCCATTAAGCAACGGGTCAGAGGCCGAGCCTTCTCTTGTCTCTACTCCTCCCGTTACGGGGTCTGAGACACCGAAGCCTCCCACCATTAGCTCTGACAAATTGAACACCCTAGTCATTGGCGATTCCATTACCGTAGTATTAGATTTAAAACTAATAATCCAGTGATCATACACTGTTTACCAGGGGGCAGGGCTACCGATGCTAAGGCTAATCTGAAAATGGTGCTGGCTAAGGCTAAAACTGGCGAGTGTAGAGCGTATAGGGATATTGTTATCCACGTCGGCACCAACGATGTTCGGATGAAACAGTCAGAGATCGCCAAGCGCAATATAGCTTAAGCGTTTAAATCAGCTAGAAAGATGTCTGCATCGAGTAATTGTCTCTGCCCCCCACCCAGACAGGGGTAGTGATGAGTTCTACAGCAGTCTCACAACTCAATCGCTGGTTGAAACCGTTTTCTGCCCCTCCCAAAATATAGAATTTGTAGATAATTGGACCTCTTTCTGGGACTCACCCACAAACCGGACCAAGCTTGGCCTGCTGAGGAGTGATGGACTCCATCCTAGCTGGAGGGGTGCTCTCATCTGATCTATGAACATAGACAGGGCTCTAACTCCACAATGAGATAGGGCGCAGACCAGGCAGCTAGCCATCCTGCCAGTTTAGTGGAGTCTGCCACTAGCATAGTCATTGTAGTAAGCTCAGCTATCCCCATTGAGACCGTGTCTGTGCCTCGATCTGGGGGGGGGGGGCAAAACTAAACATGGCGGTGTTCACTTTATCAATCTCACTGGAATAAACACCTCCTCCGTTCCTGTCATTATTGAAAGAGATTGTGATATCTCACATCTCAAAATAGGGCTACTTAATGTTAGATCACTCACTTCCAGTGCAGTTACAGTCAATCATCATAATTTTGATGTGATTGGCCTGACTGAATCATGGCTTAAGCTTGATGAATTTACTGTGTTAAACGAGGCCTCTCCTCCTGGTTACACGAGTTACCATATCTGCCTTCCTGAAGACAAACAATGTATACGAAACGCTTCAGTCTTGTTTTAGACCCCATCAGAGCACTGAGACTGCACTCGTGAAGGTGGTAAATTATTTTTTTATGGCGTCAGACCAAAGATCTGCATCTGTCCTCGTGCTCCTAGACCTTAGTGCTGCTTTTGACACCATCGATCACCACGTTCTTTTGGAGAGATTGGAAACCCAAATTGGTCTACACGGACAAGTTCTGGCTTGGTTTAGATCTTATATGTCAGAAAGATATCAGTTTGTCTCTGTGGATGGTTTGTCTTCTGACAAATCAACTGTAAATTTCAGTGTTCCTCAAGGTTCCGCTTTAGGACCACTTGTTTTCACATAAATATATATATAAATATATATAAATATATATATATATATTTTACCTCTTGGTAATGTCATTCGGAAACATAATGTTAACTTTCATTGCTATGCGGACGATACACAGCTGTACATTTCGATAAAACATGGTGAAGCCCCAAAATTGCCCTCCCTGGAAGCCTGTGTTTCAGACATAAAGAAGTGGATGGCGGCAAATGTTTTACTTTTAAACTCGGACAAAACAGAGATGCTAGTTCTAGGTCCAAAGAAAGAGAGAGATATTTTGGATCTGACAATTAATCTTGATGGTTCTACAGTCATCTCAAATAAAACCGTGAAGGACCTCGGCGTTACTCTGGACCCTGATCTATCTTCTGACGAAGATAAAGAATATTTAAAAGGACAACCTTTTTCCATCTTCGTAACATTGCAAAAATCAGAAGCTTTGTCAAAAAATGTATCCATGCACTAAGTTTATTTAGTGCTTTATCCGGGTGGTTGGAAAGTTGAGCATTGCAGTAGTCTAATCTAGAAGTGACACTTCTAGATTAGACTACTGCAATGCTCAACTTTCCAACCACCCGGATAAAGCACTAAATAAACTTAGTGCTAAACAACGGCTGCTAGAATCTTGATTAGAACCAAAACATTTTATCATATTACTCCAGTGCTAGCCTTTATACACTGGCTTCCTGTTAAGGCAAGGGCTGATTTCAAGATTTTACTGCTAACCTACAAAGCATTACATGTTGGCTTGCTCCTACCTATCTTTCCTATTTGGTCCTGCCGAACATACCTACACATACGCTACAGTCACAAGATGCAGGCCTCCTTACTGTCCCTAGAATTTCTAAGCAAACAGCTAGAGGCAAGGCTTTCTCCTATAGAGCTTCATTTTTATGGAATGCGAGAGATGCAGACTCGGTCTCAACCTTTAAGTCTTTATTGACTTTAAGACTGATCTCTTCAGTAGGTCCTATGATTGAGTGTAGTCTAGCCCAGGGGTGTGAAGGTGAACGGAAAGGCACTGGAGCGACGAACATCCCTTGCCTGGCCGGTTCCCCTCTCTCCACTGGGATTTTCTGCCTCTAGCCCTATTACAGGGGCAGAGTCACTGGCTTACTGGTGCTCTTCCATGCTGTCCCTAGGAGGGGTGCATCACTTGAGTGGGTTGATTCATTGACGTGATCTTCCCGTCCGGGTTGGCGCCCCCCTCGGGTTCGTGGGCTATAATCAGCCTTGTCTCAGGGTAGGAGGTTGGTGGTTGAAGATATCTCTAGTGGTGTGGGGGCTATGCCTTGGCAAAGCGGGTGAGGTTATATCCTGCCTGTTTGGCCCTGTCCGGTGGTATCGTCTAACAGGGTCAAAGTGTCTTCCGACCCCTCCTGTCTCAGTCTCCAGTATTTATGCTGCAATAAGTTTGTGTCGGGGGGCTAGGGTCAGACTGTTATATCTGGAGTATTTCTCATGTCTTATCTGGTGTACTGTGTGAATTTAAATATGCTCCCTCTAATTCTCTCTTCTCAGAGGACCTGAGCCCTAGGACCATGCCTCAGGACTACCTGGCCTTTTGACTCCTTGCTGTCCCCAGTTCACCTGGTCATTCTGCTGCTCCAGTTTCAACTGTTCTGCCTATGGCTATGGAACCCTGACCTGTTCACTGGACGTGCTACCTTGTCCCGGACTCTCTCTACCGCACCTGCTGTCTCAAACTCTGAATGCTCTGCTATGAAAAGCCAACTGACATTTACTCCTGAGGTGCTGACCTGTTGCACCCTCTACAACCATTGTGATTATTATTATCTGACCCTGCTGGTCATCTATTAAAATCTTGGCCATGTTCTGTTATAATCTCCACCTGGCACAGCCAGAAGAAGACTGGCCACCCCTCAGAGCCTGGTTCCTCTTTCTTCCAAGGTTCTGGCCTTTCTAGGGAGTTTTTCCGAGCCACCGTACTTCTACATTTGCATTGCTTGCTGTTTGGGGTTTTAGGCTGGGTTTCTGTACAGCACTTTGTGACGTCGGCTGATGTAAAAAAGGGCTTTATAAATACCTGTGATTGACAGTCCGCTGGAAGCCAGAGGTTAAATAAAATTATATTTAAACTTACCCTGCCGTTTGTCCTTAAGGTTAAACCTTATACTGGGGGAAATTGAGAAAAAAATTCTAATTGAACAAATTAAACAAACTTTCCAAAAGTGGGTCTGTTGTAGACCCACTTCCTCTGCGCTTACTTCATGTCAAAATAAAAGTCCTGCACGTGTGACATACATGCACACAAAAAAAGCAAGATCTTGTTGGGGATTTTTATTTTGACATGTAAGCAGAGAGGAACTGACCTCGCTGAGGAACTGCATGGGTCTGTAACAGACCCACATTTGGAAATGCTGGTTAATTAAACGTTCCAATAGATGTATTTTTTCTCTAACAAATTCACCCCCTGCATAAGGACCAAGCCTACCGGACCAGTCAGGTTTTTTGCAAGCTAATTCCCAGCAACGCTAGTGTGTAAATACTAGCGTTGCTAAAAGCAGCTAGTCTATACCTAAATATGTGAAAGGAAATGGCATCGCTTATGAATAAACAATCAGCTCTACAGTTATGGCTTAACTAAATTTGTCAGACAGCAAGTGAACTGGACTGGGGGGGGCACCGGACATAGGCTGTGCTTAGACTGGTTGACTAATTCTGATATTTTGATCAATCAGATCAACTATGAAGAAGTTTTAAAAAATCAAACAGCTGGAGGCGGAGCTTTCTCCTATAGAGCTCCATTTTTATGGAATGGTCTGCCTACCCATGTGAGAGACGCAAATGCGGTCTCAACCTTTAAGTCTTTACTGAAGACTCATCTCTTCAGTGGGTCATATGATTGAGTGTAGTCTGACCCAGGAGTGTGAAGGTGAACGGAAAGGCTCTGGAGCAACGAACCGCCCTTGCTGTCTCTGCCTGGCCAGTTCCCCTCTTTCCACTGGGATTCTCTGCCTCTAACCCTATTACAGGGGCTGAGTCACTGGCTTACTAGGGCTCATACCGTCCCTAGGAGGGGTGCGTCACTTGAGTGGGTTGAGTCACTGATGTGATCTTCCCGTCTGGGTTGGCGCCCCCCCTCTGGGTTGTGCCGTGGCGGAGATCTTTGTGGGCTATACTCGGCCTTGTCTCAGGATGGTAAGTTGGTGGTTGAAGATATCCCTCTAGTGGTGTGGGGGCTGTGCTTTGGAAAAGTGGATGGGGTTATATCCTTCCTGTTTGGCCCTGTCTGGGGGTGTCATCGGATGGGGCCACAGTGTCTCCTGACCCCTCCTGTCTCAGCCTCCAGTATTTTATGTGTCGGGGGGCTAGGGTCAGTTTGTTATATCTGGAGTACTTCTCCTGTCCTATCCGGTGTCCTGTGTGAATTTAAGTATGCTCTCTCTAATTCTCTCTTGGGGGACCTGAGCCCTAGGACCATGCCTCAGGACTACCTTACATGATGGCTCCTTGCTGTCCCCAGTCCACCTGGCCGTGCTGCTGCTCCAGTTTCAACTGTCCTGCCTGTGATTATTATTTGACCATGCCGGTCATTTATGAACATCTCGGCCATGTTCTGTTATAATCTCCACCCGGCACAGCCAGAAGAGGACTGGCCACCCCACATAGCCTGGTTTCTTCCTAGGTTTTGGCCTTTCTAGGGAGTTTTTCCTAGCCACCATGCTTCTACACCTGCATTGCTTGCTGTTTGGGGTTTTAGGCTGGGTTTCTGTACAGCACTTTGAGATATCAGCTGATGTACGAAGGGCTATATAAAAAAAATTATTTGATGTGATTGGTTAAACGACCAATTAGTAGAGGAAAAGGTGGACCTGCTTGTCTAAATACACTCATATTTCCCAGAAAAATGCAAGGACAGCAAGCATGCCATTGCATAGCTACAGATTGTTACACCAGATAATGTGATTTAACTATAGATTTTTGGGGATCCATTACTGGGAGTTACAGGTTAGGTACTGTTTGGCGTAGCACAGAGTTTTCGACCAACCTTAATTTGGCAACACTAAAACGGCGCCATACACATTATTTTAATAACTGAGCATTTTCTAAATTCAAACGCAACACCTGCAACTGGACACAGTCATTTTAAAATATACATGTTTGACCGAATTGACAACGAAGTTTGTAAAGATTATATCATTAAGGTTGGTCAAATTATCTGCGCTAACGTTACAACATACAGTAACCTGAAACTCCCAGTAATGGATACCAACAATATTTGGTTTCACACATATTGTGTAACAATCTGTAGCTAGCCATTAAAGTCTCAGTCTAAAAATGAATGTGAAAGTTAAACCTTAGAATTTGCTCTACACTGTATGAAGTGTCAGGCAAAAATGTAGCTTTCATGTACTTTCATACCAAACGTCAGCTACCGGCTTTCGGGAGACACTGATATGAAGCATACAGCTAGCCAAATAATTATGGGTAAAGTTAGATTGTCATAAACCATTGCCGATAATTGGTTATTTTGTACAGTCCAAAACATTCGAGACTGCCCGCATATCATGAAACTTTTCAAAGTTATGACAATGCGGGTTGGCTGGCAAGCATTGCCCCTCGGTTAGCCTGTGATTGCTAATTTCCTAAAAAGTCGCTTATGGTCATTAACAACAATATAACAATTCAACGTTTCTTACGTGAGTAGGCACTAATGTATAACGATGGACGAATCTATACTACAACTGTCTTCACATTTATTCAACTAAAACAATTTCATTATGCCCGTTTTCAGAAAAGTACTCACCGTTTTTCTCCGGCAATTAGGCGTTGGTTACATCCGGGTTCGACTAGACCACTTCTGCGCAGCTGCGAGCGAGGATTCCCCCCGGGTCCTTGTGACAGTGCCGCCATCTACCGACACAATAGAGTAATAAATACAATACAATCTAATTGTATGGTCGCATACATATTTAGCAGATGTTTTTGCGGGTATAGCGAAATGCTTATGTTCCTAGCTCCAACAGTGAAGTAGTATCTAACAATTCACAACAATACACACAAATCTAAAAGTAAATGAATGGAATTATATAAATACTAGGACGAACAATGTCGGAGTGATATTGACTAAAATACAGTACAATACAATATATACATATGAAATGAGTAGAACAATATTCTAAACACATGTCTATGTACATAAGCCTCTAAGGTGCAGGATTGCGTGACCTGGTGGTAGCCAGCATCTAGCCAATAGTGTGTATGACGATGACTTGCAAACATAATATCAACAACAAATAAATCAACTTCATAAACGTGACAATCGAAAGGGTGGAATGGACTGGAGTGAAAACTGAACCACGTGAGGATAGGAGTACAGTGGAAATGCACACCATCTAAAACCACAAAAAAAACACTACAGCTGCACCATTGAGAGCATCTTGACTGGCTGCATCACCGCTTGGTATGGCAACAGCACCACCCTCGATCACATGGCGCTACAGAGGGTGGTACGGACAGCCTAGTACATCACTGGGTCCGAGCTCCTTGCTATACAGGACCTCTATATCAGCTGGTGTGAAAGGAAGGCCCGGGAAATCGTTAGACTCGAGCCACGTAAGCCATAGACCTCTCTCTCTGCTTCTGCACGGCAAGTGGTACCAGTGCATCACGTCTGACACCAACAGGTTCCTGAACAGCTTCTATCTCCAAGCCATAAGACTGCTAAATAGCTAACAGAATGGCTGCACGGACTATCTGAGTTGAACCTTGTATTTAAAAAAAAATAATGTTTTGCACTGTCTCTATGCACAGTCACAGTATTATACACACTAACTGACACTCCAACACACACATAACATGCACACACATTTACACACACTTTAGACAGTCTTGATACCTATTCACCTTACCCCTATACATACAGTGCAGTGAAAGTATTCAGACCCCTTCACTTTTTGCCCATTATATTACGTTACAGCCTTATTCTAAAATGGATAATTAAAACATGTTCCTCATCAATCTTCAAACAATACCCCATAATGAAAAAGCGAAAATAGGTTTTGATGAAAAATGAAGAAAAAAACCCAACCTTATTTACATAAATATTCAGACTCTGCTATGAGACTCAAAATTGAGCTCATGTGCATCCTGTTTCCATTGATCATCTTTGAGATGTTTCTACAACTTGACGTAAATTCAGTTGATTGGACATGAATTGTAAAGGCACACACCTGTCTATATAAGGTCCTACAGTTGACAGTGCATGTCAGACCAGAAACCAAGCAAATGAGGTTGAAGGAATTGTCCGTAGAGCTCTTAAACGGGATTGTGTCGAGGTTCAGATCTGGGGGGGGAAAGGTACCAAAACATTTCTGCATCATTGAAGATCCCCAAGAACACAGTGGCCTCCATATTTCTTAAATGGAAGAAGTTTGGAACCTTAGAGCTGGTCACCCGGCAAAACAGAGCAATCGGGGGATAAGGGCCTTGGTCAGGGAGGTGACCAAGAACCCGGTGGTTACTCTGACAGAGCTCCAGAATTCCTCTTTGGAGATGGGAGAACCTTCTAGAAGGACAACCATCTCTGCAGCACTCCACAAAGGCGTGTATGGTTGTGTTGCTAGACGGAAGCCAATCCTTTGTAAAAGGCACATGATGGCCCGCTTGGAGTTTGCCAAAAGGCACCCAAAAGAACTCTCAGACCATGAGAAACAAGATGCTCTGGTCTGATGAAACCAAGATTGAACTCTGTGGCCTGAATGCCAAGCGTCACGTCTGGAGGAAACCTGGCACCATCCCTACGGTGACGCATGCTGGTGGCAGCATCATGCTGTGGGGATATTTTTCAGCAGCAGGGACTAGAAGACTAGTGAATAATTATTATTCTGATTTTTTTAATCCATATTAGAATAAGGCTGTAATGTAACAAAATGTGGAAAAAAGTCAAGGGGTCTGAATACTTTCCGAATGCACCGTGTCTCCCTCTATCACTCCAGTATCCCTGCACACTGTAAATATGGTATTGGAACTTACCATGTATATAGCTTATTACCTTGTGTTCTTATTTTTATTTCTTGTGTGTTTTTGTTCTAGCTTGTGTTATCTTTAGTGCTACTTTGATATTGATCAGTGCATTGTTGGGTTTCGTGCTGCAAGAAGGCATTTCACTATGCTTGTGCATGTGACATTAAAACTTAACTTCAAAAACATATTTGACAGTTGGCACAACTTTTGAGCATGCATGCATGCAACAGCAGTTTGATCCTCAAAAGCAAGGCCTGTAGAGAGCAGTGTTCTCACATTTCTTTAACTTCTGGCAATATTTTGATTCCTAAAGTTGTTTCAGAGTCATGTTTTAAAATGTTCTGTTTTTACAGTCATATCAAGGCAAATCTTTAGAAAAAAAGATAGTTGATTATGATTTTAAGCTCTATATAATTTATGTCACCCAGTGACATAATGACACCCTCTCACCAGCTCTTTTTAGTGACATTCAATAGAAAAATTACATGTTTAATGTAAATAGATACCAAAGAAGTGACATTGGTTGACAGATATTACACATTTGCAAGGGTAAGGCATGTTGGCCCTTTTGCATTCTATCCTCATTGACGACGAGTCTACGTCATTTCCGGATGTTGCCCCCCCCCCCTTTTTTTTATTGACATTTCGCTTAATTCTAGCTTGCGGGCTACAGGCGTTTTGCAGGGTCATTTGTTTTTTATTCGGTGACATTTAGCACCACGGCTTCTGAACGGATAGGTGCATGTTTTGCACAAAATATAGGCGTTTGTAGGTGTCAGGTTGTTGGAAAATTGTGGAGACATCAACATCTTTCTTCCTTTAGATTCCTGACGTTTTGGCTTCCTTTGTCAGCTTGACTTCCGTTTTCATGTGCAATCAACAGTGGAAAAATAGCTAGTTAGCTATCTTGCTAGGAAAACCCTAGTCACTGTTTTAAGTTGTATTTAGGCGTGAACAATATAAGACTTTCTATCTGCAAATACGTCTGCTTTAAGGGGCTAATTTCCTACGTTGGTTTGCAAGCTAGTTTTCAGGCTAGTTTCCTTACACGGATGCTAGGTGGCTAGCAAGGATAGCTAGCTTGCTAACAATACTGCTGCACATTTCTCACTATTGTCCGTCGGTACGCTGTACTAGAAGTGTCGAAATACCTGAATGAAAGGTCGTAAACTTACTGTCCTCTTACATTATTTTTTGTACTGAGGCCCCAAGAAAGTACGTTTTTAGCTAGCCCCAGCTAGCTTAATTAGCTAACCAAAACACCATGTTTCGATATTTAAATGACGTGGATGACAACCCTTACATGATGTGAGTATCGTATTGCCTTTTATCCAAGCGAACTGCATGTCTTGCTTTTATACCCACTTGCATGCATCAACCAAGTCGTCGTTTGTTCTTAGATTTAAAGGCCTAATCTCCTGCCACCATGTGTATTAGTTAACTACATACACCACATAGTGAGTGGACCATGATCCATCCAAGCCATGATATAGTTATCTCGAGCTTCTTCTTTTTTTTTTTACATAAGTATGTGGTTACACCTTATCCTCATTCCATGATGAGTAACCATGGTCAAGAGCACTCCTGGAAACAGGTGGATTTCTCACCTGAGTTTTCATAATGTCAGCAATCCCTTTCCTTATTCACTGCTGTGGTTTTTTTTCATGGTCTGTATCCTCAGTGAGATAAATCATTTCTGTTTTGAAGGGATCCATTTGCAGCCCAGAGGCAACAGATGAGGAGTCTGTTTGGGTCATTTGGCTACGAACCTTTCCCCCTCAGCCCTCAGATTCAGCCTCCCCGTGCACCCCACCTTCAGGTGTGTGTGTGTGTGTGTGTGTGTGTGTGTGTGTGTGTGTGTGTGTGTGTGAGAGAGACTACTCTGAGTATCTATAGTAAGTGTGTGATGTTGGGTTCAATTCCACTTCAAATTTAGTCAGTACAGTACAATTCAAATTCTCTTCAATGAGTAAACATTGGAATTTGAATTGGATAACTTTTGAATCGACTAATTAAAATGGAACCGACCCAACCCTGGTATGTATTCAGCACAACACACCATAGCTATTTTCCCTTTGATTATATGTAGTGTAGACTCTAATTTTATAGTACTTCATGCCATACTGCATTGTTACTGCATATTTGTTGTCTGCTGTTAAATAACCTCATACTGCTTTTCAGGCTGGAGCCCTGCAGCCTTTTGGAATGATGGGAATGGTGAGTCCTTGTCCCTGCGTGTTAAGATGTTATCTCTGCCTCTTAGAGCACAGAAAAGCACCCAAGGCCCTGTTCCAATACATTCAAAACTAATTCTCAATTTCAGAATCAGATAACTGACTTCCTCATGTGTTCCTTCCATAGGGGGGAGGCTTCATGGACATGTTTGGGATGATGGGAGGAATGATGGAGAACATGGTGAGTATTTCCAGAGATATTCCCTCACCTGCTTTCCCAGATCAAACATGTTCCTGAGCTAAAAAAAAACACCCTCAATGGAGATTCTCTGCGTCCAGAAAAAAAAACACATTTTAGAGTTAACGTTTTGTGACCTAGCAACAACTCTGTCTAAAGCAAAGTCCCAACATGAGTTCAGTAGTTGAAACTTAAACATAATCCAGCTAGACAAGATGTTATCTTCTTTCCCTTTAGGACAGAATGTCTGGTTCGCCAAACTGTCAGACGTTCTCTTCCTCCACAGTCATCTCCTACTCCTCCTCAGACATGGGAGCCCCTAAAGTCTACCAGCAGACCAGCGAACTGAGGACTGCACCTGGAGGGGTAAGAGCAGGCCAAATTACATTTACTACTGTGATTGCATGTACATTTTTTCAGTAGGGTTTTACAATGCCAGTCCTCCAGAGCTACTGGCCTCTACTACCAGCTCCCTGCTGAACACTACCTCCTCCCCTCAGATTCGTGAGACGCGCCAATCGATGCGTGACAGCGAGAGCGGCTTGGAGCGCCTGGCCATTGGCCACCACATCTGGGACCGCGGTCACGTAATGGAACGCTCCCGAAACCGCCACACGGGTGACCGCGAAGAACGACAGGACTACATCAACCTGGAGGAGAGTAAGTCACGGAGCTACATGTGCTACTCACTACGGTTCTCCAGAATCAGTATGACCATACCCATGTTTCTAACCCTCAAGTAATAATAAACCATTTGCCTTGAGTAAAAAAGCACATGAATGCTTAATGGCTGTATTTGCAACTGTTTGTTTCCATTGCTAGACTTGCCTGGTTAGAGGTACGTCTGGCCAGGTTTCTGACCCCCCCCCTGTCCCTCTCTCAGGTGAGGCTACTGCTTTCGATGAGGAGTGGAGGAGCACAGCCGGAAGGTACCCTCCCCCAAACGCACGGGGGATAGACTACGGCCGGGACAGGAGGGCAGGGGGCCAACAGCTGGCCCTCGCCGCCCCACCCAGCTCCTCGTCTCCGCCCGCCCCTCGCCATGAGTCTCCCAGACACCTCCCACCCGCAACTCGCCCCCGCTACGACTGGTGAGAGGTAGGAGGAGCATGACCTGTGTATATCTGTGTTTGTAAAAGTGTGTGTACTGTGGACAGCACAGTTCCAAATCAATTCCTGTACCCTTTGTTGATCTGAAAGTAGTGGATAGGCATCAACCCTGATATAGGGTCTTTGCTTACGCCAATCCCGATCCAGTCCTTTCAAATCCACTAGGTGAGTCAATAAGGTCCAGGGAACAGATGAGATGAGTCTGGACCTGGGCCTGTCCCAGTTGTTAGCTTGTCTGGGCTCAATGGGTGTATCTCAATAGTCTACAGTGGTTTACGTTACACCACTCCTCCATCTGCTCTGACATTAAACAAGTGGACATGCAAAAGCTCAGTCCCAGTAAGAATCCTCCATATTGCTTTTGACATAACCAGTGTTTTCAGATCAGTGTAGGAGAGGAGACAAGAAGCCACTATGACACTCGAGATCCACATCACCCACTGATGTCATGTGTTCTCTCCTGCCAGGGGTCAAAGGTGAAAGGTGAGCAGAAGGATGGAGGAGAGGATACCGAGGGGATCTGCCTGATGCTGTGAATGAAGAAGGGAGAAGAGGGTCACGACTGACCGTCAAGATGTTTGATATGATGGGACTGTCTATATATAAACTATACATTTAACACACACACACACATCAGAACCCAACACACTCAATACCTGCAATTATGGTTCAACCTATCTGCTGTTACCGTTCACATACACGTGTGGACACACATGTACACACATGATTACACACATTCAAGTTGTATATAGAGCCACCCTCCAACTTCACATGCGTTAATTTCCCACCTCACTATATAAATATATATAAATTGCCACACTACATACTACACATGTGCTGTACAGTCCATATATGTTTGTGTAGACACTAGTGTGTCTGTGAATTGAATTGTATACTGTTGACTAAAACAATTAATGAAAACAAACATTAAATATTGTTAGATAATTGCACACTGTGTTGTGGTTTGTCATGGAATAGTGAGTGGATGGGTTATGTTTTTAGAACAGGTTTTGACCTGACGAGGACTGCCATTACTGAAGGTGGTACAGGAGAAATGGAGTTTGCTGGTGTTTTTCTGTCTTAATACAGTCACGTGTCTGACATCCCATTTCCATGTAGGGAAGTAAACAGACATTCCAACAATTTTCATTGTTGAAAAGCCATGAGAATTGGAATTTAAGTTTAATTCCCAAATAGGCACAATTGAAGTGGTATTGATCCCAACCCTGGTGCATGTGAAAATGTTACTTGGTTGTATTTTTGTTTTGCTGTTGAATCTGTTCAATATTCAGCATGTCTTTCCATCCCAACACTTTGTTTCTATTATAAATGCCACAGTAAATAGTGTGTCTTATGGCACAGTCCATCCCTTCATACATACTCCCTCAAAAATAAACACATTCACATCCCTACACACACTCTCTTGTGTGTGTAAACTCGTGCTCTCACTATCTAGTGTCAGAATAGCTGCAGATGGTCATATGACATCCAGATGGAACACACCAGAGAAGAAGCCAATCAAAATCCTCCCTGCCCTCTGCCCATTCCGTGGCACATTCCCTCTGGATTTGTCTCTTCCATAATTGTCACCTTCATCTCTGAAGTTCCATCTGTATTTTATAGCTGCCTTGTGTGCTTTATTGTTCGTTCTCTATCTTTCATCTCTGTATTCTGTTAAATGCTACCCATCACTAGTTAGTTGGCCCTGGCCTTCATTCACATACAGTGCCTTGCAAAATCATTCAGAGCTTTTGGATTGCTTCACATTATGTTACGAATTAGAATTGATTGATTTAATTTTCTTTTTTTGTTAATCTACTCAAAATACTCTGTAATGTCAAAGTGGAAGAGAAATTCAATTTTTTTTAAAGATGAATAAAAATATGATAACGAAAATATGTCCATTGCGTAAGTATTCAGCCTATTTGTTTATGCAAGCCTAAATTAGTTCAGGAGGAAGATGTTGCTTAATAAATCACATAATTTACATGGACTCACTCTATGAAAAACTATGGGTTGACATTTTTTAATGACTAACCCTTCTTCTGTCCCCCATGCATACAATATGTGTAAGTCCCCTCAATCAAATATTGAATACCAAGCACAGATTCAACTACAAAGACCAGGGATCTTTTTGAAAGCCTCAGAGAAGGGTAGTGATTGTTTGATGGATAACAATAACACATCAGACATTGAATATCTCTTTAAGCATGGTCAAGTTAATAATTATGCTGTGGATTATGTATTAAACCACCCAGACACATCAAGATAGACATCCTTCTGAACTGAGGTGCAGGACAGGACTTAAACTGCTCACTGATGTAACCATGAGGCCATTGGTGATTTAAAGCAGTTACAATGGATGTGATGGGAGAAAACTTAAGATGGTTCAACAACATTGTAGTGACTCCACAATAATGACTCGAAGTGAAAAGAGAATTACAAATATTCCAAAACATCCATCTTGTATGCAACAAGGCACTAAAGTAATACACTTTTTGGCCTAAATGCTAAGTCTTATGTTTCGGACAAATCCAACATAACACTTCACTGAGTAACTGCCTCCTTATTTTCATGCATGGTGGTGGCTGCATCAAGGTATGGGTATGCTTGACATCTGCACATACTGGGGAGTTTTTCAGGATAAAAAGAAACAGGATGGAGCTAATCACAGGCAAAAGGAAACCCTGGTTCAGTCTGCTTTCCAACAGACACTGGGAGAGGAATTCCCCTTTCAGCAGGACAAAAACCTACAGGTCAAATCTACACGGGAGTTGCTTACCAATAAGACAGTGAATGTTTCTGAGTGGCCAAGTAACAGTTTTGACTTAAATCTGCTTGAAAATGTATGGCAAGACTTGAAAATTGCTGTCTAGCCATGACCCCCAACATCTTGACAGAGCTTGAAGAATTATGAAATTAAATATTGCACAATCCAGGTGTGAGAAACTATTTTTTTTAAGTAATAACTGCCAAATGTGTTTCTAACATGTCTCGACTCATGGAGCTTAATACTTATGCAACAACTATATTATTGAATTTCTATCAATCTTCTATTTTTTATTTTTTTATTATTCCACTTTGACACTACAGAGTATTTTGTGTAGATTGTTGACAAAAAAGTACAATTAAATCCAGTTTAATGCCACTTTGTAGAACAATAAAATGTGCAGAAATCCAAGGGGTATGAATACTTTTGCAAGGCACTGTATCTATTCCATATGGCCATCTAACCTGAACTACAGGGAGTTCAATGTCTCCCCTCCTGTACTGTGCATGCAAAGGCTAAGCCAAAAACAACCTACAGTTTGGTCACAACAGTCTATACAAGGCCAATCCACATAGTATCTATACAAAGCTGATAGCCATACTAACAGATTTCTGCAGCCTGCAGTATGTCTTAGAAGATGAATGCTAATGCTAACTAAGTGAATGCATCCTCCAATATGTTCTAGCTAGCAGATACACACAGCAAGCTAAGCCCATGCATCCCACAGTATGTCCCAGCATACACTCCTGCCAACCCTGCCGTCTGTTTCTTCCTGTTCTCTGTGTATGTGAGCTTATCAGGGCTTACATCACTACTGACTAGTACTTATGACATCTGCGGAAATATTGTTCCAACAAATGTATGCATAAATGAATGTGTAATTTTTGTGATTGCCAATATACTGAGCGTCAGTGCCTAGGGCTGTAGCTCTGTTGCTGTGGTGCAGTGTGTTGACTGTGTCATCATGGGATGGGACAGGGGGGTTGTGGGGGATTGTATTTTGTATTCCATGTTGTGTTCTCTCCTATTCTATTTTGTGACGTTTCTCTGGGCTCAAGCCAAAACCGAACACACACAACCCCTCTTTTTCGGTGCCTACTGCTGCTATGCTGAATCCTTCTCTCCTCTCCTCTTTTTGTCTCCTTGACCCAGTCTCGCTCCCTCCCCTTTCCTCTGCATCTTCCAATAACTTGCACGTTCCCCCTCCCCCGTCTGTCGCAAGTTCTGACCCCCTCCCATTTTCTACCTCCTCCCTGTGCCCCTCTCTCACTCTCCCTCTCACTCATTTGCTCACATTCTCCCACTTTCCCTACCAGGCTTCACACACACTGCAGGTAATGGAAAACAATATACATCTATTCCTTCCTTCCTCTCATCCTTCTCAGTCTCCCGTCCTCTGTCTCCCTGCTCTCTTCTCTCACCATTTCATCCCTCCACCGGCTCATATCCTCTGATTAGTCCTTGACTGCACAGCACAGCACAGGTACCATTGCATCAGCTTATGTGTCTAAACTCACTGACGGTGTGTGTGTGTCAAGGAATGACAGTGCATTGAACGTGTGTCCTACTAGTCCATGGTTCGGTGTTGAATGTGTTTGATGGTTGGCCTGTCAATTGCGGTATGGTGTGTGTCGCTGTATGTGCTTAGAGTGCATCTGCTTCACAGCATTTACTTCCTGACTATGCGTCAGTGTGCTATGTGTGTGTGTGTGAGAGAGAGAGAGAGAGAGAGAGAGAGAGAGAGAGAGAGAGAGAGAGAGAGAGAGAGAGAGAGAGAGAGAGAGAGAGAGAGAGTAGAAGTCTGCCTGTGTTAGTCTCTATATTTTCTGTTTATGTCTCCGGCAAAGACATTTAAGAGGTAATTTTTACCTCTCACTGTGAATATCACTCACCTCATCTCAGAATATTCATAATTTCTGGCCAAAGGGGGATTTAAAAATTATAGAATCTCTACCACCGTTCCCTTGCTCCTCTCATCTTTCTCCCCCGTCTTCTAAAGCTTGTTTTGATAATGCAGAAATCCCTCTGCTGTGTTAGAACATGGCTGTATTAGAACATGGCTGTGTTAGAACATGGCTGTGTTAGAACAAGGCTGTGTTAGGAGGACGGTTGGTGCATGTACTGTATGTGCTAGAAGAGAGGATGAAAGGTGCTTTGCGTGTGTGTATACAGTGGGGAGAACAAGTATTTGAAACACTGCCGATTTTGCAGGTTTTCCTACTTACAAAGCATGTAGAGGTCTGTAATTTTTATCATAGGTACACTTCAACTGTGAGAGACGGAATCTAAAACAAAAATCCAGAAAGTCACATTGTATGATTTTTAAGTAATGAATTTTATTGCATGACATACAGTGCCTTGCGAAAGTATTCGGCCCCTATTGAACTTTGCGACCTTTTGCCACATTTCAGGCTTCAAACATAAAGATATAAAACTGTATTTTTTTGTGTGAAGAATCAACAACAAGTGGGACACAATCATGAAGTGGAACGACATTTATTGGATATTTCAAACTTTTTTAACAAATCAAAAACTGAAAAATTGGGCGTGCAAAATTATTCAGCCCCTTTACTTTCAGTGCAGCAAACTCTCTCCAGAAGTTCAGTGAGGATCTCTGAATGATCCAATGTTGACCTCAATGACTAATGATTATAAATACAATCCACCTGTGTGTAATCAAGTCTCCGTATAAATGCACCTGCACTGTGATAGTCTCAGAGGTCCGTTAAAAGCGCAGAGAGCATCATGAAGAACAAGGAACACACCAGGCAGGTCCGAGATACGGTTGTGAAGAAGTTTAAAGCCGGATTTGGATACAAAAAGATTTCCCAAGCTTTAAACATCCCAAGGAGCACTGTGCAAGCGATAATATTGAAATGGAAGGAGTATCAGACCACTGTAAATCTACCAAGACCTGGCCATCCCTCGAAATTTTCAGCTCATACAAGGAGAAGACTGATCAGAGATGCAGCCAAGAGGCCCATGATCACTCTGGATGAACTGCAGAGATCTACAGCTGAGGTGGGAGACTGTCCATAGGACAACAATCAGTCGTATATTGCACAAATCTGGCCTTTATGGAAGAGTGGCAAGAAGAAAGCCATTTCTTAAAGATATCCATAAAAAGTGTCGTTTAAAGTTTGCCACAAGCCACCTGGGAGACACACCAAACATGTGGAAGAAGGTGCTCTGGTCAGATGAAACCAAAATTGAACTTTTTGGCAACAATGCAAAACGTTATGTTTGGCGTAAAAGCAACACAGCTCATCACCCTGAACACACCATACCCACTGTCAAACATGGTGGTGGCAGCATCATGGTTTGGGCCTGCTTTTCTTCAGTAGGGACAGGGAAGATGGTTAAAATTGATGGGAAGATGGATGGAGCCAAATACAGGACCATTCTGGAAGAAAACCTGATGGAGTCTGCAAAAGACCTGAGACTGGGACGGAGATTTGTCTTCCAACAAGACAATGATCCAAAACATAAAGCAAAATCTACAATGGAATGGTTCAAAAATAAACATATCCAGGTGTTAGAATGGCCGAGTCAAAGTCCAGACCTGAATCCAATCGAGAATCTGTGGAAAGAACTGAAAACTGCTGTTCACAAATGCTCTCCATCCAACCTCACTGAACTCGAGCTGTTATGCAAGGAGGAATGGGAAAAAATTTCAGTCTCTCGATGTGCAAAACTGATAGAGACATACCCCAAGCGACTTACAGCTGTAATCGCAGTAAAAGGTGGTGCTACAAAGTATTAACTTAAGGGGGCTGAATAATTTTGCACGCCCAATTTTTCAGTTTTTGATTTGTTAAAAAAGTTTGAAATATCCAATAAATGTCGTTCCACTTCATGATTGTGTCCCACTTGTTGTTGATTCTTCACACAAAAAAATACAGTTTTATATCTTTATGTTTGAAGCCTGAAATGTGGCAAAAGGTCGCAAATTTCAAGGGGTCCGAATACTTTCGCAAGGCACTGTAAGTATTTTATACATCAGAAAATCAGAACTTAATATTTGGTACAGAAACCTTTGTTTGCAATTACAGAGATCATACGTTTCCTGTAGTTCTTGACCAGGTTTGCACACACTGCAGCAGAGATTTTGGCCCACTCCTCCATACAGACCTTCTCCAGATCCTTCAGGTTTCGGGGCTGTCGCTGGGCAATACGGACTTTCAGCTCCCTCCAAAGATGTTCTATTGGGTTCAGGTCTGGAGACTGGCTAGACCACTCCAGGACCTTGAGATGCTTCTTACGGAGCCACTGCCCCGGCTTTGTGTTTCGGGTCGTTGTCATGCTGGAAGACCCAGCCACGACCCATCTTCAATGCTCTTACTGAAGGAAGGAGGTTGTTGGCCAAGATCTTGCGATACATGGCCCCATCCATCCTCCCCTCAATACGGTGCGGTCGTCCTGTCCCCTTTGCAGAAAAGCATCCCCAAAGAATGATGTTTCCACCTCCATGCTTCACGGTTGGGATGGTATTCTTGGGGTTGTGCTCATCCTTCTTCTTCCTCCAAACACGGCGAGTGGAGTTTAGACCAAAAAGCCTTATTTTTGTCTCATCAGACAACATGACCTTCTCCCATTCCTCATCTGGATCATCCAGATGGTCATTGGCAAACTTCAGACGGGCATGCGCTGGCTTGAGCAGGGGGACCTTGCATGCGTTGCAGGATTTTAATCCATGATTGCGTAGTGTGTTACTAATGGTTTTCTTTGAGACTGTGGTCCCAGCTCTGTTCAGGTCATTGACCAGGTCCTGCCGTGTAGGTCTGGGCTGATCCCTCACCTTCCTCATGATCATTGATGCCCCACGAGGTGAGATCTTGCATGGAGCCCCAGACCGAGGGTGATTGACCATCATCTTCAACTTCTTCCATTTTCTAATAATTGCGCCAACAGTTGTTGCCTTCTCACCAAGCTGCTTGCCTAATGTCCTGTAGCCCATCCCAGCCTTGTGCAGGTCTACAATTTTATCCCTGATGTCCTTACACAGCCCACTGGTCTTGGCCATTGCGGAGAGGTTGGAGTCTGTTTGATTGAGTGTGTGGACAGGTGTCTTTTATACAGGTAACGAGTTCAAACAGGTGCAGTTAATACAGGTAATGAGTGGAGAATAGGAGGGATTCTTAAAGAAAAACTAACAGGTGAGAGCCGGAATTCTTACTGGCTGGTAGGTGATCAAATACTTATGTCATGCAATAAAATGCAAATTAATTACTTAAAAATCATACATTTTGATTTTCTGGATTTTTGTTTTAGATTCCATCTCTCACAGTTGAAGTGTACCTATGTTAAAAATTACAGACCTCTACATGCTTTGTAAGTTGGAAAACCAGCAAAATCAGCAGTGTATCAAATACTTGTTCTCCCCACTGTATGTGTGAGTGTACGTGTGTGTGTGTGTGTGTACATTTGTGTGCGTGCCTGTTAGAGGTGAGAATGAATTGTGTCTGCATTATATTTGACTGTGCACGTCTGTGTGTATATGTGTGTGTGTGTGTGTGTGTTCCCCACAGGATGTCGATAGTGATCATTGTTGCCAGGGAGATCCTGGACTCCAGGGGGAACCCCACAGTGGAAGTGGACCTGCACACTGACAAAGGTGAGAGACTGGTATTTTTCATCATCATTACATGGTGTGATTATTTGAGATATTCCATTATCAAATGGGTATCTTGCTTTCTCCTTATAATGGGTATCTTGCTTTCTCCTCTATCCTTCACCCCTCCATTCCCTCGTTTTCTCAACCCTTCCATTCCCTCCCCCATCTGTCTTCCTCTCCCTTCCCTCATTCCCTCACCCCTCCATTCCCTCAAATCTCTCCCTCCACTTTCCAGGTGTCTTCAGGGCAGCTGTGCCTAGCGGAGCGTCTACTGGCATCTATGAAGCCCTGGAGCTGAGAGACGGAGACAAAAGCCGCTACAAGGGCAAAGGTGATTGCCGAGAAAGGTGTGTGTGTGTGTGTGTGTGTGTGTGTGTGTGTGTGTGTGTGTGTGTGTGTGTGTGTGTGTGTGTGTGTGTGTGTGTGTGTGTGTGTGTGTGCGTGTGCGTGTGCGTGTGTGTGTGTGTGTGAGGGGAAGTGAAGGGGGAAAGGGGGATAGAGAAATGGGCTAGGAGATGGATGGTCACTAGAGAAGGTATGAGCAGTAAGCCATATTGACTTATGGTAGCACTGTGAGGAGGAAAATTAAGATGACTACACTAAGTGAGGTGCAGAATGAACTACTTTTCTGTGTCCTTTTCTTCATTCTTATGTCCTGTGTCTGTATCCTCCTCCTCCTCCACCACCTCTTCTTCATCCTGTTTCTTCTCATCCTTCGCTACATCCCTCCTTCTCCTAGGTGTGCTCAAGGCTGTTGGTCACATCAATGACACCATTGGTCCTGCCCTCATCCAGTCGGTGAGTACGGTGGAGAGCGTGTGTATGTGTGTGTGTGTGTTATGTCCTGTGTTGCAGTGTGTTTGTTTGGGCCTATTTGTAACTGAGAGAAAGAGAGAAAGATGTCTCATCAGTCTCTCTAAGATGTGCTGTGTTGCAGGAGGTCAGTGTGGTAGAACAGGAGAAACTGGACAAGATGATGATAGAGATGGACGGCACTGAGAACAAGGGTAAGTAACAACCTGTATGAATCGCATATGGGACACCAGCTTGGACTAGTCCTGGTCTCAAGAGCTGGCGTCTGAACATTTTATTCTAACCAGTGCTTTTTCAATTTGATCGTTCCCTTAATTCATACCTATCCATTCTGCTCCCTTCAGCTCAGTTTGGGGCCAATGCTATTCTGGGTGTGTCCTTGGCCATATGCAAAGCTGGTGCTGCAGAGAAAGGTGTCCCCCTGTACCGTCACATTGCTGACCTGGCAGGAAACACAGAGCTAGTGCTTCCAGTTCCTGTGAGTTCATTACCGTTACATTTTCACCTGTATTCAGTTGACTGTCATAGAATACATTTGACCAAAAACCATAACCTACTCTGTAAAAAAAGATAAGATGAAGGCTTCAGACAGTTATCGCTGTCATTGAATAAACAAATGAATGAATCAATAAATAAAGGAATGAAGGAACTACTGGATAAAGGAATGAAGGAACAACTGGATAAAGGAATGAAGGAAACGCTAGATAAAGGAATGAAGGAACAACTGGATAAAGGAATGAAGGAACGACTGGATAAAGGAATGAAGGAACTACTGGATAAAGGAATGAAGGAACAACTGGATGAAGGAATGAAGGAACAACAGGTTAAAGGAATGAAGGAACGACTGCATAAAGGAATGAAGGAAACACTAGATAAAGGAATGAAGGAACAACTGGATAAAGGAATGAAGGAACGGCTGGAAAAGGGAATAAAGGAACAACGAGATAAAGGAATGAAGGAACAACTGGATAAAGGAATGAAGGAACAACTGGATAAAGGGATGAAGGAACAACTGGATAAAGGAATGAAGGAACAACTAGATAAAGGAATGAAGGAACAACTGGATAAAGGGATGAAGGAACAACTGGATAAAGGAATGAAGGAACGACTGGATAAAGGAATGAAGGAACTACTGGATGAAGGAATGAAGGAACTACTGGAAAAGGGAATAAAGGAACAACGAGATAAAGGAATGAAGGAACAACTGGATAAAGGAATGAAGGTACAACTGGAAAAAGGAATAAAGGAACTACTGGATAAAGGAATGAAGGAACAACTAGATAAAGGAATGAAGGAACAACTAGATAAAGGAATGAACGAACAACTGGATGAAGGAATGAAGGAACAACTGGATAAAGGGATGAAGGAACAACTGGATAAAGGAATGAAGGAACGACTGGATAAAGGAATGAAGGAACTACTGGATGAAGGAATGAAGGAACTACTGGAAAAGGGAATAAAGGAACAACGAGATAAAGGAATGAAGGAACTACTGGAAAAGGGAATAAAGGAACAACGAGATAAAGGGATGAAGGAACAACTGGATAAAGGAATGAAGGAACGACTGGATAAAGGAATGAAGGAACTACTGGATGAAGGAATGAAGGAACTACTGGAAAAGGGAATAAAGGAACAACGAGATAAAGGAATGAAGGAACAACTGGATGAAGGAATGAAGGTACAACTGGAAAAAGGAATGAAGGAACAACTAGATAAAGGAATGAACGAACAACTGGATGAAGGAATGAAGGAACAACTGGATAAAGGAATGAAGGAACAACTGGATAAAGGAATGAAGATACAACTGGACAAAGGAATGAAGGAACGACTGGATGAAGGAATGAAGGAACTACTGGATGCTGGAATGAAGGAACTACTGGAAAAGGGAATAAATGAACAACTAGATAAAGGAATGAAGGAACAACTGGATGAAGGAATGAAGGAACAACTGGTTAAAGGAATGAAGGAACGACTGGATAAAAGAATGAAGGAAACACTAGATAAAGGAATGAAGGAACAACTGGATAAAGGAATGAAGGAACGACTGGATAAAGGAATGAAGGAACGACTGGATAAAGGAATGAAGGAACGGCTGGATAAAGGAATGAATGAACTACTGGATGAAGGAATGAAGGAACTACTGGAAAAGGGAATAAAGGAACAACAAAATAAAGGAATGAAGGAACAACTGGATGAAGGAATGAAGGAACAACTGGATAAAGGAATGAAGGAACGACTGGATGAAGGAATGAAGGTACAACTGGAAAAAGGAATGAAGGAACAACTTGATAAAGAAATGAACGAACAACTGGATGAAGGAATGAAGGAACAACTGGATAAAGGAATGAAGATACAACTGGATGAAGGAATGAAGGAACAACTGGATAAAGGAATGAAGGAACGACTGGATAAAGGAATGATGGAACAACTGGATAAAGGAATGAAGATACAACTGGATAAAGGAATGAAGGAACAACTCGATAAAGGAATGAACGAACAACTGGATGAAGGAATGAAGGAACAGCTAGATAAAGGAATGAAGGAACGACTGGATAAAGGAATGAAGGAAACACTAGACAAAGGAATGAAGGAACAACTGGATAAAGGAATGAAGGAACGACTGGATAAAGGAATGATGGAACAACTGGATGAAGGAATGAAGGAACTACTGGAAAAGGGAATAAAGGAACAACTAGATAAAGGAATGAAGGAACAACTGGATGAAGGAATGAAGGTACAACTGGAAAAGGAATGAAGGAACAACTCGATAAAGGAATGAACGAACAACTGGATGAAGGAATGAAGGAACAGCTAGATAAAGGAATGAAGGAACGACTGGATAAAGGAATGAAGGAAACACTAGACAAAGGAATGAAGGAACAACTGGATAAAGGAATGAAGGAACGACTGGATAAAGGAATGATGGAACAACTGGATGAAGGAATGAAGGAACTACTGGATAAAGGAATGACGGAACAACTGGATAAAGGAATGAAGTAACTACTGGATGAAGGAATGAAGGAACTACTGGAAAAGGGAATAAAGGAACAACTAGATAAAGGAATGAAGGAACAGCTGGTTAAAGGAATGAAGGAAACACTAGATAAAGGAATGAAGGAACAGCTGGATAAAGGAATGATGGAACAACTAGATAAAGGAATGAAGGAACAACTGGATAAAGGAATGAAGGCACGACTGGATAAAGGAATGAAGGAAACACTAGATAAAGGAATGAAGAAACAACTGGATAAAGGAATGAAGGAAACACTAGATATAGGAATGAAGGAACAGCTGGATAAAGGAATGAAGATACAACTGGATAAAGGAATGAAGGAATGACTGGATAAAGGAATGAAGAAACGACTGGATGCTGGATTGAAGGAACTACTGGAAAAGGGAATAAAGGAACAGCTAGATAAAGGAATGAAGGAACAACTGGATGAAGGAATGAAGGGACAACTGGAAAAAGCAATGAAGGAACAACTCGATAAAGGAATGAACGAACAACTGGATGAAGGAATGAAGGAACAACTGGATAAAGGAATGAAGGAACGACTGGATAAAGGAATGAAGGAACGACTGGATAAAGGAATGATGGAACAACTGGATGAAGGAATGAAGGTACAACTGGATAAAGGAATGAAGGAACAGCTGGATAAAGGAATGAACGAACAACAGGATGAAGGAATGAAGGAAACACTAGATAAAGGAATGAAGGAACGACTGGATAAAGGAATGAAGGAAACACTAGACAAAGGAATGAAGGAACAACTGGATAAAGGAATGAAGGAACGACTGGATAAAGGAATGATGGAACAACTGGATGAAGGAATGAAGGAACTACTGGAAAAGGGAATAAAGGAACAACTAAATAAAGGAATGAAGGAACAACTGGATGAAGGAATGAAGGTACAACCGGAAAAATGATTGAAGGAACAGCTGGGTAAAGGAATGAAGGAACTACTGGATAAAGGAATGAAGGAACAACTAGATAAAGGAATGAAGGAACAACTGGATAAAGGAATGAACGAACAACTGGATGAAGGAATGAAGGAACAACTGGATAAAGGAATGACGGAACAACTGGATAAAGGAATGAAGTAACTACTGGATGAAGGAATGAAGGAACTACTGGAAAAGGGAATAAAGGAACAACTAGATAAAGGAATGAAGGAACAACTGGTTAAAGGAATGAAGGAAACACTAGATAAAGGAATGAAGGAACAGCTGGATAAAGGAATGACGGAACAACTAGATAAAGGAATGAAGGAACAGCTGGATAAAGGAATGAAGGAAACACTGGATAAAGGAATGAAGATACTACTGGAAAAAGGGATGAAGGAACAACTAGATAAAGGAATGAAGGAACAACTGGATAAAGGAATGAAGGAACAACTAGATAAAGGAATGAAAGAACAACTTGATAAATGAATGAAGGAACAACTGGATAAAGGAATGAAGGAACAACTAGATAAAGGAATGAAGGAACTACTGGATAAAGGAATGAAGGAACAACTGGATAAAGGAATGAAGGAACAGCTGGATAAAGGAATGAAGGAACAACTGGATAAAGGAATGAAGATACAACTGGATAAAGGAATGAAGGAACGACTGGATAAAGGAATGAAGGAACTACTGGATGCTGGATTGAAGGAACTACTGGAAAAGGGAATAAAGGAACAACTAGATAAAGGAATGAAGGAACAACTGGATGAAGGAATGAAGGTACAACTGGAAAAGGAATGAAGGAACAACTCGATAAAGGAATGAACGAACAACTGGATGAAGGAATGAAGGAACAGCTAGATAAAGGAATGAAGGAACAACTGGATAAAGGAATGAAGGAAACACTAGACAAAGGAATGAAGGAACAACTGGATAAAGGAATGAAGGAACGACTGGATAAAGGAATGATGGAACAACTGGATGAAGGAATGAAGGAACTACTGGAAAAGGGAATAAAGGAACAACTAAATAAAGGAATGAAGGAACAACTGGATGAAGGAATGAAGGTACAACTGGAAAAATGAATGAAGGAACAGCTGGATAAAGGAATGAAGGAACTACTGGATAAAGGAATGAAGGAACAACTAGATAAAGGAATGAAGGAACAACTGGATAAAGGAATGAAGGAACAACTAGATAAAGGAATGAAAGAACAACTTGATAAATGAATGAAGGAACAACTGGATGAAGGAATGAAGGAACAACTAGATAAAGGAATGAAGGAACTACTGGATAAAGGAATGAAGGAACAACTGGATAAAGTAATGAAGGAACAACTACGTAAAGGAATGAAGGAACAACTGGCTAAAGGAATGAAGGAACAGCTGGATAAAAGAATGAAGGAAAAACTAGATAAAGGAATGAAGGAACAACTAGAAAAAGGAATGAAGGAACAGCTGGATATAGAAATGAAGGAAACACTAGATAAAGGAATGAAGGAAACACTAGATAAAGGAATGAAGGAACAGCTGGATAAAGGAATGAAGGAACGACTGGATAAAGGAATGAAGATACAACTGGATAAAGCAATGAATCACAATCTAGATAAAGGAATGAAGGAACAACTAGATACATTAATGAATAAATACTGTATATTGACAAATACTGATGTATGTCTCCCTCTCCTCCCCTGGTCCATCTCTCCCTCAGGCCTTTAACGTTATCAACGGGGGCTCTCACGCGGGCAACAAGCTGGCCATGCAGGAGTTCATGGTACTTCCTGTAGGGGCGGAGTCTTTCAGGGACGCTGTGCGTGTGGGGGCGGAGCTGTACCAGACGCTGAGGGAAGTGATCAAGGAGAAGTATGGCCAGAACGCCACCAACGTGGGGGACGAGGGGGGGTTCGCCCCAAACATACTGGAGAACACTGAAGGTGAGAGAGACAGGAGGAAAGACACATCAAAGACATTACTGCATGGCCCGGAAACAACTTCTGTAGACCCTCAGCTTTCTGTGTTTTCAGATGTGAAGGAAACAGCCTTCCAATTGGTTTACATTGCCTTCAGAAAGTATTCACACTCCTTGACGTTTTCTACATTTTATTCTGTTCCAGCCTGGCCTACACGTTTTCCAATGCCTCGCAAAGAAGTGCACTTACTGCTAGATGGGTAAAATATAAAAAGCAGACATTGAATATCCCTTTGAGCAGTGTGGAGTTATTAATTACACTTCGTATGGTGTATTAATATGCCCAGTCACTAAAAAGATACAGGCATCCTTCCTAAGTAAGTAGCAAGAGAGGAAGGAAACTTTAAAACAGTTACAGAGTTTAATGGCTGTGATAGTAGAAAACTGAGGATGGATCAACAACATTGTAGTTACTCCACAATACTAATCTAAATGACAGAGTGAAAAGAAGGAAGTCTGTACAAAATACAAATATTCCAAAGCATGAATCCTTTTTGCAATAAGGCATTAAAGTAAAACTGCAAAAAATGTGGCTAAGAAATTAACTTGAATACAAAGCATTATGTTTGGGGCAAATCCAACACAATACATCACTGAGTATCACTTCATATTTTCAAGCATGGTGGTGGCTGCATCATGTTATGGGTATGATTGTCGTTGGCAAGGACTAGGGAGTTAATTATATAAAAAATAAATGAAATAGAGCTAAGCACAGGCAAAATCCTAGAGGAAACCCTGGTTCAGTCTGCTTTTCCACCAGACACTGGGGGACAAATGTACCTTCCAGCAGGACAATAACCTTAAACACAAGGCCAAATATACACTGGAGTTGCTTACCAGACAACATTGGTTTTGACTTAATCGGCTTGAAAATCTATGGCAAGACTTGAAAATGGCTGTCTAGCAATGATCAACAACCAACCTGATGGAGCTTGAATAGCTTAAAAGAAAAAAGTGCAAATATTGTACAATCCAGTTGTGCAAAGCTCTTAGAGACTTATCCAGAAAGACTCACAGCTGTAATTGCTGCCAAAGGTGATTCTAACATGTATTGACTCAATACATTTGCAAAAATGTCTATAAACATGTTTTCACTTTGTCATTTAGGGGGTATTGTGTGTAGATGGGTGTGAACGAAAATCTATTTAATCCATTTTGAATTCAGGCTGTAATATAACAAAATGTGGAATAAGTCAAGGGGTATGAATAGTTTCTGAATGCACCGTAGGCAAGATTCCCAATATTACTGTAAATACAGAAGGGGTTGGAGTCCGTGGTTGTTTTTGAACTGGGCTCATAAATTAACACAGCACATTGTCTTTCAGAGTCAGAACAAGACAAGTACAATACCCCTGCATTGGATTTATCACTCACTGTTTAATAGCAACCCCCTCTCCCTGCTCACCTTTCTTGTCACACTCCCTTTCCCTGTCTCTCTGTCCTATCTCTGTGTCTTGTCCCTGTGTCGTGTCCCTGTGTCCTGTGTCCTGTCCCCCTTTCCCTGTGTCATGTCCCTTTGTCCTGTCTCTCTGTCGTGTCCCTGTGTCCTGTGTCTCTGTCGTGTCCCTGTGTCCTGTCCCCCTTTCCCTGTGTCATGTCCCTTTGTCCTGTCTCTCTGTCGTGTCCCTGTGTCCTGTGTCTCTGTCGTGTCCCTGTGTCCTGTCCCCCTTTCCCTGTGTCATGTCCCTTTGTCCTGTCTCTCTGTCGTGTCCCTGTGTCCTGTCCCCCTTTCCCTGTGTCATGTCCCTTTGTCCTGTCTCTCTGTGTCTTGTCCCTGTGTCGTGTCCCTGTGTCCTGTCCCCCTTTCCCTGTGTCATGTCCCTTTGTCCTGTCTCTCTGTCGTGTCCCTGTGTCCTGTGTCTCTGTCGTGTCCCTGTGTCCTGTCCCCCTTTCCCTGTGTCATGTCCCTTTGTCCTGTCTCTCTGTCGTGTCCCTGTGTCCTGTCCCCCTGTCCATGTGTTGTGTCCCTGTGTCCTGCCCCTCTGTTCTGTCCCTCTGTCCTGTCCCTCTGTCCTGTCCCTGTGTCCTGTCCCTCTGTCCTGTCCCTTTGTCCTGTCCCTCTGTCCTGTCCCTCTGTCCTGTCCCTCTGTCCTGTCCCTGTGTCCTGTCCCTCTGTCCTGTGCAGCCCTGGAGCTGATCAAGACAGCCATTGAGAAGGCAGGTTTCACAGACAAGGTGGTGATCGGGATGGACGTGGCAGCCTCTGAGTTCTACAAAGAGGGCAAGTACGACCTGGACTTCAAGTCTCCTCCCAACGCAGACCGCCACATCAGCGCCCAAGAGCTCTGCGACATGTACCAGGGCTTCGTCAATGACTACCCAGGTGTGTGTGTATGTGTGTGTGTGTGTACCTGTCACCCTAACATGGTTAATTGTTCCATGATATGATTGATTAGGCTACTCCCCTCCCGACAATTAACTCTGATGTCTTGTACTGAAGCTCTCTTTCTCTCACACACACACACACACACACACACACACACACACACACACACACACACACACACACACACACACACACTCACACTCACACTCACACACACTCACACACACACACACACACACACACACACACACACACACACACACACACACACACACACACACACACACACACACACACAGCCACAGCGACATGGATAAGCACCAGTGATGGGGGGCAGGGTACATCAGTGCAGCTCCCACCGTGCCAAATGTGCACTGTAGCGCATAATTAAAACCTCCTTAACTGGTGTCAGGAAATGAGGGGAGGCCATCCAAGCTCTCTTTCTTTCTTTCTTTCTTTCTTTCTTTCTTTCTTTCTTTCTTTCTTTCTTTCTTTCTTTCTTTCTTTCTTTCTCTCTCTTTCTCTCTCTCTAGGGCTCTGTCCTAACTTATTTTCTTGACTCTGTCCTTGGTCTTTTCTTTCAATTTTTATTTTATATTAATGCACTCTTTGTTTTAGTGGTATCCACAGGTTTTTTCAAAGTTAGGGTGGAAGAGGATAGATTTAGTTTCCTGGGGTTTGGAAGGTGTGGTTTGCGCAATGGCTTCTCATCCTAGCGCAGAGGAGACGCTGTCGATACGGCATGGATTCAGGTGTGTTCCTGAGAATGGAGTTAAAGTGGAGGAGGATCTGTTTGCAGTCGGTGAATTTATACATTCTGCTTCCAGAATGAACAAAGCTGTGATTTTGTTCATGAAAAGATCAAATTAGGTTGGTAGGCTAATTGCTAGTGGAATATTTGTAAGGGGTGTGTTGGTGCCAATTTCGCCTCTTTCTACCCCTTCGACAAGGGTGGTAGTTGGAAATTTGCCTCTGTTTATTACGGATGATCAAATCAGGAAAGAGCTGAGTATTTTTGGTAGGTTTGCTAGCAGTTTTCGAGTACTGTCAGCAGGCTTTCAGGCAGATGCCGTTAAGCACGTTGTTTCGTTCTGGAGGATGGTGTTCCTGTTTCTGAATAACAATGAGCAACAGCTAAATGTGCATTTTAAAGTGAGGCATGGGGAGGGGCTCTTCACAGGGTTTGCCAGCACAGATAGTCTATGGTGTTTTGAGTGTGTGGATTTGGGGCATAAGTGCTTTGCGTGACCACATAAAGGCCATAGACAAGCTACAAGCGCCAGTGGGGGAAAGTGAGATCAACGTGCAGGGGGTAATGAGGCTGGGACTCGTCAGGCTAGAGATGGTGGGGTAGCTGAGGCTGGGCCTTATCATACTATGGAGGGTGGTTTAGATGAGGCTGGGCCTAGTTAGGCTAGAGATGGTGGGGTAGATGAGGCTGGGCCTAGTCAGGCTAGAGATGGTGTGGTAGATGAGGCTGTGCCTTATCATACTATGGAGGGTGGGGTAGATGAGGCTGGGCCTAGTCAGGCTAGAGATGGTGGGGTAGATGAGGCTGGGTCTAGTTAGGCTAGAGATGGTGGGGTAGATGAGGCTGGGCCTAGTCAGGCTAGAGATGGTGTGGTAGATGAGGCTGGGCCTTATCATACTATGGAGGGTGGTGTAGATGAGGCTGGGTCTAGTCAGGCTAGAGATGGTGTGGAAGATGAGGCTGGGTCTAGTCAGGTTATGCTAGTGGATGAGGAGAGTATAGTGGGAAAGTGTAAGAGACTAGGGTGGGAGGAGGAGGGTGTCAAGCGTTAAAGGAAAAAGGGGACAAGAAATAAGGTGGGAGGGTATAAAGCACCAAGGAACCTTTGCCTGGTGCTGGGGGGGAGGCCCTGACCAGAGAGGAATGGCAGGTGGTCAGGATGGGAGATGGAGATGAGGAGGAAAGTGAGTCTGAGGAAGAGGATGATGAGGATCCGTTTTTTTCAGAATCCACTTCAATGGGTTCGGAGCTGACAGCCAGTCAAGCAGAGGGGTCAAAGTACACGTTGAGGGAACTGACAAGGTTCCTGAATGAGTCCAAGGGGAAAAAAGTTCATCTTGAGGCTATTATTTTCTGATCAGAGAAAATTTGTATGATCAGTACGACATGCTATGAAAAATGAGGGGCATGGTGTCCTCTCACCCAGGAAACGGTTTAGGTTGAGGAAGTGGATCACAACCATGCGTAAGGGTCTACATTCAGACACTGTTTAGATGTATAGTTTTTTTCGGGCACTGGGGCTCCATTGGTCTCTTTGTTTTTGCTGGCTTTTCTCCAATTTCTTATGGAGACTCTGGGTAGGCTCGCTTAATATAAATGGTGCCAGAAATGCAGGAAAGAGGAGAGTGTTAGCTGAATATGTAAAACAAAAAAACAGTACAGGTGTTGTTTCTGCAGGAGATGCATAGTGATGTGGTGAATGAAGATTGGGGCTCTGGTGGAAAGGGGCAAATGTGTTGAGCCATGGGACTCATTTTAGTGCAGTGGTGGCAGTCCTTTCTGTACCGGGTCTGTCTAAAAATGTGCTCCTCAAAGGAGGTGTGTAGGGGTAGGCTGCTTGTTGTAAAAGCAGAAATTAACAACATGGGTTTTGTCTTCATAAATGTGTATGTGCCTAACACAGAGAGAGGGGGGGGTCTATTTGGGTGTCTTAGACAGGAACTCTCACAGGTAGCGCCTGAGGAGATGGGGACTGCAGCTGTACAATGGATTTGACAAAAAGACAGAAATGGGAAAGAGCCTCATTCAGTGTCAGTGGGAGTGTTAAGGGACATCATCACATCCCAACACAAGGCAGTATACATGGGTGAAGGTTTTTGGGGCTAGGGTGAATGCAGCCCGACTTGATCGATTTTACATGTCTAGGAATCAGAGCAATAGGCTGTTGGTGTCACGTCTGATGAAAGGAGAGGGCCAAGGTGCAGCATGGCAGGTGTTCATACTTTTATTTGAACTGAACACTAAATAACAAAATTAACAAAGAGAATGAATGAAAACCGAAACAGTCAGGTGCAGAACTGAAACCTGTCAGGTGCAGAAACACAAAACAGAAAATAACTACCCACAAAACCCATGTGGGAAAAAGATACCTAAGTATGGTTCCCAATCAGTGACAACGATAGACAGCTGTCCCTGATTGAGAACCATACCCGGCCAAAACAAAGAAATACAAAACATAGAAAAAAGACATAGAATGCCCACCCAAATCACACCCTGACCAAACCAAAACAGAGACATTAAAAGCTCTCTAAGGTCAGGGCGTGACAGTTTGATGCTATCATTTTCCCGGTGGGGTATTCGGATCACCACATAACCATGGCTCGGCTGTCTATTTCACCAGGGCCTCGGCAGGCATCTTATTGGAAGTTTAATGTAAAGCTCTTTCAAGATGCCACTTTTTGCTCAGGTTTCAAGATTTTTTGGGGAAAGGTGGGGGCAGCAAAGAGAGGAATATGAGTCTCTGTGTCAATGGTGGGATGTGGGGAAAGTCCAAATTCGGCTTTTCTTTTCTGTCAACAGTATACAGCTCTCTCATCCTCAGAGGCTAGGAGAGTACTGGGGGAACTCGAGCATAGTATTAGTGAGATGGAGGTAGAGATGGTGGGGAAAGGCAATGTAGGCCTCCAGGCTAATTTATCTGAATCAAGTAGGGACCTGGGCAGTTTTTTCCAGGTTAAAGCAAAGGGAGCACATGTAAGAGCTAGGTTCTCCATGCTCAAGGAGATGGATGCTCCCAGCTCCTTCTTCTTTGGTTTGGAAAGACAGAGCTGTGAAGCCAAGGGTATGCATTATCTACGGCTGTCTGATGGGCAGGTGACCTCTGTGGTGGGGGAGATGCGAGAGCGAACTGTGGAGTTAAATACTGAGTTGTATAGGGCAGAAATGTGTGATCCTATGTGTGCTCAGGTCTTGGTCGCAGAACTCCCTAAGCTCTTTCTGACACAGAGGGATGAAATGGACATTCCTCTGTTGTCCCATGAACTGGCAGAGGCCATAACCCAGATGTCCCCCGGTCATGCACCGGGGGTCGATGGACTCCCAGTGGAGTTTTATAAAACATTCTGGGGAATAATTGGACTGGACTTATTTTGCGTGTTGCGTGAATGCATTGGGGTAGGAGACTTGCCGATGAGCTGTCGTCAGGTGGCTCTGACTCTCCATCCCAAAAAAGGGGACTTGTGTGAACTTAAGAACTGGAGTCCTGTGGCATTGCTCTGTGCGGACTTCAAGATATTTGCCAAGGTCCTCTCTAACAGACTGAAGTCCCACCTGGACTCGATAGTACATAAGGACCAAAAACATATTGTGTACCGGGACGCTCAATCACGGACAACTTGTTCTTAATTAGGGACATGTTGGACTTGTCGAGAGGTTTCTAATGTGAACTTTGGACGGGTCTCTTTACATCAAGAGAAGGCTTTTGATAGAGTGGACCATGAGTATCTGTTTAATGTGATGTCTGTGTTTGGGTTTGGGGAAAGGTTTTTGACCTTTGTGAAGGTGCTGTATGCTGGGTCATCATGTATGGTCAAGGTGGGAGGGGGGCTCAGTAGGACATTCTGAGTGAGACGAGGCATTAGACAAGGATGCACTCTATCGGGGCAGTTATACACTAGCCAGTGAGCCTTTTTTGGGCCTGCTTACCAGGAGACTGCAGGGAGTGTGCTGGACAGACATGGGTGTGGTGACAAGGCATAGCAGTGTCAAGGTATGCAGATGACGTTTCTTTGATGGTCAGGATATGCAGGCATTAGAGACTAGTCTGAAGGTGTACGAGGGTGCTTTGTCAGCTAAGGTAAACTGGGGCAAGAGCAAAGCTCTGTTATGTGGCCCATGGGGGGATGTGGCCCCTCCTCTGCTTCCAGGGGGTTTGCAGTGGGGTTTTGAAGTTTTTAAAATGTTGGGGGTGTACCCGGGCCAGGAAGAACTGGGAGGGGCTGTCACAGGCAGTGGTGTCAAGACTGGCCAGGTGGAGGTGGCTCCTGTCCCAAGTGTCATATAGAGGGATGGTGCTGATAATCAACAACTTGGTGGCATCTTCCCTGTAGCATAAACTGGCTGTCCTCAACACCCCCCCTCCCCTCCCCCGCAAGCTGGTGGACTTTTTCTGGTTGGGCCATCACTGGATGAGGGCGGCAATGTTGTACATAACTGTCCACCAAGGAGGACAGGGCCTGGTGGAACTGGAGAGCAGGGTGGCTGCCTTCCCGACTAAAGGTGGTGCAGAGACTGCTGTACCATACTGATGTTGGCTGGATTGAACCAGCATGCACGCTGCTGAGGAGAGATTGCGGATTAGGGTTGGACCGGTAGCTGTTCCTCATGAAGCTGGAGAGGCTGAGTACCGCAGGTCTATCAGATATTTACTATGCAGTGCTGAGGGCCGGAAGCTGCTAAGGCCCACACAAGAAGGGGGTGTGGAGCCTGGGCTGTGGGTGTGGGAGGAGCCTATCTTCCACAACCCAGCCATCCCTTTGAGATCGGTTCAGTCGGCCACCATGCAGAGGCGACTGATGGCAGGGGGTTTACAAAGGCTGGGTGACCTGAGACTGCTGGGAGAGGAGGGGTGGAAAACCATGGAAGTCCTGACACAACAAACAGGAATAATGTCTCTTAGGCTGCTGGACAGATTCCTGGAGGAGGTCCAGGAGGCACTGTCTGAGCCGGTAAGGGGGTGTTTGAGCAGACAAAGGGGGAGTGGCCACCCATGTTTCCACCACTGCAGGTGACTGCAGAGACTGGGGACTGGAAAGGGGGTCTGGAGGACTTGTTAGATTTTAACACTCTGAGCCTGGGGGAGTTTGGGGGGGTGGGAGGTAAAGCCCTCTTCAACCTCTATATTAAGGTAAGGAACATTAGGAGCCTAACAGGAGTGAAGGCACATCAGTGGCATGAGGTATGTGGAGAGGAGAGTATGGTGGGTTTTAGATGGAGGGGGCTCTACAAACCCCCAGTACCAAAGAGGTCAGGGGAACTACAGTGAAGGGTTCTACATGGAGCCCTGGCCACAAACAGCTGGTTGGCACGGGTTGAACCTGGAGTCGGGCAGGGGCGTCCTTTCTGTGTTATGAGAGAAACTGTGATTCATGTGTTTTCTGTGTGTGCCAAGTTAATGCCATGTCTCTGTTGGAATATCTGTGTGAGAGGTTGGTGGTGGTTTTTACTGTTGGTATGTATATAATGGGGTACAGGTATTCAAATAAGGAAAAGGCCAAATGTGTT